>NC_083419.1:54778634-55391134 GCF_020745735.1 Hemiscyllium ocellatum
ACTAATGAAACATGCGTTACAGCAGAATGATCAATATATGAACGTATGAGTGGGAGATTGCTTGACATCTTAAGCAGACACTGCAAGTCGGTCCCAAGGACAAGAAAGTTGAAGCCTTGCCATCTTTGATCCACAGTCAATGCAGACTGGGTGAAATAAGCTACTGTTTTTTTTGTTGAGGATGAACTATGATTCTTTCAATTTGTGGCCCTGTTTGGGACGATTGCATTAATCATGCATCCACTGATACTGCAGTTTCACCCGTTAGACATCAAATTGCAATTCATTGGCTGGTCATTCTTTTTCCAAAAAGCTAATGGAAAATTATATGGCAGCATGGCCATTATGTAGTCTGCACTAATAGCCGTCTTGTTATGTCAGAAATGTAAATTTATTCAGATACTAACTTAAAAATCTTATCTGAGTTTGCCATTTCTCAATCACATTTCATACTGGAAACAAGAAAGCAATGCTTTGGAGCTAATACCTTCACACACTGAACTGTAATTATGCAAGGGCATATAATGTTCAGGGGTGGCTTTATTTAGGGATGGGTGCTGTGATGGTGGAGACATGCTAGAATTTCATTTCTCCAATGTAGCACTTGCACTTCGTCTCTGTACATACATTTGGATATGGTCATATACCTCACAGCTCCTTATCACAACGTCTTTGCAAAGTCTCCAAAGTCAGTGTATAACCTGTTGGATCACAGTGATTGATGGGAGGAATCACCTATGCTGAGATGCTGAACTTGTTCTGACATTCCTCATAGATTATCAAATTATCAGATGACATAGACACTAAAGAATGGAAATTCCTGGAGAAACTCTGCCAGTCTGACAGCATCTGTGGAGAGAAAGCACAGTTAACATTTCGGCTCCAGTGGCCCACCTTCAGAACAGCTCCTGGAGTCCTTGAGGCAGTGCTACCCGGTCAAGAACAACTTTAAAGGAGAAATTATAACTTTGTCACCAAACCCAGTCAGAACATAAACATTCAGAAGTTGCTGTACAACCTTCCCAGGGAAAAGCAGTGAATGAATTCCCCTCAAGGAGGTGGAGGACAGTCAGCCTATTCCAGATTCACAGGATTCGCTATCACTTTCTACAGCTCTTGGAAACCTAGTACTCGGTCAGCATCACCGACCTTTCTCATCTGCTGGGATAGGACTGAAGCTTAGAAGGTAATCACGCCAGTCCAGAACCCAGAGGCCCTGCATTCTTATGTCAGTGGCTCATTTCGCCCACTGTTATGTCAGGGAGTCTGTCACAACATTTCCTTTGTTAGCTCTCACCACTTCCCTCTTCTCTCACATCTCCCGTCACCACTCCTTATGGGAAATACATCAGGAGACCAACTAGCAAAAGGGCCTCTTGTGACAGGGGGATGGAGCACCTACTCGGAGATATATAAATAACATCTCTGAACAGGTTCATTAGAAAAATAGGTTACATTTTTTTGGAACAATTGAGAACGTTTAGAAATTGCACAAAATTCAAGCTCACAGTTGACAGGGAATCAAAGGTATTGACTGGAAAAAAAAAGTCAGGATCATTTAAAATTCATCCACGTTGAATGGTTTAAGTAATAGCAGAGAAACAGTCAGTAAAGGTTACTATAAAAACAAGATAACAATAACTAATGGATTTTATCATATTTGGATAGTACTGTAGAAAGCTAATAGAATGTAGATGAATAATGTTTCTTGCAGAAATGTGATCTGTAATTTTCAAAAGAGCTATATCCCATTCATCAATACAATGTGAGCTGAACTAATCTCTTATAGAGGATCTTTCATTTGCTGCATCCGACATTTGCTGCATCAATTCATAAATATAAAGCTCCAATGATTTGGAAAAGGGTGCTTTAAATTAAATACCTCCCAGTTAAAGTGTTACTCCTCAGAAGTAAAACAACTTAAAGCAGAGCTTGAATTGCAATTGCTCACAAACCATTTTTCGATCAATAATGTACTTGAGCTTCTCTGTAGAAACATATGAATAAGTTGATTTACACAAAACAATGGCGAAAGTTGGTACTGCAGATGCTGGAGATTAGAGTCAAGATTAGAGCAGTGCTGGAAAGACACAGCAGGTCAGGCAGCATCCGAGAAGCAGGAAAATCGATGTTTCGGGCAAAAGCCCTTCATCAGTCTTTTGCCCGAAACATTGATTTTCCTGCTCCTCAGATGCTGCCTGACCTGCTGTGCTTTTCCAGCACCACACTAATCTTGACTCTAACCTCCAGCATCTGAAGTACCCACTTTTGCCCTGACAATGACCAATGCAAATTATCGTACACACTCAAGAACGAGAAATTGGGAGCTGAATCCTGAAATTCCTTAGTTTTCCGTATACGATGCAGTTGTGTTGGAAACTGCATTAGTGGGAATAGTCTAGTAAGCCTTTATAGCAACTGCTCTTGCAAACATATGAACAAGGAGCAAATGTAGATGACTCAACCCTTTGAACATAATTCATGAAACCATCTGGTAATTATTGTGTCACAAAAGTCTTGTTAACACTCAGATGTTCCTCCATTCACCTGAGGACCCCATTTCTTAACTTCTTAATATTTGGAAGATGTAATGGGAGCATTGAAACTGTATTCCAGCATAAGTTACAGCTTTCTGGTAAGGGGGTGCAGGAAGGGAAAATTTCTCTGAACCTAGTGTTTCCACACTGTTGAGAGTAAGAGCTTTCTCAAGGTATTCACATCCACATTTAATATAAATTTGAAATCTCCAAACTTGAAATATCCTGTTACCATTCCTTAGTGACTCAATATACCTTCAAATGCTTACATATTTTACACCATGGAAAAAGAAGCAGCAGTCATGCCAATTTTCAGAAGAGAAAGGTTAATGAACATCAAGAAAATTTCAGAGAGAGAGCAAAAAATAATTAGTATTGGGTTTATAATAATCCTGACTGACACTGTTCATTTTTCCATGTGGTTGATCATTGCTTAGTAATTATGACCTATAATTTCCTGAAATGGCAAAATCGAAGAGTTGAACCGTGAATTGTCTAGTGGAGAGGTTGGTCAGTATTATATTAACAATGCTCACAACATTAACAGTGTACTTTTTTGTGAGGCTAATGGCACAGCCATCATCCAGCAATTTGTGACAATTCACAATTCATGACACATCTCTTCTTGCCCATAAATTGCTGGATGATTTATACATTAATAACGATAAGAGGCATTAATCTTGTTATTATTGCATTAGTAGGTTTGGGCGACGACGATATCATATCACATCTTGATTAGCAAACACAGCGATGTCCCGATTAGCACTTCATGTAAATGCAATCAGAGAATGCATTCAAAGTCAATTACCAGTAATATCACTGCTGTCAGTTCTCCTATGTCATTTTGTTTTAATTCTAAGTGGCAGTGGAGTAAAAACTGCCTTAAATGCAGAAGATTGAATTGCAGTTTATTCTCATGAAGGCAAAACCATGATAATTACATTCTAACTTTCCAGCAGAAAAGTCCTAGGAAAATTCGGAGTGGTAGTTTAATGGTTAATCATACATACTTGAGTCACAGGGTCAAAGAGATGTACAGAACAGAAACAGACCAGATCTCCTAAATTAATCTAATCCATTTGCCAACATTTGGCCCATATCCCTCTAATCCATTCCAATTCATCTACCCATCCAGATGCCTTTTAAATGTTGTAACTTTATCAGGCTCCACTACTTCCTTTCGCAGCTCATTCCATATACACATCACCCTCTGTGTGAAAAAGTTGTCCCTTATGTCTCGTTTAAATCGTTCACCTTCTTGCCCTAAACCCACGCCCTCTAGTTCCAAACTCCCTCATTCCAAGGTCTTCTCTATTTATCCTATCCTTGTTCCTCGTGATTGTATAAATCTCTATAAGGTCACCCCTCAGCCTCTGACGCTTCAGGGAAAATACTGGCCTATTCAGCCTCTACTGATAACTCAAACCCTCCAACGAAGGCATAATCCTTGTAAATATTTTTTGAACCCTTTCAAGTTTCATAGTATCCTTCCGATAGGAGGGAGACCAGAATTGTACAAAGTATTTGAAAAGTTGCCTAATCAATGTCCTGTACAGCCACAACATGACTTCCCAACACCTATACTCAATGCTCTGACCAAAGAAGGAAAGCATACCAAACTCTTTCTTCACTATCCTACGACTCCACTCTCAAGGAACTATGAATCTGCACTCCAAGGTCTCTTTGTTCAGCCACACTTCCCAAGATCTTACCATTGAGCGTATATGTCCAGCCCTGATTTGCCTTTCCAAAATGCAGCACCTCACATTTACCTAAATTAAACTCCAACTACCACCCCTTGGCCTGTTGACCCATCTGATCAAGATCCCGTTGTACTCTGAGGTAACCTTCTCCGCTGTCCATTAACTTTAATATCTATTGTGCCATCCACACTGTGGATCAGCCAGAATATCTGGGAATTCTGATGGGAGTCCTTTTAGTTGTGATCTCATAGTTTCAACCTTTCTCAAGTTACAGGATTATAACATAAAACTGACAGAACAAGTCCAATTAAATAGCTGGATCTTTCAGCACAAATGGGGTTAGAGAAAACCAATGTCTGAATTATAGATATTTTATTTTTAATGTGTCATTTACAATCATGTGAAACTCAAGGTTTTGAGACCAAATATTAGGATACACAACAGAGGACCGATGTTTACATGCGTAATACTTTTGAGGGGTCAAATGCCATACCTGGACTTTGAAACTGCTGAGCTGTCAATAATGACAATGACACTGGTCACCAGCCACCGTTCTGCATTCAACAGGGAATGGTTGTGCCAAGCTATCTGCCTGTATTTCTGACATTTTAGTGAGAGAAGAGATTGGCTGGATAACAGGAAGCGAAGAGTGGGAAAAAGTGGTTCTTTTTCAGACTGGCAAGATGTCACGAGTAATGTGCCACCATGGGGTTGGTGCAGAGGTTAATATTTAATATGCGGGGTATTGACCATCATTTGCTGGTTAATTTATATTTGCCTCAGGTTGCTGTTAAATGTTAGAGTCTAAGATTATATCCCCTGTTAACCAATTTTTACGTTATGTTAATTTTAGATATAAAAGCATAAGATGGAAATTGTAAGTAATTTTGCTTTCTCAATTTGGTATAATAATGTTTGTAGCGTCATAGAGTCAAACAGCATAGAAACAACCTTCAATCCAGCTTGTCAATGCTGACCAGGTTCTCATACGGCACTAGTCCCTGTTCAAACCCTTGGAACCTTGTAACTTAACTTGATTTGCATTGGGGATTCCCAAACCACCTACTTTAAACAGAAAGTTACTGGGCTCGAAAGAGACCCTAATCAAACCTGGGTTCAGTTTCAAGATTGTGACATCTGTCCTCTATGGCCTGCGTGGACTGACATGTCTCATACAGCATTCAATCACATGTACTTGTAGAGTGGAAACATTTTGTTTGCACTCCAAAGTCTGAATTTACTTTGGACAGGCTCGGTGCATGTGGAACAGAGTGTGTAGTAAAATCCTAACAGAAGGTAAGGATTTGAGGGACTCTTTGTCTTCCAGTTGCCATACAATATTATTGATGGTGAGGAAGATGGAAGGTGGCATTCTTCCCTGAAGCCAATCAAAGCTCTTTGGTGGGCTGGGGGGTGAGTCAGGGTTGGGGGGAGTGGGGGGAACTAACAACCACTGAAGAGCCTCTTCCCACTGCTACTGGCATATCAGCAGCAGTTGACCACTCTGCCACATGAGGAATAATATCTGGTATTGTTGAAGAGCCTTTATGATTGGGTAATTATGACTCTACTTGGCCTGCTGGCAGGAACTGCCCTGCAGAATCACCCAGCACTTCTGTCAGCCACATGACCCCATCTCTTGCTGGAGCATGTCCGACCGACTCCGGTGACATTGACAGAACGTGACTTGTGGAGATAGTTGGCATTCATTGATGACAGCTGTGGTCTCAGCAGTAGCCATTACACTGACGGATACTGCAGAGACTGAAGAACTCCCAGCCTTCTGAGTGGCAAGCAGCTCCAAGAGACAAATTCCTATCTGGACCTCGGGAACCAAGCCATCCATTGTCTGAAGATCAAGAAATGGCAGCTGAATCCCCCAGACACAAGAAGAGAATGTGCCCTCTGCTTTCTGGGCTGACATTGGGACTCCTGTTCTGCCAACAAAGTTCTAACCTTAAGTGGAGCAGAGTACAATCTGGGGAAGTGTGAAATTATTCTTTGTAGCAGGAAGAATAGAAAATAAGAATTTTTATAAAAGGGCTTGAAACTTGGATAAATATCTGCGTAAAGAGGCTTTACTCACACAAGAAACATAAGACATTATGGTACCAAGCACAGCAAGCAATTAGAAAAAAATAATTAGACATTGACCTTTATTGCAAGGTTTTTGGAATATGAGAGTGAGGATGTCTAGCTACAATTGAGCAGGGTGTTGGCAAAATCCTACTTGGAATATTGCATATAGTTGCCTTTAGAATGGCATAGTGAAGAGTTACCAGATTAGTGCCTGTGATGAGATGATTGTCCTTTGGGGCTGGGTAAATTGTGCCTACTCTCTAGAGTTTAGAAAAATAAGAACTGAGAACAGTAAGCTGACCAGGCAATATCTGCAGATAGAGAAACAGAACTAACATTTCAGTGTTCTCCACAGATGTTGCTTGACTCTGAGAATATTGCCATTTTCATTTCCACATTTAAGAGAATGAACCTGGGGATGAAGAGTTGTCATAGGAGGAGCGGTTGAGGACTCTGGGTCTATACTCAGTTTGAAAGATAAGGGAGAATCTCATTGAAACTTAAAGAATACAGAGAGGCCTGGGTAGGGTGGATGTAGTAAAGACGCTTCCACTAGTAAGGAGAGACCAGGACCCAAGGGCACAGCCTCAGATTGAAGGGACGACCCTTTAGAACTGAGAGATATTTCAGACAGAGGGTGGTGAATCTGTGGAACTCATTGCTGTAGGGACTGTGGAGGCCAAATTCATTGAATGTATATAAGGTGGATTGACCATGCCAAATTCCCCGTGGTGTCCCAGGATGTGCAGGTTCGGTGGAGTAGCCATGGGAAGTGCAGGTCTATGTGGATAAGGGGTCTAGGTGGAGTGTTTTAGAGGATTGGGGTGGGTCTGATAGGCTGAATGGCCAATTTTCACACCATTATGATTCTACGAGGAACATTTCAATAGAACTAAAGGTCCCATTTGTATAATATTTAAATCTTTAAATCATCACTTTCTGATCGACTGTCTTTGTAACTGCAGCTGTAAAATGAAGGTACAACTGCAGCTACAGAGGGAACCCATCCTTTGCGACATACAGGTTGTTCTGCTATAACATGCATTTTATTAACATGACTTCGCTATAACACGACTGACGAATTGGGGATACTATTTCTGAAATGTGAAGTTTTAAAGTGTATATTGGCTATAACGCAATTCCAGCCCCATTAGTTGGAATGGTGCTGCTATTAGGCGATTTTCTTATGACAAAGGATTGCATGAGATCACAACTACCCCGTTACAGCAGAACTGACTGGATTGTTGTAGAATCCTGCCTAAAGGACTGCTATCGTTTTCCCTAATACCCCATGTTGCATGATATTGTGTCATGTTGGAAAGCCTTCAAACATTTGAAAATGTAAACTTTTATTGAACAACAGGGATAATAATGAAAAAAAACCCAAAAAAAGTGCACCTGTTTCAGGGAACAAACAGGGGTTGCTTGCCTTTTGAATAATTCCAAATTTACAATTACTATATAATCATTGCAAGCTGCCCAGATTTATTGGAAGTGGGTGTCAATTAAGTCCTGTCTGGCCTGTTGTACCCACAAATGCATCACTCTATCCTGCTCAATAGCCTCTTCCTCAAAAGACTGCTGCCGCTCTCCCAGATCTTCAGTGTCCATCACATTTCTTCCTCGCAGCTCCAGTTTTGCAGAGCGCAGCATGCTGATGTTTAACAGCACACTGTGGCATGTAGTGCAGGGCACAGGACTGATCCGAGTACCAGAACCTCATCTTCAGGAGATCTATCCTTTACTTCTCAAGGAAGAATGGACTGCATTGTATATATACCCAACCTCAGTTGGAGGGTTGTGGAGTAGAATCATCAGCCATTGTTGCAGAGTGTAGCCCTTGCCTCCCAGTAGCCAATGTAGTAAGGCATCATGTGTTGAAATGAAGCAGGAACTTGAAAGTTCTCAAGGATATAGACATCATAAGACAGGTTCTAAGATATAGAGCTGATGATCACAGACGCTTTGTACGTTGGTCAAATAGAACTGTTTTCTATTGATGAGCTCAGTTGTATTGTGACATGGCACTCTCAACACAATGTGTGTGCAATCTATAGCATCCAATACCTGAAGGATGCCAGCTGTTATGGTAAAATCTCCTCCCCAGCCTGCCACGCTGACCTTACCACAAGGAAATGAGTTGCTCTAAATGTTACAAACTATATCAGTAACAGCCTTGATATATTTGAGGGTTGAGGATTGAGAAATACCATGCAAGTCTCCAGTGGATCCTTGGAAAATAAAAATTTAGTGCAGCTGTCATCTTTATAACCAGGAGAATATGATGGTCATCCTTCACTCCCCCAAGTCACAGGTTCCACTTGAACAGATAGTGCTGGAAAAGCATAGCCAGTCAGGCAGCATCAGAGGGACCCTGACTGACACTTTTTCCAGCACCACTCTAATCTAAACTCTGATCTCCAGCATCTACAGTCCTCACTTTTGCCTACTTCTATGATAGTGTCAATCTGTGGTGACATAGTACCACACTCATAAGAAGAAAATAGCTTTAAGGCCAATAGTCTCTGGACCTTCCATACATTCTGAAGGTAGCTACAGCTGCAAGTTCTTCATGTGGGATTTTACCACCCAGTTGGCAAAGTGACCTGAACCTCAACCCCACTAAATCCTGCATTTACCATAAAAGTAAACAATTTAGATGAAGCAAGCTGATTTACCTTAAATATGGATGCTGTAAATCTGAAATAAAAAGAAAAATTGCTGGAAGAACTCAGTAGGTCTGGCAGCATCTGTGGAGACAAAGCAGAGTTAAAGTTTCAAGTCTCATGATCTTTCTGAAGTTCCGCCAACAATTTCTGTTTTTCTCCTTGATTTGCCTATCTGATAGAATCAATTCAACAGAAAACAGTGATCAAGTTACTATACGTAATATGGATTACAGTTTATTACACATAAGTAAATTCTAATCACAAGCAAACAGCTTCTTTTCCCTTTATTCATCAACGGGATGAGGGCATTGCTGGCTAGCCTAGCATTTGTTGCACAACCCTAATTGCTCAGAGGGCAGTTAAGAGTCAACCACAATGCTGTGGGTCTGGAGTCACATGTAGGCCAGACTTGGCAAGGATGGCCATTTCCTTCCATATAAGGACATGAGTGAACTAGATGAGTTTTTTCCAACAATCGATTCATGGTCATCACTAGATTCTTAATTCCAGATACTTTATTGAGTTAAACTTCTACCATCTGCTGTGTGGGTTTCAAACCTAGACTCCCAGAACATTATCTGAGTCTCTGGATTACCAGTCCAACAATAATAAAACCACTAGGCTATTGCCTCCCCATTCGCTTAAACATCAACACAT
This sequence comes from Hemiscyllium ocellatum, assembly GCF_020745735.1. Taxonomy (NCBI): domain Eukaryota; kingdom Metazoa; phylum Chordata; class Chondrichthyes; order Orectolobiformes; family Hemiscylliidae; genus Hemiscyllium; species Hemiscyllium ocellatum. The sequence continues at coordinate 54,788,280 of NC_083419.1, forward strand.
TGCTCTTTCAACTCCGTTCAGCAGCTTCAGTGGCTGTTTTCATTGGTTTGCGTCGGGTCTCCGTGAGGCTGTTTTAGTCAATCCGAACCTATAACTTTGTCACTTATCTCAAGAGGGTTGGATTATAAAAGCACTGTTGTGCTACTGAGACTTTATAAAACTCTGGTTAGGCCCCATTTGGAGTACTGTGTCCAGTTTTGGTCCCCACACCTCAGGAAGGACATACTGGCACTGGAACATGTCCAGCGGAGATTCACACGGATGATCCCTGGAATGGTTGGTCTAACATACGAGGAACGGCTGAAGATCCTGGGATTGTATTCATTGGAGCTTAGAAGATTAAGGGGAGACTTAGTAGAAACTTACAAGATAATACATGGCTTGGAAAGGGTGGACACTAGGAAATCTTTTCCGTTAGGCGAGGAGACTGGGACCCATGGATACAGCCTTAAAATTAGAGGGGTCAATTCAGAACAGAAATGCGGAGACATTTCTTCAGCCAGAGGGTGGTGGGCCTGTGGAATTCATTGCCGCAGAGTGCAATGGAGGCCGGGACGCTAAATGTCTTCAAGGCAGAGATTGATAGATTCTTGATGTCTCGAGGAATTAAGGGCTATGGGGAGAATGCGGGTAAGTGGAGTTGAAATGCCTATCAGCCATGATTGAATGGCGGAGTAGACTCGATGGGCCGAATGGCCTTACTTCCACTTCTATGTCTTATGGTCTTATAATAGTATTTTCATTGGTATTGTGGTGTTTCCAGCCTGGGAGTCTAATTGGAGGCCTGTGGGGTCCTTGAGCCCAGAGCCATGAAATGGATGAAATGGACTTTGTCTTAAATTCTCTTTTTTTCAAAAAAGTTTCTTTTTCTTTATTGTATTATCATAGAAGGACTGTTAATCTGAAATGCCTATTTCTTTATTTTTCTAGTTTATTACTATGGTTTTGTACATTGAAGTCTGTAATACTGGACTTTTAATTTGTTGACTTCTCTAAATATATTTTCCTAAGAATTTTTACTCAAGAATCTGTACCTAGGTACCTTTGTACTTAAGATGGCATCATATGTGGCGACTTGTAAACTTTCCACTGTACGTGTGAGGTGATGGCTTAGTGGTATTATCACTAGGTCGTGTTCTGGGGACCTGGGCTCAAATCCTGCCATTGCATTTGGTGGAATTTGAATTCAATAAAAATCTGATGACTATGAATCCATTGTCAAGTGTTGCAAAAACCCATCTGATTCACTAATGCCTTTCAGGGAAGGAAACTGCCACCATTACCTGGTTTGCATAGATATGACTTCAGACTCACAGCAATGTGGTTGACTCTGAACTGCCCTCTGGATAATAAATGCTGGCCTAGCCAGCACCGTCCTCAACCCATGAATCATATTTTAAAAAGTGACAATAAAGTTAATTCACCTCTAATCCCCAATTAAAATCTCAAAACACCCATACAGGCAGACAGATAAACAAAAAAAAATGTTGCTTTTATGTGGAGAGGGAAACAAAGTTCAATAACTCCAATTCCCAGGGTTCACTGAAATGATCCTTCCTTTTTTGACTGACCGTTCTGTTCTTCGATCACTTGGCACGAACCCTGGTGCTGGGTCATCTACAAACAACTTTCCCCACTGACAGAACAAAGTGGTAGTGTTAACATCAGACACAATGAGCTTCAGTAACATGCAAAATTCCTTTCACAATCCCCTATTTTAAAAGTCCTTTTTTATCATTTTAATCGACAATCCAAAATACCGAAAATAAAATGAGATGGCATTTACAAGAGGCTGCTGGGCAGCTGCTGGAGATTGCTGCTGACTATGGACTTACTGGTGCATCAGTGCCTCCTCAATTGCTCTGCATTTCATTGTACCACAGCCACTATGATGATAGGTCCTGCTGGGATGGATCCATTGGTCACAGTTCCAATAATCCTACATAGGATATATCAGAAACAAGAATAGGTCTTTCTGCAATGAGTACAGCCAGGATTTGAATCATGTACAAATTACAGTTTAGCACTATTCCCAATACAATGGGAGATAGGGAACTCTGACAAGGTGGGTAATAGAATGTCTGCACATGGACCCTTGACTTATTCAGATGTATTCAACACAAGCCATGCCATGCAAACACATGCTTGATTTTAATTGCAGTCAGATTTCTGAAAGTTTGTCCACACCCGTACCCCCTTATCATCCAGGAGAGGGAGTATCACATATGAGAACATGCTGTCAAATACCGATAACTCAAGATGATGGAAATCAGTTCTGAGCCCTTATACAGCTGATGAGACCTTGGATTGTCATTGAAAAATGTGCTGACCAATGGGACTTTAAAGGTCATCTGGGATTTCAACATGGGATTACCACCCATGCCGTTCACCTCCTCCAAGATTTTCATTTCCCTGGCCCCAAACGCCTCATCTTTACTATGACCAGCCAGTCCCTGTATACATCAATCTGCCACGATGAAGGTCTCCAAGCCCTCCGTTTCTTCCTCTCATGCCATCCCAACCAGTACCCTTCCACCAACACCCTCATCCACCTGGTTGAACTGGTCTTCACCCTCAATAACTTCTCCTTCCAATCTTCCCACTTCCTCCAAACCGAAGGGGTAGCCATGGGCACCTGCATGGGACTCAGCTACGCCTGCCTGTTTGTCGAATATGTGGAATATGTCGAATATGTCCATCCTCCGCAATTACACTGGCACCACTCCCCACCTGTTCCTCCACTACAACGATGACTGTATCGGTGACGCCTCATGCTCCCATGAGGAGGTTGGTCAATTCATCAACTTTACCAACACCTTCCACCTCAACCTCGAATTCACCTGGACCACCTCAGCATTATCCCTCCCCTTCCTACACCTCTCCATCACTGTCTCTGGCAACCAACTAACCACAGACATTTACTACAAGCTACCTAGCCTACACCTGCTCCCACCCTACCTCCTGTAAAAATGCCATCCCTTATTCCCAATTCCTCTGCCTTCACCGCATTTGTTCCCAGGACGACCAACTCCACTTCAGAAAGTCCCAGATGGCCTCCTTCTTCCAGATCACAACTTCCCTTCCCATGTGGTTGAGTATGCCCTCTACATGCTTCTACTTAACTTTTTCATTGGAGTCTTCATTTTCTAACATCAACTGCCTAAGCACTGGAGTTAGCAATGTAAACCATTGTGCACTGGAACTCTTCCCCACACCATTAAAGTCAGAGTGGTGGTGACCATTGATGACTGCCCATTTGCCACAGTAACCCATGACCTCTACAGTATTACCATTTCCTACCATTTTTTTTAGAATCCCTACAGAGTGGAAACAGGCCAAACTGACCCAGTCCCATACTACTCTCCATTTGTGCCGACTAATGCACCTAACCTACACATCCCTGAACACTATGGGCAATTTTAGCAAGCCCAATCCACCTAACCTGCACATCATTAGATTGTGGGAGGAAACCGAAGCACCCAGAGGAAACCCATACAGACACAGGGAGAATGCACAAACTCCACAAAATCACCCGAGGCTGGAATCGAACACGGGTCCCTAGCACTGTGAGGCAGCAGTGCTGGCCACTGAGCCACCGTTGAATTGTCCCAGACTCAATTATTGTCCCTTCTGCATCCCAGCAAGCTCTCTCCAATCTCCAAAACTGAATTTCCTAACTTGCTGACAACTGTAGATAACCTGTCTTGAATTTTACTGATCAGAACCCAGGACTGAATGTGACCTAGTCCTGAGACCAATTTAGAATACCAGTTCCAAAGGATGAGGGACCAGAGCCCTATCTGGCTCCCTGAATGATTTACTACTTCTCCCTGGACTGGTCGCACTGGACCTACAGGATTGACGACAATATCATGGAACCCCGATTCTGAATGCCTCAAGTGACTGACCATGATCCAACTCCAGGTGGAAAGCAAAAGTTGTCCTTCACTGACTGTGGTGGAACACTGGACTGACAACTGTGACCCCTCGACTTGACAGAAGATTACTCCCCTTAGACTTTGAGGACATGGCCATTTGGTTGAGGCACATTCTCTGTGCTTGCTACATAAGCTGCTGGCACATACTGTTGTGTAACATTGACTTAGCACAATGCCATATAACAATATGTCTATATGATTATTGTTGGCAATTATGTTTTTTTTTGTGTCTGTGCTAAACAGCAAAGCAATACAGAAATACTGTGAAACTGTAAGGTCTGAATGAGTTGTCAATTCTTAAAATGACAAGGCAAGGCAAAGCAGAGACGCTGTGACATCCAAGTAAGCACAAAATGAGCGAGTGAATACTAAGAGATTGGAGCAAAGAGCCCAAAGATGCAACTCGATTTTGATGCATGAGGTGAGCTCCTCTCTTTGCACTCAAAACGGCCTGCCAGCAGCATTGGTTCACTCCAAGGTAAAATGCTGAACTGAACCCTAAGCAAGTCGGAGAAATGCTGTGATGATGTGGTGAGGCTACTGCATTTCCCATACCAGCCATCATGGACGAAGGATAGAGTGGTTACTGGCCATGGAGCATGCCCTGAGATGTTGAGGAATGCTGGTCAAGATTGGAGGGTCAGAAGAGCAAGCAGCAAACTGGAGCCATCAGGTACTTGCCTTGACTTACATTTCAGCAGCTGTCACTGTCTGATTTCTCTCTGCCACATAGTACAACAGTAAACTGCATGCAAATAAGGCAATAGGGAATAATGAAATAAATACATGCAAATAAGCATCTTACCATTGGTTGATGAGATTCTCACCTTGCTGTTAAAATTTTTTGTGGAAAATTGGACTCAATTTTCTTGACATCAAAAATCTCAATTTTCCAATCTTGTCATATTTTCCTAACTAATTTGCCACAGCCCACAGTGGTAAGGGGCTGAGAAAGTACAGCCAGCTAAATTAATCAAATAAAGAAAACGCGACTGTTTGGTATTATTAGTCAAAACAGCATCACAATAGACTACAATTTAAAACATGTAAAAAGAATTGTGAATTAGTTCTCTCTTTAAAGTACTCATGCCTCTGAGTAACAAAGTTGAGAGTTCAAGTCTTGTTTCAGGGCTTTGACTTAAATGTAAAAATCACTGCACTATATTGTTGGAGATGGCAGATGAGATATTAAACCAAGGTCCTATCTACTCTTTCAAGTGAATTCAAAAGATTACATGGTGCTACTTTCTAAAAAAAAAGTCATGGTTTTAAAACTCAAAAACAGATATTGCTGGAGAAACACAGCAGGTCTAGCAGCATCTGCAGAAAGCAGAGTTAACATTTCAAGTCTAGTGGTATTCTGAAGAAGGGTCACAGGACTCAAAACATTAATGCAGCTTTCTCCCCACAGATGCTGAGTTTCTCCAGACACTAGTTTCTTTTTTCAGATTTCCAGCATTTGCAGTTCTTTGTTTTGTTGTAGTTTTGGGGTTATTCCTGTTTCCCTGGCCAATATTTATCCCTTAATCAGCAACACAAGAAAAAGATTACAGCCCCTAACAATCATCACATTGCTGCTTCAGAACTTGGTGCACACAAATTTGCTGCAGTACACTACCACAATGGCTACTTCTCAAAAGTCCTGCGAAGTGCTTTAAGATGTTTTGGAGTGATAAAAGGTGCTATGTAATACAAGGATGTTTTACAGTTCCCATATTTACTAACAAGCCAATAATATCTTGCATTGCTCCCTGTTAGATTTCAATTTTGTTAGCATTAGCTTCACCGTGAGACAGATATTACAATGTAAACTGCAGAGTTGGGTTCGTGATGAGCCACAGGAGAGGGAGAGTTATTTTGCTTGAGTGTATCATCTGTACACTTCATACATGATAATGCCAAACTGGGTTTGGAGATTCCTAGAGAAATGGCACACATCTGATACACTTTATAAATTTACCCATATCTTAATATGTCAGTAGATTTCCCTTGCATTGATCACAATGTGTGATCAATGTGAGAGCATGATGCACATATCAATTCAAAGAGTTTGGAAATCAGTACTGGGTTGTGAAAGAACTGAAGGGATGCAATACTCTAGAATGAATGAAGATGTTTAGCAGTGATTGCCTCATGAGGACAGTGCAGTAAGTTTGATTAGCCCCTGCAAAATGAACAAATATACGCAAACATTATAGAAATCTAGGCCAACTTCTTTTATATCCAGTTCCCTGCTTTGTAACAGTGACAATTCAAGATTGTGTAATTGACTGTATAGTACTTTGTAAAGGTGCTGGCCTATTACCCACCTTCGACCTCTTCATTTCCAACTGCTGCTAGGACATTAACTGCCTCAACCTGTCAACACCCCCTCCCCCACTCCAACCTCTCACCCTCACAATGTGCAGCACTCCACTCCCTCTGCTCCAATCCTGACCTCACCATCAAGCCAGTGGATAAACGGGGTGCAGTGGTAGTCTGGCGCACTGACCTCTACACCGCTGAAGCTAGATGCCAACTCGAGGACGCCTCCTCCTACCGCCCCCTTGACTGTGACCCCACCCCCCCATCACCAAACTATCATCTCTCAGAACCTCATCACCTCAGGAGATCTCCCGCCCACAGCTTCTAACCTCATAGTCCGGAAACCCCACACTGCCCGGTTCTACCTCCTTCCCAATATCCACAAGCCTGACCACCCTGGCCGACCCATTGTCTCAGCATGCTCCTGCCCCACTGAACTCATCTCTACCTACCTCGACACTGTTCTATCCCGCCTAGTCCCAGAACTCCCCACATACGTTCGAGACACCACCCATGCCCTCCACCTACTCCAAGACTTCTGTTTCCCAGGCCCCCAATGCCTCATCTTCACCACAGATATACAAACCCTCTACACCTCCTTCTGCCATGAAAAGGGCCTCCAAGCCCTCCATTTCTTTCTCTCCCAATGTCCCCAACAGTACCCTTCCACCGACACTCTCATTCGTTTAGCTGAACTGGTCCTCACCCTTAACAATTTGTCCTTCGAATCCTCCCACTTCCTCCAGACCCAAGGGGTAGCCATGAGCACCCATATGGGCCCCAACTATGCCTGTCTCTTCATTGGCTACATAGAACAGTCCATCTTCCGTAATTACACCAGCACCACTCCCCACCTCTTCCTCCGTTACATTGATAACTGCATTGGCGCCACCTTGTGCTCCCGCGAGGAGGTTGAGCAATTTGTCAACTTCATCAACACATTCCACCCTGACCTTAGGTTTACCTGGGAGAAAGTGAGGACTGCAGATGCTGGAAATCAGAGCTGAAAATGTGTTGCTGGAAAAGCGCAGCAGGTCAGGCAGCATCCAAGAAGCAGGAGAATCGACGTTTCGGGCATGAGCCCTTCTTCAGGAAGTTTACCTGGACCATCTCTGACACCTCCCTCCCCTTCCTGGACCTCTCCATCTCCATGAATGATGACCGATTTGACACCGACATTTTTTGCAAACCCACCGACTCCCACAGCTCCCTGGATTACACCTCTTCCCACCCTACCTTCTGCAAAAATGCATCCCGTATTCCCAATTCCTGTGCCTCCGCCGTATCTGCTCCCAGGAGGACCAGTTCCACCACAGAACACACCAGATGGCCTCCTTCTTTAGAGACCGCAATTTCCCTTCCCACATGGTTAAAGCTGCCCTCCAACGCATCTTGTCCACATCCGACACCTCTGCCCTCAGACCCCACCCCTCCAACCGTAACAAGGACAGAACCCCCCTGGTGCACACCTGCCACCCTACCAACCTTCGCATAAATCACATCATCTGATAACATTTCCACCACCTCCAAACGGACCCCACCACCAGGGATATATTTCCCTCCCCACTCCTTTCCGCCTTCTGCAAAGATCGTTCCCTCCGTGACTACCTGGTCAGGTCCACGCCCCCCAACAACCCACCCTCCCATCCTGGCACCTTCCCCTGCCACAGCAGGAATTGCAAAACCCTCGCCCACACCTCCTCCCTCACCTCCATCCAAGGCCCCAAAGGAGCCTTCCACATCCATCAAAGTTCTACCTGCACATCCTGCAATGTCATTTATTGCATCCGTTGCTCCTGATGCGGTCTCCTCTACATTGGGGAGACTGGACGCCTTCTCGCAGAGCACTTTAGGGAACATCTCTGGGACACCCGCACCAATCAACCACACCGCCCTGTGGCCCAACATTTTAACTCCCCCTCCCACTTAGCCGAGGACATGGAGGTCCTGGGCCTCCTTCACCGCCACTGCCTCACCACCCGACGCCTGGAGGAAGAATGCCTCATCTTCCACCTCCGGGCAGCACGGTGGCACAGGGGTTAGCACTGCTGCCTCACAGCGCCAGGGACCTGGGTTCAATTCCTGCCTCAGGCGACTGACTGTGTGGAGTTTGCACATTCTCCCCGTGTCTGCGTGGGTTTCCTCCGGGTGCTCCGGTTTCCTCCCACAGTCACAAAGATGTGTGGGTCAGGTGAATTGGCCATGCTAAATTGCCCGTACTGTTAGGTTAGAAGTATGGGTGGGTTGCGCTTCGGCGGGTCGGTGTGGACTTGTTGGGCCGAAGGGCCTGTTTCCACACTGTAAGTAATCTAATCTAAAAAAACACTTCAACCCAGGGCATCAATGTGGACTTCAACAGTTCCTCATTTTCCCTTCCCTCACCTCATGCCAGTTCCAAACTTCCAGCTCAGCACTGTCCCCATGACTTGTCCTACCTGTCTACCTTCCTTTCCACCTATCCACTTCACCCTCCTATCTGACCTATCACCTTCATCCCCACCCCCATCCACCCATTGTACTCTTTGCTACCTTCCCTCACCCTCCTCCCTGACCTATCACCTTCATCCCCACCCCTATTCACCCATTGTTCTCTTTGCTACCTTCCCCCACTCTCCTTCCTGACCTATCACCTTCATCCCCACCCCCACTCACCTATTGTACTCTATGCTACTTTCTCCCCACCCCCACCCTCCTCTCATTTATCTCTCCACTCTGCAGGCAATCTGCCTCAATTCCTGATGAATCCTGCATGAAACTTTGATTTTCCTGCTCCTCGGATGCTGCCTGAACTGCTGTGCTTTTCCAGCACCACTTTAATCCAGAGTGTATAGTACTTCGGGAATTTAAAAGACACTTTATAACTGCCCAGTTATCCATCCTCCACGCAATTATTTCTAGGACTGTGGATCGCACTGTAAGTAATATTTGCTTAAAAAAACACAATTTAAATTTATTCAAATATTCTATTTCCCAAACTTTGCTTGTTTTCTAGTTGTTTCTGTTCTGTTTTGGAGATCAATATAAATAAAAGTAACTAAAATGTATTACAGAATGTAAACATGAAATAACACATTTTTATTCATTTTCTTACAGAAATAACATGCTAAAATTAATAAATAGATGATCTCTTAAATATAACAATTTCTTTCTCCCCCATGAGAGTTCCATTCTTTACCTTGTCTTGACATGAATCAGAGAAGAATAATTCTTGGAGCTTTATATATGAATAGGCCCTCTGGGAATAACTGAGTGTCTGCAATTGATGACCATGAAGACAGATGAACATGGCAAACACTGGACAACATTTTTAATATTGCATACATAGAAATTCCTGTTTTACGTGTTAAGTTTAGTCATTTTATATCGTTTGTATTTTTGCATGATATTGCAAATTTTATGTTGTTGCTTGGAATACGAGTCTGTTGCTTAGTGCACAAAGCTATAAGGCAGTTATACAGATTAGTGGATAGTGCCTGATGTGATTTCAACAGGGTTCCCTTCAACAACTTGCCCACCACCGACATCAGGCTCACTGGTCCATAAGTCCCTGGCTTGTCCTTACCACCTTTCTTAAACAGTGGCACCACATTAGCCAACCTCCAGTCTTCCGGTACCTCACCTGTTACTATCGATGATACAAATATCTCAGCAAGGGGCCCAGCAATCACTTCTCTTGCTTCCCAAAGAGATTTAGGGTACACCTGGTCAGGCCTTGGAGATTTATCCACTTTTACCCATTTCAAGACATCCAGCACTTCCCCCTCTGTAATCTGGACATTTTGCAAGATGTCACCATCTATTTTCCTGCAGTCTAAACCTTCCATATACTTTTCCACAGTAAATACTGATGCAAATACTCATTTAGTATCTCCCCCTTTTTCTGCGGCTCCACACAAAGGCTGCTTTGCTGATCTTTGAGGAGCCCTATTCTCTCCCTAGTTACCCTTTTGTCCTTAATGTATTTATAAAAACTGTTTGGATTCTCCTTAATTCTATTTGCCAAACCTATCTCATGTCCCCTTTTTGCCCTCCTGATTTCCCTCTTAAGTATACTTCTACTTTCTTTATACTCTTCTAAAGATTCACTCGATCTAGCTCACTTTCTGTTGCTTGCTGTCTGTGCCTGAAATCACTTTGAATCACATAACTCAAAGGTAGGACATTAAACCCATCATGTCTCTGCTGGCTATTTGAAAGAGTTATCCTGTTGCTTTGCCTTTTGCAATCACCAGGTAATTTTTTTTTCCTTTGCATATACATATGCAATTCCCTTTCAGAAGTCACAATTTAACCTGCTTCCATGCCATTAAAGGCTGTGCATTCCAGATCACAATAACTTGCTGTATAAACATATATTGGCTTCTCCCTCCCAGCTTTTTATCAATTATATTCGAAATAAGTAGTAGTCGTAGAGTCATATAGCACAGAAACAGACCCTTTGGTCCAACCAGTCATTGAGTCATAGAGATGTACAGCACAGAAACAGACCCTTCAGTCTAACCCATCCATACTGACCAGAATCCCAACCCAATCTAGTCCCACCTGCCAGCACCCGGCCCATATCCCTCCAAACACTTCCTATTCATATACCCATCCAAATGCCTCTTAAATGTTGCAATTGTACCAGCCTCCACCACATCCTCTGGCAGCTCATTCCATACATGTACCACCTTCTGTGTGAAAAGATCACCCCGTAGGTCTCTTTTATATATTTGCCCTCTTACTCTAAACCTATGCCCTCTAGTTCTGGACTCCCCGACCCCAGGGAAAAGACTTTGTCTATTTATTCTATCCATGCCCCTCATAATTTTGTAAACCTCTATAAGGTCACCCCTCAGCCTCTGGCGCTCCTGGGAAAACAGCCCCAGCCTGTTCAACCTCTCCTTATAGCTCAAATCCTCCAACCCTGACAACATCCTAGTAAATCTTTTCTGAACCCTTTCAAGTTTCACAACGTTGTTCTGATAGGAAGGAGACTAGAATTGCACACAATATTCCAACAGTGGCCCAACCAATGTCCTGTACAGCTGCAACATGACTTCCTAACTCCTGTAATCAATATTTTGACCAATAAAGGAAAGCATACCAAACGCCTTTTTCACTATCCTATCTACCTGCGACTCCACTTTCAAGGAGCTATGAACCTGCATTCCCAGGTCTCTTTGTTCAGTAACACTCCCTAGGATCTTACCATTAAGTTTAAAAGTCCTGCTAACAATTGCTTTCCCAAAATACAGCACCTCGCATTTATCTGAATTAAACTCCATCTGCCACTTCTCAGCCCATTGGCCCATTTGGTCAAGATCCTGTTGTAATCCAAGGTAACCCTCTTCTCTGTCCACTACACCTCCAATTTTGGTGTCATCTGCAAACTTACTAACTGTACGTCTTATGTTCGCGTCCAAATCATTTATGTAAATGACAAAAAGTCGAGGACCCAGCACCAATCCTTGTGGCGCTCCATTGGTCAAAGGCCTCCAATCTGAAAAACAACCCTCCACCACCACCCTCTGCCTTCTACCTTTGAGCCAGTTTTGTATCCAAAAGGCTAGATCTCCCCGTATTCCATGAAATCTAACCTTGCTAACCAGTCTCCCATGGGAATCTTATCGAATGCCTTACTGAAATCCATATAGATCATATCTACTGCTTTGCCCTCATCAATCTTCTTTGTTACTTCCTCAAAAAAACTCAATCAGGTTTGTGAGACATGATTTCCCATGCACAAAGACATGTTGACTATCCCTAATCAGTCTTTTCCTTTCCAAATACATGTACATTCTGTCCCTCAGGGTTCCCTTCAACAACTTGCCCACCACTGACATCAGGCTCACTGGTCCATAGGCCCTGGCTTGTCCTTACCACCTTTCTTAAACAGTGGCACCACATTAGCCAACCTCCAGTCTTCCAGTACCTCACCTGTTACTATCGATGGTACAAATATCTCAGCAAGGGGCCCAGCAATCACTTCTCTTGCTTCCCAAAGAGTTTTAGGGTACACCTGGTCAGGCCTTGGGGATTTATCCACTTTTACCCATTTCAAGACATCCAGCACTTCCCCCTCTGTAATCTGGACATTTTGCAAGATGTCACCATCTATTTTCCTGCAGTCTAAACCTTCCATATACTTTTCCACAGTAAATACTGATGCAAATACTCATTTAGTATCTCCCCCTTTTTCTGCGGCTCCACACAAAGGCTGCTTTGCTGATCTTTGAGGAGCCCTATTCTCTCCCTAGTTACCCTTTTGTCCTTAATGTATTTATAAAAACTGTTTGGATTCTCCTTAATTCTATTTGCCAAACCTATCTCATGTCCCCTTTTTGCCCTCCTGATTTCCCTCTTAAGTATACTTCTACTTTCTTTATACTCTTCTAAAGATTCACTCGATCTATCCTGTCTATACCTGACATATGCTTCCTTCTTTTTCTTAACCAAACCCTCAATTTCTTTAGTCATCCAGCATTCCCTATACCTACCAGGCTTTCCTTTCACCCTGACAGGAATATACTTTCTCTGGATTATTGTTATCTCACTTCTGAAGGCTTCCCATGTTCCAGCCGTCCCTTACCTGTGAACATCAGCCCCCAATCAGCTTTTGAAGGTTCTTACCTAATACTGTCAAAATTGGCCTTTCTCCAATTTAGAACTTCAATTTTTAGATCTGGCCTATCCTTTTCCATCATTACTTTAAATCTAATAGAATTATGGTCGCTGTCCCCAAAGTGCTCCCCCACTGACACCTCAGTCACCTGCCCTGCCTTATTTCCCAAGAGTAAGTCAAGTTTTGCACCTTTTCCAGTAGGTACATCCACATACTGAGTCAGAAAATTGTCTTGTACACACTTAACAAATTCCTCTCCATCTAAACCCTTAACACTATGGCAGTCCCAGTTGATGTTTGGAAAGTTAAAATCCCTGACCATAACTACTCTATTAATCTTACAGGTAGCTGAGATCTCCATACAAGTTTGTTTCTCAATTTCCCTTTGACTCTTGGGGGGGTCTATAATACAATCCCAATAAGGTGATCATCCCTTTCTTATTTCTCAGTTCCATCCAAATAATTTCCCTGGATATATTTCCAGAAATTTCCTCCCTCAGCACAGCTAATGATATCCCTTATCAAAAATGCCACTCCTCCTCCTCTCTTGCCTCCCTTTCTATCCTTCCTGTAGCATTTGTATCCTGGAACATTAACCTGCCAGTCCTGCCCATCCCTGAGCCACGTTTCTGTAATTGCTATGATATCCCAGTCCCATGTTCCTAACCATGCCCTGAGTTCATCTGCTATCCTTGTTAGGCCCCTTGCATTGAAATAAATGCAGTTTAATTTATTAGTCCTACCTTGTCCCTGACTGTTTGACTCGCTTCTGTTCTCAACTGTACCAGTATCAGACTGATCTCTTTCCTCACTATCTCCCTGGGTCCCACACCCACCTTACTAGTTTAAATCCTACCAAGTAGCTCTAGCAAATTTCCCTGCGAGTATATTAGTCCCCTTCCAACTTAGGTGCAATCCATCCTTCTTGTTCAGGTCGCCTCTATCCCAAAAGAGATTCCAATGATCCAAAAATGTGAATCTTTCTCCAAACACCAGCTCCTCAGCCATGCATTCATCTGCTCTATCCTCCTACTCCTACCCACAGTAGCTCGTAACACTGGGAGTAATCCAGATATTACCACTCTCGAGGACCTCCTTTTTAAAGTTCTGCCTAAACCTCTGTAATCTCTCTTCAGAATCTCAACCTTTTCCCTTCCTATATCATTGGTTCCAATGTGGACAATGACCTGCTGCTGGCTCCTCTCCCCCGTGAGAACGTTCAGCACTCTATCTGAGACATCCTTGATCCTGGCACTAGGGAGGCAACATACCATTCTGCTTTTTCACTGCTGGCCACAGAAACATTGGTCTTTACCTTGGACTAGACTATCCCTTAGCACAACCAAACATAATCCCAAACTAAACTAGTACCATCTGCCTGCTCCTGACCTATATCCCTCCAAACGTTTCGTATTCATGTATCTACCTAAATATCTTTTAAACATTGTAATTGTACCTCCACCACCACTTCCTCAGAAAGTTCATTCCATCTGCGTACCACCTTCTGTGTAAAACAATTACCTCAAATCTTTTTTATATTTCTCTTCTCCCACCTTAAAAATGTCACCTCCTACTTCAAGGACCACAATTTCCCCTCTCATGTGATCAAAGATGTTTTCTAGCGCATCTCCTCCTGCCATTGAACCCCACACTGTCAAATGCAACAAGGAAAGTACCTTCGGGTCCTCACCTGCCACCCCAGCAATCTCCTGATACAATACATTATCCCCTGCCATTTACACCACCTAAAAGTCAGACCCCACCACCAGTGATATATTTATTTTCCCTCCATTAGCATTCTGCAGAGACCATCCCTTCTGCTATTCCTTTGTTAGGTCCACGGCCCTTACATGCCCACCCTCCACTTCTGGCACCTTCACTTGCCACTGCAAGAGGTGCAAACCTGTGCCCACACCTCCCCCCACCCCTGTCACCTCCATTCAAGGCCCCAAAGGATCCTTTCACTTACAGCAGAGATTTTCCTGCACATCCAAACACCTCATCTACTGTGTCAATTGCTTTCGATGTAGTCTCCTGTACAACGCCAATTCACAGACCGCTTCAGAGAACATCTCTGTGACACACGCACCAAGCAACCCCACCACCCTGTGGCCATCCACTTCAACCTCCCTTCCCACTCCACCAAGGAAATGCAAGTCCTGGGCCTTCTCCACCACCAAATCTAAGCTACTCGACGCTTGAAGGAAGAATGCCTCATCTTCCACTTTGGGACTCTCCCACCACACGGCATCAACATCGATTTCATCAATTTCTTCATCTTCCCACCCCCACCTCATCCAAAATCTAACCCTCCAACACTGCACCACTCTCTTGGACTGTCCCACCTGTCTATCTTCCTTCCCAACTATCCGCTCCACCCTCTGCACCGGCCTATCACTATCGCTCCCCACCTGCATTTACCCACCACCATCCCGCTCCTCAAATGCTGTCTGACCTGCTGTGTGCTTTCCCAACACCACACTTTTTGATTGTGATCTACAGCATCTGCATTCCTCAATTTCTCTTTAAAAATGTGCCCCCTTGTTTGAAATTCCCCACCTTGGAGAAGAGACAACTACAATCAACACTACTTGTATCTCTGTTAGGACTGCTGCATTTATTGATGTATATAGATAGTAACAAATATCAGAAGGCAGAATAAAAGTTTGAAGGAGTGCAAATAGTGAGGATGACACAACATGACTGCAAGAAAATATGAATAGTTTAGTGGAATCGCCAACTTGTGGCAAATGAAAATTAATTGAGAGAAGTGCATTCTGGGGTAAGGAGATGCCAACTTGACTTAATGGCCAAATTTTAAAGGCTGTACAGGAACAGAGGAAATATATGTGGTAGAACTTTGAAGTTGGCAGATTATATTATTTACCAAAGCATACGTAATCATAATGTTTATAATGAGTACTCTGAACAAAAGCAGGGAAGTTATGCTGAATTACTGATTAGGCCACAGGTCAGAGTAATGTCCCAGATCAGGTCATCACACTTTAGGATGGATATGAGGGTAGGGAAGAGGTGATTTACCAGAATGATTCAGATTTAAGATTCTGAACAAGTGAGACAAAAGGAAATGTGAAAAAGAATTTCTTCACATGTAATAATCTGGAGCTTGCGAGCAAGGCAGGCAGAAACAATGATGATCAATGATTTCAAATAAAATCTTGAAGGAAATAACCTCATGGGGCTAAAATTCTAGACTAGGGGGATTTCAATCCAGCAATTGTTCCAGAAAGCTGACATATATCCGATGGGCGGACTGACTTCCCTCTCTCGTGTGGCTTAGAAATTTGCATCTATCATGATCCAGAGTTTCCGGTGCTTTTAAGTTATGACAACACTTTTAAGTAGAATTTTTATTATTCTGTAGAAAGGCATTTACATTGGTTGACTGACCAACCATTCAAAAATATAAAGGAACATGTACAGCAAAGGTCAACATCATTCAAATATATAAGTAAAATAACTTTCATAGAGCAATCAACCACTGAAATTACTTTGATGTGCGACACATTTATTGAGCAATATTGACGTATACGTGTTTCAAGAGTAGCATAACAATTTGCAAGACACCAAAGTGCTGGTCTTGACAATGGCAGGACAGTAACAGACAACTGAACATAAACATACACAGTTTTAATGAAATTCTAACCTCTCTAGTGACTTGCCGAGTAAGACTGAACATCTGTGATCATTTGACAGTTATTTTTAACCTTGTATACTGCAGAGGCAGATGCTCAGCAAATAACAAGACTAATCATTTGCAGATGGCAGGGTTTTAAGTCTCATGGTCATGATCACATTGAAAGAGTTGGAAGGTTAGCTGTGGCACAGAAACAGTTATCATGGGCAAGTCCCTGTCACTATGTCTCAGAACCAAATTTATCAGCAATATACAACTTAATGGATTTTAAATTATGTATGTGGAAAATACCCTGTATATTTTAAAACTCCTAAAAACCACCAGTGATTGGTATGAGTCTTCCACTTACTAATTGCTAGATGTCTCAAAGTTACCATGAAACAACTCACTCCCAGTGGCACCCAATTCCAACAATTAGAGGAATGTAGTGCGACCATTGATTAAAAAAAAATCTTTTCAGCTAGCACAATACATTACAATAGAACCAATTGCCTTTATTTGACCACCTCAATCTTCCTGGTCGAAGGAAAGTGAAAATAGAGTTGGAATAATCCAACATCAAGCCTGACCATTCAAACTTGTGAAAGCAGAAATCAGGCTATTGCTGAGGCTCCTGCAAAAATTAAACAGGGGCTGGCCGACTTACCATTCTAAGGTCATGACTGAGAAAACATCCTGGCCCCAATGCTTTGTAACTACACTGGGAGAGGATATGGCTGTGTTTTAGATTGCAGGGTCTGTGTCGGGTGTGCCGACTATTAATCTTATTAAGGCCTGACTCCTTTATGAGCCTGTGGGCCAAGAAGAGCTGTAGTGCTTTCACCAGCCATCAGCTTCTCCCAGTCTTTACCACAGCCCAGATTTCTGCTCCTCTTCATCAAGACCTCATCAGTGGTGCTCTTCCCACTCACCCTGCACTCCTCCAGCATCCCTATTTGCCACCTGAATTTACTGGCCCTTTCTGATACCCATCCCACAAGTCACGATGACCTCCCAATGCTCGACGACGCTCCTGACCACTGGCCTGCTGCCTTGTTGGAGTTGTGCAGCAGACTACATGAATGGGGCTGTGATGATAAGATGAGAAAGACCACTATGATGCTGGGCCTTTCCCATGCACTAGGTGCTTATCCACAATTTCAAGACCACCGCCCCCACCCCACCCCCAACCTTGTTAATTCGGGGCCAATGTGGCATTTGTCTGGATATTCCACCTCAACATACAAACTGTAGGGCAGAGAAAGATTCCATAGTGCCTGTGCTAGCACTTTGTCTGATCAGCATCAAAGCTCCTCTTCTTTCTCTAAGCAACTGCAGTCTATCAAATATTCTATTTCCTTTTGAAAGTTACAGTACTTCAATTACCACTGAGTTCCAGAATAACTTTCTGCTTTAAAAGAAAACTCTTGTAATTTCATCCCTGGATACTTTGACAATTACCTGACATCTCTGAACTCTGCTGATGGTACAAACTACCTTGCCATATCCATTCTATCAAATTTCCTTATCAGTTTAGAATATCTTTGTTAAATCACCTCGTAAACAAAACAGAGAAGTTTTGAGAAACCTTGCCCCCATATGGTCAGCCCACAGAAATTCCATTACGTTGCCCTTGGAGATAACCTAGTTTGCAAACTGCATGTTTATGAACCTATGCTCCAACTGAAGTACTGCTAGTACACAGAGATAACAGCCGAATTTACTAAACACAATACTTCATTTTTTTTTTCAATGTAAGGTTTTATTTTCAGGAAATAAAGTGTTTTCTTTTAAAACATATCCCACAATTCCAAATAGTCTTGGAGCCCATAACAAGGAAAGTTCAAGAAAAAAACAAAGATAACTGATTTACAACTCATCTCTCTCCATTATTACAAAACCAACATCACAAAATAATAACAGAATTTTCTCAATATATGGTCTACCAGCATTTATGCTGCCTATGTATACAGCTTCCAACAATAAATCTTACAAACTTCAGATATATTCAATGTACATCAGCTAACTGCAGTTACTATAGAGCAAATACAGTATGTTAGCTAGTCCCCACTATCCCCTAAGCACATCACATGTCACAGACTTCACTTTTAAGCTTTCTTTATACTCAAGGACTAGGAACCATGTGATTTCAACTCCGGATTCTGGTGGAGTTTGATTTATACATTACACAAAGTTTCTTTTATTCATCCGCTCTGAATGCATGAAAACCATCCTAAATTGCACTTCTGCAACAGATTTCTCTTCATCCTTACGTGTGTTTGTAAATGTGTTACAGCACAACATCACGAATGAACACTCGTCTCATTAACGGACTTGCTTGCAAAGTATAGGAATAGCAATGTGCAGTGCTTGATAGGTTTGGGCTCCATTGGCAGTGACATTTAATCCAGTTTGTTTTCAAAGGATGGCTGATCCAGGGTGAAAAATGACACCATTGTGAACACAATGATGGGGCACTACATCCTGTTAAAGTGAGCTGTGCTAAATGTTTTAGCAGTGCGTTGCCACTGAGGTATAGGTGGACATCTCCCTTCGTATTGTGCTGAATGGAGAGAGCTCAAGTTCTGTGGTAAATTCATTGTCGTTGTCATCGCTTGCGACCGTGGATGACTTCGGCCCACATTCCTCGCAACAGCAACAGCAGCAGTCCAAAAATGCCCGGCTGAAGGGCTTGCACAGGCAGAAGAGGACCACTGGGGTCACGCAAGACTTGAAAAACAAAAGGAACTGACTGATGAGTTGCAGAAGGTCCACCGTTTGTTGGGAGACCCCAGTAACCATGTAGGCAGTTACAATATTGCAAATGTTTTCAGGTATGATACAGAACCCATAGAGAATGGTCAAGGCCACGACTGTGCAGTTCATCTGGCCTTCCAATTGAATTTGACGTTTATTGCCTCTGGCACAGGACTTTTCTGCCTTTCTGATTTTTCTAGCTGTCACGATGGAGCTACCAATTGTGAATAGGGTGGGCAAACAGAAATAACAACCAAAATACCACCACATCTTGGCGCTGTCGTAAGTTAGTGCCAGCACATAGAGTGTGTCTGGTAACTTAGGCGATATCTTCACAACACAGCGGTCTGCAGTCACATCAGAGGCTGCCACCTCCTCGGTTACCAACTGCCGAAGAGCAATCTCAGGGAGCGCCAGTAACATGGCGCCCACCCAGATGACGGCCAGCTTGGCCGTTGTTGACGAGCAGTTCTCAATCATCTCGTAGTACATCTGCACATTGGTGGCAGCCCTGAATCGGTCAATGCACAGCGCACACAAGGTGAAAGTGGTGACTCCAAGGGAAGCAACCTGTTGATGAAAGGATAAGAGAAACATTAACTGGCGCAATATTATTTATTTCTGCACGGAGGAAAGTTCAGTTAAAGGACTGGGGTGAGCTCAATTGGCCAAGAATGTGGTGCAGAATAATGCCAATTTATGAGGGTGACTTCAATCCTTGTACCACTGATGTATTCCCTGGCACTGCCTCCTTCCCTTGCCATTGCTAATGCAAGAGCAGCCTATGGACTGGGGACAATAGCATGCAGCAATCTTCCACCACAGTCACATTTCTTAGCTTGGGTTTAGATGTAAAATGTGATCTTCAAAATCCCTTGTCATATTTGAATGATGATAAGGAGGTTGAGAGGAGACCTGGCTGAGGTTTGTAAAATCATGAGGAGTGTCGATATAGTTAATGGAAGTTGTCTTTTCCCTAGGATGGGAGATCTCCAGACTGGGGACATATTTCTAAGGTGAGAGGACAGGGATTTAAAAAGAACGTGAGGGGCAATTTTCTTTACATGGGGGGTGGTTTGTGTGTGGAATGAACTTCCTGAGGAAGCGCTGGATGCGGGTACAGTTAGGTTTAAAATACTTAGATAAGCACATGAATAGGAAAGGTTTGGAGAGATAAGGACCAGGAGCAGGCAGGTGGGACTAGTTTAGTTTGGGATTATGTTTGGTTCCCTGGAATGTTTGAGGCTCAGGGGTGACCTTATAGACATATATAAAATCATGAGGGGCATGGATAGGGTAAATAAACATGGTCTTTTCCCTGGGTTGGGGGAGTGCAGAACTAGAGGGTGTAGGTTTAGGGTGAGAGGGGTAGGATAAAAAAGGGACCAAAGGGGCAATTCTTTCACACAGAGGGTGGTACGTGTATGGAATGAGCTGAGAGAGGAAGTGGTGGAGGCGGTACAATTACAACATTTAAAAGGCATCTGGATGGGTATATGAATAGGAAGGGTTTAGAGGAATGTGGGCCAAATGCTGGCAAATGGGACAAGATTACATTAGGACATCTGGTCCGCATCAAGTTGGACCAAAGGGTCTGTTTCTGTGCTGTATATCTCCATGACTCAATGACTGTTTGGACTGAAGGGACTATTTCCATGCTGTATGACTCTATGTCTCCTGTTGCTAATACCATGAAGAAAGGTTTATCAGTGGAAATTCACATCCACTATTAGTTCATGCTATTTTTACTGATTGTTAAAGTTATTTGTTGATTTTATTTTGGTAATATTTGAACAATATTGGTACCTGCTGTGGGAAGGCCAGAAAAATTAATGTCATCCAGATCATGTTTACAGATGAGTGCAGAAATGACCTCTTTGACAAGGTACTTCTACAACAGATGCGTGAGTAACAACAGGAATGTGCTTCTCAAACACTGAAGAATGAAGATCATCGAATCATGCAGCAGGGAACTAGCCATTCCACCCATCATGTCAACAAAAGTGCTTTGAGTGAGTTATTCAACTATTTATATATTCTCTTGCTTTTTCCCATTGCCCAGCTAAACATTTCCCCTTCAATTATTTATCTGATTTCCTTTAAAACGTTGCTGCTAAGTCTGCTTCCACTACCTTTTCAGGCAGTGAAATTCCAGGTCACAACAACTGCGTAAAAACTGTTTTGTCATGTCATCTCTGGTTTTTCTGTCAATTTCCTTAGAGCTGTGTGCAATTGGAGACAATTAGCTTTTATCCATTTGAACAAAACCCTTCATAATATTGAACATCTCTATTAAATCTTCTTTACTCTTTTCTACTTCTCCATGTAACTGAAGTCCCACATTTCCGATACCATAAAAAAAACTACCATCTGAGTCATTATTTATTTTGATACATATTAATATTTTTTACAGTTCCTGTCAAGTCTTTGTTCATAATTTACATGTAATAGAGTTTACTAATGTGAGACTAATGTAAGTTACTTTTACAATGATCTTTGCAAGTACTTCTTGAATATAGATTAAGTAAAGATATTAAGGAGACAATCGGCAATTAAAAGTGTTGATTCATAAAATGGAAGAACACTCTATATTAATCCTAGTATTTCCTTGGTATCAAGAGGGACTTAGAGAAGCAACTAAGAGGAAATTGTTGAAGGAAATGTTGATTGGGGGGTGGGTCATGAACAGGGGTAGGAGGAGACTAATGTGGAAAATATGTACCAGTATGAGCTTATTATGCTGAGTGTCCCAGTGAATTAGCTGCCGTTTTTATAACAATTCAACAGTTCCTTTGAGACTGTAATTGATATGTTTTTTAAAAAAAAATCAAATCTTCAAAATAGCATATGAAGAT
Source organism: Hemiscyllium ocellatum (assembly GCF_020745735.1). NCBI lineage: Eukaryota > Metazoa > Chordata > Chondrichthyes > Orectolobiformes > Hemiscylliidae > Hemiscyllium > Hemiscyllium ocellatum. Next base: position 54,810,375 of record NC_083419.1, read on the forward strand.
TAACAATTCAAGTTCTCTACATCATTAGTCCAGCAACATCACCATTGTCACTCTGAATGTAACAGCAAAAATGCTTAGATTCTGAGTAGGCTAATCACATCTTTAACCTTTGCTGCATAGAACAAGGAATTACAATATGTGGTCAGACTTTCAATCTGCTACCCCAGTGTAAAACCGATGATGTGGTTAAGGTTCAGCTGCCTGTGAGCGAAAAATGACAGCAGGTGATTTTTTTTTTCAAATGAGTGGTATGACTGCATCACCAAGTTTTGGTACCAAGTCAAGTTGAAAATTTGCTGTACTGATTAGAGACTGGAGCAGCCATGGGGAAAGTAAATCATGCCTGGTTGATCTTATATATTGTGTTGACTTATCCTAATGTTTACCCATTCCCAGCAATAACTATCTCACCCCAATACACACATTGGCGAAAAGCCTTAGAATCAATTGTTGGTTGACAATTCATGGCAGTTTGATGCAGGCTTGGAAGTCTAAGCCTTATAGATAGCTGAATATCTAAAAACGTGGGAGTAGAAAACAGTGACATAAATGAAGAAATTAAGACAAAAAATAAATATGCATGAGCTAAAGGTCTTTTGTCATTTGAATGGAAGTGCTAAAACAATTGACTGTATCCAGTTTAACATGGTGATTTTACCCCAAAAGGCAATTTAAAAAGGAATATTTGGGGCAGATTGGAAATCTTCAAAAATCAAGTTCAACATGGTTTTTCTCTGTAGTTTTAATGACTGAAAGATTTTCCAAAGACAAGCTGCATTTACATAGCACCTGCCAAGTCCTCAAGTGCTTCTGAAAAGCTCCACCATTAATTATTTTCAGTGTTCAGTCATGCTGTTATGTATGAATCTGTAAAGTGTTCACAGCAATAAGTGACACAAATATCAGTGAGGTAAATGACCAGATCATCAATTTTATTCATGCTACTTATGGAATAAGTGCTGGTCAAGACATTGGGAGATCTTCCTTGCTCTTATTTAGATAGTGTTCAGGAACATTTCACATCCACAATTTAATGTCTCAATCTAAAGACACGTCTCACAAAAATATTACATTGAGATGTCAGTCCCAATTGTGTACAAGTCTCTGGGTTGAGTTTGAACCCACGATATTTCGGGATGCCACATTTTTTTCTCAAGACACCATTCTCACAATGCCTTCAAAGTCAAAAAGCTATTCTGATTCATCCTTTGAACAGCCAGTTTGTGATGGTGACTGAACAATAAATTCAAAACTAATTAATTTAGCATTGCTAATTTAATATTTTTATTTTATTGAAATCATGAAAACCATGAAAAACAATGGATTTTGTGTGTTATTGTGATGCATAATGTACAAGATGTACCTCTATTATACACCCATTGTAAAATTTTCTTGAAGACTTTGTACTTTTCCAAAGCTTTCATCTTACTTTCCATCAAAATTAACACTTTAAAGATCATTAGTCTGCTCAGTATTTCGTGATAAGTGCTACTGTAACAACAGATTTAAGTAATTGTGATGAAGAACATTATCTATTTACCATCTTGAATATTCAATGGCACTATGGCATTGTAGCTGCATTATGCCCTTTCAGCAGGTTGCACTGCGACATCTGGCTATGACTTCTTTAAAAGCACTCTCCAAACTCATGAACTTCACCATGAGAAGACCATCATCTCCAAATTTCCCGCCAAGTCTCACATCGTATGATTCATGAGGACTCTAGATAAAGTTTCCCTCCATAACTAGAGGGCGAGATTCAGGGAAAGAGGCAGGTACTGAAGTGTGCTGGCCCACAAGGTTACAGTACAAAGGAAGAGATGGAAAATGGGTTAGGCTGGATGCTCTTTGGCAGCAGGTGCACACCTGCTAGGCTGAATGGCCTCCTTCCTTACTGTGAAGGTCTATGGTTCTATAATGTATTACCATCCTGTCTGTTGTCCACCATTGCTAATCAGCATTGTAATATCTGCTCCTCTTTCACCACTTTGGCATTTCTAGTTATCCAAGGTAATTAAGAATGGGCAACAAAGTGCTGGCTTTGCTAATGACTCACTTACTCCAAAAAATGGATTGAAAAAGGTCAATTTACTAAGTTTTGATAGTAAATAAATGAATGAATGAAACAGCCCCAAACATCTTATGTGATACAGTCGAAAGGAGACGTGTAAACTCAGATTTCTCTGACAAAACAAGACTGATCCTTAATCTTTGATCAATCTCATCTTCAAAAAACACCTTTAATGGAATATCTTTTTAATAAAACAATGTTTAAAATATTCACTCACTAATGATGCTTATGCATTTGTTTCCTCATGAAGTGCTGGGGCAATGTGTTGGGAACAAGGTGAATGTCACTAATCTATGCCACAGTATGATGAATGTGCATGGCATTAAGGAATCCTTCAACTTCAAACATTCTTCCTGTAGGGAGCTTGTTCACTCAACACATAAATAATACAAAAATACTTCAATAGGCTTGCTCTCGAAGTTTTATATAGGTTTTTTTCTGTGTCCTTCTGTACAAAAAAAAACCTGAATATTTCTGTTAATGAAGCTTTAAATGTTTCAACACTCAAGTCAGTCATCAGAACAGAAGACAAGAGGCTTGCTTCACACTGAATCCAATTAAAAGAACCTATCTGTCAGGGAAATCTGATGATTATAAGGTAAAACATATTGGATGAAGTCTACATTGTAACATTTCTATAAAATCTGAAGTTCAAAAGTATAATGTCAAATATCAGAATTTTATTATAACGCAGATCTACTTGAAATTAGTTTAAATTTCTTAACACTGTCCATGTAAAGCTTTGAATCATACATAGATCCGGTTGAAAGGGGGTTGGGTAGAAGGAAAGAAGACTAAGCTCCTGTCTTTGCAAACAATAGGTTCCCTTTTCGTAATGCGGGCTCTTTATACATGTACAAGACAATGTCTCGTTTAAATCCAGTACTTTAAATAAATTGAGAGACATATCTCTGTCTGACTTTAGTGATGAAAAGCTCTCACCTTTCCATAAATCCAATCTTATTAAGTACCTCTTCACATCATGCATAGTGAGAAACTTAAAATGGAAGGACTAAAAGCAAAGGGCAGTGCAGATAATAGCCAGGCTCACATTATTTTGTTAAATTTATTGACAGAAAGAATTTCACTCACACCAGGTGTTATGATTATAATTTAAGTAACTAAAGGTGTAGAAACTTATGACACTGGCACATACTATTTGTGTGGGGGCCATTTGATGTGATTTAACACAATTCCACTTCTCTCCTTTCAGATTTTCTCCCTTTCCTCACCTCCTCTGGGAAAGAACTGATCCTAATTGTTGTATGACTCTGTGGTCACCTAATAACAGTACTTCACTAGAGGAAACAAACTTCGAGTGTGCCCCCAGGCAGAGGTTGGGATTTTCTGCTCCTGTGCCCACTAGTCAACAATGTGCTGCCTATTTATTTTAAATGGAGGCTTGTGAACTCAGAAGTAGAAACATAGACAATTAGCAAGTTATTCAAAAGCTATTACAAGCAATCCCACCCTGGGTGACTGTCTGTTTGGAGTTTGCACATTCTCCCCGTGTCGGATTGGGTTTCCTCCCCACTCCAAAGATGTGCAGGTTAGGTGGATTGGCCATCATAAATTGTCCATTGCGTCCAGAGATGGGTAGTTTAGATGGATTAGCCATGGGAAATGCTGTGCAATAGGGATAGTGTGAGTGTGAGTGGGATGGTATTTGGAGGGTTGGTATGGACTTGTTGGGTCAAATGGCCTGCTTCAACATGGTAGGGTTTCTATGATTCAACTCACCTGATATCCACAGTATGAGAATAGAAGGAATGCTCAATTTAGTCTCCTGGGCACAGATTAACTCATTCAACACAGGACAAAGATCAAACCTGATGCCTTTTGCACTTAAAACTGGAGCCTATTAGCTTCAAAATTGGCACTTACTGGCAAGCATGGGTTTTAACTAATTTCAAAGATGTGTCAGAATATAATGATTTTTATTGAATAAATTCACCCTTCTTTGCTGCTAGTAAGTCATTTATGATGCTCAGATGTTGTAACAAAGCATTTTAATTTGCTGGGGTACCTAACCCGAACATTATAACAGAAGTCTGCTTTATGTTAAGACCTTATAATACAAAGGGCAGACCTCACAAAGGGCTATAATCAAAATGTTACAAGACCAAAATGGATCGCATGTAAAGAAATGCATCATTAAAATAAATCAATGATTACATTATGCTATTATAGATTTCACTCTATTGTAGAAAAATGATGAGTAGTATAAGCTTTTCAGTCTAGAAGGGAGTTAGTTAACAATAGGTGGGGCATTATGAATTATACTAAACAATATGCAAATAAAATTAATCAAGATTATTTCAAAACAATTTGGATAAAGTATTAGAAACTTATGGAATTTGTTTTAAATATCATTAAGCAGTTGCATCCTCAAAAGTTAACAAATTCTGCTAGTTAAGATATAGGTAAACATTCGAGTCATTGGGATTACAATAAGATGCCATGGTTATAAAATATTAGAAGGATGGATTTCACTGAGTCAAGTTGTGTTGTCTCATCTCTGCCTTTATGTTACAACCACAGTGCACAGACAATAAGAAGCTATCTACTTCTCAGCATAACTATTTGGACAATCGATATGCAATTAACTGGCTGAAAGGTACTAGACTATAGTCAGGATCCACGTACCATATAGGCTAATGCTAGCCCTAGCAACTCAGTATTAATATTCTATTTGTCCAGCAAATTATAATGTGCATATTTTAATATAAAAAGCACATCAGAATGGTAGGCAAATTAAATGCACTCTGAATAGTTCTATGAATACATTTGCACTTTCTGAAACGTGGCAGTTTGTCATTCTAATTTATACACTTGCCAAACCAATTTAATTAATTTTGTGTGTTTAATGCTGTGGGTTCTATTGTGAATTACAATGTGATGAATGCTGGGCTAGGCTAATTGAGCTACACAAGCTGATGTTTGTACTGTTGACGTTTGATCTGTGTGCAGTTAACTGATACCAATTAGTGGACTAGATTTATAATGATGGCAGAATAAAGTGGGAGGGATGATATAGATGAGGGAGCTTTTGTTTGGTTCATCATTCTATGATAGAAAAAGATCATTTCTGATGTTCTGATGCAATGTGCGCTCCCATTTAGCCTTGAAGATTATAAGCATTGCTGCAATGGTGTGAAGCATGATTCTGAATGCCTGCAGAGTATCAGAGTTAAAACTCATAACAAAGAAGGAATTAGTGATGGAAACGAAGACAACAACTACATATTGAAAGCTGTGGCACACTTGTGTGCCCTTGGGCCTGTCCAAATATTACAATTACTTAACAGGCATTGACTAAAGGGTAATATTTGAAAATCTGTAATTAAGTGCTGAAACTATTTTGAGTTAATTCATTTGATACTGTGGCAAAGTTTTGGATGTGTTGAAATAAGCAATCTCTGCTAACTGTATTCTTATCCTGAGCAGGGAATCAACCAGATTCCCACATACGATTGCAATCTAACTTCCCCACCAACTACCTACTCTGTTAGAAAACGCACTGGTTTGTACCTTTGTACGCATAATGTTAGAGAGCCGATGTTTATGATGTTACATTGCAAGGTTGCAAATTTCATGAAACAACAGGATATTATTGTTTAAAATATTCATCTCAAATATCATATTACTTTTAAAAAGAATACCTTAAAATAACTTAAATGCATTTGCTAGATCCTTAAGAACACTACAGTAATTGGGATTACTTGTTATATTGTGAAGCAATGTTGTTGTATCTGGCACACTGAAGGCTTGTTCAGTAGTTGAAGTCAAACTGCAAGCAGCCAATGAATTGATCCTACACAGAAACTGCAATTGTGGATCCCATTTTTAACAGAGCTGGAGTACAAATGCATGAATTTAACTTTAACAGTTGAGAATCGTCAAGACAGGATTACTTTAAAACTATTATGGGTTTTAACTTAATACAATACCACTGACAGATCTATTCAGAAATTTGCTCATATCTTCCTGTTATGCACTGATGTTACCAGTAAAACACGCAATCAATCAGGCTTATTTCACTAGAGGTATTATTACAGGATCGATCATTGCTGATTTTCTCTTGTATTTGGATACCTTGTCATACCCGTTATATTACGAATATAAATCAGCTCACAAGAAGGAATCCAATAGTTTATGATATTTACACAGCATATATTTGTCACATTCAACCATGGGACAGGTGAGACCCAATGTATGCTTGTGTCTGTCTTCTATTTGTATAAGGCTGCCAGAATATTATTATAGAATGTTCAACGTTAATTATTAACTTGGGTGATAACATCTATCTTAATGTAACAAGGCAGATGAACAGACAAGCCATTTCCCCAACATGCTGTTACCAAGGAAACGGAGATGAAGAAAGATAATAACTTTAAGCAGCATATTACTCAACTCATTAATAAAGCTGCCTCTTTTCAGCTGTTCTGCAATATATTGTTTAAAAATCAGTTTTCGTTTCAGTTCCCCTGAAACATTAAGCCCTTGGCTTGATGCAGGAGCTGACTGGCTTGCTGAGTGCTCTGATTTTGGAAATATTATTTCAGGTTTCCAGTCTTGGTATCGACTTCCTTTCCAAATGTACGAATTCTACCGGTCACAAAGGCAACTGTCACAATTTACAGTGGCCTTTTCAGTGCAGGTTCAGTGCTATTATCAACAAGTTACCACTTCGCATCCCAACTAAAGTGGCAGTATAGCTTTAGCTTAAGTCCTTCTCCAGGACTTGGGACTTATAATGTCGCTAAACAGGACAGATTATCAACCTGTAAATTATTCCGACATGCCTATGCCTGTGGGAAGAGCGTGAGAGTCCTCTGACTAACCCCACTGAATGGGGAGTGACACTGTTCCAGAAAACAAAAACTAACTATGAACTAGACATAAACACATGCTTTTGATCTGAGGAAGTCATACCGGAAGGGCAATGTCAACTCTGTTTCTCTGTCTCACCATCTGAGTTTCTTCAGCATTCCCTGTGCTTTGTTTCAGATTTCCAGCATCTGAAATATTTTGCTTTCAAATAAAGAAATGCTTTATCTGCCTATGAGCCACTTGGCATTGCAGTGAATGAATGAAGTATATCTTCAGAGTGGGTCCTGACCTGCCCTGAAATAGTAGCATTAGAGACAAAAACAGAAATTGCTGGTGAAACTCAGCAGGCCTGACAGTATCTGTGGGAAGAAAGGAGAATTAATGTTTCGAGTAAGTGACTCTTCAGTAGCATTAGAGATTATCTGGAACAGGCAATATAGTATGGTAGAGGCAACAGACAAGAAAATGCTCATGGGGCTCTTAGATCTCCAGGGAACATTTATGTAATAGCCTTGTATGCACCTCCTACACAGCCTGCATCTCCCACACAGCCTGAATCACCCACACAGTCCTCTCTCACTCAACGCATTTCTCCTTCAAAGCCTGTATTACATACACAACCCATATTGCCTACACAGCCTGCATCTCCCACACAGTCTGCGTCTCCCACACAGCCTGCATCACCCACACAGTCCGTATCTCCCTCACAGCGAGTATCGCCTACAAATCACGTATCCCCCAACAGCATGTATCTCCCAGACTGCGTGTCACCCACACAGCCTGTATCTCCCACACATCTCCTTCACTGCCTGTATTGCCTGCACACTCTGTATCTTCCACATCGCGCGTATCTCCCACACAGCGCGTATGGCCCTTGCAGCCCATATCGCCCACACAGCGCGTATCTCCCAATGAGTCAGTGCAGGCATTCTGGAAGATTGCCGATCAACACCTTCACAAGACCCACAAGGGATGACCACCAAACGCCGATCTTGCCAGTAAGGCCCACAGCTGAAGAATGAATGAGTTATTTGCAATGCTTACACACCAGCTGCAATGTTAGGGTGCCAGGATCCAACAAAGTGTGTAGCCATTCATTCACCGCGAGTGAGGCTGCTTGCCCAGTTCATTGCTCACCTCAAGATAAGGGATCACCTTGCAGGAAATATCTCCCAGCAGCCACTTTTTAGTCAGCTCATGAAATATGACCAGAGGCAGACAGAAGAAGATGATGATGAAGTCCCAGAAAGCGAGGTTGGCCAGGAGTGAGTTGGAGATACTCCTCATATAATAGTTGTGGCAGACGATGCACATGATGGACAGGTTGGCCATGATGCCAATCACAAAAATGACAATGGAGAGGCACATCACAGCATAGGCGCCGTACGAGTCCTCGGTCACAGGGTAGAAAGGGTTCTTCAGCTGGCGCCTCCTGCCTGGGGCTTGGACAGGGAGCAGAGCCGGAGCACTGTCCGGGACCGGGACAGAGCCACCCGAACTGTTGAGGTAGCCCACTGCTCTTGGGGCAGTGTCGGAGCGGCCTGCCGAGCTGTTGAGAAACAGGGGAGCAGCCAACTCCCAGTGCAGCTCGCCAGTGGAGTTGTCAGCATGTCCAGCCCTCCCTCGCTTCTTCCCGCTCCCTCTCGGCTGGCCAGCCGCTCCCCTTTTGGACCTCCGGAAAAAGCCCCCCGCTTGCCCAGAAGCGGCTCCTTGGGGCAGCAGCACCGGGACGCCCTCCCCTCTCCTCCGGCTGCCGGCTGAGAGAGAGCCCGGCCCGGCTGGAGCCCTGTCCTCAGTCCTCAGGCGCTCCCCAGGGACTCCACTCGGCTGTGTCCCAGACAGGGCACAGAATGCAAAGGCGAGCAGGCAGCAGCGCATCTTCACAGCGCTCGGGGCGGTGTGCAAGTCACTTTCCCTCTCAATCCCCCTCCTCTCCCTCAGTCTTCAGTCCCTGCACACACCGAGGCAGTTCCCAGATTCCCATTTTATTTCATAGACACACATATATAAAGAAACGCGCTCTCTGGAAGTATACTGGAGGGGCTTCCTTGAAAATCCGGAGTCAAGTCTCAGCATCACTGAGGCAGGACTGAACCATTCACTGTCCCTCCCAGCCCAACACTCTCCTCCGGGGGATTTGCTCAGTTCTGTGTCCGCATCATGACTCGCCTCTCAACGCTTTGCAACTTCCTCCGTTTCCCTTCCACTCAGGTGCAGCAAACCCCACGGTGGGCTGTTTGGATTTCAACTCGTGCGTTTCTCCCCTCTTTTCTCTCTCTCTCTCTCTCTCTCTGTCTTTCGTTCCCACCGGTTGTTGTTGGGGAGTGGAGAGGTTCAAATTCCTTATTGAGAGCAGGTGAACCACACAAGAGGCTGGAGTCCTTCAGAGAGTGCAAGGGCTTCGGGAAGGTGCAGCGTCCGGCGTGGACTGTGTTCCCTGTGGGTAGGTGTGCGGGCAACTCCTGTGTTCCCTTCCCTTCAGGAACCACCCACCAGCTACCGACTCACACAGCTCGGGTCACTCACTCATCTCCGGACAAACTGCAGGATTCAGCGGCTGCCAGTCTAAGCCCCTCTTACTTCGCTCGGTACTTTCACTTCAATCGCATTTATTCCCTTCCAAAGGTGGGTCGAATGGAAGGTGCATAGTATTTTTTTCCCCCTCCAGCGTTTTTTTCCGCAAACGCTCCGCTCCCTATATCGGAGTGCCTGTAAATGAACGACTGGCCAGCGGGCAGTGGTGACCCATCGTTCCGGGAGTTCCTTCCGCTCTACCTGTTAAGAACTCCACCCCAGTGCTCCACGTCTGGGCACTGAATGTCTCCGCAATCAGCCGGACCAGTCAGTGTTCGGTGTGCACACACAGACACACACACTCCCTATCTCTCTGTAACCATCACCCGCTTCGTGTGCCAACAGCTCCCTCCTGTGAAAGGCAAGTCATTGCAGCAGAAGTATCCAGTCTGCCACAGCCTGATGTGTGCTCAGTATTTCATCTCTCCTTCAAAAAGGCGCTGTCTTCCTTGGGAAAGGATTACTGAAGTGATCTCACTTGGATGCTTGAGGGGTAAATGCTGAGAGAATGTTTCCCCCTCGAGGGTCAGAGGGCATGACCTCAGGATATCAGGGCGCCAATTTATGTTGGGTCAGCCAAGAACCTATGAAATGGCGGAGCGGGCTCAGTTGGCCGAATGGTATATATACTCTGGTTGCTATTTCTTATGGCCTTGTAGTAGGTGCAATAAGAAACAAACTTGGCTGTCAAGGTTCAAAACCAGGAGAGTCACAATGTGTTGCAGAAAGGATAGCTCAGTCAGGGACTTGGCAACACTTTTACACAAGGTCAGAGTGATGCTGGAAAAACACAGCAGGTCAGGCAGCATCCGAGGAGCAGGAAAATCAACGTTTCGGGCAAAAGCCCTTCATCAGGGCTGATGAAGGGCTTTTGCCCGAAATGCTGATTTTCCTGCTCCTCAGATGCCACCTGATCTGCTGTGCTTTTCCAGCATCACTCTAATCTTGACTCTAATCTCCAGCTAGTAAAAAATGAGGTCTGCAGATGCTGGAGATCACAGCTGCAAATGTGCTGCTGGTCAAAGCACAGCAGGCCAGGCAGCATCCCAGGAATAGAGAATTCGACGTTTCGAGCATAAGCCCTTCATCAGGAATAAGAGAGAGAGAGCCAAGCAGGCTAAGATAAAAGGTAGGGAGGAGGGACTAGGGGGTGGGGCGATGGAGGTGGGATAGGTGGAAGGAGGTCAAGGTGAGGGTGATCGGCCGGAGTGGGGTGGGGGCGGAGAGGTCAGGAAGAGGATTGCAGGTTAGGAGGGCGGTGCTGAGTTGAGGGAACCGACTGAGACAAGGTGGGGGGAGGGGAAATGAGGAAGCTGGAGAAATCTGAATTCATACCTTGTGGTTGGAGGGTTCCCAGGCGGAAGATGAGGCGCTCCTCCTCCAGCCGTCGTGTAGTTGTGTTCTGCCGGTGGAGGAGTCCAAGGACCTGCATGTCCTCGGTGGAGTGGGAGGGGGAGTTAAAGTGTTGAGCCACGGGGTGATTGGGTTGGTTGGTTCGGGCGGCCCAGAGGTGTTCTCTGAAGCATTCCGCAAGTAAGCGGCCTGTCTCACCAATATAGAGGAGGCCACATCGGGTGCAGCGGATGCAATAGATGATGTGTGTGGAGGTACAGGTGAACTTGTGGCGGATATGGAAGGATCCCTTGGGGCCTTGGAGGGAAGTGAGTGTGGAGGTGTGGGCGCAAGTTTTACATTTCCTGCGGTTGCAGGGGAAGGTGCCGGGGGTGGAGGTTGGGTTGGTGGGGGGTGTGGATCTGACAAGGGAGTCACGAAGGGAGTGGTCCTTGCGGAACGCTGATAGGGGAGGGGAGGGAAATATATCCTTGGTGGTGGGGTCCGTTTGGAGGTGGCGGAAATGGCAGCGGATGATACGTTGTATGCGCAGGTTGGTGGGGTGGTAGGTGAGAACCAGTGGGGTTCTGTCTTGGTGGCGGTTGGAGGAGTGGGGCTCAAGGGCGGAGGAGCGGGAAGTGGAGGAGATGCGGTGGAGGGCATTGTCGATCACATCTGGGGGGAATCTGCGGTCCTTGAAGAAGGAGGCCATCTGGGCTGTGCGGTGTTGGAATTGGTCCTCCTGGGAGCAGATGCGGCGGAGACGAAGGAATTGGGAATATGGGATGGCGTTTTTACAGGGGGCAGGGTGGGAGGAGGTGTAGTCCAGGTAGCTGTGGGAGTCAGTCGGTTTATAATAGATGTCTGTGTTGAGTCGGTCGCCCGAGATAGAAATGGAAAGGTCTAGGAAGGGGAGGGAGGAGTCTGAGACAGTCCAGGTGAATTTCAGGTCGGGATGGAAGGTGTTAGTAAAGTTGATGAACTGTTCAACCTCCTCGTGGGAGCACGAGGTAGCGCCGATACAGTCATCGATGTAGCGGAGGAAAAGGTGGGGGGTGGTGCCAGTGTAGTTGCGGAAGATGGACTGTTCCACATATCCTACGAAGAGGCAGGCATAGCTGGGGCCCATGCGGGTGCCCATGGCAACTCCTTTAGTTTGGAGGAAGTGGGAGGATTGAAAAGAGAAGTTATTCAGGGTGAGGACCAGTTCAGTCAGTCGAAGGAGGGTGTCAGTGGAAGGGTACTGGTTGGTGCGGCGGGAAAGGAAGAAGCGGAGGGCTTTGAGTCCTTCGTGATGGGGGATGGAGGTGTACAGGGACTGGATGTCCATAGTGAAAATAAGGCGTTGGGGACCGGGGAAGCGAAAATCCTGGAGGAGGTGGAGGGCGTGGGTGGTGTCCCGAACGTAGGTGGGGAGTTCTTGGACTAAAGGGGACAGGACCGTGTCGAGGTATTGGGAGATGAGTTCGGTGGGGCAGGAGCAGGCTGAGACAATGGGTCGGCCGGGGCAGGCAGGTTTGTGGATTTTGGGCAGGAGGTAGAAACGGGCGGTGCGGGGTTGTGGGACTATGAGGTTGGAGGCGGTGGATGGGAGATCCCCTGAGGTGATGAGGTCCTGGATGGTCTGGGAGATGATGGTTTGGTGGTGGGAGGTGGGGTCGTGGTCAAGGGGGCGATAAGAGGAGGCGTCCACGAGCTGGCGTTTGGCTTCAGCGGTGTCTAATCTCCAGCGTCTGAAGTATTCCCTTTCACCCAACACTTCTACACAAGATGATCATTCCCTGGAACTACTTGTGTGAGGCATTAGGATTACTGTGATGAAAACAGAGGTTATGCTTTGAGGCATCCTATAATAACAAGTTACATTTATATAGGATTTCTAATGCAGCCAAATGCCCAAGATGCTTCGCTGAGCAGTACTAGGCAAACCTGACTCTGACCCATGTAAGGGAGATAAAGGTGCAGCTACCAATGGCTGAGAGATGAAATAAGATGATTGCACCTCTAATATTGTTAATGGACCAAGCAAATTGTGGGAGTAGCATTGGAGAGATATAAAGGGCTAGAGAAATGAAAGTTAGGGTACTGACAGCAGCATTTTGAATGGAAGAAAGATTACTGAAGGTGGAAGATGGGAGTCTGGGACCATTGACCACTGGGAATAATCAAAGATCGAAACATCAAAAGCAAGGATTAAGGCATCTAGCAGCAGCTGAACCAAGAAAGGGGCCATGCAGATGGCTCTATCTTCCCCAAATTTATTTGGTATTCAAAATGCAACATGGACAACATTAGAATCAATCAAACCTGGAGTTATCGATGTTTGTTTAAGTGCTGTGGCAACTACTAATTGTAAGTATATAGCAAGGTTTGTGAAGGTTTGTAAATATATAGATTTAGATCCCCTCAGGGGTCAGTTAGCTGGATGCTGGTTTGCACTACAGAGTGATACCAACAGCTTAGGTTCAATTCTTGCACCAGCTACGTTACAATGACCGATTCTCCTTCTCAACCGCTCCTCTCACCTGAGGTGTGTTAAACCAGTTCTCTCTCATGAAAGAGTAGCCCTACAGGATTATGGTAACTTCATCTTCACAGATTGCCTCTCCAAAATTGTTAATCAGACACTAATCAATAAGTAATATCAATCATAGACATTAATATTAACTATAAATTAATAGTCAAAGTTACTATGTCTCAACTGGAATGCCTCTGGAACTTAGTTTGTCAATTAATCCTATCTAATAATTACTTTCCTATTCAATGTTTAATGACTGATTGTGGTCATTTTGGGTAATAAACAATTTAATTCATTTTTTAAGGTTTTTTTGATAACTTTCCCTCAGCAGGGATCCCTGAGAGGGGTGAGATTTGACTCATGAAAGAACAAATTTCAACTTTGAGACTCAAGTTCATACATAAACTAAGTGAAAATCCCCAATAGATTCTTAACAAGGAGTTAAGTTTAACAATTGATTAATGCCTTACAAGAATATTTTGTCAGGGTGTCAATCTCAATGTCCTTTAAGGAATTTTAGAGATTTCCAAGAAAACATCACTAGGAAATTCTAGAAAAAATGAAGTGAAAACTTTGAGGCTAATAAAAACAATTCCTGAAAAACATTATTAAGTAAAATTGTTAGGAGTTTAATTAGACGTACATCAAACTTGAAAAGTACAGAACAATTGTTTTCATTGGCACTTCTCTGAACCGAATAAATAAACTAATAGCACAGGCAAAGGATGCATAAAGAAACAACAGAAGTGCCAGTGGTGACTCACCAAGGCACCATAGACGATATGTTGAGTAGCGAGGGTAAGGCAAAATCACTTAATATGAATAAAGGGAGGCATGTATTTTCAAATTGCCGTCTAACAGATGAATTCTGGAAATTTGTTGGGTACACATTAAACTTGTTAAATTGTAATGTAATCTCGGTCATTAAATACAGCTTAATAATACTTTCATAACAACAGTTTGCATTTTTACAGTGCCTTTAATATCGCAACACATGTTAAAAGGAGCAATAATCGAGCACCAAAACAGAAATTGCTGGAAAAGCTCAGCAGGTCTGGCAGTGTCTGTAGAGAGAAATCAGAGTTAACATTTCTGGTCCAGAGACTGTTCTTCAGAATTATCAAGTACAATTTAGATAATGATCCAGATAAAGACTGTGATGATACTATGGCTTTAAGAGGTGTATTTTGATCTTTTTGATGATGAAGTAAGGTTGAGAGAGAGGTTTGGAGCAGTCTGCTCAAAGCCAATAAACAGCTTGTGAGGCCTTGGATTTCTGCTTTAAGTTGGAACAATAGAAGCAGCCTGAATGGGTGGAGTTAAGCTCCCAACAGAACCAGGATTTTAGTTTTACTCTCTGCAGTTGCTGGGATCTTGAAGCTGGATGTGGAAGCTCTTATTCCTCTCTCTGTTACAACTAAAAGCTGGGATTCTCTTATCCTGCTAGATTTGCATGTGAGACAATGTATTTACCCCACTTGTCTTTTTTTATTTCAAAAATATACTTTATTCATCAACATATTTTGATATCTGGACAGTTGGTATTGCCATTCATCTGTATACATTGCATGTCTTTCCATACAGAGATCAGACTGAATTATTTGTATATATAAGTCTGTATTAAACCATCCAGGCGTTTAGCTAAGGCATCAGCGGAGCCCAATTACAGAGTGGGCCCCCCAGTTCTTCTTCAGAAGGCAAACCTTACATGGTAGTCTTTCTCCACCATGCCTTGGCGGTAGCCGCCCCAAGCTTCAGCGTGTCCCTCAACACATAGTCCTGGACCACAGAATGTGCCAGTCTGCAACATTCAGTCGGGGTCAACTCCTTCAGCTGGAAGACCAACAGGTTTTGGGCAGACCAAAGAGCATCTTTCACCGAGTTGATGATCCTCAGGTACAGTTGACATTCGTCTCAGTATGCATCCCGGGGAACAGCCAGTAGAACACGAGTCCCGCATCATGGAACTGCTTGGGATGAACCTCAACATTCACCACTGCATTCCTCTCCAGACTTCCTTTGTATAGGTACATTCCAGAAGGAGGTGTGTGACAGTCTTGTCCCCCCTGCAGCGCGCACAAGGGCAGCGTGCAGTGCAGCAGAGAGTCAGGGCATGCAAAAAGGATCTCACCAGCAGCCAAGTCATGTCTTGGTGTTTGTTGGAAAGTTCTGGTGATGAGGCATTCTGCCAAATGACTTTGACAGTCTGCTCAGGGAACTGCGCAACAGGATCCGCCCTCTCCTTTTCCCGAAGGGTCTCAAGGACACTACATGCTGACCACTTCCTGATGGACTTGTGGTCAAAGGTGTTTTTCTTCATAAATTTCTCCACGAGCGACAGGTGGTACGGAACGGTCCAACTACTTGGAGTGTTCTGCGGCAGCAAGGCCAGGCCCATCCTTCGCAACACCGGGGACAGGTAGAACCTCAGTACGTAGTGACACTTGGTGTTTGTGTACTGGGGATCCATGCACAGCTTGATGCAGCCACACACAAAGGTGGCTATCAGGGTGCGGCTCGCATTGGGTGTGTTTTTTCCCTGTTGCCTAGATCTTTATACATTATGTCCCTTCAGACCTGGCCCATCTTAGATCTCTACTTGAAATGGAAGATGGCCCGGGTGACTGCAGGGGCACAGGTTCTGGGAATAGGCCAGACCTGTGCCATGTATAACAACATTGACAGTACCTCATATCTGATGACCAGGTTTTTACCCGTGATGGAGAGCGACTGTTGCTTCCATCTGCCTAGTTTCTGCCTCACTTTACTGATACGCTTCCCCCAAGTCTTGGTGCATGCCTTAGCCCCTCCAAACCAAGTACCCAGCACCTTCAGGTGGTCAGTCCTGACGGTGAAGGGGATAGGGGATTGGTCGGCCCAGTTCCTGAAGAGCATGGTCTTGCTCTTGCCTCAGTGTACCTTGACTCCCGAGGCCTGTTTGAACTGGTCGCAGATGCACATGAGTCTGTGCACAGACAGCGGATCCGAGCAGAAAATGGTGACATCATCCATGTACATGGAGGCCTTAATCTGTCGGCTCCCGCTGCCAGGAATAGTCACCCCTCTCAGGCTCGCATCCTTCCTGATGGACTCGGCAAATGGCTCTATGTAGCACACAAGCAAGGCAGGAAAGAGAGGGCAGCCCTGCCTAACTCCAGACCTGACTGGGAAGCTGTCTGATACCCACCCATTGATTGAGACTGCACTGAAAATGTTGGTGTAGAGCAGTTGGATCCAATTGCAGGTTCCATCCCCAACACCCATTTTGGAGAGAAAATCTCTCATGTAGATGTTGATAGCCTGTCAAAGGCTTTCTCCTGGTCCAGGTTGATGAGGCAGGTGTCCATCCCCCCTGTTCTGCATGTAGGCGATCGTATCCCTGAGGAGTGTGAGACTCTCAGCGATCTTCCTGCCCAGTACAGCACAGGTTTGATCAGGGTGAATCACCGATCCCAGAGCAGATCTGACCCAAGTTGGCGATGACCTTTGACAAGATTTTGCAATCTACATTTAACAGTGAGATTGGTTGCCAATTTTCTAATGTCCTCCCTCTCCCCCTTCTGCTGGTAGATGAGGGTGATGATGCCTTTCATCATGGATTCACTCGTGGTACCTGCCAGAAGCATACTGACATACACCTCCAGCAGGTCCAGGCCAACCAAGTCTCACAGAGCAGAATAGAACTCAAGCGGTAAGCAGTCGCTTCTGGAAGTTTTATTCTTTTCAAAGGACTTGAGGGCCTTGTTCAGCTCATCCAGAGATAGCGGCTGGTCCAGCCTCTCCAATGTTCTGTCGTCTAAGACCTCTGTGATAGAGGACAGGAACGACTGGGAGGCCATGCTGTCAGTTGGCTTTGAGTCATACAGACTGGCATAGAAGGATTTGCTGATCCTCATGATGTCAGCCTGAGATGACGTTACCGAGCCATCTTCTTCCTTCAGGCTGCTGAGTACGGAGCTCTCTTTGTGCACCTTCTGGTAGAAGAAACATGAGCATGTCTCGTCCTGCTCCACTGAGGGGACCCTGGACCAGAAGATTATCTTGGAGGCCTCGGAGGCAAAGAGCGAGGCTTGCTGGCCCCTTCACCTCCTGGAGCTCCTCTGTGACATCGACCCTCCCATAGTCTGCAGAAGGAGCAGGTTCTGCATACTTGCCTGGAGCTGGGACAGTTTTCCCCACCTCTCTCTCTCGCCTCTTGAACACCTTTGAGGATGAAGAACCTCTTGATGTTCCCTTTTACTGATTCCCACCAGTCCACTGGAGACTCAAAGAGAGGCTTCACGATTCTCCAACCTGCGTAATCCCTCTCGAGTCCTCAATGTTTCCCAGGGTCAACAACTTGGTGATCAGCTTCCATGTTCCCTTACCAGCCCGCTGCTCATCCTGCACATGACAGTCAGCCAGCAGGAGGCATCGGTCAGAAAAGAACGCTGGCGTGATGTCGGTGGATCTGACTGAGAACGTTCAGGACACAAACGGGTAATCTATCCTTGAGTGGATAGACCAGTCTGCCCATGACCAAGTGTATCTACGCTGCGCTCTGTCTGCAGAGGAGCTGAAGACGTCATACAGCTTGGCATCTTTTACTATTTCCATCATGGCATCCAGTTTACTGACCCCCACTGGATCGTCCACCTGCATCAATGATGCGGTTGAAGACTCTGGCCAGAATGACCTGCCTGGACGTAGCCAGCAACAGTGGAAGCTGCTGCAGGACGGCCAACCATTCACTCTTACCCACTGGGGCGTACACATTTATCAGTCTCGGGGAGCATTCCTGTACATGACATCAGTAACGAGGCGGCACCTGCCCACCACCTCCTTAACCTCGGAGGTGGTGAAGTTGTCTCCTCGCAGCAGGATACCCAGGCCTGAGGAGCGGTTATCGTTGCCCCCCAACCAAACTGACAGCCCATGGGCCCACAAGTTTGACCATCTCCTGTAGCTGCTGAGGTGTGGTATCCCACACTCCCAGAAACAGGACATCAGCTTTAACATTGGCCAGGAAGACCAATGTAGAAATGCATCCCATAGATTTCACGCTATGCACATTAACACTGGCAATTTTAACACCCCATTTACAGTGTATAAAGTTACCAATGTCCGTTTGCTGATAGTCCTGTTTCTGAGACGGCTATACGCATCCCTGTGGTGAAGGCAAACTGTTGGACCTTTGCGGAGCTGAGATAGCTGTCCGGCTCCTCGCTGGGGTCATTTCCCCGCTCTGGTGTCATCAGGCTGGGACCAGGGTCTGCACAGTCCAGTTCAGCATCTGACAGTGGAGCTGCCAGCAGTTCATGGCTCCCAGTTACCTGGAGCTGTGGGTCAGTGGGTACCTCCTGGCTCTCAGCGGGTGAGGGGGTGGGCCTTACCAGTCACCCCAGCAGGTTTGTCAATTCCCGGTTGGGGGGTGCTGCCCTCCTTTCTCCCTGCGGCGCTCTGCCTTTTTGCCAAGGGTGTGTTTAGCCCGAAATGTTGACTCACCTGCTCCTCGGATACTACTTGACCTGCTGTGCTTTTACAGCGCCATACTTTTTGTCTGTGTTTAGGGGCTGTTTATTAGTAGTGGTTTTGTAGAATTTGATAGTTACAGTTAAGACAATCTTTTATTTTTATTTTATCGCTATTTTAACTGTAATGTATGAATAAAGTATGTTTTACTTGAAGACCAGCAGTTTGACCAATGGAATTGAATCTGGAATGCAACTCCTGGCATACCTTTAACATAAGAAAACATTAGGGTCTAGGCTACCTTCTTCATATATTTTGAGTGGGTTTGGTCTGGTCAGTAACTAGACATATTATGGCATTGATTTTTTTATTCATTTGCATGGAATATAGCTGGCTGGCCAGCTTGTGTTACCCATCCCTAGTTGCCTTTCAGAAGGTGGTGATGAGCTGGTGAGATGACAAATAGCTTGAGTATAACTTAAGAAGCATCTGTGAGGAGAAAGAGATGTAGAGGGGGAGAAAGGTAGTGGACACACTGGTAATAGTTTTCCAAGAATCCATAGATTGAAACAAAATCCCAGAGGATTAAAAATCTGCCACTGTAACACAATTATTTTAAAATGAAGTCCCCCCAAAAACAGGTAATTATAGGCAGTTGACTTAACAATTATAATTGGAGAAGTATAAAGAATCTATTATATGGATGTAATAGCACAGCACCTAGAAATACATAACATGATCAAGCACAGTCAGTATGGGGAAATCATGCTTGACATATTTATAATAGTTACTTGAGATTTTAACAAGTAGGGTGGATAAAGGAGAACCAATTGATGTAACCTATTTGGGTTTCCAAAATGCATTTGGTAAGGTACCACACATCAGCCTCTTCATAAGATAAGAGCCTAAAGTGTTGGAGGTAGCATATTAGCATGGATAGAGGATTGGCCAACTAATTGACCACAAGCTTTGGATAATAACAACCTGTAAATAGTGGAGTGCCACAGGGATCAGGCCACCATTATTTACAATAAACATTAATTACTTGGATGATGGAAGTGAATGGACTGTTGCCAAGTTTGTAGATGGCACAGAAATATGTGGGAAGGCAAGTAGTGAGGATAACACAAGGAGTTTACAGAGATACAAACAGGTTAAGTTAGTTGGCAAAAAACCTGATGCACGAAATATAATGTGGGAAACTGTGAGGTTATGCAGGAAGAATAAACGTGCTGAACATTACATCAAATGGGAAATCACTGCCAAAATCTGCAGCAAAAAGGAATTTGCAGGTGGATCCTCATCCATGAATCACAAAAACATTGCATCAATGTTCAGCAGGTAATTGGAAAGGCAAGTAGAACACTGGCCTTTATCTCAAAGGGAATGGAGTATAATAATAGGGAGCTGAAAATGTGTTGTTGGTTAAAGCGCAGCAGGTCAGACAGCATCCAAAGAACAGGAAATTCGACGTTTCGGGCACAAGCCCTTCATCAGGAATGAGGAAAGTGTGTCCAGCAGGCTAAGATAAAAGGTAGGGAGGAGGGACTTGGGGGAGGGGCGATGATGTGATAGCATCTGTAGACCTCACTCTTTACTAGAGTGAGGGGTCACCCATTTAAGACAGAGATGAAAAGGATCGATCTTCACTCAGAGGGTAGTGAATCTATGGAATTCCTTACTACAGAGGACTGTCAAGGTCGGGTCCTTAGGTACATTCAAGGCTGAGATAGACAAATTTCAGATCAGTAAGGGAATCAAAAGTTATGGGGCTAAGACCGGAGATTGGAGTTGAGAATTATCAGATCAGCCATAATCTCACTGTATGGCAAAACAAACACGATGGGCCAAATGGCCTACTTGTGCTCCTATGCTTCATGGTCTGAGAATTAGGACCTGAATTCCAAAATTTCAGGCTTGGCTATCTGAAGGCACACATACCGATGGTGGAATGAAGAAAATCAGGAACACACTTGGGGCCAGAACATAAATGCAGAGATCTGGGAAGGTTCTAGAAGATGTGGCGGTATTTGAAAACAAGAATTTTGTAAGGCATCGGCTTACTGGCAGCCAACGAGCACAACCTTGATGGATGAAATGATTTGGCAAGAGCTCGGGTAAAGTTTTTGACGAGCTCAAGTTTATGGAGAGTGGAAGATAGGTGACCATCTAGGATAGCACTTCTCTAGTTGTGACAAGACACAGAAACATGATGTATCAGTAACAGATGAACTGAGGCAATCTGAAGATGAGCAACATTATAGAGGTGGAAGCAAACAGTTTTAGGGATGGCGAGGATCTTTCATTTTATCTAATAAGATAAACAGTGTGGAAGCAGGAAGAGAAACCATTGGAGATTCTCAGGCTATCAATGCATAACAATGAAGCCAGGAAATGGCTGTCCCATCAATTTATCCGATGGGGGAGAGAGATACTTGTCAGAATGTGGTTAACCATTTCAAAGGCTGAAGGATCACAACAAAAGAGGATAATAATGAGCTTCTGATGTAACATTCAGCTGCCTTAATTTCTCTGATGTGAAGGTGCTGACATTGGACTGAGGTGGACAAGCACCACTTCACCTGATGAAGGAGCAACACTCTGAAAGCTTGTGATTTCAAATAAACCTGCTGGACTATAACCTGGTTTTGTGTGACTTCTGACCTTAATTTCTCTGCTCCTCACACCGACTCTAAACTGTGTTTCTCTGGAGTTGCTGCACTCCAGTACCTCAGATCTAACTCTACCTTGTTATCAAACTGGTTGGTAAGGGCAGTGCTGACCTATACCTTGCAGAGCATCAGTTCTCTGTCATCTACCATTCGATCCTGATCTCACCACTGAACATCAGTTATTTCCAGGACTGTTATTAACCTCATCTGGCTGGACTTGTTCTTTCTTTGAACAACTTCTCCTTTAACTCATCTAATTTGCTCAAGTCAAATGTGTATCCAACTTGGTCTCAGCTATTCCAGTCTCATTGTGTCCTGTGCAGAACATTCCTTGTTCCAATCCTACTTGGACTCCCATCCTCAACTCTTTCTCTGATACTTTGAGGATGTTTTCAATGCTGTCTCCTGCTCTTGGCTGGAATTGGAAAAATCATCAGTTTTGCTTCCAATTTCTATTCTTCTTTCACCTTCACCTGATCCACCTCTGACTTTTCCCTTTCCTTCAATTTCTGAGGATAGACTGTCCACAACTATGCACTACAAACCCACTGACTCCTACAGTGATCATGCCTACACCTGCTCACTCGGTGCTTCCTGCAAGGATTCTGATCCATTCTGTTTCCATCTCATCCATTCAGTTGATGACACTTTCCACTGGGCTGTCTCTGACTTGACCTCCTTTTTCCTGAGCTCTGAGCTGAGGACACCCTTCACCCTGTGTCCAAACCATCTCACATACTTCTGCACTAATCATTTCCTCTCCTCACCAGAACAACAATAGAGTTCCCCTTGCTCTCACTTTCCATTTCTCTAACCTCCGCATCCAAAGGCTCATGCTATGCTATTTGCACCACCTCCAAACACATCTTTCCTTCTCCTCTAATGACTGCATTCTATAGGAACAGTTTACTATGCAACACCCTGGTCCACTCCCAGTCACTCATAACTCCTCCTCACTCACCCATGCTACCTTCGCATGCAATCCTAGAAAGTGTAACACTTGCCTATTCACCTCCTCCCTCTTCACTGTCCAAGGGCCCAAATACATCTTCCAGGTGAAGCAACAGTTTACTTTCAGTTCTGAAGAAAAGTCACGTCGGAGTGGAAATGTTAACTCTATTTCTTTCTTTGAGGAGAGGGCTGATGATGACAAATTCTGGTTAGAGGGGATCATTGACCACTAAACTGGGGGAAGGTTGGGATTATTGGGTGGTCTACATTGATATTCAAGGCCATATGAGGCAGTCTCATGGACAACATAGAGGCGGAAAGGTAGCAAAAAGAGGGTAATGAGATTGAACATAGTTTATAAGAAGTTTGGCTTGGTAGGTTAGAGATAGAGGGGGAAGCAGCAAAGACAGCTAAACACATGACCACAAACTTAGTGCTGCAGCTGTTTCTGAACTTGTTGCATTTTACTGAAGAGGAAGGAGGAGGCGCAGAGAGATTTAGGAAGACAGTTTTCACTGAAGAAGGTCAACAGCATCTTTACATTCCAGGACAACCCTGGAATAATGAGCAGTTTTGGAAGGTTATAACACAATGATGTATAGGTGGTCCAACCAGATCTGGCAATGAAAGGATAAACCAAATTAATGCCATAAATCTTCAAGACTCAGTCGCCTGAACTTAAGGGAGTAGAGATAAGAAGTCTGAATGGCAATGAGGGCTTCAAAGGTGGTGGTGAGAGTGTGGATGAGCAGATTGCTCGCTGCAGAAATATCATGGAGTACAAAGGGCATAGCTGGGCAGTTTGGATCATGAACCTGTCATTGTAAATGATTAGGCAACATATTCACCCAAGGACAGGTGGAGAAGTGGGGTCTCAATGGGGAGTGAGCAGACATTGCCTTATCTGTGATTGAACAGATAGGAGAAGAGAGGCTTTGGAGATGACAAGATTAAAGGGTGACTATGAATATATGCAGGGGACCATACCTGGAGAAAGGGGTTAAGGGAAGAAAGTAGGGCAGTGATAAAGAAAACCCAATAAAAACCCTGTGATAATACAATATGTTACAACTGCTCCAGGATGTCTCTGAAAGAGTTCCTCAGGGTAGTGTCATAGGCCCAACCATCTTCAGCTGCTTCATCAATGACCTTCCCTGCAACATAAGTTCAGAAGTGGGAATGTTTGCGGATGACTGCACCATGGTCAGCACCATTCAGAATTCCTGAGCTACTAAAGCAATCCATGTCTAAATGCAACAAGATCTGGATAATATCTAGCCTTGGGCTTACAAGTGGCAAGTAACATTTGCAGCACACAAACGACAGGCTGTGACCATCACCAATAAGAGACAGTCTAATCACTACCCCTTGACATTCCATGGCATCACCATCACCGAATCTCCCACTATTAACATCCTGGGAGTGATCATGGATTAGAAATTCAACTGCACTCACCACATAAACACAGTGGTTACAACAGTAGGCAGAGGTGAGTACACTGCGGTGAGCAACTTACCTCCTCATTCCTTATGCCTTGTAGATAGTAGACAGGCTTTAAGTCAGGAGTGTGATGGAATACTCCCCACCTGTCTGGATGAGTGCAGCCCCAACAACACTCAAGCAGCTTGAAACTATCTGGGACAAAGGAGCCCCCTTGACTGGCACCACATCCACAAGCATCCACCACCCACATTCAGTAGCAGCAGTGTGCACTATCCCCAAGATGCACTGCAGAAATTCACCAAGATCCTCGGACAGCAACTTCCAAATCCACGATCACTTCCATCTAGAAGGAGAAGGGCAGTGGATATTTGGGAATACCATAAACTTCAAGTTCCCTTCCAATCCATTCACTATCCTGACTTGGAAACATATTGCCGTTCCTCCATTATCACTGGGTCCAAATCCTGGAATTCCTTCCCTGGTATTGTGAGGTTAACCCACAGCAGGTGGACTGCAGCAATTCAAGAGACAGCCCACCACCACATTCCCAGGGGCAGCAAGGGAGGGGCAATAAATGTGACGTCCACATCCCACAAAATGATCTTTTTATAAAGTGTTGAAACTATCAACCAATTAAAGAGTTGGATCCTTTCTGTACTCTTCAATGCTTAATTATACAGTATAGCAATTATGTTACAAATAAGTAGTTCAATCCTACCAAAACAGCTGAAAAAATTTAATTCAATTCATTGAATAAATCCAGAGTAAAAAGCTGGTTGCAGTAATGATGACACAAAACAACTAGGTTTTTCTCAAATCCCATGAGGTCCAATAGTGACCTTTAGTGAAGGAAATGTGAAGTCTTTATTTGTTACTCCAGAACCATAGCAGAATGGTTGTTTCTTAACTGCTTTCGAAATGGCATAGCAAGCCACTTCCTTTCAAGAATGTAGTTTGCCCCTGTACCTTTACAAAGGCAATTAGGGATGGGCTTATCATCCAGATGTCTACATCCTTTCAGTATGCAGTGTTCAACACATCATCACAGATGTTGGATTAGATTCCCTACAGTATGGAAAAAAACAGGCCATTCAGCCAACAAGTCCACACCGACCCTCCAAAGAGTATCCTACCCAGACCCATTCCCCTCCCCTATATTGACCCCTGACTAATCTACCTAACACTATGGGCAATTTAGCATGGCCAATTCACCTAACCTGCACATCTTTGGACTATGGGAGGAAACCAGAGCGTCCAGAGGAAACCCACAAAGACACAGGGAGAATGTGCAAACTCCCCACAGACAATCGCCCGAGACTGGAACTGAACCCGGACCCTGGCACTGCTAACCAGTGAGCCACCATGCTGTTATTAAGTAATACTGCTTCATTACCTGAGGTGGTGTAGATGCAACTGGACACTATGCTAACATCAGCAAGTATCTAAATTACTGTGGTGGAGGGAAGACCATTGATGAAAATAGCTAGAGTTAGTACAATGCTCTCTTTCTGGTAGGATATTTTGTTGGTTCAATTGGATGTTTACAAATCTAATATACTACTCAAGTATTCAAGGACTCTGGTCAATATTATTTTCTGAAAAAATAACAAAACATACTTATCGATCCGTACAGGGTAATGGTGATGCCGCCCCTGAATTACAGTGTGCAGGTTTGGTCTCCTTACTTAAGGAAGGTCATTATTGCTTATAGGTAGCACAACCAATGATCCACTAAACTGATTCCTGGGATGAAGAGAATGATTTATGAAGAAAGTTTGAGGATACTAGGTGTACATTCCCTAGGGTTTCGAAAAATGAGACATGATTCAATTGTAATTTATAAAACTCCTAAGTCTTGGCAGGGTTAAAGCTGAGAAAATGCTTTCCTTGACTGTGAATCTAGAAGTTGGGGTCACAGCAATAAAGAGTCTGCCATTGTTTCTGAATGCCAGTGGTCTGCTATCTGCAATATCTCTGGTGGTAACATGGCTCTGACTGTAGGTGCATTGTACACACATGGTTTGGTGGAGGTGGTTTGCTTTGCAGTGTTAAAAGAATCATACATATATAGAAAGGGAATTATAATTTAAGAACAGATTTGTTAGCAAGCGACCAGAATGGTTTCAATAGCTTTGCTCATATTTTCCACGACGTTAGCCACTCTATCTGGCAATGGTAGTGATAAATATCAATTGACTACATTGTAATCCTTGCTCATCAACATCATCACTTTACCTGACAGCTTGTCTGTAATCTTTCTGTGGATTGAAACTTTGACTCATTTTGATGAGCATAACATACAGAATTAAGTGGGCCTCTAGTTAACATGTCATGAAATCAGAATATTTCAGCCATTCTAGGTCCAGTTTTGTTTTCTCTGTTATTGCAATGCTCCAGCCAAAAAAAAATCCTCGTTCTAATTATAGAAGCTGTCGATAACCTAAAATAGTTTCCTTTGACCATGCTGTGAGTGGGCTTGCTCACAAATAAAAATGACCATTTATCAGAACAGGCATCAACTTTCGAACCATGGTAGCACTGTCATCTTTTGATTCTTCAGGTCAAGGGTTCAAACTCAACTCGAAGGAATTGCATCAGTTAAAACTGCATGAGAGCTGCATTGTCAAAGGTGCTATCTTTTGGATGAAATATTAAACTAAGCTCCTATCTGGCTTTCCAGTGAAGTCCTGCGAAATGATTCAAAGAGTAAACCAGTTCCCCTAATGTCATTGCCAGTATATAACTGCTGTATCCCCTGACTACTAACAGTGCGTACACTTAAAGATAATTATGCTCCATACCCATTCTCCCTTGTTTTAATGACGACACTTGCTCTGTCTATATACACGACCATTTATTCTCTCTTTACAGTTGTTGACAGGCTTCTTTGGTATTTGAGTCACATGAATACTGCCTCAGTTTTTTGTTTTACTTGTTGTAAGCCTGTCGTCTCCCACTCTTTTGTGTTTACTTACAACTTGTGCACACTCGTGTACAAATGGCTCACCTTTTTATGAGGTCGAGGATATGCAGAAAGGTGGGGAGCAATCTACACCAGGTTGGATGTTAGAAACAGTGAAACTATGAGGGATTAGCTACAGTATTTGCTGTGGCAGTTCACAGAACATGTGGGACTAAGGCGTATGATGGCTGGGAGAAGTAACAGGAATATGAATGAGAATAGGTTGCGGTCTGCTGCAGCCAGCACTGACAGCAATAGTGACTGATGGCCTAGGAGAGTTTTGGAGTCTGGAAAATAATGATTGCATTGAGGATGGTATGCAAAAAGGCCTGGAGGAGGCTGGTCTAGTAGAATCCATGGAATCAGGTCAAGGGCAAATAGTACACGGTAACTACTGTAAGCCAAAAATAACGGAAATCGGAATTTGATCCGGATTTAAATCTGAAAATGTTCACGTTTTAATCACTAATATTTCCAAAGCATGAATCATAGCTTTAGACAAAGCTAGATTGACAAAACATCCTTAACACACAATAATATACCGTAACCCAACTCAATATGTATTAGTCTAACACTATAACACTAAGCACAGCTCAACAGAAGGGATGCTAACATGCCTAGAGTATGTGAAACTGTAACAAAACAGAAGAATGCTAGCTGGGAGAAGCAACAGGGATATGAATGAGAATAGGTTGTGGTTCAACCCTTTGCTGCAGTTACTAAATTTTTTTTACTGTGTTGACAAGGTTAAAATAAAACAAAAGTATTCTCAAAAACTCAAAGATTTACTTGTAATAATTCCATGGTTAAAAATACTATGAATGAAATATTTCCCTATTTGACTCCACTGAAAGGGATTGCTGAAATGTGCTTTCCCTTTAAATTGAGCTAGGGGTAAGATCAAAATAAAAACAAGCCATTGATTCACAGAATCTCAGAACTATTATAGTACAGAAGGAGGCTATCCCACACATCATGCCTGCATTAACTCCCAGCAGAAAAGATTTGAGCATGTGTAGAATATTTCCAGTCAAAGCCTTAAACCACTTAAATATGACAATAGGAACCAATCAAGCAGATCAGTTAATCATTTTCAAATGCACTTTTATGTAGCAAAAAGTGAACAAGTGGTGATCTTTTTTATAAAGTCTAACACAACAGACACCTCTAAGTGACCACGTAGTACAAAACATTGAATTTGCTGACAAGAAAGATATGTTGCTAAAATGTTTTGTCTTGCACTCAACAGGACAAATGCAAGAATGCCAGATGTTAACTGATCAGACCAATTCATAATAAAGGAGAGAAGTATCCTAACTGGTTGGCAGGTTAAATCTCATTGGTCAAAGTGTAGCCATGGAAAAAGTATGATGGCCCCACAGGCTTCTGGGTAATTCAAAAGCAAAATGCACAAGGCTTGAACCTGTTCCTCTTCAATTGCTAAAAACAAGTCCTTATATTTGAATGATTTTTGATTCTAGCAACTATATGAACTGAACTGATTATCTTAAATTGACTGTTTGTACAATCAATTTTGCACTCGGGATTATTTAGCAAGTGATGTCTAATTACAGAATAGCGTCTAAAAGTAAAAGTCTGGTTGAGTACTCTGCCTACTAAGACTTATGAGTCAATTGTGAACTAACAGCTACACCAACAATTAATGAAGCTCATAACGTGGCCAATTTAGAGCTTTTTTTTAAATAAGAGGCACACTTTCACCCACAGGGAGCGTTCTCTGAAAACCAAAGGTAATTTTTGTTCAAACTTTGAACTATTGTTAAATTTCCTTGGGAGTATGGGGAATTTTTTTCCTTTTCACTATGGCAAGGCCTTGATCAATTTACAGTCCTCTTGCCACTGATCAACAACCTTTTCTCTGTAATATCATTGCGACCATTTGAAATTTGGCATTCTTGCATTTGACCTGATAAGTGCAAGATGACAAGATTCAGCTTTCTTTTTCTGCCACACCTGTAAGTGATATGTACAAAAGAAAACAGTTTTGATATTAATACAAGGAGAAATCTCAAAAGCAGTTCATGAGGCAAAAATCCTGATTGTGATTATAAGTCAAATGAGTAACATTAGTATGAACAAAGTGTTCACTCACCTAAGTAGTATTACAAGTACTGTAGCCAAAGGCTTACATGTATTCACTGCATATGTAATTGAGTTTAATTATAAAGCAGTAGCCTTCATTATATTTTCACATCAAGAAGTCTATAAGCAAGTACACTTCCAAATATAGTTAGGAGTGGCTAATTTATATTTATTAAGGTAACAAAATCTGCCACAAGGACCCACAGACTAAAGAGATATTAAAATGCCAGAGTATTCTATTTTGTTTCCTACCAAGTATGAACTTCTCATTTTTAATTCCTAAACCTTGTTATACATTTACTTGAACTGATTATTAGTACTTGAACTTCTGCAGTTGTGTCTTTTTGCTCTTTAAGAAAACACTGCATTTTGATTCATTAAAATAAAGAAATGTGACGAGATGATTCATTCGCTGCAAACTTGAGCTAATGTTGTACAAATGAAATGTTAAATGTCCTCGGTTTCTGCTACAACAGTATCAAATATTTGGTAGTAAGTCTTCTGCTCAGAGCCGTCACCAGCATAATAGGACTTGACACAGCATTCTAACCATGGGCCTTTGTCTGTGGATAACAAAGAAGGTTCAGAATTATCAAAATAGATTTGGTAGATTTTTCTTTTCAATGTGTGAGATAGACACAATCCGATTACCTGCCGACCAATTGAAAAGTAGCAGAGGGCTTTATTCCTAATTCTGGCCTTTAATTTCTAGATGTATTGCTTCAAGTTCAGGGAAAAGGGAGGAAGACTGCTGGGGATTTGGGGCAGACAAGTGCAGAAATGAAGGAGAAGAGAAGAGAGAGAGAGAGGAAAGGGAGCCAGTGAAGAGCAGGAGAGTGGAAAAGGTGGGGAAAGTCAGGGAGAGGGGATGGAGGGAGTGGGGGAGGAGGGAGGAAGTGGGGAATAAGGAGGGAAAGAGAGGGGGAGGGAGTGAGGGAGGGAGTGGGGGATAAGGAGGGAAGGAGAGGGGGAGGTGACAAATATAACATTCTGAAATATAACATTCTGGCCATTATTTAATTGAATTACTCTGTTAGTGCCAGGCACTGCAACGTCACACAAATTAATATTACTAGCAGGCACTGATAGGCTTAGATATTCAATGTTGATGTTCTGCCAAAACAAAAACTTGTGCTACATGAAACAAAGCAGTTTAAGCATCCAAGGTGACAGACAGTGGTAATATTTACATGCTATTGCATGCTAACAACACTGCTGCCTTGAGTGCAATTACAATGTTTATTCTTGTCTATAATTACACCAACAAGTGAGCCACAATTGCAAACTGTTCATTGATCTTCTTAACAAAAGCAGAGAATCAAAATTCTTACTAGAGAATCGGATTGAGGAATTAAATTGAAGTTGCACTGAAAAAGCCTTCCAAATCATACCTACATAAAACAATCCAGCAAGTCAATGTGCACAGCAGTTGGTAATCTGATGATTAATAGTCATATAGCAGATCGGAAATAGCCTCCCAAGAGTGCCTGTGCAATTAGCCCTGAACTATACTGTGACTGTGTTTCTGCAAATCCATACCTGAGTGTTAAAAACTCTGCTGTGAGTGATGACAGCAAGACGTGTGACAGGGTGGATTGTAACCATTTCCCAGAACATCCCCACGACGGCGGGAATCATTTAATGAGTAAAGTAATTCCATCTTCCAGGGAAGTAAAGTTGGATTGGGATACATCAGCAAGCTGTTTACACTTCTAGGGGAGACCAGAATTAGGCTCTCTAAATTTAAGATAGGCAGTAATAAATTTGACAGAGAATTCAACAGAAGTGCATCCAATTTTGAGGGGTCTCCTAAGGTTGGATGGGAAGATTTTACTGCCTTTGGTTAAGGGATCTATAACTGGGGCAATCATTCAGGTATAAGAGTAGCAGCTATACAGGGAAAATGTTTTCACACTTGGAGTGTGGAGGTGATCTGGAACTCACCGTCGAATGGGTAGCACAAGCACATACTGTCATGACATCTAAAGAAAAATGCTTGGATATGCACTTGAAGTGCTAAACCAACAGGACTGTGGACTAAAGAGCTGGAAAGCGGGATGAGGCTGGACAGCTACTTTTCGGGCTATGATAAGCTAAGTGGCCTCCATCTATGCTAGGAGAAAGTGAGGACTGCAAATGCTGGAGAGTCAGTGTAGGAAAGTCAGGCAGCTGTGTTTTTCCAGCGCCACACTTCTCCACTCCATCTATGCTGTCAGCTTCTATCCAGGAAGTGGTTGGAATGAGGAACCCACTGTTAGGAGGAAATGGGTGAGGTGATGAGCTGAGAGGAATTAAGGCAGACTAGATAACACATGGGACAGAAAGGAATAGGATATATTGATTGGATTCGATAGAGAGAGTTGGGAGCAAGCTGTGTGAGGCATAAACTCCAGTATAGCCTTGTTAGGCTGAATGGTCTGCTTCTCTTTACTACTTTATACTACATCCACAGCTGATCTCTCATTTCCCTTTCTAAAGCCGGTGACTCCTCTTGTTTCAGAGGCTGTGGTTTGAGCGGTAGCCAGCTGCCCTTTAGAAACGTGTCTGTCATCTGCATGTGATCCTTTAATGGGAGCGCATCAGCCATTTGATTGCAGGAGCTCATCTAACACTCAGACAATGGAGTTTGGCCCATTTCATAGAATCACTGAACCCCTACAATGCAGAAAGAGTCTGAACTGACCCCCCCCGAAGAGCAACCCACCCCATTTCTGTGACCTCACTTTTATCAATAACCTATCTAAGCTACACATCTCTGGACACTATGGGCATTTTAACATGGCCCTAATCTGCACATCTTTGGAGTTAGAAGGAAGCAGGAGCAGTCATGGGGAGAATGTGCAAATTCCACACAGACTGTCATGTGAGACCCTAGCGTTGTGAAGCAGCAGTGCTAACCACTGAGCCAGTTTTATGCTTTCCTTCTCATTAACTGGAGAATGGAGACTGGTTATTGCCATACAGCACAGACTGGACCTTCCTGCATTCTAATACAACCTGTGTTGCTTGATTGTAAATCATTTTATCCCTTTCCTCACCTCCAGGCTTTGGCATGTGACCCTATCTGACCTAGGCGTGACAGTAATCTAGTCTCAGACTTTTGCCAGTTGAGATGAGGGTAGGTGCAACACACTGTTCCATCCTGCTTTCTCCTGCCTATTCTCCCCCTGAGCTGCCTCTCAGCCATGTGTGGTTCAAGCAGTCCAGGCTGAGGGTTCCATATAGTGGAGCCAATTATACAGCTTTCAACTGATAGATACTGCTCATCAAAGAAAGGGAGCTGGCTGTTGCCATGACATCCAGTACCTGCTGACCTGCTGGTAAACTGCATGACTCAGTGTAGAGGGCAGCCGAGTATGATTATTAAAGACAGGCTTTCAACTGAAACAAAATGGATATATTCCTGCTCCTCCAATCTTTACTGACACCAACATCTTCTGATTACTGAGTTCAACAGTGGCGTATTTCCCTCGAAATCTTCAGGCTGTAGAACTTCCTAATCTGCTCACTTTTCCGCACCATGCATCTTATGTCTGCTTTTCTTCATTCAGACGCCATTTCTGTTGGAAGGAGTGCTTCAGACCTTGCTACTTTCTCTCCTCACCAGGCACTTTCTATCTATCCCTCCCTTGTACTGACCATCAGAGAATCTGACCGTGACTATCCTCGTAACCAGTGTGAAACAGTACCCGGTTACAACGGACGTACACAGATAGCAGTCACAAGGGTTTTTAACATCATGTTTAAACAGTGATTAAAGTTGTCATATTTCTTGCCAGACACTTGCTCTGTATAACATCGTCTGGCTTGATGAATTGTGGAGCACAGCAGGTTTGAAGTATCATCTTATCTGAGCAGGGGTGGTGAAGAGATGGGCTAATCCCTTTGCAGATAAGCTGTGAACTGTCCAAAATGGTGCTGCACTGCAACTTGCCTGTGATATCTCATGCAATTATTTTTGTAATTAGCGCATACAGATCACAGAATGAATGCTTCATAGTTCAAAA
The DNA here is from genome assembly GCF_020745735.1 of Hemiscyllium ocellatum. Lineage (NCBI taxonomy): Eukaryota > Metazoa > Chordata > Chondrichthyes > Orectolobiformes > Hemiscylliidae > Hemiscyllium > Hemiscyllium ocellatum. Next base: position 54,843,292 of record NC_083419.1, read on the forward strand.
CACCTCAAATGTTGAGCTGTTGGTCCTTGTGGGCAGCACAGCATGTATTCAACACGTTATGAATTTTTCAAGTCACTTAACAAGAGTGATACCAATGAACACACTGAAAGTAGGAGCTGTGCGATTGAAGGTAGGGTTTAGGCAGCACCTTAAATGAGGGGTAGAGGGGTCTGGGGACAACATTTCAGAGTTTGTGGTCAATCTGAACATGGCTGGTAGTACTGGATTGCTTTAAGCTTGGATGTGAATGTGGGCAGCATCGGAGGATGACAGGTATTTGTACAGCTCAACGGCACCACAGAGAACAGGAGGAGAGGTGCTACAGGAGGGTTTGCAAACAAAGTTGAGAATTTTAAAATTAAGGCACTTGTATACAGCCAACGTCAGTCAATCACAGGGGTGGTGGGTGTACAGGACCAGAAACAGTATGTTTTTGAAAATTGTCAAGGGAGATGTGTAGAGACATGACACTTCGAGTTGATGATAAAGCCCCCTTCGGATTGTTAATGATTCTATCTGGTAATGAATCACCAGGAAGTATCAAAGTAATTTCTAACACTTCAAATGAGACAGTGCTGAAACACTATTCCTTCTTTGAAGTGAGGAGCATCTGCAACAAAAACAAAAGAAAATCAGAACAAAATAAAAATGTCCAGACTTCCCTGGTGTACAGATGACACCAAATACAAGTACTCTCCAGTGCCTTACCTGGATTTGTCCTTGATGGACACAATGTGTCCATTATTCTTGTTAGTTTCTCCTGAAGCACATCGTCGATCATAATATCAGCTGCAGAAATCCCAAAGAATCTTTCCTGAAGGGAAGAATGAACCAGCTTTAATTGGACTCCTGTTACCTGCTGAGTCTTCGGTTTAATTATCCACAAGTTAAATCTAGAAATAAACTACACAACAGCTATTTCAGTGCTAATCTCCACTGGCTCTTAACTGTCCAGATCCTATAATAGCATAAATACACACTGATGTTTAAAGCTGTCACGTATTATTACTGACTGACTCTCAGGCTGTAGCAGAATATTGGAATAGCAAACAAACAAATAGCAAGTTTCAAACAGTTGTTTGAATTTCCTGATACATTGTCTTTTTCTTTAACAAGGAAGTATATTCATTTTCCAATAAAAAAAAATCAACTTCCTTTAATGAATCTGAGGAAATCAGCTAAACTAATGAAATTTTGCAGAGAGTACTACCCAGACCTATTTTGCTCCTGGATTAAGAGTGATCAACATGGCAGAGTGAGGCTGATGACACCTAACTTTCCCTTACTATAATCTAATAAGGCAGAAGCCATGCTCTTCATCTTTCTATTGTCAGTCTTCAAACATTTGATGTTACAAGTCCAGTAGCAAGAGCAATGTTGAAGCAAATGGGAAGTCACAGGGAATTGGATCTGTGAACCTGTCCACTGAACAGAGAATACCTGCAGTGTAGGAACAGGTCATTTGGCCCAACAAGTCTACACTGACCCTCCGAGGAGTAGCCCTCCAAGACCCATCCGCTTAACCCTACATTTCCCATGACTAATGCACCATGGGTAGCACGGTGGCACAGTGGTTAGCACTGCTGCCTCATAGCGCCAGAGATCCGGGTTCAATTCCTGCCTCAGGTGACTGACTGTGTGGAGTTTGCACATTTTCCCTGGGTCTGCATGGGTTTCCTCCAGGTTCTCTGGTTTCCTCGCACAGTCCAAGCATGTGTAGGTTAGGTCCAAACATGCTAAATAGTAGTGTTAGGTGAAGGGGTAAATGTAGGGGAATGGGTCTGGGTGGGTTGCGCTTCGGCGGGACGGTGTGGGCTTGTTGGGCCAAAGGGCCTGTTTCCACACTGTAAGTAATCTATTCTAAACCTACACGTCCCTGAACACTATGGGGCACAGGCAGTTGCCCAAGGCTGGAACCGAACCGAGTCCCTGGCGCTGTGAGATAGCAGTGCTAACCACTGAGCCACCATGCTGCCCTTAAGGGCCATACGTCACCACAGGAAAGAGAATTTGGCTGCTCCTGGAGTAAGTGAACAAAACCCTTTCACGACCACATTGCTTGCTCCCAGTGAGGAAGTGGCTAGAAAATATTATTTGCTTCATCACTAATGTGACCTTAAGCCAGTCCCAAAAAGGCAGTAAAAGTGACACCTGTGTCTACATTGACAGGTCAGTCAATTGCATGAATTTGAGTGCTGATTTTATAGTTGTTTTATTTTACAGAGGGAGAGATTCACCTCAGTCACCTAAGATACTTACACTGTTAGCATCTCATTATCCAAATACCAATCTTCCTTCATACAAACAAACCTGAAACACAGATGTGTTCATTCTAAGTCGGTAAAGTCCCCTTTACTCTGACACGGAATAATCCTTGCCCGACTTGTTCCGACTCCTTATCAGAGTTGCCCCTTTACCTCCTTCCCCCCAACGCCTTCTTAGAATGTCTTTATTAAACCTGCCACTGATTTATACAGGCTCCTACAGAAATCCTGCTGACACCAGCGTCATAAGCTTCACTTGACACAAAGTTGACATCTGCTTTTGCTTTTCATATGGAAATTTCATTTATCTCTTCTAGTCGCTAATCTGAATGTACGCTAACACACTGGACACCATCGGTGCACAGAGTGTGTGCACCCTCATGGACAACAGTACAGTCGACAGACTTCAGAATTAGTTTATTGTCACATGTACTCAAGTACAGAAGTACAGAGAAACTGTTACAATGCTGCCACACATGGACGCCACCTTAATTTCAAATCTTAGATACAAATTAGAGAATCAAAGAAAATGTGACATTACCTTACAATTATTCATGGTATAAGTTAGAAAAATAAGACCTGAGGGAAGGACTGTTCTTGTTGGTAGAAAGCTGGCTCAGCAGAATATCCAGATAATCGCGCTCAGTGATGACCTCAAGAAAATCAGTGCAGGTTACACATTCATTTGGAGTGACTATGGAAAAGAGGAATGGTACAAAGCTGGTGCTGGCTTCACTGCTGTGAATCATTTGGTCAGTCAACTAATTTAACTTCACCGAGGATATTAGTGGTCATCTGATTCTGCTTAAACAGTTTCTGTCTGCCAATTTGCAAACAGTCTCATCAGTGTGTGTATCCCTAGCATGACTAACCCTGATGATGTCAGGATAATCTCGGTGATGACCTCCATTTCCTGACTGCTGCTGTACTGAAGTCAGACAAGGTAATCATTCCCCGTGACTTCAATGTAAAATATTGGCACAGATCACCAGTCATGGGCAGGGATTATCGGAAAAGAAAATCAGGGCTGGTGGTTGTCATGGGCTCCTCTTCCTGAAGATGTACGTTGAGCAGGAACTGTGTAACAGTATCTTGCAAAGAAGCTCAGTCACTTTCACTTGAGGGATTTTCGGAAGAATCTGAAGATTAGAATGCACGACAAATAACAGATGCTGCGGTGCTCACCTGAGATAGCAGACCCAGCATCCAAACTCCACTCAGACAGAGTGGGCTCACCATGAAACTGGAAAGCCTGACACTTGCCTATCAAAGTGAACTGAAGTCTGGCATCATACTCTGATGGTCGAAAAGAACACCACAAGGTGGTGTTCCATACAATGCAGCCAAATGAAAAGCTATGAGATCTCCTTTGAAACCAAAAGCATCTCAGAGTCAGACGAAAGACCTCTGAAAAGGGAATTCTAAGCCAGCAACTCATCTAAGTCTCAATCCTTTGGATATCCTGCCAAGGCAGAAAGACCTTCTGCGCAAAAATCATCTTCAGCAGACACCTACATACTCAGCAGAACTCCCCAGATGATGAACACGGTCATCGTTGTCTCATAGGATGAAAAACGAGAACAGGTGAACCATGCAGACACAGAGAAATCTATGCATCACACCCCTGAAAATGTAATTCAAAAACTGCTGTGGCCCTACATTATGCAGAGAAAAAATCTTTTCTGGAAACTGTTTCTGATGGACATCTCGTGTTAAGGATGTGAATGAAGAAAGCATGAGATGAGATGTGAGATATTTTCCAACAAATAGCTCTCCAACACTTGTCTACTCTCACATGTAAGTAATGGTCAGCTAGGAGAGAACACAGGAGAGTGATAAGGTCCCAAAGGGGTGCTGGGATAAAGAGATCCTTAGGTGGATGTACATGATAAATTCTGGCCATTGTTACTGTAGCATTTGGGATCCTTGGCTTGATTAATCAAGGAACAGACTCAAGAACATTGTGCTGAACATTTACAAAAGATTGGTTAGGTCTCAAATGTTATGTTCCAACTCTGGGAAGTTCTTTAGGTCAGCTGTCAAAGCCTTAAGGAGGGCAAGAGATTTATTAGAATGATCCTGAGGATAAGGGACTTCAGTTTGTGGAGAGATTGAAGATTTTATAGAGATTTACAAAATCACAAATGGCTTTGGCAGCACAAATAAAAAGAAATCACTTCAAGGGCAAAAGAGGGAGTAGGTAATGAACAGAGGTAGGAGAAAGTGAGGACTGCAGATGCTGGAGATCAGAGCTGAAAATGTGGTGTTGCAAAAGCGCTGCAGGTCAGCAGCATCCAAGGAGCAGGGGAATCAATGTTTCGGGCATGAGCCCTTCTTCAGGAATGAGGAGAGTGTGCCAAGCAGGCTAAGATAAAAGGCAGGGAGGAGGGACTTGGGGGAGGGGCGTTGGAAATGCGATAGGTGGAAGAGGGTTAAGGTGAGGGTGATAGGCCAGAGTGGGGGTGGGGACGGATAGGTCAGGAAGAAGATTGCAGGTTAGGAAGGTGGTGTTGAGTTTGAGAGTTGGGACTGAGACAAGGTGGGGGGAGGGGAAATGAGGAAACTAGAGAAATCTGAGTTCATCCCTTGTGGTTGGAGGGTTCCTAGGTGGAAGATGAGGCGCTCTTTCACCGGCCGTCGTGTTGCTATGGTCTGGCGATGGAGGTATCCAAGGACCTGCAGGGACTTGGTGGAGTGGGAGGAGGAGTTGAAGTGTTGATTGGTCTGGGTGTCCCAGAGGTGTTCTCTGAAACGTTCCGCAAGTAGGCGGCCTGTCTACCCAATATAGAAGAGGCCACATCGGGTGCAGCGGATGCAGTAAATGGTGTGTGTGGAGGTGCAGGTGAATTTGTGGTGGATATGGAAGGATCCCTTGGGGCCTTGGAGGGAAGTGAGGGGGGAGGTGTGGGCACAAGTTTTTCCGCCTTGGAACCCTCCAGCCACAAGGGATGAACTCAGATTTCTCCAGTTTCCTCATTTCCCCTCCCCCCTCCCCCCACCTTGTCTCAGTCCCAACCCTCGAACTCAGCACCGCCCTCCTAACCTGCAATCTTCTTCCTATACCTCTCCGCCCCCACCTCCACTCCGGCCTATCACCCTCACCTTAACCTCCTTCCACCTATCGCATTCCCAACACCTCTCCTCCAAGTCCCTCCTCCCTACCTTTTATCTTAGTCTGCTTGGCACACCCTCCTCATTCCTGAAGAAGGGCTCATGCCCGAAATGTCGATTCTCCTGCTCCTTGGATGCTGCCTGACCTGCTGCGCTTTTCCAGCACCACAATGAACAGAGGTAGAAGAGATACAGCGAAGGATGGCACACCAGGTATGGACTTCTCATCATTCCAGGAATCACAGGAACAATACAATTTAGATGAGAATTCTGTCATCCAGCTCCTGCTGAAGCATTATACTTCTGCTCAGTCCAATTTAAGGTCTGTAGCTTTGATGAGGAAGTAAATGTGGTCCATCCTATTTATTCATCTGAAAAGAACTTACAGATTCATCCTGACCACTCAACACTGCCCACCTGCATGCTGCCAATCACAGTACCCCTGGATATCCATTCTGTGTGTTGAACAACCATAATCCAGAATTGGTTCAAGGAACAGGTGTTAAAGGTGCATTTTCCTAGTTCTACTTCATATCATTGTGTCTCACAATTGCAGTTTAATCCGATGCACTGCTTGAGGGCTATTTTCAATCCGTATTCAATATACTCTGATAGATTTCTGCAGTATTAAAAGAACATTGAATATTACAGCGCAGTACAGGCCCTGAGCCCTCGATATTGCACGACCTGTGGAACCAATTTGAAGCCTATCTATCTTAGACTATTTCATTTTCATCCATATGTTTATCCAATGTATTGCTGAGGTAATTTGAGATCACCTCAATATTTCAACACCAGGAATCAATCTCTTGGTCTCGAATGTTTGCACTTTCTCCATAAATTGGGTGAATCTGTCATCGCGTGGATAAAATTGGAAAGATGCAAAGCATCGAAGGGCTGAATGGCCTACTCCTGCACCCATTGTCTGTTGTCTATTGTCATTCTGTGATCCGCCACTGTATCATATCATCATTAACTAGTGGTGGCATATTTCAAGAAAGTAAATCCAGTTAATATAAATATTGATTGAATGATGTTGGATTTCAGGCAGCATAATTTACACTACCATCTGATCGCCAGAACTAGTTAAGTATTTTATAGCGCTTTTTCATTCTTCTCTATGAAACAGTTTCATATTACAGAGAAAGTTCGATTATCTGGCATTCGATTATCCGAATATCAGATTACCTGGCAAGATTGCAAGGTCCCAATGCTTTGGTTAAACTATATTATCCAGCATTCTATTATCCGGAATTCAATTAACCAAAAGAAATACTCCCCACCCATGTCCTTCAGATAATCAGAGTTCCTCTGTACAACCTATCTTTTTAAACAAAAAACCTTCAATGGCAATGATACTTCTAACCAACACTAGTTCCTGTGGTGCAAGTTTCTGTCAACACTTCACGAACTGGGGCTGGATGGGGAAGAGTCAAAGGTTAACTTACCGCCTCATTCCACAGGAATGCATCAAGTGATCCTGATCGATCATCAAATGTAAACTTCATGACAAAAACATAGCTTAGAAGCTGAACACCTAAAACTAGTGCAAAGAAAGCAAGTTAAATAAAGCCAATGAAGTGTAATAAAGCAAATGGCATAAATTTGTTAGGCCCCTCAGGATGTAGCTACGAGAGGAATGATGAGAAAACTCTTTGTCGTCAGTGAGCTATTGTGATGTGGAGTCAAGTGCTTGAAACAATTTTTTGGGTCAAAGTCCTGGAATTCCTTTCCTCATGGCATTGTGCGTCTATCTACAGGACGCAGACTGCAGATGTTCAACTCACCACCACCTTCTCAAGGTTAACCAGGGACGGGCAATAAATGGCAGCCCTATCAGCAATGCCCAAGTTCCACGGGCAAATAAAACAAAAAAAAAAGGAAATGAAGGCATCTTCGATAATAATGTTTATAAATAGAATTGGGCATTTACTTGAAAGGGAAAGAAATGCAGGCCGCGGGTGAAGTGCATATGAGTGGGACAAATTGGTTATTTTATTCAAACAGCTAGTAAATGTGTGATGGGCTGAACAACCTCCTTCGCTGGGAGATGTTGTTATAAATATAACTGGCTAAGCATCAGCTTGATGAATGAAGGAAGACCTGAAACTTCAATGTTGGAGGAATTCAAATACATAAAGTAAACTTTGCTACACTAACTTTAATAAGTAATATGTAGCTGATATTCATTACTCTTGATGCTGAAAAACGAAAGCTATGCATGACTAGGAATTTACCCCTAACTTGCTTATTCCACGCAATGGTTAGAGTAATTAAAGCTGAATCATTCACTCTTTTTCAGCACCTTGAATCTATGGAATTCTGTATCTGTTCCAATCTTTCATCCAGGGCAATGACGAGATTTTAAAACTCAAGTTTAATGCCCCCACTTTTCGATCTTAGTCCTTCACTTGTATGTATTTCAAATGGTTTCCTCAAAAAAACCTCTGGAAATACAATGCTCAAGATAGAATTTCACTCCTGACACTACGAGCATATCGTGAACAGTAAATGACCAAAATAATTTGCCCTCGCCACTTTTAACGTGGCCGAACATTTAAAGATGCTTCACAAAAAAAGTTATGAAAATAAAGTTTGAGAACGTCACACTTAAGCACATATTGTGACAGGTGACCAAAAACTCAGTTTTGGTGTATGTCTTATAGGGGAGGAAAGAGAGGCAAAGAGAGATAGAGAGGAATGGAGGTGTAGGAAGAAAATTCTAGAGCTTACAGCCCAAGCAACAGAAAACAAGGTCACAAAGGTTTATTGTTTCTAATTTGTAGAAGTGGGCGGCATGGTGGCACAGTGGTTAGCACTGCTGCCTCAAAGCGCCTGAGACCCGGGTTCAATTCCCACCTCAGGCAACTGTCTGTGTGAAGTTTGCACATTCTCCCCGTGTCTGCATGGGTTTCCTCCGGGTGCTCCAGTTTCCTCCCACAGTCCAAAAATGTGCAGGTTAGGTGAATTGCCCATGGTAAATGTAGGGGAATGGTCTGGGTGGGTTGCTCTTCAGAGGGTCGGTGTGGACTTGTTGGGCCGAAGGGCCTGTTTCCACACTGTAAGTAAATTAATCGAAATGGTTAAAATCATGCAAAAGCAGCGTTCCAGAACTAGAGGAGTTCTGGGAGTGTGCAGAGTTATTGGAAGGGATGAGGCCATGGAGTGATTTGAAAACCAGGTCAAGAATTTTAATGTTGAGGCTTTGTCAGAGTGGAAGCCATTGTAAGGGGGGGGGGTGATAGGTGAACAGAGCTTGCCGAGAGGTAGTGTAGGAGCAGTGGTGTTCTTGAATGATTGTGGGTTCGCTGAAGGTGAAAGTGGCAAGCCGGTTCGGATAAGATCAAAATGACCAAGTCTTAAGGTAACACAATTATGGATGATAGAACAATTGAGGCAAGGTGGAAACAGGTGATGCTACAAGACAGAAAGAGGTGGCCTTGATGATGAGGCAGACATGTGGCCAGAAATGATCTCAGGGAGTCAAATATGGTACCATGGTTACAAAACAGTCTGGTTCCACATCACTGACAAGAAAATGGGATAAATTTGATGGCTCAGTTTGCTCGACAATTACAAAATAGGGTCAAAGCTAATTGCAGGGTAACATGGGAAATATGTCCAACTGGAAAAGAACAAATTACCTTTGGCTATTGCTGACGACTCCCAAGTTCCTGATTGCGACAGTGATTGAAGAACATTCACGGGCTGTGGATCAGAACAATTCTTGCAGCTGGAGAAGAAAGTGATCACCATTTAGGAAGCAAGTTGGCACCCAAATTTTCCCACCTCATTTTAAAAACTCATGTGATTTACTTAACAGCTGCTGCTCAGCAACACATTATCCGTCCTTTTATTACGAACTATATGCACCGTCAGATAGTTTTGACATCTGAATTAAATTTAGATATAGGATAGAACTTATGAGACCTTTGTTAGGGAGCTTTATGTGGAGCCACCTCTAGGGGACAGTGACTATCATACGACAGAATTCACCCTGCAGTTTGAGAGGGAGAAGCTGGGGTCACATGTAACAGCATTCCAATTGAGTAAAGGTGACTCCAAAGGCACGATGTAGGGGCTGGCCAGAGTTGGTTGGAAGGGGAGCTGAGCAGGGAAGATGGTGGAGCAGCAACGGCAGGGGTTTCTGGGGGTAATTCAAGAGGCACAGCAAGAAATTCATCCCAAGGAAGGAGAAACATACTAAGGGAAGGACGAGGCAACTGTGGCCAACAAAGGAAGTCAGGGACAGCATAAAGTTAAAGATTAAACCATTCAATGGAATGAAGATTCAAGAGGATTGGGAAGCCTTTAAAAACCAACAGAAGAGAAAAGCAAAGGGAGGAGAAAATGAAATAGGAGGGTAAGCTAGCTAGTACTGGAAATAAAGATTGCAAGAATTATATTACATATATAAAACATAAGAGAGAGGCAAGAGTGGACATTGGGCGACTGGAAAATAAAGCTGGAGCAGCAGTTATGGGGAACAAAAAGACAGCAGAGGAACTGAATAGATACTTTGCATCAATTTTCATATTGGGAGACATCAGTAGCATATCAGCACTTCAAGAAAGTCAGGGAGCAGAAGTGAGTGTAGTGATCATCACTAAGAAGAAAGTGCTAAGGGATCTGCAAGGTCTGAGAGTGGACAAGTCACATAGGCCAGGTGGACCACACTCCAGAGTTCTGAAGGAAATAACTAAGGAGACTGGGGAGGCATTGGTGGAGGATCTTCAGAAATCCCTGGCATCAGGGATGACCCCAGAGGACTAGAAAATGGCGAACGTAACATCCCTGTTTGAGGAAGGAGGGAGGGAGGCAGAAGACAAGAAACTACAGACTGGTTAGCCTGACCTCAGTCATTGGTAAGATTTGAGAGGCCATTATTGAGGGTGAGATTACGGAAGCCTTGGAAGTGCATGTAAAATAGAGCTGAGTCAACACAACTTTGTCAAGTGGAGGTCATTCCTGACAAACTGATTGGAATTCTTTGAGGAGGTAATGAACAAGTTAGATCAAGTAAAGCCAGTGGGCATGACCTAGTTGGATTTCCAGAAGGTTTTTGGCAAGGTGCTACACAAAAGCTGGTGTTAGGGGCCAAGTACTGGCATAGACAGAGGATTGGTTGACTTGCACAGAGTAGACACTGAGGATAAAGGGGTCTTTTTCAGGATGGCAGCCAGTCACTAGTGGATTTCCACAGGAGTCAGTCATAGGATCACAACTATTCAAATTATACATTAATGATCTGGAAAAGGAACTGAGGGCATTGTTGCTAAGTTTATAGATGACACAAAGATAGGCAGAAAAGCAGGTAGTGTTGAGGAAGCTGGAAGGCTGCAGAAGGACTTGGACAGGCTATGAGAATGGGCAAAGAAGAGCTCATTGGAATACAATGTGGGGCAGCACAAGGTTATGCACTTTGATAGGAAGAATACAGGTGTCAACTATTTTGGAAATGGAGAAAGGTTTTCAAAATCTGAAGCACAAAGGGACTGAGGAGTCTTAGTTCAGAATTGTCTTCAGGTTAACAGACAGTTTCAGCTGGTAGTTAGGAAGGCAAATGAAATGTTGCCATTCATTTTAAAAGGGCTACTGGACAAAAGCAAAGATGTATTGCTAAGGTTGTATAAAGCTCTGGTCAGACTACATTTGGAATGTTGAGAGCAGTTTGGGCACTGTATCTAAAAAAGGATGTGTTGGCATTGGAGGGGGCCCAGAGGAAGTTTACTAGAATGATCCTGAGGATGAAAGCCTTGTCATATGAGGACTCTGGGTCTGTACTTGACTGAGTTTAGAAGGAGGCGAAGAGATTTCATTGAAACTTACAGAATACTGACAGCCTGGATAGAATGGATGTGGAGAAGATGCTTCCATTAGTAAAAGGGACTAGAACCCAAGGGTACAGCCTTAGAATAAAGGAATGACTCTTTAGAACGGAGATGAGGAGGAACTTTTACAGCCAATGGGTGTGAATCTGAGGAACTCATTGTACAGAAGGCTGTAGAGGCCAAGTCATTGAGTGGTACTTAAGACCGAGATAGATAGGTTCTTGATTAGTAAGGGGAATGAGAAGGCAGGAGAATGGGGTTGGGAAACAGATCATCAAATGGCGGAGTAGACCAAAATGGGTGACTGGCCTTATTCTGCTTTTATATCTTATGGTCTAACAACTTTATTCAACCAATGAATTTAGACTGGACTATGTGATATTAGTTTTTCAATGTAATTGATGTTGGTAAAAATCTGTTGCACCTTTTAACTAAAATTAGTTGTTGAGGGAAGATTTTTGTAATAGACAACTTGCTGCTACTTAACAGGAGTTAACGACCATGATATTTGCTGATCTCACTTTGTTAATATGGAGCTTTCTATCATGCATTTCATGCTTTCTATCATTCTTTGAAGAGAAGATGATCATGTTCACCATCTTCAGCGTTGAGTTCGGTCCATACCAATTCAGACCAAGGTCAAAAGATATGCCTTTGCCTCTTTTAAAATAATTACCAATAGAATATGATGTGTGCTATTAAACTAAAACATAAAATTATTCATCTAGGAAATTTCTTTGGCCTTTCTAGACTGAATGGGTTATTCCCACAAACTTCAATAAGCATACTCTGGTTTGCCAAAGTATGCTCTGTAGATATCTGGAACACGTTAAACAGCACTGGCTACAATATGCATCAACCCACTTACTCGAATACTTGGGGTTCTCCTGAGGTAATGGTCACAGGAGTGGAAGAAAGTTTACAAGAAAAGGCAAGGCAGTGATTCAAGTTGGCTCAAAGTGAGTAAGTGCTAAGAGAGTATCAAATAGCTCAGAGATACAGCACAGTCTAGTCCGTGAGCTGGGTCTCTCCCTCTAACTGCAAACAATCCTTGCTCCATGATAGGTGTTGCTGCAATCTGGAAGTGCAGCACTGAAGTGTTGAAGCATCATATAAGTGGACTGGCGATGTATCTTGAGGGTTTTTAGAGGCTAGAACATGTTGGATGCCAATATTCATACACAAAGGATGCATGTGACTATGCTCTGAGATGTTGGCATCAGATGCTCGACATCAAGATCCTTCAGAGCAACTGGGAAGTTGAAGTCGCCAGGTACCTGCCCTGGTTTCCAAGTCAGGAATTCCTAGCCCAGTTTGCTCATGGAAGGTGGCATGATAGAAAGCTCCATATTAACAAAGTGAGATCAGCAAATATCATGGTCGTTAACTCCTGTTAAGTAGCAGCAAGTTGTCTATTACAAAAATCTTCCCTCAACAACTAATTTTAGTTAAAAGGTGCAACAGATTTTTACCAACATCAAGCTAAGCCATACCGGATTTCTTGCATGATTCTGTCACAATTTGCATCCTGGCCTATGTCATTCAGGGCATTGTCCTTGAAGTCTACATTTGGTACAACTCAGAACTGATGCCTGTAAAAGGGCTAGTGAACCAATATCATAGTGCAGTGTGCTAACGCATTAGGATCAGAGGACTTTACTGGTCACAAATGAAGCAATGCCATAAATTATAGAATCACAGATTCATTGAATCCCTACAGCACATTTGGCCCATTGAGTCCACACTGACTCTCCAAAGAGCATACCCAGAGCCACCCCCTTCCCGTATCCCTGTAACCCTGCATTTTCTATGGCTAATCCACCTAGCCCACACATTCCTGGACACTATGGGCAATTCAGCATAGTCAATACACTTAACCTGCTCATCTTCGGACTGTGAGAGGAAACCAGAGCACCAGGAGTAAACCCACACAGAGCGTTCAAACTCTTCACTGACAGTGGCCCGAGGGTGGAATCAAACCCCAGGTCCCTGGTACTGTGAAGGCAGCAGTGCTAACCACGGAGCCAACGAGCTGAACAAATTAGCTGTTCGGGGTTTCAATCCTATTATTGGAGATTGGGAATTGAATGGAAATTCTATATCCTGTTGGATAAGGAACACCCAACAGCACAATCTGAAAATTGCGCAGCCATTTTCTTTTCCCACTTTCAACTCTGTCCTTATAAAAGAGAAAATAAGCTCATATGATGTACAAGGTGGTCAACATTTAGAGAAGGTGTTCGGGCAAAACGAAAGTTCAACTTGATTTACCCATAATGCCATTTTCTATCTTCTATAAGGAATGGAATGGAAAGGTCATTCAAAGACAGACATTCGGTCCTGGAACTGGTAGGAATGACCCTTCCAAATCTCTCGGAGAGTCGATACAGATCATTTAGAGACATTCCTTGGGGGGGAAGAAAAAGAGGAAAAATGTAACTTAATAATCCAAGCAGCTCAGAATTCAACTTGCAGTGTTCTTTATATTTATTTTTAGCATAATATTTATAGAATTCAACATATTTCTTACTGTCTGTTGAAGCAGTGAGCTACATCAAATATGCTTTTGAGACACAGGTAGGCTTTTGGTTTTCTCTTGCATTTAAGTTTCTTCTATATTCAAAACAGTTGTCGTAGAAAATCCAACTTTCCTTTGAATACTTAACTGAATATTGTTAAATCTTTATGTGGTCACTCCAAGACAGCATTATGTAATGGGATGTCCAATTATTATCGCAAATTTCAAAAACAGAGGGAGAAAACATAACTGGCTCTATTTAATCTCATGAGCAGGGTGATATGAGGGTCACTGTTATCAATTCCATGAGTACCTGCAAAGGTATGGTACCGAAGTGATGACTTTCTCTCAAGACTGAGCAAACGTGCAAGAATACTAGCACAGTTAATAAGCTCCTCAAATATGTATTGGGCTTCTGGTATATGTCGACCTCCGATTAAATACAGTGATAGAAAGCTACTAGGCTTTCATTAAAAGCAACAATTGTCCGTTATACAATTTATAAAGTAAAAGCACTGACTGTACAAACAGGAAAAAAAATGAGCGTAGAACTTTAAAAACATGAGATGTGCTCAGGGCTCCTTTCTGAAAGCAGTCAGACTGGAAGCTCATACCTTTAGGAAGAGCATTAGAGTCTTGTGAATTATTACTGATGCATCTATAGTCTTGCATCTGTTTTTCGGGAGAAAGTGAGGACTGAAGATGCTGGAAATCATCATTGAAAAGTGTGGCACTGGAAAAGCACAGCAGGCCAGGCAGAATCCGAGGAGGAGGAGGAGAAGGAGAATCGACATTTCAGGCGGCTTCTGCCTGGAATGTTGTCTCTCCATCCTCACATGCTGCCTGACCTGCTGTGCTTTCCCAACGTCACATTTTTAAAATTTTTTTTTGGCTTCTCCCTATTTTGACTTTCCTACCTCCCTACTGGTGATTCTCTGAGCACTAGGAACTCTCCATAACAGCTTGTCAATGCAGAGATTTAGATAGTGACCATAGACAGAAGAATCACTGATGCCATCCTGGCCAAAGACAATCCACACAATGGAGACAATGAAGACACTAGTTGGGTTGATGACACTGGCTGACAGCACTGGTTTTGATGGAAAATATTGAGATTACCTGTGGTATCAAATTTACTCATTTCCATTCCACAGCTTGTTTCAGCTATGTTTATTTTTAACAGAATGCTACAATCTCATCAAATGCAACCTGATGGGTTTACCTTTGTCTATCATTTATGTTCTCTACTTGCACTAACATTAGTAGTGGTGCTGCATGTTTTTACCTTCCACCAGGATTGTGGAGTGCTCTGGAACACTTTGCTCTTCACCTGTCTTCACTAGATGAACAGTGATCCGGCGCTGTCTTTCACCTTCTGCCTCCCAAGTGGCTGTCTTGTACCACGCAGCATCATGTGACCGGATATCAGGGTCAACAGCTGTGGAACCAGGACTGTAAAGACCTTGCAAAACAGTGTCAATATCGTCGTCATTTGGAATCTCCTGCCTGATAAATGGACCCATGGGAACCAGTCAGCACAGACACACCATAGTTATGCACAGAAATGAGTTAGCACATTTTCAACTAAGATCAAAGATACTTGTCACAGGTAGAACAAGTTAAATGTCTTCATTGAAGATTCATCAGGACTTTTTTCTTCCTACAGGTCTTATCCCACAAGTTACATTCAGTTGTTTAAATTAGTGAGAGCATCTCAGATTAGACACCCATTAGGCTGCCTGTATCTTTACTCTTAGTTTTATAATATTAGAATGATAGTTTTGGAGATCTAATTAATGTTTCATCCCTTCATGTCGTGGGGAATCCCAATGTCACTGTAATATAAATCTACCAGAGGTGTGTCTCAGAATTATTTTTCTAAAAGCAAAGTTCTGTACCAATTCAGATCTAAGCCTTTGAAAGGCTCAGCCAAACAACTTGTAGTTGTCTTTGTACGCAAGTGCTGATGAGAGAGATTTATCCATTGCGCATGCAGCAATAAAGCAAGCAAAAATTTACAACAAAACACAATGTGCCTGGAAATCAGGACAATGCCAGTATAATGAGAGAAAAGCGGGGACAGAAATCTCTCCACTTTTGTTCTTTAATATGCATTTAGCCTGAATCCATTCAGAGATACGTATTCCAGCTCTCCTGAAATAGATAAAAATCCCTCCAATTCTTCCATTTGCACATTAAATTTTATCATTTGGAATCTATAACAGTGTTAAATTACAGTCAGCAATATTATAGTATGATGTCTTTACCCCACGTGGACCGTCTGTTACTTTGGCACAGATTTTAACCCTACTGGTGACTTAAATGAAAGTATTAATGGGACAATACGCAACTCCAGAAAACCCAATCAGGAAAAAAAAACCTAAAGGCAATTCAACAGCTCACAATCCTATAAACGTAATATTTCCTAACATGCTTCTCAGTTGTAATTTCTTCGGCTATGAGTACAGTAACTGTAAGGCGTTCGATACTTACCAGCCTCAAACCATTGAGCAATGGCTCCCACACCACTTGTGGAACACAAATCTATCTTTGCAAAACAACTTTGACTGGGCTCAAAACAGCAACAATACAAGGTTTCTGCACAAAATAGCATCTTCCCAAGGTTGATCAAACTGTAAAATGATTAATTTTCGGTGAATTCCTGACGAGATAGAAGCATTTGGGCCAAAATGAAATCAATGCATCCCGTGTGATTCAAATGGGCTTGAGACAAAACAAAAAGAGGCAAGATCTCAGGCTGAGAACGGCATGATTAGGGTATTCCGTGTGCGGGATATCATATGTAGACAGTGGAAGAGGAAGGCTTGATGGATCAAGTGGTAAGTGCGTTCAAGTTGGTCTTATGCTCTGGTAATGGCAGATTATTCTGACAAAGACAAACTCACACATCACCAATAACCTTTACGTATCCGGTACAAATGCTTTCATTTATCATCGTAATCTTAAAATTCCCATGCTATTGAATTGTGTACAGCTAGCCATAAAACTGCAAAAACTGCTTATCAGGTACTTACAGTGAACAACATTTGGGGCAATAAAGTTTCACAGACTGGTGGAGAGCTCTTGGCTCATAATTCACCAGCTTAGCTCGAATGCGGTACTTCTGAGGTGGTGATTGGTTCAGGATCTCTTGAATTGGAGTTGTTCTGATGTGCTGATGAGCTGCGAGTACTGCAACACAGTATTTCAGAGTGTTATGAATGAAGGTTGAAAAGGCACAATGAAGACAACAGAAGCAAAAGTACAGGAGGAGGAGAAAGCTTCCATAGTACAGTAACTGGCTGTTAGGCAGGAACAGTTGTCATGTTAAAGGTCTTCAAAAAAAAGATTTAAAGCTTTGGCAACTGCTTTCAATAATTTTCATGCCCTTCGAGGATTAATGATTCCCCTAGAATTTGCAATACAGGCTTAGTTCTCACGTTAAATTGCTCAGAGCTCCCCTCGTTCTCCATCAAAATTGATATTGGTAACACAGTGCATGGCACAGCCCTGCCCTTAAACTGAAGGAAAATCAAAAGCACAAGGCCATACCATTAAGTTTTAGGTGAAAAAGGCTTTGGAGTCCAATTAATCTTATTTTTTTTATAACTGTGAGTTGCAGACCGCACTGACTAGGTGAAATAAATTGGGAATCTCTCAATGCTCTGAGACAATGATAAAGGCCAATAAAGGTGACGGCACGGTGGCGCAGTGGTTAGCACTGCTGTCTCACAGCGCCAGAGACCCGGGTTCAATTCCCAACTCAGGCGGCCGACTGTGTGAAGTTTGCACATTCTCCCCGTGTCTGTATGGATTTCCTCCGGGTGCTCCGGTTTCCTCCCACAGTCACAAAGATGTGCAGGTCAGGTGAATTGGCCGTGCTAAATTGCCCGTAGTGTAAGGTAAAGGGGTAGGGGTATGGGTGGGTTGTGCTTTGGCGGGTCGGTGTGGACTTGTTGGGACGAAGAGCCTGTTTCCACACTGTATGTAATCTAATCTAATCTAAATTGTCCATCACACAGAGGTGAACACAGGCTAACTCAAGCAGCATGCCAGCGTCTCCCCCTTGAATATTATTACAGGAAACGTTTTTTTACATCAACCTGATAGCTTCCATGGCCATTTGTAAGCAGAATCGTTCAATAACTTGAAATTGGGGGATTTGAATACGTGACCATAGTAACAGTTCTGTCATATTCATTTCCAAATTTATATCTTTCCATTGCATTATCCTGTTGTTTATAATTTGGCTCCTGTCCCATGACTTGAACCAAACTTTATTGCGACTTGTTTAAGTCCTGAAGTCAGTCCTAAGCAAGCCTAGTCATCTCAAGAGCCTGTTCTGTTGCTGCACGAATATGTCTAATGCACTATTCGCATTTAAATTTTCTTTCGCTAAACATCTTCTCTTCAGCTCTCTGACACTTGATGGTTATCTACCAAACTTCATAAAACTGACTGCTTTACACCAGCCAAGATACATAGCTTTAACAACCAGCATGAATTTGAGGTGATAAATTGAAACTACACTGAGCCATACCAGAACCTTTTGATAAGGAAATGGAGCACATTTCAGTACCTCAGGATGGTCCAATGTGAATTACAATCAGTGTACTTTAAAAAAGACCAGTGTTGTAATGCAGGAAAGGGAGCAGCAAGATTGCACAATATAATAATGGCCAAATAATGATGTTACCTGTGGAATACATATTGTTCAGAGAAGAACTTTTATGCTTTTCCTTGAGTAGTATGACAAGATTTTCATCCATCTTACAGGGGCAGATGGGGAACCCTTGATCATCACAGTTAAGCGATGACATCTCTGGCACAGCACTCCCTTGGTGGTACACTACAGTGTTGACTGTAATGTCAAGTCTCTGGAGTCTTTTAAGCCCAGGGGTTTTTGATGGAAGAATTGAGAGTACTCTGAGAGTACACTATGGGGAGGAATTGCGAGATTATAGACACCAGCTACCATTTTCAAAAAGCAGCTTCACAAGAAGTCATGCCAAAGAACTGGCAGGAAGTTTTCTGCAAACGATGGCATGGTGGCTCAGTGATTAGGACTGCGGCCTCACAGCATCATGGTCCCACGTTCGATTCCAGCCTCGGACAATTGGCTGTGTGGAGTTTGCACATTCTCCCCGTGGGTTTGCATTGGTTTCCTCCGGGTGCTCCGGTTTCCTCCCACAATTTAAAGATGCGCAGGTCAGATAAATTAGCCATGCTAAATTGCCCATAATGTTAGGTGCATTAGGGAAATGGGTCTGGGTGGGTTACTCTTCGGAGGATCAGTGTGGACTGGTTGGGCCGAAGGGCCTGTTTCCACACTGTAGGGAATCTAATCTAACTCCAAAAAATTCCCGCACATACCAACCTGTTGCAGATTCCTGTTGACATCGCTCGATCCTAGCCGCTGAAGTTGCTTCAGATGCTGCAAGATTTGATCGTAACAACGTTATTAATAAAGATAACAATAACCATTCAAGATAACCAACTCCATTCGCAATATAAAAACTGACAGAACTGCAGATGCTGTAAATCAGGAATTGCTGGAAAAGCTCAGCAAGTCTGGCAGCATCTGTGGAGAGAGATCAGAGTTAATGTTTCTGGTGAAGTGACCCTTCCTCAGAACTGATGGCAGATCGGAAAATTTTGGACTACTTGTAGTGCTGTTTTCTATTTTAAACGAAACGCACATCATCCTCATGAGGCTGTGGCAGGATGAGTGCTGGTAGGGGAGCAGACAGAAAGATAAATGGGGTTTTGATTATTGAACAGAACAGTTGGAAGGAGCTTTTGTTTTCAAAGCATAATGCCTAATTTCTTCATGTTCAATCTGATTAATGAGCTAAGATCACAAATCTTTTCTAAAATAAAATTGTACAACATGGCAACATCAAAGAGAAACAACAAAAGAGAAGAGTGAATGCAAATGGAGAGTGCTATGAGAAAAATCTGAGGATTAACAAAACCACTCTAAGAAAGGTTAAGAGGCCATTGTGAAAAGATTGATGAACAGGTTTTCTGGCTCTGAAATAGTCTTTTTTCAGTTTTGAGAGGAAACCATTAAAGTTCATGCTGGTCCTTGAATTACTGCTCTGTGGCAGCACAATAAAAATTGCGTGGTTTGGATATAAATTTTGATTTATTGGGTGTTTCAGTTACAGCACTTTTAAGACTTTCACAGCCAGGTACAGATGGAAATCTCGCACTGAGGCGGTTTCAATTCAGTGTCACACCGTTTATTATAAGTCTGTGGTAACAGACTCAAAAATGGTGTCTGAAATCATGTGGTCAACATCTCCCAGATGAGATGGGTTCAGTTTGCACGTGACAGCTCCCCACTTCACTTCGAAGGCTAAGTTGTTCAACATTCAGGAAAAGTCTGCCTGAATAGAGGAGACAACTTTATTTGAGTGGAGACAGTGGAAGGCTCTCAAAGAAGGCAGTAGATTGTTCGAAAATCTGACGCAAAAAGATGATTTTCATAAGCAGCAGCAACAGAAACATTCAAGAATAAAACAAGTTTGTAATCTGGAATGCTGAGGAAAAGCCAGCTAATTCTTTCCAACCTTCGTCTCATGTAGTCTTCTGTTTGTAGTAAAGGATATCTCCTGGAATTAAAGGCACTGGCTTGACTGGGTCTCAGTGACTCTCTCCATAGATAGAGGCAACAAAGCTTCCATAGTAGGAGGAAGGAAGTAACTTTGACATACCTGAAAATTTGAAATTATACACATTGTTGCTGCAGCTTCTTCTGGGACTTAGAACAATCCTATTCTGAGGAAACCTCATAATCGTTTGAGCCTTTTAGACCATATCGAACATCCCCTCCAATAATGAGACATCCACTCAGCTCTTCACTTGTGTCACACACTCAAATCCACAACACTACTGAAGAGGAGCAAAGGGATTCTTCCGGTCACAGCTGGCATCAGCATCATCATCGACGGTCCCTCGCAGACGAGGAGTCCGTAGGCGGCTGTAAAGTCCGATGTGGCTCCCAGTGGTTCTGCCACACTTAGGGCACAAGGTGGTGGTGAGAAGGGGGGGGGAGTGTTGGTGTGCCTCCTCTTGCTGTTTTTGCCTGGCTCCAGCTTTTCCCCATGAAAGTGCCAGAGGCCTTTGGGGATGTTCCTTCTCTACTCTGGACGGGCTTGGGCCAGTGATCCCAGGTCACAGCAACACTATCCCCTCAACCAACATTTTCCATGGCATGTCTCAAGGATGTATTTTGCTGGGTTTTTTATTCTTTTTTAGAGAAACTGGAGTTTTTCTGACTATGACAGAGAGGTGAAATGGATACTTGGGTGACCAATAAAGAGAAATATTCGCACTGGATAGAAAGACTACAATTTAAAACAAGCACCTTGGGTTAGCAACTCTCCAGAGTTGCCTTGGGCTTGCCTTCAATTAAGACTATATTCCCTGGACACTTTCTTCAGCAAGACAATTCAAGACCTGCGACCCTCTGATAGAAAGGCTTTTGCTTTATCTCTTTTAAATGGGCAGCTTCTAATTTTTAAACAGTGATCCAGGGCTCCAGATTCCTTCTTAAGAGAAAACAACCTCTCCACATCAAACCATCGCAAGACAAGGGGTGGCACGGTGGCTCAGTGGTTAGCACTGCTGCCTCACAGCACCAGGGTCCCAGGTTCGATTCCAGCAACTGTCTGTGTGGAGTTTGCACATTTTGCCTGTGTCTCTGTGGGTTTCCTCTGGGTGCTCCGGTTTCCTCCCACAGTCCAAAGATTCCATGCTAAATTGCCCAGAGTGCTTGGTGCATTAGTCAGAGGGAAATGGGTCGGGGTGGGTTACTCTTAGGAGGGTCGGTGTGGACTTGTTGGGCCAAAGGGCCTGTTTCCACACTGTATGGAATCTAATCTGATTCAATAAAGTCACCTCCTATTGTTCTACACTCCAGTAGATACAATTCTAACCTGTTAATATTTCCCTTTAACCAACAAACATCTGCCAGGTACTGGGCTGGTAAACATTTCAGAACTGTTTCCATCACATTTTCTCTCTTCTTTAAATAAGGTGGCCAATCTGGAAATCTACTGGAACCCCATTCATAAAAGCGATTGAAAATTCAGCCTTCGTTAGTATGAACTATGTCCTTTGTATGGTTTTTAACACCTATTAGCAAGCTCTGTACTTGAACCCATGAATTCTGGACATTTCATATTCTTTTCTTGGAAAAGTGTATTACTGGCATCAATTTCAGGATAAAGTCAGTGGCCCACATTCTACGCCAAAGAGTATTGCGCTGGAAAAGCACAGCCAGGCAGCAGCATCTGAGGAGCAGGAGAGTTGGTGTTTCGGGCATAAGCCCTGCATCAGGAATGAGAGCATAAGCCCCATACACCAAGACCTTTTTTTATCTGATCAGATATCCTTACAACTCAACTTGACTTCCTACCTTACGCTCCAGCTAATGATAATGCTGGGCATATCAGACCCAAGAATGAAAACTGGCTTGACAATTCTTTGAAGTTTGCGTCACATACAGGGTGGTTAAAAAGGTATTTGGCACACTTGCCTTCTTTGCTCAGTCCTTTGAGTGTAGGAGTTGGGCAGTCACATTGAGGTTGTACAGGACATTGATGAGGCCTCTTCTGGAGTACTGCATCCAGTTCTGTTTGCCCATTTATAGGAAAGATATTATTAAGTTGGAGAGGGTTCAGAAGAGATTTAGCAGGATGTTGGAGTTGAAAAGTGTGGTGCTGGAAAAGCACAGCGGGTCAGGTAGCATCCGAGGAGCAGAAGAATCGACTCTTTGGGTATAATTTCTTCTCAGGAATGTCGGGGGGACAGGGGCTGAGCGATAAATGAGGGTGGGGGGGTGGGCATGAAGGCAGCTGGGAAGGTGAAAGGTGGATGCAGGCTGGGGGGGGGGGGGGGAGTGATTGTGATAGGTTGGTGGGGAGGGGGTAGAGCGGGTAGGTGGGAAGGAAGATATTAGAGTGGTGCTGGAAAAGCACAGCAGGTCAGGCAGCATCCGAGAAGCAGAAAAACCGGAGCTTCAGGCAAAAACCCTTCACATTCCAGCACTGCTCTAATCTCCAGCATCTGCAGTGCCCATTTCTGCCAGAAAGAAAGATGGACAGGTTGGACAGGTCAAGAGGGCGGTGCCAAGTTGGAGGGGTTGGATCTGGGGAGGAGATTTGGAAACTAGTGCAGTCGATGTTAATACCGTACAGTTGAACAGTCCCAAGGTGGAAGTTGAGGCATTTTTCTTCCAGTTGTCAAGTGGCTTTGATTTGATGGTGAAGGAGGCCCAGGGCTTGAATGTCCTTGGGGGGTGTGGGAAGGGGAGGTGAGTGATCGGCCACAAGGCAGTGGGGTTGTTGCCAGTTATGGAAGGTTTCAGTTATCAAGAAAGATTGGATAGGCTGGGACTTTTTTTTAACTGAAGCATAGGAGGTTGAGAGGTGACCTTATAAAAGTTTATAAAATAATGAAAAGGTATAGATAAGGTTAATGGTAGTGTGTTTATCCTACGATGGGGGATTTCAAGATAAAGGGACATATTTTTAGGGTGAGAGGAGAAAAATTTCAAAAAGACATGAGGGGCAAATAATTTTCACATAGAGGGTGGTTTGCGTTTGGAATGAACGTCCTGAGGAAGTGGTGGATGTGGGTACAATCATAATGTTTAAAAGACATTTGGATAAGTACACAATAGGCAAGGTTTGGAGGGGTATGGGCCAGGAACAGGCAGGTGGAACTGGCTTAGTTTAGGATTATGTTCGGCATGGACCTCAGGGTCTGTTTCCTTGTTTATGACTCTATGACCATAAGTTTAAGTTTTTTAGTTATTTAACATGGCAATTAGCTCCTGAAACATATCTACATGAGGCTGCAGATGTTCCTTAAAAACAGAACATCTGTTCATTGCACAAAAGAAACCAAAATAAATAAACTGATATAGAATAAAGTAGATATAAAAGACTGTTTAGAAAGGTCTTAGTACAAAACGCAAAACATCGTTTCAATCTGTTTCCCCGATTGAAGTCCACAGAAATTATATCTTTATCTCAACTCTAAATTACTACTTAATTGATTCCCTCTCATGCCTTCTCCATGGACTGTGCAGAGAGTTTTATGAGTCTGCAGGCACGAACATTTCACAACTCATTGAGCCTAACTTTCTCAGTTCTAATCATTTAAAGGCTTTTATACATACATTGTCAGTTTGGAAACTTGTCAAGACTAAATGCTTCTGAAGTGACGAGCACACCTAAATTCACCTAAAAAAAAATGGGTCTAAGGCAAACTATTCCACCTTCTGAATTGAATTCTGGATTCTTTTGAAGTGAGAAAATTGACTTTTCTGCTCTGGGGTCAACACAAAACTAATGGCTTTGTTCTGTTTACTCTGTCATAAACCCATCTGTATAAGTGTTCTATCTATTAACAATACACAGTTCTGCCAGGCAGAAGGTCACAGTTACATGACTTTGAGTAATGATATATCTCAGTCAGTGTTCCAGAAGTACTTTCTGCTCGTTTACAGAACTGACCAAATCCCTCTACCTCAGCTTTAAAATCCAACTTCAAAATATGATACTTATTCACCTAGAATATACCTTTCTTCAGAAGATCTCCCCAGAGTCAGAAAAGACTGCAGATGGTTGTACCAGTATTTTATCCTTCCTGTTGGAAGTTGAGTTTGGACTGTCAACTTAGATGTCCTTCAGCATCAGGTCAAAGGCATTGAAATGTTTTTTTGAAATCCAACAAGTATTAATTTTGCATGGAAGAGGACCCTAGGTGAGCCATGAGCAAGTAAACAGAGCTAAACAGACGGTTGAATGCATCTTTCATCTTGTGGATAGTGAGCCCAGGGGACAGATTGGAATCTGTTTTATGGGGTTTCTTAAGCAGATATCCATTAAGTTTATTTGTCAAGTCATTACACAGAATAACCCTTTGACTTTCACAAGGCAATAGGATGGACCACCTAGTAACTTTTAACATTTAGTGGAGCAGACGCATCTCTCAGCATTACAACTCAAGTGGGCTGTGCCTTTTTTGCCCTCCCCTCCCCCATCACATGCATTTTGACAATGCTTGTATGTACCTGTAATATGTGGAAGATTCGGAAGATCGCAAACTCAGGGAGAGTCAATCGGGACTTGTTAAGTAGGGGAACATCATGGTTGAGAAATTTAATCAATCGTTTTGAAGAGGTAGCCAGGAAAACAGATGGGGGCAATACATTTGATGTGGTCTATTTAGACTTTAGAAAGGCTTTTGATTAGGTCCCTCACGACAGATCAGGCAAGAAAATAAAAACTTATTGTACTCAACACAAAGTAGGACATTGATCCAACCTTGGCTGCAAACCAGGAAGCAAAGGATGTTGGTACAGGGATGTTTCTGTGACTGAAAGTCTGTTTCCAGTGGGGGTCTGCAGGGCTCAGTGCAGGGGGCCATTGCTGTTTGTGCAAAATGATTTGGACTTAAATGTAGAGAGTGTGATCAAAACATCTGTTGATGACACAAAAATAAGTCAAGTTGATAGCTGTAAAATGCAGAACGATATCAATAGACTGCTCAGCTGGGCAGAGCAGTGGCAAATGGAATTCAATGCAGGAAAGTGAAAGGTAATACGTTTTGGGAAGTTAAAAATCACACAACACCAGGTTAGAGTCCAACAGGTTTAATTGGAAGCACTAGCTGTCAGAGCACCGTTCCTTCATCAGGTGGTTGTCAGAAGGAGTGGCGCTCCGAAAGCTAGTGCTTCCCATTAAACCTGTTGGACTATAACCTGGTGTTGTGTGAGTTTTAACTTTGTACACCCCAGTCCAACACAGGCATCTCCAAATCATGACATTTAGAGAGGGTTAACAAGGCAAGGGATTACACGATGAATGGTGGGACCCTGGAAAGTACTGAAGATCAGTGGGACCTCAGTGTGTACATTCACAGATGTCTGAATGTATCAGCACAGGTAGATAAAGCAGTTAAGGCGGCATATGGTATGCTTACCTGTATTAGCAGGGGCAGAGAATACAAGAGCAGGGAGTTATGCTGGAACTCTATAAAATATTGTTAAGTTACACTTGTAGTTCTGGTGACCACATTATAAGGATGTACCCGAAAAAGAGAGTGTGGAGGCGATTTATCTGGAAGTTTCTGGATAGGGAAGGCAGTTTAAGATATGAGTAAAGATTGGAGAGACTCTGAAAGATAGGATTTAAATGAATTTGGAGAGGCAAGAAATAATTGGAGATAGTCAGCACTGTTTTGTGAGAGGGAAATTGTGTCTCACAAACTTGATTGAGTTTCTTGAGGAATTAAAAAAAAGATTGATGAGACCAGAGCAGTAGACATTGTTTATTTGAACTTTAATATAGCCTTTGACAAAGTTCCACGTGGTATATTAATTAGTAAAGTTAGATCAAATGGGATTCAGATGAGCTTGCCAATTGGATACAAAATTGGCATTATAACAGGAGACAGACTGTGATGGTGGAAAGTTGTTTATTGGACTGGATGCTGTGACCACAAGGATTGGTACTGAGTCCATATAAATCAAATAAATGATTTAGATAAGAAAAAGAAAGCATGGTTAGTAACTTTGCAGATGACAGAGAATTGGTGGTCTAGTGGCCAGTGAAAACGTTTATCTAAGATTAAAAAACATCTTGGTCAATTGGGTCAATGGGCTGAAGAGTGACAGATGGAGTTTAATTTGGACATTACAGTTTGGTAAAACAAACTACAGCCGGACTTATACAAGTAAAAATAGGGTATTGTTATGTTGTAGAACAGAGAGACCTAAGGGTTCAAGTACATAATTCTTTGAAGTTTGCATCACGGTGGGCGGCACAGTGGCACAGTGGTTAGCACTGCTGTCTCACAGCGCCTGAGACCCGAGTTCAATTCACGACTCAGGCGACTGACTGTGTGGAGTTTGCACGTTCTCCCCGTGTCTGCGTGGGTTTCCTCCGGGTGCTCCGGTTTCCTCCCACAGTCCAAAGATGTGCCGGTCAGGTAAATTGGCCATGCTAAATTGCCCGTAGTGTTAGGTAAGGGGTAAATGTAGGGGTATGGGTGGGTTGCGCTTCGGCGGGTCGGTGTGGACTTGTTGGGCCGAAGGGCCTGTTTCCACACTGTAAGTAATCTAATCTAATCTAATCTAATCACATATAGATAGAGTGGATAAGAAGGCGTTGAGCACTCTTGCCTTCATTACTTTGGGTATAGGAGCTTGGACATCATGTTGGGGTTGTACAGGATGTTAGTGAGTCCGCTTTTGTAGTACTCTATCCAGTTCTGGTCGTCCTATTATAGGAAGGATATTATTAAGCTGGAGAGGATTCAGAAGAGATATACCAGACGGTTGCCGGGAGTGGAGGGTTTGAGTTACAAGGGCACTATTTACACTTAATAAGTAATGGAATGTGTACTGGACTGGCTTCCATCAATGTAATGAATATTCGGGGAGGGGGATATGTAAAATTGATTAGATTAGATTGATTAGATTCCCTACAGTGTGGAAACAGGCCCTTCGGCCCCAGTCCACACCAACCCTCCAAAGAGCAACCCATCCAGATTCATTCCCTCTGACTAATGCACCTAACACTATGGGCAATTTAGCATGACCAATTCACCTGACCTGCACATCTTTGGATTGTGGGAGGAAACCGGAGCACCCAGAGGAAACCCACGCAGACATGGGGAGAATGTGCAAACTCCACACAGACAGTCGCCTGAGGCTGGAATTGAACCTGGGTCCCTGGTGCTGTGAGGCAACAGTGCTAACCACTGATCCACTGTGCGGTTTGGATAGGTTGGGATTTTTCTCACAGTAGCGTAGGAGGTTGAGGGGTGACCTTGTAAATGTTTATAAAATCCTGAGGGGTACAGATAAGGTGAATGGCAGGTGTCTTTTCCCGAGGGTGGGGGATTTCAACACCGAGGGCATGTTTTCAAGGGGTGAGGAGCAAGATTTGAAAAACACGTGAGCAGCAATTATTTTAACACAGAAATTGGCTCCGGTTTGGAATGAACTTCCAGAAGGAGTGATGGGTGTAGGTATCATTCCAATGTTTAAAAGACATTTGGATAAGGACATGAATAAGAAATACTTGGAGGGATATGGGCCAAGCACAGGCAGGTGGGACTAGTTTAGTTTGGGATTATTGTCAGCATGGACTGGTTGGACCGAAGGGTCTGTTTCTGTGCTGTATGACACTAAGACTCTAAATTCTGCTTGTTTCCCTTTGAGTAGAGAAGGTTGAGAGGGAAACCTGATCGAGCTGAGGAAAATAATGAGGAATATAGAGAGGGTGGAAAGTAAGGCACTTCTTCCATGAATAGAGAGGTCAATAATTAGGGAACTTAGATTGAAGGTAAGAGATAGAAGGCTAAGAGCAAAGTTCAGGAGAAACTTTTTAACCCAGAAGGCGGCGGGAGTCTAAAACTCATGATTCAAAAATGCGGCTGCGTCAGAAAACTTTGTAACATTTAAACAGGTTTAGGCTATTCACTTGCAATGCCACAGGCTCCATGGCTATTGGCTAAGGAGTGGAAAATGGGATTAGTGTAGTCAGATCATAGTTGGCTGGTGTGGAAATGATGCACAGAATGATCTCCTTCTGTTCTGTAGATGTCTGCAGAGTGTGCTGTTTCTCATCCATGTGTGAACGTCCACTTTCTATTCAAGCTGTGTCATTCAGCTCAGTACTACAGATGCAGCACATTACACTGACACTCGGCTAGAATACCTTATTGTTTTTGAGAGTGACCTGCGCTCATAAGAAGGTTGAGGATACCACGTTCCACAACAGGTTAGAAATGCAACCACCACCCACTCTGCTCTCACAACCACCCTGTGGTACATAGAATCTCTGTAGTATGGAAAAAGACCATTCAGCCCATCTAGCCTGCACCGACCTCTAAAGAGCATTCTACCCAGAACTTCCCTCCCCATTACCCTATCCCTGTAACCTTGCGTTTCCCATGGCTAATCTGCCTAGCCTGCACATCTCTGGACACCATGCGGCAACTTAGCACAGTCAATTCTCTTAACCTGCACATCTCTAGGTGACGGTAGGAAACCGGAACACCCTGAGAAAACCCATAGGGAGAATATGCAAACTCCACATAGAGAGTCACTCAAGTGTGGAATCGAACCCGGGTCCCTGGTGCTGTGAGGCAGCAGTACTAACCACTGAACCACCGTGTTACCCAAAATGCGGAGACTCATTGCAAACAGCAAGGAAAGACCAAGGTTCCTTAAACCCATTGTTCTTTATCAGTGACTTTCTTAATGGAAAAGAAACTCTGTGAACAGTCTGTGCTGAGCACTCAGGAGACAGCACTGGCTGCAACACAGCTGCTGAACGGAGTGTGACAATTCTGCAGCGATAGCACCATCTAATGGTGAAGAACTTCCACTGCTGTCACTGATTTCCTGAAGTCAGCAAAGGAAGAGGGGCAGAGCGTTGTTTAAAAAGTAACAAAACGTGTAGGTGGAAGTGTGAAGCCTGGATCTGACAGTCACTGTGTGGTGAGTGAGCTGTACTGTGAGGTAGTTTATTCATGAAGGCTAACGCTGACTCTTCAGAAAGCTGACTGGAAACTACTATAGTCGAGGCTGTTGGCAGCTGGTGAGGCAGCAGGCTTATGTTGAGATGTCAGGAAACTACTTTCCATGCTGCTTTAACCTCACACCGACGGTGATACACTGGAATTCTGGCCATGTATCTACCCTCAGCAACTGTGATTGGAAACATCTCAAACTCCGCTCTCCTCCAGCTGTACTATTGTCCGACAGAATAGAGATTGTGGGGAGAAGGGCACTATTTATGTTTAATAAGTAATGAAATGTGTTCTGGACTAGCTTAATTCTGGAGGAATTAAGGGCTACGGGGAGAATGCAGGTAAGTGGAGTTGAAATGTCCATCAGCCATGATTGAATAGCGGAGTGGACTCGATGGGTCGAATGGCCTTACTTCCACTCCTATGTCTTATGTCTTATGTCTTATGGTCTTAAATATTCGGGGAGAGGGATATGACAGTCAGGACGATGTAGCAAATCCATTGACGTTTGCAAAGTTCTCAGTATAACAAATACCTATCATTTAGGTGTCATTTGGTAGACATGATAATTTAGTCATATTATCAACAACCCATCATCACAGGGACAGCAATCAAATAGATTCTTGGTGCTTTGATTTAAGCAATAATCAAATAATTAAACAAATCCACAAAAAACAGCATCATAGGGAGTTGAACGTGTGTGGGATTCACTTGGAGGTTTTGTCTGAAACAAGG
Organism: Hemiscyllium ocellatum; assembly: GCF_020745735.1. NCBI lineage: Eukaryota > Metazoa > Chordata > Chondrichthyes > Orectolobiformes > Hemiscylliidae > Hemiscyllium > Hemiscyllium ocellatum. Next base: position 54,873,312 of record NC_083419.1, read on the forward strand.
ACATTAGTTTGATGAAAGAAAAGAGACAAAAGGGTCTTTCAGGACCAGGATGGGAAATGTGATTGTATGTATTTGTTTGGGTGGAAACAGACTGGCCTAATGGTGTTTCACTCTTGTAATTCAACATACTTCTCTGTAGCTCCAACGTCACTCCCTTCCCCCATCCAACTCCTAGCCCAATTCAAATCTCAAAACATTCCACAATACTGGATTTTCAATCTAGGATTGAGAACCCAACACCCAGATGATCCCAGGTCCCCACCCTGCACTGTACCATTGATTTGCTAGTGTTCCATGACACTCCTGCCTGGACCTTGTAGGCAGCGGACAGCCTTTGGGGAGTCAGGAGGGGAGTTACTTGCTGCAGGATTCTAGCCTTTTCCTACCTTTGTAGCTGCAGTATTTATATAGCTAAGATCAATTCAGTTTCTGGTTGATGGTAACCTCCAGAATAGGAAATTCAGTGACAGGAATGCCATTGGATGTCAAGGGGTGGTGGTTAGGTTGTCACCTGGCATTCGTATGTGGTGTAAATACTATTTGCAACACACAGATGACTGCCTAGATGGCTTCTACTGAAAGAAACTCATACCCCCATCCTGAAAACTGGCTTTGGAAAACACAAGAACAAAATAAATCGATGCAGAAGTCAGCCTCTCCGCAGTTCAGTAAGATCTAGTTCAACACCATTTTCTTGCACTTCTTCCAAATTCCTTGTTAGTTTTCTTCACATTAAAAACATCGATGGCAGTCTTGAACATGATGGGGCCACAACAGCTTTCTGGGAAAAGTCAGAGACTTCCAAGTTGCTAATTGCCTGCTCAATGCTGCAATGTGTTAGTCACTGGTTTCGGCTGTAGCACCTCTCTCCGTTCATATCTGCATAGCATCAGGAGTCATCTCTTCTGAGCATAGTCCTAATATCCCAGCAACCATCCTTACAGCCTGGATGATGGCCTTAGGATATGCAGCATTTGGGACTCAAGAGAGAATCCAGACAGCTGCCCCAGAATCGAGACCCACAAGATCCACGTTGTGTGGCGGCACGCCAGCTGGACTTTCACTGAGGGGACAGCTTTGTCATTCAGGAATCAGGCAGGTTCGTCCAGTGATGGATACATGCTAGGATCAATGATCCCCAGATCTGAGGTAATCTAGCAATGGTGGCTCAAAGTAGATGTCACCCCCAGGCCTCCAGATTAAGGCCTTTGTGACTGGCCTGATGAGCTGCTAACAGAGAGAGGGAGACTACCCAAGTCCACAGCTGATACTTGGAACAATCCAGAAACATCTAGGTTTCACAGCTGTAAGGGAGAGACTGCCAGGCTTCAGGTCATTGTAGAGCCGAGTGCAAATATCCAAAACCATCTCCCTGGAAGGATGGCAGTCTTGTCTGGCACTGTCACAGTTGGCTAGTGCTGTCCTCCTCGTGCAGCTTCATGCTGTGCTCCTGTGGACACCGCCTGACCAGGAGGATATCTCTCAAGTTCCTCATTACTCAGTCCAATGTCAGAGTAACCTTTCAATTTCCACACCAAAACTTCATTCATTACCGGGCCTTCCTCATCCCATTCTGATGCTTAAGTGATGCCAGGAATCTCTTGTTCCTCTCAAGAGTCCAATCAGGAGTGTGGTGCTAGAAATGCACAGCAGGTCAGGCAGCATCCGAAAAGCAGGAAAATCAACATTACAGGCAAAAGGTCTTCATCAAAAATGAGGCTGGGACGAAGGTAGTTGAGAGTGCAATAGGTGGATGGAGGTGGAGATAAAAGTGATAGGTCGGAGGGGAGGGTAGAGCAGATAGATGGGAAGGAAGATGGACAGGTAGGACATGTCATGAGGGCGATGCAGAATTGGAAGGCTGGAACTGGGATAAGGTAGGGGAAAGGGGAAATGAGGAAATTGGTGAAATCCACATTGATGCCAAGGTTGAAGTTGAGGCGTTCTTCCTCCAGGTAACGGGTGGGAAGGGACCGACGGTGGAGGCAACCCAGGACCTGCATGTCCTCGGCAGAGTGAGAGGGGGAGTTGAAGTATCGGCTACGGGGTGGTGGGGTCAATTGGAGTAGGCATCCTGTCTCCCCATCGAGACCGCATTGGGAGCAGATACATAAATTATGTGTTGAAGGTGTTGCAGGTGAAACGTTGATGGATATGGAAGGTTCCTTTGGGGCCTTGGACAGAGGTTGGGTGGGTGTGTGTGGGAGCAGGTTTTGCAATTCCTACAGTGGCACGTTCCCCTCCCTGACTTCCAATGTGCACCCACATCCAAGCCCACTCACATGGTCTTCTGAAAATTCAGTCTCTGACATCTGACTGTGGGAACATGGCTGTTACACAGCAAGATATGAAGAAGCCTGATGATTCCTGATGAAAGGCTCCAGCCTGAAATGTTGATTTTCCCGCTCCTTGGATGCTGCCTGATCTGCTGTGCTTTTCCAGCACCACTCTAATCTTGATTCTAATCTGCAGCATCTGCAGTCCTCACTTTCTCCATGAATAAGCCATGAGTCAATGTCAAAATATGTCTTTCATGGGATGGAGATATTGCTGACAAAGTCAGCATTTATTGTCCCTCCCTAACTACCTTTGAACTGAATGGATTGACAGCCATTTCAAAGGGCAGTTAAGAGTCAATCATATAGGAGTCACATGTAGGCCAGTCCAGGTAGGGGTGACAGATTTCCTTCCCTAAAGGACATCAGTGAAAAGATTGGTTTTCACCACAGTCAGTGACAGTAACCAAGACCATTACTGAGACTAGTTACATACTGCACATTTGTTAACTGCTGTCAGACTGCACTAGCTACCAGCCAGGGATCTGAACCCAAGTCTCCAGAACATTCACCTGGCTCTCTAGACCACAACAATGTCGGTCCTGACATGGATTCAGTCACATACAAGGTGAACCTCCCATGATGCTGAAAATGTGTTGCTGGAAAAGCACAGGAGGTCAGGCAGCATCCAAGGAACAGGAAATTTGACGTTTCGGGCATAAGCCCTTCATCAGGAATGAGGAAAGTGTGTCCAGCAGGCTAAGATAAAAGGTAGGGAGGAGGGACTTGGGGGAGGGGCGATGGAGATGTGATAGGTGGAAGGAGGTCAAGGTGAGGGTGATAGGCCGGAGTGGGGTGGGGGTGGAGAGGTCAGGAAGAAGATTGCAGGTTAGGAGGGCGGTGCTGAGTTCGAGGGAAATGTCGAATTTCCTGTTCCTTGGATGCTGCCTGACCTGCTGCGCTTTTCCAGCAACACATTTTCAGCTCTGATCTCCAGCATCTGCAGACCTCACTTTCTCTTTGAACCTCCCATGATGATCCACTTAGTCCAAACTTGTCTTGTTTCTTCAGTTTATCGATGCCTGGAGTCTTTGACCAAGGTCAGAGGCAAAGAGCATATTACAGAGTCCACATTCCTACCTGATGGTCTTTTTGAAGTGTTAAGAATGTCTAGCAGCGAAAGATCTCCCAGACTATCTTGGTCTGCAGACAGAGCAGATTCTAAAGACCTGAAAGAAACAAATATCCCTGAGAATTTCACACCTGTTTATGGAAATATAAAGTTAAGCTTATTATGACTAGGACAGCAAATAAATGATCTGTGTAATTGTGACCAGTGGTGTGCCACAAGGATCAGTGCTGGGTTCACTGCTTCTTGTCATTTATATAAATGATTTGGATGTGAATATTGGAGGTTTGGTTCGTAAGCTTGCAGATGACACCAAAATTGGAGATGCAGGGGACAGTAAAGAAGGCTACCTCCAGAGTACAATGGGATCTTGATCAGATGGGCCAATGGGCTGAGGAGTGGCAGATGGAGTTTAATTTAGATAAATGTGAGGTGCTGTATTTTGGAAAAGCAAATCAAATCAGGGCTTATATACTAAATGGTAAGGTCCTGGGAAGTGTTGGAGTACAGATCCTTGAAAGTGGAGTTGCAGGTAGATCGGATATTGAAAAAGGCATTTGGTATGCTTCTCTTTATTGGTCAGTGTATTGAGCATAGGAGTTAGGAGGTCATGTTGCGGCTGGACAGGACATTGGTTGGGCTACTTTTGGAATATTGTGTGCAATTCTGGTCTCCCTGCCACAGAAAGGATGTTGTGAAACTTGAAAGGGTTCAGAAAGATTTACGAGGATATTGCCAGGGAATTGAGCTATAGGGAGAGGTTGAATAGGCTGGGGCAGAGGGTGGTATGTGTATGGAATGAGCTGCCAATGGAATGGAGGAGGCTGATACAATTACAACATTTAAAAGGCATGTGGATGGGTATATGAATAGGAAGGGTTTAGAGGGATGTGGGTCAAATGCTGGCAAATGGGACTTGATTAAAAAGGATATCTGGTCAACCAAGGCAAGTTGGACCAAGAGGTCAGTTTCTGTGCTGTATATCTCTATGACTTCAAACATCAATGCCCTTTGTGTAAACTGCAGACAATCAGTAAGGAAATGGAACTTCCACTACACCTGAAGCCTGATACTTTGAAAGTGTGTGTTGTTTATGGGTTATGTGGTAACAACTTTGGCGACTCCAGAGTTGCAACTTTATAAAGCTTGTAACATCTCTATAAAACACTGGTGAGGCCATACTTGGAATACTGAGTGTGGCTCTGGTCGCCTCAACATCGGAAGAATGTCAATGCACTGGAGAGAGTGCAGAGAAGATTCACCAGGATGTTGCCTGGGATGGAAGGTCTCAGATCTGAGGGGGGACTGGATATGCTGAGTTTATTCTCCTTGGAGCAGAGGTGGCTGAGGGCTAACACACAGTATATCATTAGAATCTTTTCCCTATAGTAGGCAGGTCTAAGGCCAGAGGATACGTTAAGGTGAGTGGTTTAGAGAAACATTTTTTTCACCCAGAGGATTGTAGAAATATGGAGCGACTCTATGTTGCCTGAGAGGATGGTGGAGTGCCTGAGCAGGTACTCTCACGACATTTAACTGGCACTTAAAGATGAGTGCTTAAAATGCCAGAATACAGTAGCCTATGAATCCCAAGTGCAGTTAGGGATTAGTGTAGTTTGGTGTTTTTTTTCAGTCAGCACTGACATGGTGGGCTGAAGGGTCAGTTTCTATGACTCCACTCATGGTGTGAGGAAGTAGTTTACTGGAGTTGCTGCCTTAAATCTGTCTGTAAACCTTTTCACCTGAAGATAATGGCTCCTTTGAGTGATGGGGGCACCATCATCCTCCATATAGAACACAGCAGATTACATAAAAAAAGCAAAACATTGTTTTATCCCCCAATCCTTCTTAACCTCGCTAATCTCCATGATTGCTGACTCGGTCTCAGTCCTTTCAGCACTAAGCTTTGGAATTTCTCCCCTCTGGCTCTCTCTCTCTCTCTTCCCTTAAGATGCTTCTTAAAATCTACCACATTGACCACACTTTTAATTACCAGTCCAATATCATGCTATCTGGTTTCTGTGGGGCATACAGACAGCAACACCTCGAATCACATTGCTCGCTTCCCCACGATCAGTGGAGAAGGGATCCAACAGCAGAGGGAGAGCTGGTGCTGGCCTCAGGAACTGCCCTACACCGTCTGAAAGAAAATCTCAGGAAAGTTGTTCAAACGAACTCATCAGTGTAAGTGTGCCGTAAGTACAGGAATATCTCATCCTCCCAGTAGCCAGCATGAGGAAATTGGCCAAGGAACTGGATGACACAGAATTAAAGAACTAGGGGAAGATGAGGAAAGTCTTTTTATTTAAAAAAATGTAGCAAGTTCTGGTGATGTAGAATTGGTTCAACAGCAACTTCCAAAAAAAAAAGTGTTTGCTATGAGGAACGAGGTGGAGTGTGACAGATTAAATAGCTCTTTCAAACTGCCATTACATGCAATGATGGGCCTCTTCCAGAACTGTATTATTCTGCTATTCAGATGAAAGGAATGAGAACTTTCTCTAATTCCCCCATTACAATCTTTCAAATGGACTCGTGACTTTCCTGTCAGACTGTTTTGCCTCTGCTCTCGAAGCAGGGCCTGCTTTCACTGACCTGTTAACCCTAGCACTCTAGGGGCTGACTTCTGACAGAGGCTGGCAAGCTTTATGTCTCTTTCAGTGTGAACTGTTTCTGCTCCAGTGCTACTTACTGTTTGAGCTGCTGAATGGCGCTGCAGTCTGCCGGCATGATTGTGATACCTCGCCCGTAGGAAGTTCCTCCGTGAAGGTGGAATCCCATCTCTGGCACAGGGTCCAGGCTGATGCTCGGTTTCTCAGTGGTCGGCATCATTAGCTTGGTGTGAAGGTTGTGGATTGTCAGGTACATTCCCACCTGGAAAAGTTTTTGTTAAAAAAAAGAATCCTCATTGTCATTGCTCGAAACAATGGAAGTTGGAGCAAGAGTAGGCCAGTCAGCTTGCTTCACCGTTCACTTGAATCATCACTGATCAACCAGCTCAACACCATTTTCCTGCATTATCCCCATATCCCTTCATATCTTTAACATCCAGAAAATATTTCTGTTAATTTAGCGGCGCACCTTCCATGTATATGAATTTTTGTGAAATCTGGGAGCAGAAAGGGCCCATCACTCCTGTCTGCTTTATTGCTAAAATAGTGCAAAATACATCCGCACATATGGGTCTGCATCATGAACAATCACAATTCGCCTTCGAGCCTTTCTTAAAGTTTCTTTGGATTTTGGATGATGGACTTAAAACGTGAGATATACTGCTTTAAACCAAGGGGGCTGTAAACAGATAGTGTGGTTTTACAAATCATGTTTACGCGAGCACAAAATGAATTGTATACAGTGTTGCCTTTTCTTGGAAGCAAAAGCATACTAAACGGGATCAAAGTGTTCGGTACTAGGGGACAATTGCTTGACAGCATTGTATAGATTGACTCCTGAGCAGGTGACCATCGCTTTTCTCAGGGCAGTGCAACGCGATCAGCTAGCCCCTGGATAGAATCCGTTAAAACTCTCTCTTCCTTCTCCTGAGTGGAGATGTACCCAGAAAGTCTCTCATAACAGCTAGCCAGCTTCCTCTTAGCCTTTTCCTGCAATTGCCCCACTGAGGAAAGAATGAAACACTTGCAAACACATTGAAAAGACCAAGTCTGAACATCGGTGCACACACAACCTTGTGTCATCATTAAAGGTTTGAACAGACGAAAAGAAAACAACTTTTATTGAAATCCATGGTTTGGAGTGGTGTTAATGAACTCAGTTTCTTTTTCATTTCCCAGTCATAACATATCATCTGTCTGCTGTGTCTTTACATGAAAGGAATGGGGGAAATTTAAAAAGGGATAGCATTTAAAAGTTATGGATAGTAATTCCTAGCTCATAAAATATGTATGTGTCATATTCCAATCAATTTCATACCCCTAATTCTCAAAGAATATACAGTCATTTGCACATGTCTATCAATTAAAATTGGGCTACTGATTAACAGCTAATAATGTCACTTCCCCATACATTTAGTCTATGACTATTAACAACCATTCTTACTTTCAAATGCATATTTATCCAGCACCGTTTTAAAGAGTTATCCACCTCAGCACTGGTTGTTTTTATGGAGAATCTGCTCCACTCATCTACAGTCATAAATAAATGAAGCTTTATTAATTTAAGCTTCTTCACATCAGTCCATGCCAAACAGCCTGCCTTCTAGGATTCTGCTCCTCCAAGTCTCAGAACCTCCACAATCTGCTATTGTAATTCTTCAGCTGGAAATCAAATCAAACTTTCAATTAGAAAAAACAATCCTTTTTTTGCCTAAGATATCTTTTGTCCATGTCTCTTTCAGTCACCTTGGGTTAGGCACCTTGTAATGTTCTGCAGACAAGTGGCTGGGCTGCATAAAATAGTGTCTAAGCAGAAGATAGACTTGCCTTTCAAAAACACTTCATGCCCTCAGAACGCCCCAAGTGCTTTACAGGCAATGAAAATGTTCTGAAGTGATGCCATTGTTGTAATTTAGGGAAGATAGGACATAAAGAATAGAATACTCATAGACAAAGATGAGAGTGGTCCTAAGAGAAGAGTACTAAACTGGGTCAAGGCCAATTATATCAAAATTCAACAGGAGGGGGGTAATGTGGATTAGGAGCAGCTATTTGAATGGAAGTCCACATTTGATATGTGGGAAGCTTTCAAAGATAGGTTGAAAGTAGTGCAGGATAAACATGTCCCTTTGAAAACAAGGGATACAAGATTCATGAACCATGGATGGCAGGAGAAATCGTTCAACTAGCCAAGAGGGAAAGGGACACGTACATAATGTCCAGGCAGCTAAGAACAGAATGGTCCTCGGAGGAATATCAGGAGAGTAGGACCAATCTTAAACGAAGAATCAAGCGGGCTAAAAGGGGCCATGAAATAACTTTAGTGAGCAGAATTAAGTCGAATCCCAAGGCTTTTAATTCATATATAAGCAGCAAGAGGGTAACTAGAGAAAGGGTTGGTCCACTAAAGAATAAGGAAGGAAGGTTTTGATTCCAACCTGACAAAATAGGTGAGATTCTCAATGATTACTTTGCATCAGTGTTCACTGAGGAGTAGGACATGACAAACATTGAGATTAGAGATTGAAGTTTGTTTACTCTGGATTACATTGACATAAGGAGATTTTTTGGGTAGGCTAAATGATATTAAAGTGAACAAATCCCCAGGACCAGATGGGATCTATCCCAGGTTGATGAGAGAGGCAAGAGAGGAAACAGCTGGGGCCCTGACAGATGTCTTTGTAGCATCCTCAAACACAGGTGAAGTGCCAGAGGATTGCAGGGTTGCTCATGTTGTCCCCCTGTACAAGAAGGGTAGCAGGGATGTTCCAGGTAACTACAGACTAGTGACCCTGACGTCAGTGGTGGGAAAGTTGCTGGAGAAGGTACCGAGGGATAAAATCCATTTATATTTGTAAACGAATAGGCTTATTAGTGATAGGCAACATGGATTTGTGCCGGGGAGTTGGTGCCTTACCAACTTAATAGAGCTCTTTGAGGGTGTGACCAAGTTTATAGATGAAGGAAGGGCTTATATGTCATATACTTCAGTAAGCGTTTGATAATGTTCCCCATGGTAAAGTAATGGAGAAAGTGAAGTCACATGGTGTGCAGTGTATTCTAGCTCGGTGGATAAAGAACTGATTGAGCAACAGAAGACAGAGAGTAGTAATTGAAAGGAGTTTCTCGAAATGGAGAAAGGTGACCAGTGGTGTTCCACAGGGGTCAGTGTTGGGGCCACTGTTGTTTGTAACATACATAAATGATCTGGAAGAGGACACTGTTGGTATGATCAGTAAGTTTGCAGATGACATTAAGATCGATGGAGTAGCAGAAATCATAAGGGACTGTCAAAGAATACAGGAGGATATAGATAGACTGGCGAGTTGGGCGGAAAAGCGGCAGATGCTGTTCAATCCAGGCAATTGTGAGGTGATGCATTTTGGGAAGTCTAATTCGAACTATACTGTAATTGGAAGGGCCTTGGGAAAACTTGATGAGCAGAGAGATCTGGGAGTGCAGGTCCATTGTACCCTGAAGGTTGCTGCACAGGTGGATAGAGTGGTCAAGAAGGCAAATGGTATGCTTGCCTTTATCGGATGTGGATTTGAGTATAAGAGCTGACAGGTCATATTAAAATTGTACTAGACTTTGGTTTGGCCACCTTCAGAATACTGTGTACAGTCTGGTCGCCACATTACCAAAAGGATGTGGATGCTTTGGACAGGGTGCAGAGAAGGTTTATGAGGATGTTGCCTGGTATGGAAGGTGCTAACTGTAAAGAAAGGTTGAGTAGATTAGGATTGTTTTCATTAGAAAAAAGGAGACTGAGGGGCGGGACCTGATTGAGGTTTACAAAATCATGAAGGGTAGAGACAGGGTGGCTAGAGAGAAGCTTTTTCCCAGGGCGAGGGATTCAAAAACGAGAAGTCACATGCTCAAGGGGGAACATGTGGAAAGTACTTCACACAGAGGGTGATTGGTGCCTGGAACACGTTACCAGCAGAGGTGGCAGAGGCAGGCATGGTACATTCATTTAAAGTGCGCCTGGACAGATGCACGAGTAGGTGGGGAGCAGAGGCATACAGATACTTAGGATTTGGGTGATAGGTTTTGACTGTGGCTTTGGATCGGTTCAGGCTTGGAGGGCTGAAGGGCATGTTCCTGGGATGTAAATTTTCTTTGCTCTCTGGCTCCTGCAATAAACTGCTCCAGAGAAGAGTCATATTCAACTTCAAACACTAACTTGGTTTCTCTGTCTACAGATGCTACCAGACTGCTTGAGTATCTCTACTGGAGGGGTCAAGAATGGGGAAGCTTTAGATCGAAAACAAAATGCGGAAAATATGGGGGTAACAAGGAGAAATGGGTGACAGTGCTACTAACTGAGCTACACTTGACAGTCTGAAGTATTCCAGTCTCCAAAGCAAACATGATGGACAACTGAATGTTGAATGGAAGACTTGAAAATAATCCTCACGTTACAGTCAGACAATGAGCCTACACTCGCTGTGTAGGGGCACAGTGGAGGAAGAGACTCCACCTTGAGATTGTCCCAGTCTGGAGACACCTTCCTGAGAGAAGGCAAGGACAGATTATCGGAGAAAAGAAACATTCTGCTGCCTAAACAAGTTACCCTCAAAACGCTAACGAGAATGTAAGGCAATCTTAATCTAGGGCTACACCTAACAGATGAGGCCACAGTGGAATGGTAATAATAATGTGGAATCTGTCAATTTTATTACAAAGCAACCACTTAATCAGAGCTGTCCTCGGAGAATATCTGCAGCGAGTCGAACAGTTATCGTTCTAAATTATTCATTAATTGAGCCAGGCTTTCGAAATCGACTGCCTGAGGATTCTTACTCTACTATAACACACACGGACTTCGGCGGCTACGTTAGCTGTCAGCGCCAGGCCTATTTAAAACAATTTCAGTTTAATCCCTGGCTGCTTTCAGGTTGTGAATAACCAGTGCATAGAACAACACTGAACCCCACGAAACAAAATACAGGGCAACTGGAAGTGATTCAGAACAGTTACCAGGAAGAGTTGCTGAATTTTGCCACCGAGTGGGAAATGGCTATGTTTTCCCTGTGGGAGTGACGCTCTGTGAGCTCTACATCATGGAGCTGTGAATCTGCTTAAAAAGCACTTATTTACAATGTCACTGTCAATATCTGATTACGCTAATCGGATGTTAAATACCTCGGAGTTAAAGGTAACAAGGCAAACTGCTGTTGTGAAATAACTAATTGTAAATAAATGTAGTCAGGGTCAAGGGTTTCCTGAGGTGCAGAGGTAGAGTCTCCACCTCTGATGCAGGAGACCCTGGTTGAAATCCCATCTGCTCCAGAGGTATATAACAACATCTCTGAAGAGGTTGACTTGAAATTACCCATAATTGTGATTGAGCTGTTAATGTGATAGAATTTTCACATGGGTCCTGATGGAATGTTTAATTGCCAGACGCATTCCATTTTCTGAGTGTAGGACCATCAATAACCCCAGTAGGGGATAGTCTCCTCTTAAAGAATTGAGACTCTGTGTCTAAACTCAACACAGACAGTAAGATCTTCACCAAGGTGCTGTCTTCTCGCTTTTGCTTCATGCTAGAAGAGAACATCGACCCTGATTGGTCCTATATGATCCCAGATTGGAGAACTGATGATCATCTGGTCCAGGTCCTCATCCATCTTTCCCAAAAGCCTGGTTTTCGAGCACCTCCTTGTCCCTCGATCAAGGTGAAAACATCCAACAAGGTGGATGATGAGAGTCTGAGAGCAGTCAGGTCTGAGGAAGTATCTGCCACCCAGATCCACTTTCTGTCAACCGATTACAGTCAATGGTTCCCTGATGGTTCCCTTCACTTCAGAAGAGGAGAGCATTAGAGCTGCTCCTTTTCGGGCCCTCTGTATTCTCTCGCAAGGAGAAACACCCTGGGCCTATTAAGATAAGGTTGGTGGGTTTGGTTCTGTGCAAGATGGGCCTGGAGGTATTCCTCTCAGCTTGGCCTGGTGACGTGGCCCTTGTGTCTCGGGCGGTATGGTGGCTCAGTGGTTAACACTTTTGCCTCACAGCACCAAGGACCCGGGTTCGATTACTGCCTCGGGCAACTCTCTGTGTGGAGCTTGCACATTCTCCCTGTGTCTGCATGGGTTTTCTCCCACAATCAAAAGATGTGCAGGTTAGGTGAACTGGCCTTGCTAAAGTTGCCTGTAGTGTTCACAGATGTGTAATTTAGGTGCATTAGTCATGAGTAAATGTCAAGTAATAGGGTAGGGGAATGGGTCTGGGTGGGTTACTCTGAGGAGGTTTGGACAGCCATTGGTCCTATGCACCAGGAAGTATATTCTCCCATGTCCCGTTCCAGAATCGAATGGGCAAAATGTTCCAGACACCTAACTTTGACTGGTGAATAGACTCCCTACCAGAAGAGCTTAGCGTGTTAACCTGGAGCACTGTCTACCTCCTCTCTTTCTGGGAGTCCCACTTAGCGAGCCGAGGAAACCTGACTGGAGAACTGGTAAGAACTGGAAACCAAAGTCAGTGCTCTCCTGGGATACTGCACAGGATTGCTCCCAGTGCTGTCCTAAAGGGGACTGGATTCGGTCACAAACCAACTGGCTACTACGACATTGGTGCGATCAGATGGTCCCTCTGACCCCGCCCCGGGCTTTGTCACAAAAAATCCCAAAGTTCTTTATCGATTTTCTCTGGGAATGAAGGATTGCACTGAGGTGCTGCTAAGGTCCTTCTGGATTAGACAAGGTGGTCAGTCTCTGACCCTGGCAGCGATACCTTCATGGTGAGCCTCCCCAACCGATATCGATATTTCTTCCGCTGCACGCACCACCTGAATCACGAGACCCAACTCCTGTTTACAGACTGGGAGGGCCTTCAGTGTGGTTGACCTGTGCTGCAGCTCTCCCCTGGCACCAGTGAGTGAGCGAGTATCAGCAGAGAGCCACTGCTCAGGACCCTACACCCTCCCCTCTGCTGGTTCAGAGACTGGCAGAGAAGATGGCCATGGCTTTTGGAGTGACCGGGGTCAGAGACGTTTGTGGGGGGGGGGAAGGGAGAGTTTCAGATAACTGGGATGGAAGATACCGCAGGGACCAGCTTGCTGCCCAGCTCTCAGCCGATGCCACCCACCGCCTTGAAACAGTGCCACTCAGCCGCCATGGCATGGTCAGTCCTTGGGGAGGCACGGACATGAGGGGACAGTACCTTCACTTGAACGGAGTTTCACATTGGCTCAAGGTTTCACAAAATTCCCTCTGTCTTCCTCCGAGTGTCACAGAATGGTTTCCTGTCAGCAGAGCTCACATTCACCCAATACCCGGATTGACCATGGGTGCTTTCTATTACTGTCTGATGGCTGAGGACTGTGGTCTTTACACTTTCCTCTAGGGACTTGGTGGATTGGCATGTCCCACACTCCTAAAGATTCATGGGTTTCACACTCAGGCCAGCTGCGATTTCAATGGAGCTGTGGGGACTATGCACCAAGAATCATTGGCTGTAGGAGGTTGCACCCTCACTGTTTTGTTATTTAAAGGAGCCTCTTGTTGAATATTTTGCCGCCCTTCAGCCTCACGCTGTTGACCTTTGGGCACTCAAGTTCGAGGACCTCCTCGTGAGTCTGTTCCTGGACCTGACCATGAATAGGTTCAGGCAGTTGGGTCAAGAGAGTGAGAGACCAGCATTCCCGACTGCCTGCTCATTCCTCACTGTTACCCATCCGCTCGGGAGTCCTGGGAAGGAAGAAGCTCCGTTATCGTATTAGAGATTCAACTAGTTTCAGGTTTGGGCACAACCTAAGATCAACACATTGTTTAAAAAAGAGTCAATCCTTGTGAAAATAGGTGGAGACAATCAATTTATTACCAGCTGCAGCCAAGATATAAGACTAAAATATATCTGCCTCCATTTTACATCCACATCCTAAAAATGGTAACAATATATTTACTGCAACACCTAGCAGTGCATGGAAGGAGGCAACAACCATTGCACTGAATCTTAATGTGTTCCTTTTATTATTGGACCTAAAAACCCTTTCATGAGCCCAGCATCTCTCAACACGGATGGACCTGTTCATAAAAAGCTGATAAATTGCACAAAACACTGAATTTAAACTGCTTCTGAAGTCACTGATCGCGCGGCCAGTCACTCATTTTGGTGACAATGGACACAGGAAGAGGCATCAGAGCCAAATAAAATCCTTTACACCCTGGGCAGCAGTCTCTTTGTGCTCAAACCCCTGAGCTCATGTAACGAGTGGGCTGAAAATTAATACTTCCTTTTACCCCTACACCCTGCAAGGTTCATTAAGATAGTTACAACTTGCTCTTGACATGACATTGCTGCGTGCAATCCCTCCCGATAAACACTAAGCACTTCCAACAACACTAAACATCATTTCAATAACATAATACGTTAGCTGTCAGATGGTGGAGTGAGATCAGCCCGTTGAGGATTGGATGTGGGCAGTGCCAGGGGAAAGCTGTCCTACAATCAGACTATCGTCCCACAGTGTATACACTGTACCCTCCCCGAGAGCTGCTATCTCCTGCCCTGAGGGGCTGCCTAGTACTTCCACTTGATGCTGGTGAGTTGCCTTCCAAGTCCCACGTACTGGAAATAATAGCTTGTTTTGATCACTTCTTGGATGTGTGTAGGACAGTCTTTCCTTTCAAATGACAACGTGATTTGATAAATCCTTGCTCGCTCGACTGTGGCTGACCTTGCAAAGAACTTAAACCCACTTATTATCTGCATACTTGACTCATCGACTTGTGTACTGCGGATCAAAAGAGCAAATAACCCTTACAGCTTGGAATATTGTTGGAAACGGAGACAGCGAGATGAGGAAGAGAACACGTGGTGGAGATCGAGAAATGGTTTGCCACGGACATGGACAGACAGCCTGAAATCATCAGTGATGTAGTTAAACTGATTGCACTTTTACAAGGTCGTGTTACAAAGTTAGCGTACTTGTTGCTAAGGGGGAGGGGACAGGGGAAGTTACTCATTCACAAATTCAATCCATTCTTCATGGGGAAATTCTGAAGGACGTAACATGGGGAAGTATTTGAGTCTTTAATGTACTGTTGAGCAAAAACACTATGCAGAGAGCTACTGAAAACACAAAGTGCTGGAAATCACAGCAGCCAGGCAGCATCCATGGAGAGAGAGCAAACTAACATTGAGTCTAGATGAAGAAGAGTAATCTAGACTTGAAATGTTAGCTTGCTGTCTCTCTGTGAATGCTGCCTGACCTACTGTGATTTTTGTTTGTTTTCAGTAGAGATTCTAGTAGCTGCAGTGATTTGCTCCGACATCGTTAGCAGAAAGATGCTGGTACATTTTTGGTACTTTGATTGACCATGTGTACAATATGCTGTGGGCAACCTCTGAGGCGTTTCCATGGTCTGCGGGAGTCGGTAATGACTACCTTGAGCGAGGCTGCTTCTACATTCTGTTTCACAGCAAAATCAATGGATAACAGATCAGATCATTCGACATCATATGGGCAAAAAGTGACATGGAATGGAGTGCGAAATATGATGTGTACAAAAGGGCAAAGTTGCAGATGAGAAAATCACGGGCAAAATAAAATTTAGCAAAATTGCTTCAAAAAGCACTTGCATGAATCAATTCAACTACAAAATCATTTGAGATGAGAAAGTCTGACAATCCTTTAGGCATCTGTCTTCACTTCCGTATCTCCTTCCCATAAATATAATTCCATTTAATCTTCTACTTTCCAAGCTTCCACTTTCAGCATGAGATAGGTTGTGCCCACTACCCCCTCCTCCCCCAACTTTCAACATTTGAAAGGATCATAATTCTCTCTCTCTCCATGGCAGCACTCTATGTAACTACAGGAACATCAATGCTTACACCTCTTCTTTTCTGACCAGCCAAAGCCCCAGGCACTCTGTTCAGACGTTACAATGATTGACGTGAACTCCTTTCAACAGAGTTCACTGTATTTGCTGCTCACAAAATGGTCTCCTCGAGACTGGGATGAAATGTAGACCGCCTCTATTCTCTATCGAATGCCTCCACTCAGTCTACAAGCCTGACCCTGAATTTCCAGGCACCGGTAAATTCAATCCTTTGCTCTCAGTCCTCAGCTGTTCAGGATCCTGCCAATCACACCCCCTCTGGACATGGTGTGTGATTTTTCCACTTATCCCACTGACACGTTCTTTGGTCTTACACCATGAAACCTTTTGATATCCAATCTCACCCACCACCCCTGCATCATAAACTTTGCCTTATGTTCTTGTTACAAACATATAACCTTGGATAAGGAGTAGACCATTTGGCCCCCCAAACCTGCATTCGGTAAGATCACGGCTGACCTAACTGTGGACGCAACTCCTCACTCCTGCCTATCCCTGTTAAACTTTGACTCCCTTGCTGGTCAAGAATCTGAAATAACCGCAGAGGCCAGTGTCCCATCACCAAAACACTCTTCATTTACATGTATGCAGTACATGTACTCTAAGCAGCCAGCTCAGACCTAGTCCCTAGACTGAGAAGACCTTCTCTATCGCCTGTTTATATCTGTCAGCCAGAGCTCCTTGATTAGCCCCAGGGTAACAGCCCCAATCAAGGAACTCAATCACTGAGATCCACCAGGTCCCAATCACTACAGAATCTAACTGTCCTTCCTTAAAACCTATCATATTTCTAACTTTCCCCAGTTCAGAAGAAAGGTCAAAGACCTGAAATGCTAACTTTGCTTCCTACTCAACAGATGGTGCTACGGGGAATGTTTCTGACACCTTCCCAGATTTTCAGCATTGACTGTATTTGTTCTGTATCGCTGAAATAATGGGAGGGTTTTAGCCTTGCATCTAGAGATGGAACTCTGTCTAGGGTTACTAGCAGCCCAGCTGAGACAACAGTCTCAATAGCGTAACACCAACATCTCAAATATCCTTCTTCAGTGCGGGGGGAATGTGAACTCGCAACATGGAATACTGCAGCTTTACGAAAAAAAAGGACTCTAGAGGAAATCAGGCAATTCTTCTATGGTTTTTGGATATGGCTCCAGGAAGTTACTTGCAATGTAAGTGGTCTCCCCAGGTGCTAATTGACTCACCCTCACCACCTCAAAGGAAGAGATTAACAGAGACAGTAAGTGCTAGAGCCGGGACCCGCCAAAAAACTTGGGATTTGAATCATTTTGTGAGGGTGATAACAGTTAGAATCAACCATTTCCCCTTTGTGCTTCCATTACACTACGTTTCAAGCTATTGTTAGGGCAATGGAATACTGCCTGGTGGAATGACACTGGCTGCAATACCAGGGAATACCTTACTCTGCACTGGCAGGCCAGTAAGGAAATCTGGGCCTGGCGCCTCAGAGGGAGAAACACTGCAGAGGAAAATGAAGGAACCCTGTCTTGAAAAGTAACGCCAGCGGGAATAGATGGAGAGAATCATTTATTGCACCTGAAAAGCTACACTCCTTCACTGCAGGTGGCCAGCAAAAATTTGTTCTGAAGTAGTGTGTAAGTGTCTCCAGTGATTCATGAGCGATTCCTTTCGGCCTGCAAATTTTCAAACTCGGACACTATCAACTCAAGCTCGGATACTGTCAGCTCAAACTCGGATACTGCCTGCGTCTTGCTGCAAATGAATATGGACTGCTTCAATCTTTGAGGAGTCGTGAATGGTTCTGACCATGATGCAAAAATCAATTAACAATCTCATTTCTGACCTAAAGGTGGAGGGAAGGTCAGTGATGAAGCATCTAGGACACTACCCTGAGGAACTCCTGCAGAGATCTCCTGGAGCTTAGATGACTGACTTCCAACAACCACAATCATTTTCCTATGTGCCAGGTATGACTCCAACCTGCGGAGAGTTTATCCCCTGATACGCATTGACACTGGTTTTGTCAGGGGTCCTGACTGAACACAGCCTTGATGTAAAGGGCTGTCACTCTTACCTCAGCTCTGGAATTCAGCTCTTTTGGCCATGTTTGAACCAAGGCTGTGAAGAGATCAGGAGCTGTGTGGCACTGGCTGAACCCAAACTGGGCGTCACCGAGCAGGTTATTGCTGAGCAAGTGCCTCTTCACAACACTAGTGATGACTCCTTACTATGCTCATGATTGAGGGTAGTTCAGTTGGGTGGTAATTGACCTGGTTGGATCTGGGTAAAAACAACGACTGCAGATGCTGGAAACCAGATTCTGGATTAGTGGTGCTGGAAGTGCACAGCAGTTCAGGCAGCATTCGAGGATCTGTCCGGCTTTTTGTTGACAGGATATACCTGAGCAATCTTTTAGATGCCAGTGTTGTAGCTGTATTGGTATAGCTTGTTTTGGGGTGGGCTGGATTTGGAGCACAGTATCTTCAGTAATATTGCTGGAACCTAGTTAGAGCCTTTGCAGAGTTCAGCCCCTTCAACTATTTTTGGATAATATATGGGTGAATCAAATCAACTGAAGACTGGTATCTGTGGTCAAGAGGAAGCTCAAACAGATCATACATTTGGCTCTTAGATCTGACGATAACTGTAAATACTTCAGCGTTGTCTTTCACACTGATATTCTGGGCTCACCTGTGCAAAATTGTTCATAGTGTCCAGGGATGTGTAGGTTAGGTGCAGTAGTTGAGGTAAATGTAGAGTAATAGGGTAGGGGAATGGGTCTGGGTGGGTTACTCTTCAAAGGGTCAGTGTGAACTTGTTGGGCCGATAGGCCTCTTTCCATGCTTAGGGATTCTATTCTATTCAGCCATTCTGCTCTGCCATTCAACAGGATTAGGGATAAACCCCTATCTCAATGTCAAACGTACAGACACTGAAGGCAATGTGAATGCAAATGGTATGCTGGCATTTGTTATGACCAAATCTGGAACATAGTGGTGCAATTCTTGTCTCAGTATTTATACTGGCATACTCCATATTTATACTGGCATACTCCATATTTACATTCGGAGGCAGTACAGCAAGTTTTACTAAATTAGCCTCCAGGAACATAGAGCTCCTTGTTAGCATAGTGGTTAGCAATGCTGCCTGTCATACAGGAGACCAGGGTTCAGTTCCCTGTAGGGAGCATGTTGTATGACTCTACAAGTTGTCCTACAATGAGGTGCTGAGTAATTTGGGTCAATATTCTGTTGAAGAACGGAAGGTAATCACTCTATTCAATATTGTGAAGGGACCTAACAGTGCAATACTGAGAGGATGTTGTCTTAGCTGGAAAATCTAGAGAGAGTTTCAGTATGAGGGTTGATCATTTAGGACTGAAACAAACAGAAATGCCTCAATGCAGAGAGTGGTGAAGTTTTGGATTATCCTGACTCAGAGCCAGTGGATGAGCTATCAGTGAGTATATTGAGGGCCATGAGAGACAGATCTTTAGACTCACTGGTAAAGATGGGATATGGGGAGGGGTGTGAAGGTGGAGATGAAACCCATCAACAGCCAGGATCGTACTGAATGATGAAGCAGATGTGATGGCCCACACTGTTTTCACCTACTCCAATTTCTTAAGGTCTGATGAGTTTGATCTGATCCTGTGGGAAAACCTGGCTCTATTACATGCTGTTTTCCCCAGTAGGCACTAGGCACACAGATATGAACCATAGCTTCACAGGATCTGCCTTCTGCCTTTTTAAGGTGTGCCAGGTGCTGCTCCTGGTACATGAACCTCATTTCACCAGGCTGATCCCCCAGCTTGTTAGCTGGGATAGAGTGGAGGCAATGCTGACTCGCGAGGTTATAGACTGTGATTGAGTATTATTCTGCTGCTGATAGCCCTTGCTCATCATTAGCCAGTTTTGAGTTGCGAGAGAGAGCAAGAAGAGAGAGAGAGAGTGAGGGGGAGAGAGAGAGAGAGAGAGAGAGAGAGAGAGAGAGAGAGAGAGTTGGGGGGGTGGAGGGAGAGAGAGAGAGCGAGTGAGGGGGGAGAGAGAGAGAAACTGACTGTCTTGCCTGTCTGTGTGTGGTGGTCACTCTTGCCAAACTGCCATAAACAGTGTATCTGTTACAGATAGGACAAGGGCTTAGTTCCCTCAGGCACTTGCTCTAGGCCTAGACTAACAGCTGCATGCTCCAGGACCTAATAAGCTCAGTCAGTAATAGAGCTACCGAACCACTCTTGGTGATGGACACTGATGTCCCCCACCCAGAGTACATTCTGCACCCTTGTGAAATGATGTGTTACATGGGGTGAGGAAGCAGACAATGGCTGCTAATCAGCAGGAGGCTCCCTTTGCCGTGTTTGACCTGATGCCTTGAGGTTTCATGGTGTACAGTGTCACCACGGAGGATTCCCAAGGCAACTTCCGCCCGAGTGCACAGCACCATTGCCAACTCTGCTGGGTGAATCCTGCCAGAGATACAGGCATAACCAGGGTCAGTGATGGAGGAGTTTCGGGGACCTTGGCTGTGATTTGTTGCTGCACTTATGACAAGTTGTTGCTATCCCAAACCCTGGTATTAGCAAGGAATACCTGGTAGGTCATTTCAGAAAACTGTTAATGGCCGATCATGTTGCCATGGGTCAGACCTGGTTAAGGTAGCAAGACCTTCTTCCCTCAATGACATTAATAAGCCTGTTCTGAAGAAGGGTCACATTAACTCTTGATTCCATGCCTCAGATGTTGCCGGAACTGCTGAGCTTTTGTTTCTGATTTACAGCCTCTGCAGTTCTTTCAGCTTTTCGTGAGCCCATTGTTGTTCTTGTATAAGAATCCAGTCATTTCACGATCACCATAGGATTTCTACAAGTCTGGGTTTATTAAATAATTAATTTAAATTCCATTGGAGGCTTTCGATCCTATCTCAGAACATTAGCTGGGATCTCCAGATTAGTATCCATAATGTTACCATGAACAAAAAGACATAACTAAATAACGATTTAGGGCGGCACGGTGGCACAGTGGTTAGCACTGCTGTCTCACAGCGCCTGAGACCCAGGTTCAATTCCCGACTCAGGCGACTGACTGTGTGGAGTTTGCACGCTCTCCCCGTGTCTGCGTGGGTTTCCTCCAGGTGCTCCGGTTTCCTCCCACAGTCACAAAGATGTGCGGGTCAGGTGAATTGGCCATGCTAAATTGCCCGTAGTGTTAGGTAAGGGGTAAATGTAGGGTATGGGTGGGTTGCGCTTTGGCGGGTTGGTGTGGACTTGTTGGGCCGAAGGACCTGTTTCCACACTGTAAGTAATCTAATCTAATCTAAAACGATTCACCCAGAACTTTTCAGAATCTTAAAAAAACCTCTACATACTCATTCATTGCTCAGCCTTCTCTTGTTTCAGGGAACAGCAATCCTAGGTTGCTTACCCGATAGATGCACTCTTGCATTTCTTTAGTCTCGACGCCAGTGTGGAAGTTTTTGGTGCGTAACGTCTGGCAAATCTTCAATTGAAGAAATGTGGCATGAACTGGGAATACTGAGCACTAAATGCAAAGCACTCACTCACCAGCAGAGAGCAGCAGAGCTCTGCATATCATCTGCAGCATTTTATTTGAATGAACTCTGCCATAAATAACTCGAGGACACGAGATCAAGCTGCTCAAACTAATGGAAAACAAGTTCTAGCCGGGGCCATTTGGGGGGTGGGGGGGCTGGCAGGGATAGTAGTGGGAGACAGAAACTATTTGTAACATCTCTTTAATGGATTGTGTGGCATCTAATTATCCTGAAACACAAAAGCACCGTTCTCAGTTTTGAAGTGTCAGTTTAATGAGCACTTAATTGCAAGAATTTCTTTAGCGAAAGCGATCATGGGAGGTGTACTTACCAACACTTTAAATCCCAGCATTACTCCAAACTGCGCACATGGGTTACCTTAACCTTTGCTCCCTTCCTTTCAGTGTTCTCGTTACCCCTCCAGCTCTGATAAATGTTAATATGGATTAAGCTAGTCATTACTGCTTTATAAATGTTAAGTCAACAGGGCAACAATCACATTTATTACCTGCAGCTGCCAGGCTTTCCATTATATTTTGAAAACAGAATTTCAGACCATTTTTTAAAACTCATTTTGTGGGATGTGGCCATGTCTGGCCGGTTAGCATTTATTGCCTGTCCCATGTTGCCCTTGAGAAGGTGGGAGTGAGCTGCCATCTTGAACCGCTACAGCCCATGTGCTGTGGGTTGACCCACGACATGCTGAGGGAGGGAATTCCAGAACTTTGACCCAGCGACATTGAAGGAACAGCAGTATATTTCCAAGTCAGGGGGGTGAGTAGCTTGGAGGGGAAGTTGAAGACGGTGGTGCTCCCATGTACCTGCAGCCGCTGTCCTTCTAGGTGGAAGTGGTCGTGAGTTTGGAAGGTGCTGTCTGAGGATCTTTGGTGAATTTCTGCCGTGCATCTTGTAGACAGTACACACTGCTGCTACTGAGTGCCGGTGGTAGAGGGATTGAATGTTTGTCCTGGATGGTGTCAAGCTTCTTGAGTGTTGTTGGAGCTGCACTCATCCAGAAAAGTGGGGGTATTCCATCACACTCCTGACTTGTGCCTTGTAGACAGTGGACAGGCATGGGAGAGTCAGGAGGTGAGTTACTTGCCACTTTATTCCTAGCCTCTGCTTTAAACTTAACATTAAGCATGTCAAGGTGAAGCCATTGCATTGTAAGCTAATGAGACTCTTTTCATTCACTCAAGCCTGTAGCACCTAACACATCCGCACGACAGTGAATGTGGCCGAGGAAGAGATTGCCATTGGCAAGACCAGCAGAGAGTTGATGCTGTCTCATAATGCTGGCCCCTGGATCTCTTTTAATCAAAAGGAGGCAGTATCTCATGGCAACGGGATACTTGATTAACACACCAGCGTTTGAAAAAGTGAAGTACACCGCAGTAATCCGATCAGCAGTTTCACCCTGTGAAGGCTCTTTCTGTTTGAGGCTGAACATTAGCCTCAGGAGTGAGCAGTGTCCTCAGTGTAAGAGGATTGCCATCAAGCTGCAAGCACAGCATTTACGCTGAAACAAAAGTTAGCAAAACAGGAACGAGGGGCAAGCTTCTCTAATCATGAGCAGCTTTTCCTTTCCAAGTTTTCTTCATGGAGCCTGTGCTGTTTGAATTGATCCAGATTTAGGGCCGAGGGAGGGGGATCTGATGAGGAGTAACAGACAGCCGTTCTAGGTATAAAAACCCCAATCACAGACTTAGGTTAATACTGATATGGAACAGACAGATGCCAATGCTGTTGGTCTCCTCAGTATATCTGATATGGGGAGCTCCACATTGGAGAGGGATTCTAATCTTCAATAAGGCGAGTGTGTAAGCCCTTAACATCAAGACAGCATGGAAACAAATATGGCATCATGGAGCCCTAGTGGAACTGGAGTCAATGGGTGGTTCAGGGGAGCAAACTCTTCACTGGTTGGCATCACACCTGGCGCTTAGGAAGATGGATGCGGCTGTTGGAGGTCAGTCATCTCAGCTCCAGGACATCTCTGCAGGAGCTCCTCAGGGTAGGTCTTTCTTAATCAACCTGTTCAGAGATGTTATCGCACCACCATGGAACAGGTGGCACTGGCTTCAAGAGATAGGGACACTACCACGGTGCCACAAGAACCCAGTGCCTCAGGGTAGTGCCCATGGCCCAACCATCTGCAGTTGCTTCATCAATGGCCTTTGCTCCGTCGTAAGGTCAGTAGTGGGGATGTTCGCTGATATTGCACAATGTTCAGCACTACTCACAACTCCTCAGATAGTGAGGCAGTCCACATCTAAATGCAACATGACCTGGATAACATCCAAAAGCAACAAGTAACACTCATGCCACACAAGTGCCAGGCAATGACTATCTCAATGAAGGGCACACCTGACCAGCATCCGTTGATAGTCAATTCTACTACCACACTATATCCCCCACCATCACCATCCTGGATAGTTACCATTGAAAGAAGCTGAACTGGACTAGCCACATAAATACAGTGGTTACAAGATTAGGTTAGAGGCAGAAATGGGCCTTCTAAGCCCTTCACAAGGCACAAGTCAGGACTGCACTCTCCACTGTTTAGCTTGTTGTTGTCCAACAACTCACAAACGCAAGATCTTTGAGTGTTTGATTGGTACCCTATCCACTTACCCTCTCCATCACCAACACACATTCACAGCAGTGTGTACTATCTGCAAGACACAACTTATCAAGACTCCTTCAACAGCATCTTCCAAGCCCACAACCTCTACCAATTAGGAACACCACCACCTTCACGGTCCCCTCCAAGCCACTCACCATTCTGACTTGGACATATATCGCCGTGCCTTCCGTATTGTTGGGTCAAAACCCTGAAACTCCCTCTACCATGAGGTCCCCACAATCCCATGATGGAAGACGCAGCTCACCATCACCTTCTCAATGGCAATCAATGAAGGCTAAGAAATGCACATCTGGCCCGTGATTCCCACCTACTGTGAAATAGCGAGTGAAATGAACACCTGCACTGTGCAGCAAAAATAGACACAAAACTGAGTTAATGCAAGACAACTGGAAATTAAGGAAATAAATACTGCTGTAAGGGGCTATGCTGAATGTTATTTGCTTACCAGTTTGATCTGACGTTCCCTTGTTTCTCAAAATACGGGATGGAATGAGAATGATATCAGGGATTAAAGGATTAAATGATAACATTTGATTGCACTGACTTGCTTGTCTTTTGGGATAATTTAATGGGGCTGTTTAAAATAGTTAATGAATGCTGACAGAGACAATGGAGGTAAAAGAGTCCACAGGAGGAGGTCAAGATCTTAACATGAGAACAATCTGGTTCAGGGGCGATGTCAGGAAGCATTTCCTCACACAGTGATTACAGCAAATCTGGGATTTTCTCCCCCAGAAACGAGCCATTGAGGCTCAGGCAAGGTCAATGCACAATTAGGATGGAAGGTTTTCTTTATTTGCTAAGAGTATTGAAGGGATATGGGACAAAGTCTGAGAATGATGTTGATGCAGATCAACCACGATCACAGTGAACTCATTGCAGACCAGGCTAGAGGGGCTGAATGGCCACTTCAGCAATCAGGCCCATGCCTGGGACTGTCAATATTCTTGTCGAACAATGCAGAGAACTGCACTGACTTCAGCCCAATCTTCGATTAGCAGGGACAGGAAAGAAAAGGCACCTTTTGCAGTTCTAAATCTTATGTGATGTTACTTAGGAAACAAACAGACTGTAGCACATTCAAAAGCATCAGCATCATTTAGAGTCAGAGAGATATAAAGCATGGAAATAGACCCCTTGGTCCAACTCGTCCATACTGACCAAATATCCCAAGCTAATCTAGTCTCACCTGCCAGCACCCGGCCCATATCCCTCCAAACCCTTCCTATTCATATACCCATCCAGATTTCTTTTAAATGTTGCAATTGTACCAGCCTCCACCACATCCTCTGGCAGCTCATTCCATAGACGTACCACCCTCTGTGTGAAAAAGTTGCCCCTTAGGTCTCTTTTATATCTTTCCCCTCTCATCCTAAACCTATGCCCTCTAATTCTGGACTCCCAACCCCAGAGAAAAGACTTTGTCTATTTATCCTATCCATGCCCCTCATAATTTTGTAAACCTCTATAAGGTCACCCCTCAGCCTCTGATGTTCCAGGGAAAACAGCCCCAGCCTGTTCAGCCTCTCCCTATACCTCAAATCCTTCAACCCTGGCAACATCCTTGTAAATCTTTTCTGAACCCTTTCAAATTTCACAACATCTTTCCAATAGGAAGGAGACCAGAACTACATGCAATTTTCCCAAAGTGGCCTAACCAATAGCCTGTAAAGCCGCAACATGACCTCCCAACTCCTGTACTCAATACTCTGACCAATAAAGGAAAGCATACCAAATGCTTTCTTCACTAGTTTGTGAGAAGATTTGTAGCTCGGGTGCTCGTTGTTGTGGTTCTGTTCGCCAAGCTGGGAATTTGTGTTGCAGACGTTTCGTCCCCTGTCTAGGTGACATCCTTAGTGCTTGGGAGCCTCCTGTGAAGCGCTTCCTCCGGCATTTATAGTGGTTTATCTCTGTTGCTTCCAGTTGTCAGTTCCAGCTGTCCGCTGCAGTGGCCGGTATACTGGGTCCAGGTCGATGTGTTTGTTGATAGAATCTGTGGATGAGTGTCATGCCTCTAGGAATTCCCTGGCTGTTCTCTGTTTGGCTTGTCCTATAATAGTAGTGTTGGCCCAGTCAAACTCATGTTGCTTGTCATCGCGTGTGTGGCTACGAAGGATAGCTTAGTAGGAAAGCCACACACACAGACCGAGTCCTGAACTACGAAAACAACCACCCCAACACACACAAAAGAAGTTGCATCAAGACACTGTTCAAAAGGGCCACAACACACTGCAGCACACCAGAACTGCAAAAAGAGGAAGAAGAACACCTATACAATGTATTCGCCAAAAACGGATACCCCCGCAGTTTCATCAACAGATGCCTAAGGGAAAGACGAAGGAATGAGGACATGCCAAAACCCAAAGGACTAGCCATGTTACCACTCATCAAGAACATTTCTGAACTGACAGCCAGACTACTACGACCACTAGGACTCATAACAGCACACAAACCAACAGCCACTCTCAGACAACAACTCACCAGGACAAAGGACCCGATACCCAGCATGAGCAAAACCAATGTAGTATACAAAATCCCATACGAGGGCTGCACAAAACACGACATAGGACAAACAGGAAGACAGCTAACAATCCGCATCCATGAACACCAACTAGCCACGAAACGGCACGACCAGCTATCCTTAGTAGCCACACACGCGGATGACAAGCGACATGAGTTCGACTGGGACAACACTACTATTATAGGACAAGCCAAACAGAGAACAGCCAGTGAATTCCTAGAGGCATGGTACTCATCCACAGACTCGATCAACAAACACATCGACCTGAACCCAATATACCGGCCACTGCAGCGGACAGCTGGAACTGACAACCAGAAGCGACAGAGACAAATCACTATAAATGCCGGAGGAAACATCACAGAAGCGCTTCACGGAAGGCTCCCAAGCACTGAGGATGTCACCTAGACAGGGGACGAAACGTCTGCAACACAAATTCCCAGCTCGGCGAACAGAACCACAACAGCTTTCTTCACTATCCTATCGACCTGCGACTCCACTTTCAAGGAGCTATAAACCTGCACTCCAATGTCTCTTTGTTCAGCAATTCTCCCTAGGACCTTACCTTGAAGTTTATAAGTCCTGCTAAGATTTGCTTTCCTAAAATGCAGCACCTCACATTTATCTCAATTAAACTCCATTTGCCACTCCTCAGCCCATTGGCCCATCTGACCAAGATCCTGTTGTAATCTGAGGTATTATTCCTGATGAAGGGCTTATGCTCGAAACGTCGAATTCTCTATTCCTGAGATGCTGCCTGGCCTGCTGTGCTTTGACCAGCAACACATTTGCAGCTAACATTCTTCGCTGTCCACTACACCTCCAATTTTGGTGTCATCTGCAAACTTACTAACTGTACCTCTTACGCTCGTATCCAAATCATTTATGTAAATGACAAAAAGTAGAGGACCCAGCACCGATCCTTGTGGCACTCCATGTTCACAGGCCTCCAGTCTGAAAAACAACCCTTCACCACCACCCTCTGTCTTCTACCTCTCAACCAATATCCAAATGGCTAGTTATAGAGTCATAGAGATGTACAGCATGGAAACAGACCCTTCGGTCCAACCTGTCCATGCCGACCAGATATTCCAACCCAATCTAATCCCACCTGCCAGCACCTGGCCCATATCCCTCCAAACCCTTCCTATTCAGATGCCTATCTGAATGCCTCTTAAATGTTGCAATTGTACCAGCCTCCACCACTTCCTCTGGCAGCTCATTCCATACACGCACCACCCTCTGTGTGAAAAAGTTGCCCCTTAGGTCTCTTTTATATCTTTCCCCTCTCACTCTAAACCTATGCCCTCTACTTCTGGACTCCCTGACCCCAGGGAAAAGACTTTGTCTATTTATCCTATCCATGCCCCTCATAATTTTGTAAACCTCTATAAGGTCACCCCTCAGCCTCCGATGCTCCAGGGATAACAGCCCCAGCCTGTTCACATCTCCCTATAGCTCAGATCCTCCAACCCTGGCAACATTCTTGTAAATCTTTTCTGAACCCTTTCAAGTTTCACAACATCTTTCCGATAGGAAGGAGTCCAGAATTGCACGCAATATTCTAACAGTGGCCTAACCAATGTCCTGTACAGCCGCAACATGACCTCCCAACTCTTGTACTCAATACTCTGACCAATAAAGGAAAGCATACCAAATGCCTTCTTCACTATCCTATCTACCTGCGACTCTACTTTCAAGGAGCTATGAACCTGCATTCCAAGGTCTCTTTGTTCAGCAACACTTCCTAGGACCTTACCATTAAGTGTATAAGTCCTGCTAAGATTTGCTTTCTCAAAATGCAGCACCTCGCATTTATCTGAAATAAACTCAATCTGCCACTTCTTAGCCCATTGACCCATCTGGTCCAGATCCTGTTGTAATCTGAGGTAACCCTCTTCGCTGTCCACTACACCTCCAATTTTGGTATCATCTGCAAACTTACTAACTGTACGTCTTACGCTCGCATCCAAATCATGACAAAAAGTAGAGGACCCAACGTCGATCCTTGTGACACTCCACTGGTCACAGGCCTCCAGTCTGAAAAACAACCCTCGACCACCACCCTCTGTCTTCTACCTTTGCAGCCAGTTCTGAATCCAAATAGCTAGTTCTCCCCGTATTCCATGAGATCTAACCTTGCTAACTAGTCTCCCATGGGGAACCTTGTCGAACGCCTTACTGAAGTCCATATAGATCACATCTACTGCTCTGCCCTCATCAATCTTCTTTGTTACTTCTTCAAAAAACTCAATCAAGTTTGTGAGACATGATTTCCCATGCACAAAGCCATGTTGACTATCCCTAATCAGTCCTTGCCTTTCCAAATACATGTACATCCTGTCCCTCAGGATTCCCTCCAACAACTTGCCCATCACCGACATCAGGCTCACTGATCTATAGTTCCCTGCCTTATCCCTACCACCTTTCTTAAATAGCGACACCATATTAGCCAAACCCCAGTCTTCCGGCACCTTACCTGTGACTATTGATGCTACAAATATCTCAGCAAGGGGCCCAGCAATCATTTCCCTAGCTTCCCATCGAGTACTAGGACACACCTGATCAGGTCCCAGGGATTTATCCACTTTTAACCATTTCAAGACATCCAGCACTTCCTCCCTCTGTAACATGGACATTTTTCAAGATGGAGAAAGTGAGGACTACAGACTCTGGAGATCAGAGTCGAGAGTGTGGTGCTGGAAAAGCACAGCAGGTCAGGCAGCATCCAAGGGGCAGGGGAATCGACATTTCGGGCATAAGCCCTTTCCTGAGGAGGGCTTTATGCCCGAAACATTGATTCTCCTGCTGCTCAGATGCTGCCTGACCTGCTGTGCTTTTCCAGCACCACACTCTCGACACCCATTTTTCAATACGTTACCATCTATTTCCCTGCATTCTATATCTTCAAAGTCCTTTAGCACAGTAAATACTGATGCAAAATGACTCGTTTAGTATCTCCCCCAACTCCTGTTGCTCACCACAAAGGCCGCATTACTGATCTTTGAGGGGCCCTTTCTCTCCCTAGTTACCCTTGTGTCCTTCATGTATTTGTAAAAATCCTTTGGATTCTCCTTAACCCTATATGCCAAAGCGATCTTATGTCCCCTTCATGCCCTCCTGATTTCCCTCTTCAGTACACTCCTGCTGTAAAAAGTGAGGTCTGCAGATGCTGGAGATCAGAGCTGAAAATGTGTTGCTGGTTAAAGCGCAGCAGGTCAGGCAGCATCCAAGGAACAGGAAATTCGACGTTTCGGGCACAAGCCCTTCATCAGGTATCACTCCTGCTGCCTTTATACTCTTCTAAGGATTCACGTAATCTATCCTGTCTATACCTGACATATGCTTCCTTCTTTTTCTTAACCAAACCTTCAATTTCTCTAGTCATCCAGCATTCCCTACCTACTAGCCTGGGCACTCAGAGAAATGCCTGGTTCTCACCTCACTACATCAGCTAAGTTGGTAGATACCTCCTCAGAAAGGCTAACTCCAGAATGAATATGTACTCTCTGGGTCAATCCAGTGGGGACTGCTGTAGTATTAAAGACCACCGTATAATGCCTACCTACTAAAGAAGAACAGGGGCCCACTCAGTAAGTGGGCTCCACTGACGCCTCAGCTAAATATGTGGATGGTAAACGTACAGACCTGTATATACGAATGATTAATTCCGCTCTCTGTATGTAAAGAAATGCAAGGTGCGCCTATGAATGGCACCACCAATTGTACAGATCATCAAAATATTTTATGATTGAAGTATATTTTTGAAATTAAAAAAAATCATCCGCAGTGCTAACTCTCCAGTGCAGTCACAAACCAAGACTCCCCCTCACTCTTCCCAACCTGAACTGCTGTCCTTCAAAATAAAATCCTCGATGCCGAATTCGTTCTTATTTTTCATCAGCACCAAGCACCAGCACCAAGTCATATGCTCAAACATCCAATGGCACTTCCCACAGGCAACACTCAGCTCCAGCTCCTCGGATGCTGCCTGACCCGCTGTGCTCTTCCAGCAACACTCTAATCTCGACTCAGGCTCAAGACAAGTTCTCTTGGTCACATTGTCACACTGCGTATCCAAGATCGTATTGCGCATCGACTTTCTCCTACGGGATGTTGAAAAGCCATTATCCTCAGCCCCAAATTTTAACTCCTCACCACTGACCCTTTTCCTGGCCACCAAGGTGACCAAACTGTTCACAATTACCGCCATGTCCTGCTTACACAGACCTCACCTCCCTACCTCTGTCTCCAGTACATCATCCTTCTCTCTTCAGTCCTAGCTCCACCCTCCTGATGTTGAAACCCTCACCCATGCTTCTGCCCTGTTCCGATTCTCCCAACTTCTTGTCCAGCCATTTCAACTTCCTGAACTCAAACTCTGCTGCCCAGATCCAAAGTGGTACAAGTCCTTGTCCGACACAACGATGGTGGGCCCTGCACATCCAAGCTGGCATGAAGGACATTCCGTAGAATGTCACGGCCATCCAGCACAGGTAGAACTCGCTCTAACACAGTTGGTTTCTTGAAGTATGTTTTGAATTGCTGAGTTCTTACAGAAAAGTGCAGGATTGACAGCAGGGGGCCTCAGAGCTCCATGAACGAACACCCACCCCAGCTTCATACTGCTTCCTTCTCACTGACCTGAGACCACTACCACTTTCCAATCAGTGACACAGCCCCAGTGGCTCAGGAGGAGGCCATTGGGTCCATCAAGTCTCCTCATGGCCCACATCCTGAATGCTCACTTGTGCAAACAATCTACCTCTGCCCTGTGAGGCTGGCAGCTACAATGCATCCAAGAAATGCCCATTTTAACTTCAATTTAAACACCGCTTGGGACAAAAGAGGAGATAGAACGAAATTATTCCACAACTGAAGGAGCCAAGAGTCAGACTAGGACCAGAACTGCACCCACAGATCCTGCTCTCTCCCAGAGCCATGCATTAAACACAAAATACATTGCAGGAGGTTCACTGGGTCATTCAAACCGAACTCCTAAAAGTCAGCTGGACCAACAAAAAGACCTGGAAAATAAACATCAATTCCTGAGGCACAGCAGAACTGTGCACACACAGACCAGCACACTGAATAGTTCCTTCATCTCGTCCAAACAGGGTCATGTCCAACTTGAATCGAGAGGCCAGCACCTTCCGCAGCAGGTGTGTGTGTGTGCGTGTCACAGGGTGACCTACAGGCTCACACGAGGATAAGGAGCTTCTGGGCCTGATCTACATCTGGTTAACTGTCCTTAGCCAGCCTGGACGCAAGGTCAGCAGGCAGAGAACAGCTCAGTGATTCTCCTGCTGCAGAGTACCCAGTGACTCTCACACTTGTGGATGCAGAGAGTTTGTATGGGACAGTCCGAGCAAAAGTTGGAGAATGACTCAAAAGTAAGTGACTGTACTAGAGTCACAGAGATGTACAGCATGGAAACAGACCCTTTGGTCCAACTCGTGCATGCCAACCAGATATGCCAACCCAATCTAGTCCCATTTGCCAGCACTTGGCCCATATCCCTCTCAACCCTTCCTATTCATATATCCATCCAGATGCCTTTTAAATGCTGTTATTGCACCAGTTTCCCCCACTTTCCTTGGCAGCTTGTTCCATTAACACATCACCCTCTGTATGAAAAAGTTGTCCCTTACGTCTCTTTTAAATGTTTCCCCTCTCACCCTAAACCTATGCCCTCTAATTCTGGACTCCTCCCACCCCAGGGAAAATACCTTGTCCATTTACCCTATCCATGCACCTCATGATTTTATAAACCTCGAGAAGGTCACCAACGCTCCAGGGAAAACAGCCTCTCCGTGGAGCTCAATCCCTCCAACTCTGACATCATCCTTGTAGATCTTTTCTGAACCCTTTCAAGTTTCACAACATCTTTCCGATGGGAAGGAGACCAGAATTGCACGCAATATTCCAACAGTGGCCTAACCAATGTCCTGCACAGCCGCAACATGACCTCCCAACTCCTGTACTCAATGCCATGACTAATAAAGGTAGAAAGAGGAAGGGGGATGCGCAAGGACCAACAATGGAGGGAGGAAGTCTGTGGGAGGCTAACACATCATCCCAGGGTCTGAGTTGGGGCAATGTTTGATAGAGTCAGCTCTCTTGCAGCAATGTTCTAATCTGATAGGTTGGCTAGGGTAGATGTAGAAAGGATGTTTTCATTTGTAGGACAGATCAGAACTAGGGTACACATATATCAAAGAGTCACTGATAAATCCAGTAGGAAACCCAAGAGGAACCTTTTTTACCCCTGAAGTGGTGTACGGTGTGACACACTACCACGAGTGAATTGTACGGCTGAACTTACGGGGAAGCCAATAATAAATTACTCCCTCAGCTCCCTCCCCTCCCACGTGGACTGCAGCATTCAAGAAGGCAGCTCAACCCCAGCTTCTCAAGGCCAACCAGGGACAGGCAAAAAATGCTGACCCAGCCAGTGACACTGGTACCATATGGGTGAACACAGATGCTCAACTGTGCATGAGCATACCGTGACCTTTTAGCTCAATTGGTCCCAGCCTTTTAAATCTCACCGGCGTGCAATTAACAGGTGGCTGCAGCGTGTCCCATATTGGCTGAGTCTGCACATCTTGATCGTTACGTGAATACGTTTAATTCAAAACAGACTTGTACAATTAGCACTTTGCAATTCTGGCATGATCTATGCCAGCTCATCAACAGTGTGCAGCAGACCTAACCTTTCAGTGAAGAGCTGCCTCCTGATCAAGGGACACACCGATGAACAGCAAAACCATTTTTATTCTTTCACGGGACATTGGGTTTTGGCAGCAATATCTGTCTCCCGTCCCTATTTGACAAGGAATTATGTGGGCATTCTGTGGAGTCACACGTAGGCCAGACCGGTTAAGGATGACTGATTTCCCTCTCTGAAGGACATTAATCAACTTGATGGTTTTTTACAATGATCAGTGATAGTTGGCAGGTCATCATCAGGATAACTAGCTTTAGCTTCCAGATTTATTAACTAAAGTCAAATTCCACCAGCTGCTATGAATACAAATACTTGTGAAAAACTCCAAAGATAATTTATTATCAAGATCATATTTCTAACTGCTCAAACTGACATCAGTTAATTCTGACAGCGTTCACACCACATGACATGGCTCAGTCTGATAAGAAACAATAGAGAGTCTGGTATCACAGTGTGACTCCTGTCCCCTGCTGCACACATCCAGCTATTACACTTCCCACCACATGATTTCTGTCGAGATGATTCACCCAACATATTTTCAGCAGCTACGGCAACATGGCTCCATAGAGTAGCACAACACGGAACCAGACCCTTCGGTCCACCTTGTCCATGCTGACCACATATCCTAACTTTATCTAGTCCTAAATCCCAACATTTAGCCCACATTGCTCTAAACCCTTCCTAATCAGATACCCATTCTCATGCCTTTTAACTGTCGTAGTTGAGCCAGCTTCCTCTGGCAGCTCATTCCATACACGCACCCATCCTCTGCATGAAGTAGTTACCCCTTAGGTCCCTTTTAAATCTTTCACCTCCGACTTTACGCCGATGCCCTATAGATTTGGACTCTCCCATCCTGGAAAGAAAACCTTGTCTATTTACCTTATCCATGCCTCTCATGATTTTATAAACCTCGATAAGGTCACCCCTCAGCTTCTGATGCTCCAGGGAAAACAGCCCCAACCTATTCAACCTCTCCCCTGCAGCTCAAACCCTCCAACCCTGGCAACATCCTTGTAAATCTTTTTTGCACCCTTTCAAGTTTCACAACATGTATCCTATAGCAGCAAGACTGGATTCCTCAACTCAAAAACATTCAGAGCCAAAATCACGAACACAATAAAAAAACCTCTCGTTCAGGAATCATTTTATCAAAGGGGACAACATGTAAAGTTGTGTGCCCCTCCCCACACTTTCACTCACATGCTCGACTAATTCATTAATTTCATAAGAGGCTTTGCTATTGGTACCCGTTCAGATGTTTAGTTCCAAAGATATTTTTACACACGTTAGGAGGAAGAGCAGTCCGGTCAGACCTTCAAAACCTAATTAATCCAACCATGTTGGTCTCAACCCACTTAGATTCTTTATCCTTTAAAACTTTGTGGAATAAAAGTCTATGAACCTCAGCTTTCAAACTGTAAAAGACCTAATCTCAACAGCCTTCTGGTGAAAGAGTTCCTGATCTATATTAAGTACTTTCTAACATCTCACTGAAACAGCCTCACTCTAACTTTCATTTTATGTTCCTGTTCTGGATTTTCTCTCCATCCATCAGAACAGAGTTTTGCTCTATGAACCCGATCAAAGCACCTTAAACACCTCAATTTATTATTCTCAAACTTCTAGGTTCAAGGGAATACAAGGCAAAAGTCAAGACTGCAGATGCTGGAGGTCAGTGTCAAGAATGTGGTGCTGGGAAAGCCCAGCAGGTCAGGCAGCAACCGACAAGCAGGAGAATCGACGTTTCAGGCAAAAGCCCTTCTTCAGGAATTTTGCCCAAAACGTCGACTCTCCTACTCCTCGGATGCTGCCTGACCTGCTGTGCTTTTCCAGCACCACACTCTCGACTCAAGGGAATACAAGCCTAGTCAATGCAAACTGTCCTCATTACTTATAACACTTAGGCTCAGTACCATTTTGATGACTGTACAGTGAGAATCCACCCCTAGTCGAATATATTGTGCAGGAGGTGCAGTTCTGAGAACTGAATGAAGTGCTTTAGGCAGGTCTAATGAGAGAGAAGGTGGTGGTATAATGGACGTTTGTCACAATCCAGCACTCTGGATCACTGGGGTCCATCTCACCATGGCAGATATTGAAATTTGCATTTAAGAAGAAAAGTCAGGATGTAAAAGGCTGGTATTTCACTGTCAATTCTTGTAAAGGCCTATTTGGTTCAGGAATGTCCTTTAGGGAAGGAAATCTGTCACTTTTACAGGGCTTGGCCTATATGTGACTCCAGGCCCACCGCAATGTAGGTGACTTTTAACTATCCTCTGGGTAATAAATGCTGGCATGTGACGTCCAAATCTCAAGAATAATTTTTATGAACTATAATATAACAGCCAACCTCCCCGAGATAAAGTGTAATGTTCCATCTGTCTTACTAGCTTTCTTTCTATTTCTGTCCAGCAACATTTACTGATGTCCCTGCTTGGACATCTACCCAGTGCCAGGTCCCAGCGTCACCCTATAGGGAATGGCCGAAAGTGATGAAATCACACTCCATCTTGAACTCCATCTCTCAATGTTGTTGTGTACACCCATAATCATGTCATTTGCTTACCCAACAATGAAATAATTTCCAAACCACTTCAGTAAGAAATGCTCAGGACTTCAAAATAATTGAACCAAAATCTCATAATGCTGAATATTAATTCTGTATAAATTAACCATCTGATATAGAATGAAGGAGGAAGATTTTTGTGCTGAACCTAATCTGAATCTTCCTCGAATTGAATTATGTATCCACATTCCAAGAAAAACACACTGATTCCCTGCCTTGCTAATTCCCTTGTTAATAAAGAGACTGTGACAACTGTCATCGTGCAGATGAAAACCTTGAAGAACTGATGATCCCTCATCACCAATATCCCCTATTGAAGATAGTAAGCTTTTCACAAGGCAGGTAATCAATAACACAAATGAGTTTTCCTCCTAAATCCCTTCGCTCTGACAGAATTTGCTTCAGCATTTCAAATCTCATCACAACCAAGTTTCTTATCCCAGACTTCAACTTGGTGAATCTACACAGTATGTTCTCTTTGGTTCAATGTAATTCCTACAATAGAAAGGTCAAAGGAGGACACAGCTCCGTCTCTGGGACAAATCACATTATGATCCCAGCTAACATGGGACAAGAGTAAAACTTGTCTCGAGAGACCGTAAGTTTCCTTTTTGTTTACCAGGAAGGTCAGTTACTGAACAGATCGCAAGAGGTTGGCAATGTATTTTTAACAAATGAAGAAGGAAGTTTATTACATTAAAAAAAATGAACTGCGTTATACTAAATAGAATGACTCGGAAATCTTATTATAACTACTAGAGAGCAAGATTCTAGTTATACCCTTACAGACACTCAAACCTCAATGAAGACTCATTCCTGTCTCTATATTAAAGCCTTTTTGTCAATTGGCATGGATGTAACCAGTTGCATTTTGGCAAATTCTCACAAATTAAAAGATGCTACTTTCTTCAGTTAATGTCTATCTCTGGACCATTAAAACAAACTAGCCACCCAATTTAACTTTTGCTTAACATGGATTTCCTAAACTCATGTCTTTTAACACTCTTGCAGGATCTCTTTCTCTTTAACACAACTTTCTGCTCCAGGGGCTTGCTTCTAAGCCAACTGGGACCATTCCCAATCCCCGTCGACCTGCAGGCTGCTAATAACAGCACTTCTGCTGTTATGGACCTTTGCATGATCCTGCCTTTGTCCCTCTCTCTGGAGCTGGTAAAAGTGAAGTCAGCAAACACCATAACAATCATTGCCCCAGCTGGTTTGCTAGTCATTTGACTGAAACCATACAACACCTGGTAAACGTTGTTTTGAATTCAATGTTAAAAATAGCTTTCTGACTTTGAGAATGATTATTCCAACACTGTTGACATAACCCTCTCCTTTCCCTTTGGATTAGCAATAGGGTTTCCCTTGTCCTTACTTTCCATCCCACAAGTCTCTACATTCAAAGGATCAGCCTCCAATTTCACCACCTCCACAAGGATGCCACCACCAAACACATCTTCCCCTCCCCTCCACTGTCAGCATGTCACCTGGTCTGTGCCCCTCCCTCAAGACTACTTGTTTGCTACTCCCAAAACTTTGCCACAGCTTCATGCATCTTCCTATGCTGTTGCAGAAGGAGTAACACCTCTCCTTTTATCTCCTCCCTCATCAATGCCGAAGGCCCCAAACACAATGAACTCCATCAGCACCCATTCTGCATCTACATCCTTCCTTTACCACTATTAGCACTCCTTTTATCTTTTGTTCTCAGCATCCGCACAATTTGTTCCTCCCTGTCCCCCTCTTTCTTTCTCAGAATCATTATTTTCCAACGCCATTCAGCTCTGAAGAAGAGTTACAGCTGACTTGAAAAATGAACTTTGCAGTCTTTCTTCACAGATGCAGTCGGATCTGCTGGCTCTCTCTGTTTGGGTTAAACAGCGATGGAAATATCTACTGGAAACACATTCTGCTGGCCATCTGCTGGGCAGCAAGGATCTCCAACAAGCTCTACTTCTAATGCAGAAAGGCCACAGAACAAAACCACAAACTAACATAACCAAAGACTAAATGCTTTCACATTCCAGGAGTTGGTAAACTCTGCTGAAGAACAAAACTGACCCCTGGCCAAGTTAAAGCATGTTCTCAAATAATGTGGCAGGGCAGGGAAAATACAAGTTTCTCTCCCACCAAAACACTAAACTAAACCAAACTCAAGCAGATTTACCTAAACTATCCAGAGAAAGATAGTGAACTGAGTTCAATCTGCCCCCAGATTGCGAGTCATTATCTGAACATCTCAATGAACCCCTCCAATCAATCCCAGCGATTGAGGCAGTTTGCTCTGACACTGTACCTTGAGGGAGCTTGCAGCTCTGATGTGGTTATCATAAACCAGTACGTCCACAGCCAGCGTGCGCAGTCGATGGATATCAGCAGGATCTCCCTCCAGGGCACTCGCATCCACGGGCACCTGCCACAGTGGGTGAGGGCATTGGGTGCCATCCCAAACCTGTTCAGAACATCAGTTTCACATCGATCATTGAAATATTTAATACGTTCACTTGATGTTTGACATGCATTCACTTGGATTGAATTGCTCTAAGTAATAATATGTGTAAAATGTGTCTTACCTGGCACACACTTAATTCTCAACAAAAAAGCTGCATTTATACAACCATTTTCTATAATATAAAGCATTAAAAGAACTTTATAAAACAATAGATGACATGGAGTGACACTCAACGAGGTAAAGATGAGCTGCCTAAAAGCTTGGTCTAACAGATAAGTTTTAAGAGGTGCATTAACAGTAGGATGGAGATTGTTTTAGGGAGACAAATCTTGTTAGAAACTGGTTAGTAACATTAGATAACATACAGTCCAGAGGGAGCTAGCCAGTTGGATACAAAATTGGCATGAAGGAAGGAGACAGAGGGTGGCGGTGGAAGATTGCTTTTCAGACTGGAGGTCTGTGACCACCGGTGTGCCACAAAGATCGGTGCTGGGTCCACTGCCTTTGTCATTCACATAAATGATTTGAATATGAATATAGTAGTTGTGATTAGTAAATTTGCAGATGACACCAAAATTAGTGATGTAGGAGACAGTGAAGTAGTACAATGGGACCTTGATCAAATAGGTCAATGGGCTGAGGAGTTGCAAATGGAGTTTCATTTAGATAAATGTGAGGTGCTGCATTTTGGAAAGGCAACTCAGGGCAGGACTTGTACACTTAATAGTAAGATCCTGGGGAGTGTGGCTGAACAAAGTGACCTTGGAGTGCAGGTTCATAGCTCCTTGAAAGTGGAGTCTCATACAGACAGGATAGTTAAGAAGGCGTTTGGTATGCTTTCATTCATTGGTCAGGGCACTGAGTATTGGAGTTAGGAGGTCATGTTGCATCTATACAGGACATTGCTGAGGCCACTTTCAGAATACTGTGTACAATTCTGGTCTCTTTGCTTCAGTAAATATGTTGAAAACTTGAAAGGATTTAGGAAGGATTTACAAGGATTTTGCTGGGATTGGAGGGTTTAAGCTATAGGGAGAGGCTGAATAGACTGGGACTATTTTCCCTGGTCTATCGCAGGCTGAGGGGTGACCTCATAGAGGTCTACAAAACCATGAGGGGCATGAATAACCAAGGTCATTTACCCTAGGTGGGAAAGCCCAAAACAAGAGGTGTGAGGGGAAAGATATAAAGAGGCCTGAGGGGCAACATTTTCATGCAAAGGGTGGTGAATGTTTGGAATGAGCTGCCAGAGGAAGTGGTGGAGGCTGGTCAACATGCAACATTTAAAAGACATCTGGATGGGTAGCTGAATAGGAAGAGTTTGGAGGGATATGGGCCGGGTGCTGGCAAACGGGACTAGGTCAGTTTTGATATCTGGTCAGCTTGACAAGTTGGATCAAAGGGTTTGTTTCCGTAATGTACAGATCAATAATTCTTCAAAACCAGCGTTTCAGGGTTAGATAGCAAAAGGCACAGCCTCCAATGTTGGGCTAATGAATACTGGATGATGCTAGTGAGGCAGGAATAAGAAAGCCTCACATATCTGAAGGTGTTCAAAGTTTGGGAGAAGATTTGTAGCTCGGGTGCTCATTGTTGTGGTTCTGTTCGCTGAGCTGGGAATTTGTGCTGCAGACATTTCATCCCCTGTCTAGGTGACATCCTCCGTGCTTGGGAGCCTCCTGTGAAGCGCTTCTGTGATCTTTCCTCTGGCATTTATAGTGGTTTGAATCTGCCGCTTCCGGTTGTCAGTTCCAGCTGTCTGTTGCAGTGGTCGGTATATTGGGTCAAGGTCGATGTGCTTATTGATTGAATCTGTGGATGAGTGCTATGCCTCTAGGAATTCCCTGGCTGTTCTCTGTTTGGCTTGTCCTATAATAGTAGTGTTGTCCCAGTTGAACTCATGTTGCTTGTCATCTGCGTGTGTGGCTACTAAGGATACCTAGTCGTGTCGTTTCGTGGCTAGTTGGTGTTCATGGATATGGATCGTTAGTTGTCTTCCTGTTTGTCCTATGCAGTGTTTTGTGCAGTCCTTGCATGGGATTTTGTACACTACATTGGTTTTGCTCATGCTGGGTATTGGGTCCTTCGTCCTGGTGAGTTGTTGTCTGAGAGTGGCTGTTGGTTTGTGTGCTGTTATGAGTCCTAGTGGTCGCAGTAGTCTGGCTGTCAGTTCGGAAATGCTCTTGATGTATGGTAACGTGGCTAGTCCTTTGGGTTGTGGCATGTCCTCATTCCGGTGTCTTTCCCTTAGGCATCTGTTGATGAAATTGCAGGGGTATCCGTTTTTGGCAAATACATTGTATAGGTGTTCTTCTTCCTCTTTTTGCAGTTATCCTTAGTAGCCACACACGCAGATGACAAGCAACATGAATTCGACTGGGACAACACTACTATTATAGGACAAGCCAAACAGAGAACAGCCAGGGAATTCCTAGAGGCATGGCACTCATCCACAGATTCTATCAACAAACACATCGACCTGGACCCAATATACCAGACCAGTGCAGCGGACGGCTGGAACTGACAACCGGAAGCGGCAGAGACAAACCACTATAAATGCCGGATGAAAGATCACAGAAGCGCTTCACAGGAGGTTCCCAAGCACTGAGGATGTCACCCAGACAGGGGACGAAACGTCTGCAACACAAATTCCCAGCTCGGCAAACAAAACCTGTAGGTTGTGGGGCTGTCAAAGACGACAGAGATGGGGTGTAAGTGAAATCAAGCAAGGAAACAAGCGCATTTCTGAACTGATGCACTATTTATCTGGGAGCCAATACACATGAACAAGCACAGGGATAATGCGCGAAAGGTATTGGGTGAGACTGAGGACCTAGCCAGCAGAAATCTGGCAGAGTTTTGGTACAGCAAAAACATGCTAGTTCTTACTTCAAGCTTTTGGGCAACAATTGATTTTTTCCAAAAATAGAAATGTTCAACAAATTTGTTTATGTATCATCATAACAATCACACCATGCTCTACACAGAATAATTTCGATTTAAGAAATGGCGGACACTGCATTTTTAAAAAAATGTTCCTTTACCGGCATTGCTAGCAAGGCTGGCATTGGATGTCCTTGTGAAACTGCCCTTGAGACACTGGTGGTGACTGTCCTTCTGGGGACACTCTCAGTGGCACTAAAAGAGGGATTTCCAGGACTTTGATGCGGAGTCAAGGAAGGATTACAACGTACATCAAAGTCATGAACTATCACTCTCAAACTTTCACCTCATGGCTCAGACAAGGTTTGGTGCCATTTGGCATATCATTAGGCATCTAAAAGCCAATTGCCATGAGCACACAAATATCCATGGGCATCCAAAGATCATCACTGCCCCCAGCACAAATCATAGCTTTCGACTATCCATGTGCGCTTTGCTTTCAGTATTGAACATTAAATTCTGGTAGAAGAGTTCATAACAGTGTTACAACATGGGGTAACCACCATCCAAACCCCCCTCCCACCAATTTACACTAGCAATGCAGAAATTATTTCTGTGTTGTAACACTGTAATCTGTTAAAATTTCAAGAGGCAAAGAACTATCCCAAAAGTCACTATTTAAAGTAAAAATTAATAACTTTAATTTTATAAAAACTAACAGAAAATATTTAACTAACAACTATTTACACCTTGTTTATCTAAACCGATCTTTCACCTTCCCCTCTACAAAACTGGCCCAATAAAACCCTCCTGATTATAATTTCAAAACCAGCCAGCTGTTGAATCTTCTCTTGGTATCTTCCTTTGTAGATTCGCTCTCCAGGTCGGTGTCATCCTTTTTTTCCTGTGCAAACCTCCTTCTCAGGACAGACAACTCTCAGAGTTCTGACTAACAGTCTACATCTGTTGGTCTTCTGACAGTTCTCCCCGAACTGTTCAATTTTTCTTGGTCTTATACCCCCAGAGCATCAGATTGTTTCATTGGTTTTAATATTGTTAAAATAACCAAATTCAAACTTGACTGGAGTTTAGTATCTTGGGGCATAATTTAAACTGATTGGCCAAATTTGAATTTTTTTTTGTCTCATAGCAACCCAGGTATTGCTAGTGGCTGGACCAAATGTTACATTGTAAATTCTCCAGCAGTCTGTGTTCTTGCTAAGTCCTTCACTTCTCTTAAAGGTACAGTACCCCTTACACCTTCATAACAACAGTTAACAAATATACAGTTACCATAAGGATCATTTTACAACTGTTTGGAAACTTTTCTCGACAATAAGACAAACAAAAATTAAAGGCGAGACTACACAACAGAATTAGTACGGTGCAGAGGGTGAACCAATTGGCCTATCATGTCTGCAGTGACTCTGAGTGTTTTAACTTAGTGCCGATCTCCTGCCCTTTTCCACAACACTACATATTGATTTTATTTATATAATCATCTAATACCCTGTTGGATGCCCTAACCGAACCTATCTCCACCACGTTTCCAGGCAGTGTATTCCATACCCTAACTACTTGCCAAGTTAAAACAACGCCAAGGCCCAGGATTCAATTCCGGCCTAGGGCGACTGTCTGTGTGGAGTTTGCACATTCTCCACGTACCTGCTTGGGTTTCCTCTAACTGCTCTGGTTTTTACCAAAGATGTGCAGGTTAGGTGGGTTGGCCATGCTAAATTGCTCATGGTGTCCAGGGACATGTCGGTTAGGTGGATTAGCCATGGGGAAAGGGCAGGGCTATGGTAGTGGGTCTGGGGGTGGAATGTTCTTCAGAGAGTCAGTGTGGTCTTCATGGGCTGAACGACCTACTTTCACACAGCTGGGAGTCTATGATTCGATATGATCTTCGCTGAACCTCTATCTCAATGCCATATTGCTGCTTTCTCCATGTACCCCTTGATGTTTTTAAAATCTAAAAATATATCTATCACCTTCTTGAGCATGTTCAGTACCCTAAGTTCCACTGACTTTTGTGGCAGAGAATTCTACAGGTACACTAGCCTTTGAGTGAAGAAATATTTCCTCATCTCACTTGTAAATGACCTACCCCATACCCTGATACTGTGTCTCTAAAGGCAGATTCATCTGTCTTACTTTATTTCTGTACTCTTTTGGCCGTGGCTCTGGGAGTAATCTGGAGGCCCCACATTTTCTACCTGTCTTCTGAGATTCAGATGGCAGGACCAAGTTGCTGCTTATGTCGTTACTAGCAACGTGGAGTACGTCTTCTGGGTGTTCACACTCCTGCAGAACAAATATCCGGCGACCTTTATGTGAAATTCTTGACTCTAGCATCAATGAGGTAACTTGGGAGTCATGTCAATGGACACAGAAACATCTGTCTTTTCCTCTATCTAAAACATTTCCTATGAGTGTGACCACTTTCACTCTTTCTCTGCCCGT
Organism: Hemiscyllium ocellatum; assembly: GCF_020745735.1. NCBI lineage: Eukaryota > Metazoa > Chordata > Chondrichthyes > Orectolobiformes > Hemiscylliidae > Hemiscyllium > Hemiscyllium ocellatum. Next base: position 54,916,980 of record NC_083419.1, read on the forward strand.
CGTGTAAGTCCCTATTGCCAAGACCTGTCAGCTTTCAAGGTACTATTCCCCCAGTTAAACTTTATAATTAAGACTGGAGAGTCAGCATGTTCTTTCATACGTGGATTATCCAGGATGTCGAGGTTTTCGAATCGATCTGGTCAGAGACGTTATTATGCACTTCTGGAGAGGGTGGGATTGAAGCCCGGCCTCCTGGCTCATAGGTGGGGACACTGGTACTGTGTCACAGCAGCCCTAAATGAGAAGCTTGGTTCTAGTTGCTCATTACACTATTGGATTTTCTGAAAGGGAATGGAGATTTTATTTGCTGATCCCAGATCAAAGCAAATAGGTACAGGACTGAAGGTGAAAGTGGGTACTGCAGATGCTGGAGATTAGAATCACGGAGTCTTAGAGATGTACAGCATGGAAACAGACCCTTCAGTCCAACCCATCCATGCCGACCAGATATCCCAACCCAATCTACTCCCACCTGCCAGCACCCGGCCCATATCCCTCCAAACCCTTCCTATTCATATACCCATCCAAATGCCTCTTAAATGTTGCAATTGTACCAGCCTCCACCACTTCCTCCCTGGCAGCTCATTCCATACACATACCACCCTCTATGTGAAAAAGTTGCCCCTTAGGTCTCTTTTATAACTTTCCCCTCTCACTCTAAACCTATGCCCTCTAGTTCTGGACTCCCTGACCCCAGGGAAAAGATTTTGTCTATTTATCCTATCCATGCCCCTCATAATTTTGTAAACCCTTATAAGGTCACCCCTCAGCCTCCGACGCTCCAGGGATAACAGCCCCAGCCTGTTTACATCTCCCTATAGCTCAGATCCTCCAACCCTGGCAACATCCTTGTAAATCTTTTCTGAACCCTTTCAAGTTTCACAACATCTTTCCGATAGGAAGGAGACCAGAATTGCACGCATATTCCAACAGTGGCCCAACCAAAGTCCTGTACAGCCACAACATGACCTCCCAATTCCTGTACTCGATACTCTGACCAATAAAAGAAAGCATCCCAAACACCTTCTCCACTATCCTATCTACCTGTGACTCCACTTTCAAGAAGCTATGAACCTGCACTCCAAGGTCTCTTTGTTCAGCAACACTCCCCAGGACCTTACCATTAAGTGTATAAGTCCTGCTAAGATTTGCTTTCCCAAAATGCAGCACCTCGCATTTATCTGCTTAGAGTGGTGCTAGAAAAGCACAGCAAGTCAGTCACCATCCGAGGAGCAGGAAAATCGATGTTTCGGGCAAAAGTCCTTCATCAGGAATGATGTTAATTACTGGAAAGCATCAAGGTTAATGGATACGTTCATCACATCCTAAATGGCTGAACTGTTAGAGGACCATGAGGTAATGCTTTGTAATTATTTATTGTTCCAAACATCACCAAATCCTGGCTAACAGACGTCTCAGTCAATAGACCAAAATGCAATTATCGTCTATAATCATGTCATTGAATTTGATTTATTGGCTGCACTTCATTCAGAGATCTTTTAATCTTGACTACATACAACAAACCATTCTCGAAAGAATAATCGATCCTGCAGTCTGACAAGGCAGCTTCTGGTCTAAAGACATCTTATAGAACTTGGCAGTCTAAAATTTGCAATGCAAGTTCTTAGACCAATGCATTGGAAAACCCCTCTCCTCATGAATTTACCAAAGTTTCTTCAGTTCAGCTTCAGGAGTGGATAATTGGATTTGGGATTTGTGATAGCAACAGTAGTAAACACGTCAATGCTCGCTGTCTTTACTGCTCTGAAGTTGACAGCAATCTCTTGGAGCTGCATATGTCACATTAACAGCGGAAATCAAGAAGCTGTTTCTAGCGATTCTTCACTTCCCATAGATGGCACTGTTAAAGATCCCTCTAAACTGCGATCGATTAGAAATCTCCAAATTTACCAGAATCTGCTGTTTGAAATCATTTTAAAAAATTGAAAATAATACCATTATAAAATTCCTTTTCTTGGAGCAAGTGTACCTATGGTTTACCAGTTTCACTTTTATTGTTAAATAGAGAAAGAGCACAGCACAAAAGCAGGCCTTTCAGTCCAACTCGTCCATGTGTCCAGACATTCTAAACTAATCTCGTCCCATTTGCCAGCACTTGTCCTATATCCCTCTAAACCCTTCCCATTCATAATTTTAGCAGCCTCCAGCACTTCCTCGGGCAGGTCATTCCATACACGCACCACCCTCTATGTGAAAAATTTGCCCCTTAAATCCCTTTTAAATTTTTCACCTCTCACCCTAAGCCTCTAGTCTTAATTACCCTGCAAAACCAATACAATATTTGTAAAACGATTTTTAAAAAGTATTTCAATTTCTACCTTAATGCCAAGTTAATTTCCCATATATTTATTCGGTCCTTTGTAAAAACCTTAAATAAAAGTGAAAAATACCATGCATTTTATTTTCTGGTTTGCTGTCAGCCGAGAATATCTCAACGCGAGTGCTTGGTTATCATTATTTCTGACAGCACTATTCCTGCAAGTCTGGAGAATAGTCTTCCAGAACTAACATCGTGCCAAGTACAGCAAGACTCAAATTCTCTGGTTTTGTGTTGACTGGTGGACAGGAATATTCATGCCACACAAGTGCCAACAGAATTTAACTATCGCTGCCTGACATTCAATGATATCATCATTGCTCTTCCACTATCAAAATGGGGTTAACCATTCAGTCCAAACTGAACAGGGACAGCCATATAAAGACTGTAGATCAGAGACTGGGAATTCTGTTGACGAATTCACCTCCTGATCCATCAACACCTTCCCACCATTCACAAGGTACAATCAGGAGCGCAATGGAATACTCTCCACTTACCTGGATGGGTGCAGCTCCAACAACACTCAAGAAGCCTGACACACCATTCAGAGTGAAACAACCCGAACATCTGGGACCCCTTCTAATACTTTCAATATTCACTTCCCTCACCACTGACGCACAGTTGCAGCAGTGTGCGTTATCTACAAGATGCACTGCGGCGACTCACCAAACTTGCTCAGACATTAGTTGCCAAATCTCTGCATCTAGAAGGACAAGGGCAGCAGAAATACCAACACCTGCAACATCGTCTCCGCACCAACACACACCATCCTGATTTGAAACTATATAGCTGTACATTCACTGTAAATTGTAAAATGCCCTAACTCCTCTCTTACACCACATGGACTGCAGGGATGCAAGGTGGCAGTTCAGCACCACCACTTTCTTCGGGGCAATTAGGAATGGTCAATAATGCCAGCCTAGCAAGTGACATCTCATGGTGAATAAAACCAATCTTTAACAACTTCCTCCAAGCCTTCCGCAAACTCTACTCTCCAGTCATTGACTCCAGCCCTCTCACCAAATCGTTTCTTCACAATATTGATGCCATATCTGGTCATGGGATTGACTTTCAAACGCATCCCCATACCATCTAAAGACCCCCTCCCCACTATTTCTGACTCCCTAACAATTGTCTACCTCCATTCCTGCATCACTATTGAAACCCTTACTTTGTTACCTCTTGTTATGACCCCCAGCTGGAGGTAATTCTAGAAAAGTCAGAATGCAAAATGAAACAGAATGGATTGTTAGCTCATAAGCTTGATTTTTGTAGTTGGTTACCATGGCAGTCACTAACACATTTACATAAAGCTGCCAATGTTCTTTAAACAAAGGAGCATAAGCTTTTTACACAAACTTAAAAGAAGTTACGTTATATATTACACTTCGGGTAAAAAATGAGGTCTGCAGATGCTGGAGATCACAGCTGAAAATGTGTTGCTGGTTAAAGCACAGCAGGTTAGGCAGCATCCATGGAATAGGAAATTCGACGTTTCGGGCATAAGCCCTTCATCAGGAATGAATAAGCCCTTCATTCCTGATGAAGGGCTTATGCCCGAAATGTCGAATTTCCTATTCCTTGGATGCTGCCTAACCTGCTGTGCTTTAACCAGCAACACATTTTCAGCTATATATTACACTTACATTGTATATTACAGTTTACATAGATGTTAACATCCATAGAAAACAACGATTCAACCTGTATCTGAACGATAACTTTTACAAATTCAGGAATAGAATTACCACTCCTAACTCAACTCTTTAATTTCTTACCTAAAATACTCTTTTTAATTCACCACCTTGACCTGCTGAGATAGGTCCACAGTGTCTTTCCAATTCTGCTCGAATGAACTTCCTTTCATTTTTGATCGCTTACAAAACACTCCTGGACAAACTTCCACGGCTTAGAGACATCATAAACCTACTCTCTTTTGTTAGGGTGAAAACTGTATCCTGGACTAAAAACGGATGCATCTGCTAGGAGTAACTGTTCTTCGGAACTCCTGACTCTGTTAAACTGGACAGAACTAAACCCAGCCCCACCAACCTCGACCTACTCTTTCCTTTATATTTTGTAAACTCAGCAAAGTAAGCATTTTACCAACTAACATCACAGGTATTCTGCTTAGTATTTAACTGAATCAAATGCTTTCTTGGAAATGTATTTCTTGGATGTATTGAGATCACTGTTATATGAAAAAAAATAGAAGTTACCTTCACAGAATTAAAGCTAAAATCCAACTACTTTAAAAGGTTCAAATTCCCAAATGCTATTCATACATGTGATACATTTTTATTGGATTCTAATGCACTATTCTGATGCACTCTTAACTACATCCCACACTCTGTAAAATTCTGCTATCCTAGCTCACATTAAAGCTTGCACAAGCATCAAGCTTGCACGCCCAGCAGAAGATCAAAGAAGTGGGAGTTACCTACAGTGTCTGTAGGTTAAGAAACATTTCAACTTTAAAATTGTAATCCTCGTTCCTAATTCCACAACTGCCTTGTTCCACCATATCTCTGTAATCTTGTTGGGGCCCACATACCACTGAGATATTTGCACTCTCCTAGTCCCAGCCATAGGAATTCCTCTCTTTACTTGTTCCAACCTTGAGAACCTGCCTTCAGCTTCCTAACTCTGAAGATCTGGAGGTCACTCTTAAATCTCTCCGCCTCTCTAGCACTCTCTCCTTCTTCAGGCCTTACCTTTAAACCCAGCTCTGCAGCCAAACCAATGGTTTTTCGCACTAATATTGCCTTATATTTGTTATGATGACTGTCCGAAATGCCTTGGGATATTTTATTACATCAGAGCACTATTCAAATTCAAGTTATTGTTGAAAATAGAACACACACTCTGTCTTCTTGAGATTTGACATCAAATAGATAATTGGATGCTCAGTTAGTGTTCCAGTTCCAAATAAGCAAGTGGTTGAGGAAGGCAACAATCAGCCTCACAGACCAATTCCTTCCAGTTGATCCACATTAATGGCTTCCATAAATAGAGAAAACCCAAGATAGTTCAACTGGCATCAGCCTCAGCACACCCGATGCAACAGATATGTCGATGTCCTGCTAACCTACAAGGTCCTTCTCATTAAGACCATAAGACATAGGAGCAGAAATTAGACCATTCGACCCATCTGCTCTGCTATTCAATCATGGCTGATAAGTTTCTCAACCCCATTCTCCCTGTAACCCTTGATACTCAAAAACATATTTATCTCAGTCTTAAATATACTCAATAGCCTCCACAGCCTTCTGTGGCAACGAATTCCATAGACTCACCACTCTCTGGCTGAAGAAGTTTCTCCTTATCTCCATTCTAAAAGGTCTTCCCTTTACTCTAAGGCTGTATCCTAGACTGTCCTACCAATGGGAAACATCTTCCCAATGTCCACTCTGTCCAGGCCTTTCAGCATTCTGTCAGTTTTAATTAGAACCTCCCCTCATCCTTCTAACCTCCATCGAGTATAAACCCAGAGTCTTCAAACATTCCTCATATGTTAAGCTTTTTATTCCTGCGACCATTTGCGTGAACCTCTTCTGAACATGCTCCAGGGCCAGTACTTCCTTCCTGAGATATGGGGCCCAAAACTGCACACAATACTCCAAATGTGGTTTGACCAGAGCCATATACAACCTCAGGAGTACATTCCTGCTTTTATATTCAAGACCAACATTAACATGTTGGGAGGGCTGTCCCATTGACTGGCCGAGGAACAGCTTAATACAGCAATTCCGTAGAATCCTACTTTACAGCCAGTGACTTGGAAACCTCTATGACAATTCTTGGCATATGTTCTGTTCCACCAGAAGAATATATGCATCAGAGGTGGCAGCACCATGGTATACAGCTGGGACAGGGTTACCCTGGGAGCCATCAATAGGAACCGGGAACCTGTAAAGTATCATGGCATTGGGTCAAGCTGGGGAAAGGAAACCTCCTGCCAATTACCACCCACTGGCAAATCTGCAGACCTCCTGGTAAAAACATCACTTAGAAGCAGCAATGAGGGTAGGAATATTCTGGCTGGATTATGTGCATTGCCACCAGTGACTTGGTAGCACAATATGAAGCAAGCTGACTGAGTGCTGAATGATATGTCTGCAGTAGATGGTGAGGGGAGCACGAGGCAGGAAAAGCTATTTGATCTTGCCTGCATCCATCTAACTTTGGTAGATGCATCTGTGCACACTAGCATTGGTAGGACTGACCACTAAACAGTTCTTGTGGAGACAAAACTTCATAGTCGTACTTAGGACAGGCTGCAATGTGTTCAACCACCTCCTCTTGACAGTCAACAGTATTACCATTGCCAAATCATCTACCATTAATATGCTGGTTTGACCATTCACCTGAAATTTAATCAGACCACCCATATAAATACCGTGGCTACACGAGAAGATTGGAGATTGGATATGGTGCTTCTGATTGACACAACTCCTGACTCCCCACCATCTGTACATGACAAGTCAGGAATGTGATAGAATACATCCCATATGTGTTGGATGAATGTAGCTGCTACAAAATACTTAGATTAAGCAACTTACTTGCCTGACATCCCACTCATTGCATTAAACATTCCCCACAACTCCACCTCCCCCACTCCCACCCTCACACTGATACTTGGTGACAGCGGGGTGTACTATTCACAAGACGCACTGCAGCAACCTGCCAACAGCCCATCAAGTTCTGAATCTGTGCACTCAACCAACTCGAAGGGCTAAGGCTGCAGGAGAATGGAATCACCTGCAAGTTCTCCTTTATGTCCTATACTGCTCTTGACTGACTTGTAATCGCTGCTCTTTCATTGTGCTGACAAGACCTGGATCACCCTCCCTAATAGCAGAGTATATATCCCATTCCAAACAGCGGTTTGAGGAAGTGGTTCACCTTCAGGACAATATGGGATAGGAAAGCTGCCGCCTCATGAACAACGAACTATATTATTAGTTAATTAATTAAAAACAAAATTTTCCCAGTTAGTTGAGTGGAACTATACAAGAAAGCTTCAGAATTAAAGTGAATTATGTGTACGCCTGGTTCTATTCCTCAGCTGGAGGGAAGCTGTGGAACTCATTGCCACAGAAGACTGTGGAGGCCAAGTCACGGAGTGTATTTAAGACAGAGATGAATAGGTTCTTCATTAATAAGCAGATCAAGAGTTCCAGGGAGTAGGCAGGAGAATGGGGTTGAGAAACATATCAGCCATGATCAAATGGTGGATCACACCCAATGGGCTGAATGGCCTAATTCTGTTCCTGCAGCGCATGGTCTTATTCAGTGTGACTTTATATCCTGAGTCCTTTAACACGAGTGAAAACCTCTCATCCATCACAGGTAGAGGTTCAGGGAGATGGAGTGGAGCCAGAGATAATGTTACAGAATTAGAAGACGACAATCCTGATGTAAACACACAGAAGGCTTCCAATTTTCAGCAATTAAGGTCTATTATAGGAAATCAGAAACACTGATTGTTCAAGACCGATTCGCTGATTCATCCACCTGATAAGAAACTCCACACTGAGAAGCAAGGATTTGATTAATTTCTGTGACAGTGTGAAAATACCAAAATGAGCAAATCTGCTTTAAATATTAAAGACATCATTTTCAGTTTGATCCGCACAATTGTTTTAAATAGTAGATCCATTCGAAATCTCTTTACTGATTGAAACTTTTTTTAAAACTGTCATTCAAACAAATGAAAGTGAAAGGGAAAACAAGTAGTCCCTATGCTTCACTGAAACTGGAGCATTCAGTGATGGATAACTAGCTTTGTAATTTAAGATAAAAACGCACTTCATCAGTATAAAAGGATATCAGTAGAACAAAGTGTCAAAACAAATGGAAATCTGTTCTCTGGTTATCTCCATCCGAGTCCTGTTGATTTTGTTTTAATTCATGTGTAAAGTACATCTGAATGAACATATAATTACATTTGGTCTACCTCATCCATAAAAGGAATAGGTGCATAAGGGGAACAGGAGCATTCTCTGCATTTAATCACTGGTCATGCTGCTTTTGAATTCCTCCATGTTAAACCCTTGGCAAAGTGCACGATTAACACGGACATTTACTTAGCATCAAGAATGCTGCAAAGCAATGCAGGACCCTTCAGAGAAGTGACAACAGATCCATTTTGTCACTCAGCTACAGAACAAAGCACTATAACAGTTTACCAAAAGCTTGGTCAAAGAGGAAGCTTTTAAATCAAAAAGATTAGAGGAGGAGGAAGAGGCTCTCAAAGTTAAGGAAGGAATTCTGGGGCTTAGAGCCAATTCAGCTGAATGCCCAGTTGCCAAGGATTCAGCAAAGGAAACAGAGATACAGAGGAGATCGGAATTGGAGAGGCAGAGCTCTTGAGGAGCTGCAAGTTGGGATTATCTCTACATGAGAATCGACGTTTCGGGCATAAGCCCTTCTTCAACTTATGCCCGAAATGTCGATTCTCCTGCTCCTCGGATGCTGCTGTGTTTTTCCAGCACCACATTTTTCAACTCTGGTCTCCAGCATCTGCAGTCCTCATTTTCTCCTAGATTATCTCTACATGTCTATCAGAGGTGTTTTGACAGCTTCAATAGTACATAATTGCAGTTGTTTCACTAAGGAACGTGTCTGACAATCATCTGGATTTCTCACAACGTCTTTCTCAAGACCCTACCTTAAATTTTCAAAATGCTCGTTTGGTTGAATAGACTCAACCACAGAAGAGTCCTTAGTGAATTTCACTCTGAACTGAGTCAAACAATGTTAGGCAAGGCCAGAATAATGATGCACAAATAGACAGCCAGCTTATGCTGCTGCAACCATTTTTCTGATTAGTTTCTGGTAGAGGTGATGCACATAGTCAAATATCTTCTTAACACTCATTACCCAGACTCACATTAATGACAGCCACTTGGTTGAGGTAGCCATCTTTGCCCGTCACCCAGCATTAATCAGAGGCTTCAGGTCAAGAGCAGAGAAAATTTAATGAAAAATTCCCTTTCAATTACAGATTTCCCACTTTCACCAAGATTGTTATTTTACTGCTATGTTGCTGCCATTAGCTTTGCTATATCTCCATAGTGTTTCTTCCTCCCTCACTTTTGATATCGTTTATCATCATTCCCTCTGTTTGGATTCTGCAGGCAGAGCATTACAGGTGCCTCTAGAGTCACTTCTCAAGTGTGGCATCAGTTCAGCTGGTAACCTCCTGTTGAGTCCTCATGCCTGCAATGAGCTCAAAGTCTACAACTGCTATCCACTGAGAGCCAGCGAGAGGCAGCAGATATCACCCTCTCCTCCAAATTCGAAGGCTGTGGGTTCAAAGTGCACTCCAGAGCATTGAACAGAGGTCACGCTGATCCAGCGCTTAACTGAGTAAGGTGCCATTTTCTGGATGAGATGTTAAACCAAAGCTCCAGTGCCTTCTTGAGTGGACATAAAATATCTCATAATGCAAAGAGCAGGACCATTTTCATTCTGTCAATAGTTATCTCTTAACCAACCAACTGAAAACAAATGATCTGATCTTATGACACTACCCCCTGTAGAAACATGTTTTGAACAAATTAACTGCCTATTTCTTAGACGGCAACAGTGATGTCGAATAGTGAAAACAAAAATTTGCATTTTATTATACAGCTCTCTCTGTTGTTATGGAGCAGACTAGACCCCTTCAAAATATTTTGTGAAGGTAGACCCTAGACCCTAACTTTTTCTTATTTTTAAAGACTAAGTGTGAAGTGCCTGTTCTAGATGCAATGCAACTGATCAACCGACTCTACGTTAAGCAAAACAAAATTTATTTAAATGCTGTAGTTAAAATACAACCAAAGAAAGAAGGATTTTGAATAACAACGTCACTGGAAAACTTAACAGAGTAACAGATACAGTAACAGCAATTGTTGCTAATCAACTGTTCCAATTCACTAACATCCCATCAACACATGGCGGAAAGGAAAATTCAGACACAGATTCTCACATGCAGTTCTCCCATCCAGGATGGGAAAAACATCACGAGAAAATTCAGAGAGAGTAGCCGCCAGGAGATATTCACTGCAGCTTCCAACTCAGTTGAGACCTCAATAGCTCTTGTTTAAAGCTAAACCTAAAAATCCAGAAATCCTGATATGAGAGAGTTGGCTACATCCATTCAGGCTGTTTTTAAAAAATACCTAAGACTTCCCAAGCTGTTTACCCTAGTGGTTCGGATGGACTGCTCAGCTCCTCTGCCTTACAACACCTCTTACAAAAAAACCCAGGACAAAATAATCTCTTAAAGCCGCAGCAACATCCCACTGTTACCTTTTCTGCCAGAAACATGTAAATAAAGAAAGCTCAATAATGGCTGTGAATCCACAGCTTTTCTTCATAAAACACACAACAGAAGTACGAGGCTAGGGTGGTTTTTTGTTTTTCAAAGTTTCCAATCTCAGCCCCACGTCAAGTCACCATGTCCCTATTCAGCATCCATCAGATTTGAACAATGGTTTGGCAGCTCAGAGTTGCGACGACAGCAAGTTATCTTAGCTTTGGCTTCTCTAACCTGAGGAATGGGGTTTCACTCAGGTATTCGTCTGCTGCAGCTTGTCAACTTCTTCATTCAGACACTGTATCAAGCTCTCAGCATCTTCAAGGATTGCCTGCTATTTCATAGCTACTATGCTGATAGGTAACAGTAAATCACTGAAAAATTTCAGTCCAGTTCCAGACAGGGTTCAACTCTAATTTAAGGGTTAATTAAGCTGGTAGACAACTTACTTCGAAATGGAACATTAGTTCTAGTTCAGTCAGCTTGCTGCCCTGTAATAGATGCATTTAAGATATCATTTGGCTGTTGGCCAATTATCCCTGGGCCTAGATACACTTCCATTGAGTACATCTGTGTCAAGCCTGCTAATACATCAATTTTAGACCATAAAAACAGCAGTGATTCATCCTTCCTGGAGAGGCCAGTCTGGATGGAAATATTAAGTATTGCTCATTTGTTGTGAATTGTGGAGCTGCACTGTCAAGATTACTAACACCTACAGCTCATTGCAGCAAACCAAGATTGATCGACTGATCAATAAGATTTGCTAACGTTCTGGTAGCTGACAGGGTGGTGTCCTGTGAAGAGCCAATTGGCACATCATGGCATCACTCCCACCTAACCTTCAGCCCTGTGATGCCAATGGACGCTCCCTGTTCTAGAGCTGATGAAGGTGGTCATGAAGTGAAAACGTCGAAAGGGCACAGTTATCCACCATATAAAGTGTTTGCTCAACTCCAGATAGGTTTTGCAATGCAGGGTAGAATGTGAAAGAACAAAGATAGAATCTCTGGGGAATTAGAACGACTTACCAATTACTTCCCAAAATATCGCTGCATAGAAAACTGCTCAGTTGTTATCTCAGTGCAAAAGAGGGGAGAGAAAGAAAGAAATCATATTTATAAAGAAAATTTGTATGGCATGGTACCTTTCAGATCCAGGGCAAAGCACTTTTTAGCTGTTGAAAGATTTGGAAGAGAAGCCACAGTTATCTTTTAAGAAATGAATGCTACACACAACTACAATATACAATCTCCATGAAATAATCTGCCGGAAAATAGTTATGGACATGAAAATCTCTGCAAGACGTTCGCTGTCCTTCATCGACTTATCGCTGTTCTACAAATACTCTACAAATATCCTCTGCAAGATTAAATCAAATGCATCAAGATAAAAGCTCTTCTAGACAGTTTCAATCACACTATAAAAAGGTAAAATTGTCATACTCCTACCAGATCATAAGGCTGCTCTTTCAAGTGACAATAGACAATAGGAGGAGTAGGCCATCTGGCCCTTCGAGCCAGCACTACCATTCATTATGATCATGGCTGATCATCCACAATCAGTATCCTGTTCCTGCCTTATCCCCATAACCCTTGATTCCACTATCTCTAAGAGCTCTATCCATCTCTTTCTTGAAAGTATCCAGAGACTTGGCCTCCACTGCCTTCTGGGGCAGAGCATTCCATATATCCACCACTCTCTGGGTGAAGAAGTTTCTTCTCGACTCTGTTCTAAATTGCCTACTCCTTATTTTTAAACTGTGTCCTCTGGTTCTGGACTCATCCTGAGGAATGGGGCACAGTGGCACAGTGGTTAGCACTGCTGCCTCACAGCGCCTGAGACCCGGGTTCAATTCCCGACTCAGGCGACTGTCTGTGTGGAGTTTGCACGTTCTCCCCGTGTCTGCATGGGTTTCCTCCGGGTGCTTCGGTTTCCTCCCACAGTCCAAAGATGTGCGGGTTAGGTGAATTGGCCATGCTAAATTGCCCGTAGTGCTAGGTAAGGGATAAATGTAGGGGTATGGGTGGGTTGCGCTTCGACGGGTCGGTGTGGACTTGTTGGGCCGAAGGGCCTGTTTCCACACTGTAAGTAATCTAATCATCCATCAGCAGAAACATGCTTCCTGCCTCCAGAGTGTCCAATCTATTAATAATTTTATACGTCTCAATCAGATCCCCTTTTATCCTTCCAAAGTGTATACAAGCCCAGTCGCTCCAATCTTTCAACATATGATGGTCCTGCCATTCCGGGAATTGACCTCGTGATCCTACGCTGCACTCCCTCAATAGCCAGAATGTCCTTCCGCAAATTTAGAGACCAAAACTGCACACAATACTCTAGGTGCAGTCTTACCAGGGCACTGTACGGCTGCAGAAGGACCTCTTTGCTCCTGTACTCAAAACCTCTTGTTATGAAGGCCAGCATGCCATTAGCTTTCTCCACTGCCTACTCATTAGAGAGCGAGCGAGACAGAACTGGTGGTGGTTCAACCTGACGGTCACCACATCTCAGCTAAGGGAAAGGTGAGCAGGAATTGAATACACGCTGCTGATGATGTCACACTGCATGACAAACCAGCTGAACAGCTAACTGAATCACACGACATTACAGGAGACGACAAGAGGAACACGGTCACAATACAGTGCAATTTTGTACAGCACTTTAAATGGATCTAGTAATGTGCGGTAATGTAGAGTTCTGGATCACTGTGACATAGTATATTCAATCATAGTTCCGGGAATGCAACCCAACATATCATACTTCAGTAACAAAGTATTGACAGGTTTGGAAATGCTTATACTTTGTAATGTGACATCCATGTCTTTGCAACATCTTGACTTATGTACTAGTGGTTGTTTTACTCTCTGCAAACATGAGGACACATGTCTTAACAAGGGAGGCAATGGCCTAGTGGTATTATCGCTCGACTGTGAATCTAGAGACCTGAGTTCAAATCCCACTATTAGCAGATGGTGGAAATTGAATGCAATACAAAATTAAATCTTGAATTTAGAATCTAACAATGATCCTGACATCATTGTTGATTGTTGGAAAAAAAGCCTAGTTCACTAATGTCCTTTAGGGAAGGAAATCTGTCATCCTAACCTGGTCTGGTCTGCAGACCCATAGCAATGCGGTTAACTCTTAACTGCCCTCTGGGCAATTAGGGATGGGCAAAACATGCTAGTCTAGCCAGTGACACCCACCTCAACATAAAATCTGGTTCATCCAACACTTCTACACATTTCACCAACTCCAATTTTCTGGCCATGAGTTCGAACAATAGACTTATTTTATCTTGATCTTGCAAATATTCACTATTGATGTTTTTCTTGGCCTGGGAATAGAGGAACATGTCAACACAAACTCTACAGTTTCCTTGCATGGTCGAGTGTACCGTTTGCATGGAGGGCTGATTTTGAGCTCACCATTTTAATGTGCTCATTCTACCCTGCTCTCACCGTGACTCTGGCTATCTCCATTTTGCTGAGGCCCTCTCAATGGATGGCTATGTGACAAAGGCAGACAGAGTGATGTAGATATTTAAATTCAAGTCCAACTTTGTTAGCAGGAATCCAACATCATTATCGAGCTAATAAGGCAAAGCATGGTCTTTTCAGCACCAGCTGACAGTGCATGGACTAAGACCAAGTGGCCATCAGCAAGACTCACCACTTCTAAATCTTTGCAGATCACTGTCTGGCATCAGCTTATTTGCAGCTAAAGCCTACATCCATGTCTTTGTGACCTCCAGAATACTCCAAACTACTCTTGGCCAACCTTAAACATTCCACCTTCTGTATACTTGAGATCATCCCAACTGCTACAACCCATTTCACACTAAAGTTAAACAGGTTCCCAGTCACACCATGCTCACTGACCGAAGCTCGCTGCAATCACATGGTTTGTAAAATTCTCATTTTTGTTTTCAAGGTCCTCCCCAGTCTCTCCACCAATCGCATTCTCCTTCGACCTGTGCTCTTCAACTCTAACGTCTTGTACACTCCGGATTTTAATCAAGCCACCCCTGATTGCCATGCCTTTCAGCTGTCATGGAGCTAAGATTTGGGATGATGCCCTGAAATCTTTCCATCTTTTAAGGCTTTCCTTAAAACCAATTTTCATGACAAAGCTTTAGGCCAACTGTCCCAACGTCACAACATTTAGCTCAGTTTCAAGGAACACCGGAAATTGCTCCTGTGAGGAGCCTTGGAATGCATTGCAACTTTCAAAACATTACACAACAGCAGGTTTTGGTTGTTGTAGGAGCCCCAAACTAACCTAGTATGAATGCATTATTGCACAGCCAAGAGTATAAATTGTTTCTGTTTTTCAGTGGCAGCAGCAACTCGAAGGGCAGGAGCTTGGACCAGGGGCCTACTGGGTGAGTCACTGATTTGAGCTTTTATGTTTGAAATCAGAGAGCAAAGATTTCTGGGAAAGGAGGGACTTCTTCTTTCTATTTCCATGCAGCTATATAAGTCAATGTTTTCTCAACTCAAGACCCTAACGTTGTAGGGCCTCCCATCCAACTACCTCCTCTAACCTTAAAGAACAGGGATATATCATGTCAGCATCTCTTCTTTTTTACTCTGTGATAAGGGGACGAGCAGGGATGGTAATGCAGGGAGAGCAATGTTCCTCCTGCATGATGTTTGAGGTAAGGGATGCCATTAGTGTCCCATTCAAGTACATCTGCAGGAAGTGCACCCAACTCTCGCTCCTCCGAGACTGTGTTAGGGAACTAGAGCGGGAGCTGGATGAGCTTCGGATCATTCGGGAGGCAGAGGCTGTGATAGCTAAGAGTTACAGGGAAGTAGTTACTCCTAGGCACAAAGAAAGCTGGGTGACTGCTTTTTTTCTCCCTTTGAACAGTCAGTGGAGGGATCCCCTGTGGTCATTCCCCTGAAAAACATGTATACCCTTTTGGTTACTGTTCGGGGGGACGACTTACCTGGGGTATGTAGTGGAGTGCAAGTCTCTGGCAGAGCCTGTCCCTGTTGCACAGAAGAGGAGGAGGGAAAGGAGGAGAGTGTTAGTCATTGGGGATTCCATAGTTAGAGGGTCAGATAGAAGGTTTTTTGGGAACAATCGAGACTTACAGTTGGTGTGTTGCCTCCCAGGTGCCAGGGTTCGTGATGTCTCGGATCGTATCTTTGGGGTCCTGAAGGGAGAGGGTGACCAGCCTCAAGTTGTGGTCCATGTAGGTACCAACGACATAGGCAGAAAGAGGCATAGGGTTGTAAGGCAGGATTTCAGGGAGCTTGGGTGGAAGCTGAGAGCTCTTACCTCTGGTTTGTTACCCATGCCACGTGAGACCGAGGCAAGGAATAGGGAGAGATATCAGCTGAACACGTGGCTGCAAGGATGGTGCAGGAGGGTTTCAGGTACTTGGATAATTAGGGCTCATTCTGGGGAAGGTGGGATCTGTACAAATAGGACAGCCTTCACTTGACCCAGAGGGGGACTAATATCCTGGGTGGGAAATTTGCTGGTGCTATTCAGGTAGGTTTAAGATAGCTCAGCAAGGGGATGGGAACCGGAGGTGTAGTTGCAGTGCACAGGAGGATGAGTGTAGGGAGGACAGGGACAGGATTTCAGGGTCACAGGAATGTGCTGGCAGACAGCAAACTGGTTTGAAGCGTGTCTTCTTCAACACCAGAAGTATCCGAAATAAGGTAGGTGAGCTTGCAGCATGGATAGGTAACTGGGACTTCGATGTTGTGGCCATTTCAGAGACATGGATAGAGCAGGGTGAGGAATGGATGCTGCAAGTTCCAGAGTTTAAGTCTTTCATGAAGAACAGGTAAGGGGGGTAAAAGAGTGGGAGGTGTGACCTTGTTAGTCAAGGATAGTATAACGGTGGCTGAAATAACTTTTGACGAGGACTCGTCTACTGAGGTAGTGTGGGCTGAGGTTAGAAACAGGAGAGGAGAAGTCACACTGCTTGGAGTTTTTTATAGGCCTCTACAGAGTTTCAGGGAGGTGGAAGAGAGGATTATGAAAAGTATTCTGGGTAGGAGTAAAAGGAACAGGATGGTCATTATGGGGGACTTTAACTTCCCCAATATTGACGGGAAATGCTATCACTCTAATACGGATGGATCAGTTTTTGTCCAGTGTGTATAGGAGGGTTTCCTGACATAGTATGTCGAAGGGCCGACAAGAGGGGAGGCCACATTGGATCTGATGCTTGGTAATGAACCAGGCCAGGTATTTGGTTTAGTTGTAGGAGTTGTAGGTGAGCATTTTGGAGAGAGTGGCCATAATTCAGTTATGTTTAGTTTAACGATGGAAAGGGATAGGTACATGCCACAGGTCAAGAGTTATCAATGGGGCAAGCGCAATTATAATGTGATTAGGCAGGAATTAGGATGCATAGAATGGGGTAGCAAAATGCAGGGGATGCAGACAATGGAAATGTGGAGCTGTTTTAACAAACAGATATTGCGTGTCCTCGATAGGTATGTCCCTGTGAGGCAGGGAGGAAGTGATAAGATAAGGGAACCATAGTTTACTACAGACATTGCATCCCTTGTTAAGCAGAAGAAGGAGGCTTATGTGTTGATGAAGCAAGATGGTTCAGGTGAGGTGATGGAGAGTTAGAGATCATCTAGGAAGGATTTAAAGAGTGAGTTAAGAGCAAAGAGAGGACACGAGCAGTCTTTAGCAAATAGAATAAAGGAGAACCCTAAAGCTTTCTATAGGTATGTGAGGAATAAAAGGATGACTAGGATAAGAATAGTGCCAGTCAAAGAAGTGGGAAGTTGTGTGTGGACCTTGTAGAGATTGCAGAGGAGCTAAACAAACATTTCTCATTGGTTTTCACTCAGGAAAAGGAGAATATTGTGGAGGAAAAGAATGAGGTATGAGATATTAGACTGGAAAGGATTGAGGTTAGTTATGAACAGGTATTATCAATTCTTGAAGGAGTAAAAGTAGACAAGTCCCCTGGGCCAGAAGGGATTTATCCGAGGATTCTCTGGGAAGCTAGGGAGGAGATAACAGAACCTTTGGCTTTGATATTTGAGTCGTCATTGTCTACAGGTTTAGTACAAGAGGACTGGAGGATAGCAAATGTTGTGCCCTTGTTCAAGAAGGGCAGTAGAGATGACCCAGGTAATTATAGACCAGTGAGCCTTACTTCTGTTGTAGGAAAGGTTTTGGAAAGGATTATAAGAGATAAGATTTATAATCATCTAGCAAGCAACAATTTGATTTCAGATAGTCAACATGGTTTCATCAAGGGCAGGTCGTGTCTCACAAACCTCACTCAGTTTTTTTGAGAAGGTGACCAAGTATGTAGGCGAGGGTAGGACAGTTGACATGGTATACATCGACTTCAGTAAAGCCTTTGATAAGGTTCCACATGGTAGGCTGTTGGAGAAAATGCAGAGGCATGGGATTGAGGGTGATTTAGCAGTTTGGATTAGAAACTGGCTTTCTGAAAGAAGGCAATGAGTCGGGGTTGGTGGAAAATATTCAGCCTGGAGCCCAGTTACTAGTGGTGTGCCACAAGGATCTGTTTTGGGACCACTGCTGTTTGCCATTTTTTATAAATGACTTAAATGCAGGCATAAGTGGATGGATTAGTAAATTTGCAGATGACACTAAAATTGGTGGAGTAGTGGACAGTTTGGAAGAATGTTACAGGTTGCTGGGGGATTTGGGCTGAGAGGTGGCAAATGGAGTTCAATGCAGCTAAATGTGAGGTTATGTACTTTGGGAAGAATAACAGGAAGGCAAAGTACTGGGTCAATGGAAAGATTCTTGGTAGTGTGGATGTGCAGAGGGATCTTGGAGTCCATGTACATAGATCCCTGAAAGTTGCCACCCAGGTTGATAGTGCTGTTAAGAAGGTATACAGTGTGTTAGGTTTTATTGGTAGAGGGAGTGAGTTCCAGAGCCACAATAGCATGCAGCAACTATACAAAATGCTAGTGCGGCCACACTTGGAATATTGTGTACAGTTCTGGTCGCCATATTTCGGGAAGGATGTGTAAGCATTGGAAAAGGTGCAGAGGAGATTTACCAGGCTGTTGCCTGGTCTGGAGGGAAGTTCTTATGAGAAAAGGCTGAGAGACTTGGGTCTGTTTTCATTGGAAAGAAGAAGGCTAAGAGGGGATTTGATAGAGACATACGAGATGATCAGATAGGGTAGACAGTGAAAGTCTTTTTCCTAGGAAGATGATGTCAGCTTGCATGAAGAGGCATAACTACAAATTGAGTGGTGATAGATTTAAGGCAGATGTCAGAGGGAGGTTCTACTCAGAGAGTGGTAAGGGTGTGGAATGCCCTACCTGCTAATGTAGTCAACTCAGCCACATTAGGGAGATTTAAACAATCCTTGGATAAGCACATGGATGATAATGGGATAGTGTAGGGGACGAGCTGAGAATAGTTCACAGGTCGGTGCAACATCGAGGGCTGAAGGGCCTGTTCTGTGCTGTATTGTTCTACGTTCTAACTTGTTAGATCTCTTCTAATAATATAGTACAAATCTAAAAGTGAGAATGGATTCACAGGAACTGCCTTGCCTCAGCATGTGTGTTCATAAATATTACAGCTCTCTTGTCAAACAAATAAAAATTTGTCTGTTTTTCAAAGCAGCCCAATCATTAAAGACTCAACGTCTCTTCAGGAGATTAGAAAGTCAAAAGTGCTGACACGATATTTTCCAAGGTTTTGAACTTTTTTCTTAGGAAAAAGAATGTTGAGGATGCAAAACGGATTGGTAGGTTATTGGGACAGAAAGATTATTTTTTAATAAGCAGAGCATAAAAATAATTGAAATGATGATAATCAATCTGCCAGGAGAGCTTTCATGGTTTTCAGATGCAAATGGAAATGCAAGCTTATTCAGCAGGTAGCAACACAGGAACGTGTAGGGAATAAAGTATACATTTCCATTGGGTCGGAAAATATTGGCCATCCCTGTGCGAGGGCACTGATGAATGGGTAGACACAAAATATTTTTATTTGGTGGGCAAACAATTATTAATTTAATCCTCTGAGTAGTGCCTACCTCAATGTAGTGACCCACAACCTCACCTTCTTGTACTGACGGTGGTAATCTCCTCCAATCCCATTACCCTTTGATCTATGCTCTTCTAATTCAGGCCTCAAGTACATTCCTGACTTTAATCGCTCCACCATTGGCAGCCATGTCTTATATTCCTCGCATTATGGGATTCGTGCTTTTCAGAATCTAATTTGTGACAAGAGATACCATCTGTGATAACAAACTCTAAATGGTAGCCATACCTTCCATATCTTCAGGCCCATTCCTTACAATGTCAAAAGAATGTGACTATATATGTCTGAAGCACAGCTCAGTAAAAAGCAGCAGCAAATGTCTGAGCTCAACCCCCAATAAACTATTAAGATGACAACACTGACAAAGGATCACTAACTCCCATTGGCAGCACAGAAACTAACTGCTTTAGTGCACATACAGGTAGTTCTGGGATAACCCACGTTTCAGCAGCACCATTTGGCTATACCGTCACTGAAAAATTAGGGAACGGCATTTTCAAAAATACTCACCTCTGCTCATAACTGCACAATTCCAGCAGGGATCAGTTTGGGTGCTTCATTCTGTGTATGCGCCAATTTGTGTGCTGAAATCTCTGCATTATTCTGCACATGCGCCAGTGTTCTTGCCATTCTGTGCCTGTGCTGATGTCCATACCAAAATCTCCACACCATTCTGTGCATTCATGATATCAACTGCTGACAGAGCAGCTTTCTGCGAGAGGTACTGTACAGAGAGCAACTTTCTTACATTTTTAAATGTACTGTGATAAATTTACTTTTGCTTTGGTAATAAATATGATTTCAACCTTCATTCTGGCTGTGCTGTACGTTGCATTAGACTTTTAGGTGATTATTGAGCGATCGTGAATAATACATTGTGCAGATCTGCCCCTAACCCCACTTTTACCACAAGGCCCCATTATTTCTATTCAGTGATTTTCTATTAAGCAAAGTTTCACTGGAACACAACTAGGTCATTGTGGGAGAACTACCTGTACCTCACCACACCTTGTTGCAGATTCTTAGTTGTACTGTTTATTGTTGGCTTGGAAAGGAGGAATAAAATGTGGTATGACTTAATTGGGAAGACTGCACTGATAATTCTGCCCCACTTTTTCTCACAAGTCGTCCCTAAATATATAAATTCCCATTGAAATGGCCAAGATGACCAAATGCCTGATGGACTGCTATTCAAGACCAAAGCAATTTATACCCCTCAGCCTCTGACGCTCCAGGCCATACAGCCCCAGCCTATTCAGCTTCTCCCTGTAGTTCAAATCCTCCAACCCTGACAAAATCCTTGTAAATCTTTGCTGAACCCTTTCAAGTTTCACAACATCCTTCTAATAGGAGGGAGGCACACAATTCTACTATGCAACTTAAACTATACTCCTTCAAAACACCCGAATACAAACACACAAAGACAATCTTCGTCAAGTCAGACAAAAGTCAAAAAGATAACTATGGGTGGGAAGAACATAGACAGGATAAATGAATTCCCAGAGGTCACATCCAGATTTCAAGAGATGGTTAAATTGTCTTACAGTTTGTTCATGATTTTTAGCACCGACAACCTGCTGGTTTCTGGAAGATTTTGGCAGTTCTTTGATTTGAATGTTTTTCAGGTTGACCAAGGCCTTTTCTTCTTTTCATTTTGAAGCTTTTATTTGTCTTTTTTCCATATGGAAACAGATGGATCTTTATGCTTCTGGGATATGGATGCCTCTCTCTGTTGCCAAGGCAATCAACATTTCTCAAACTATGTAGCATAACCAGAGGATTGTAGCCAGCCAAAGTTTCCTTAACCTGAAGGCCTCTCATTGCTGCTCAATCTTATATTCTTCCCCTCAATGCTTCGCAAAGCAACATTGTATTGCAGAGCACAGAGAAATGCAGCACTTGATCGTCTCTCCTGTCTCAGAAAAGAAAAACAAATGCGGTCTCTTAACACACTTTAGTTGGTAGGAATGCGTTGGATGAGTTAACAATGCCTTGCCGACTTTATTCACGTGAGACAGCTGCTCATCCTGGTAGGTTTTAAAGGGAATTAAGTTTGTCAGGCTTTTAGACAGTAATACTTTCCAGTTTACAGCAATCACATCTGCCACAAATATGGTGAGCAAATCAGTGGAAAGCCTTCATTTCTCCATGTAATAGTGAGAACGGGCACAGGAAAGGCCCTCGTGTAATACCTACCCTACTCATCAAGTGTGTATTATCTTATGGTATCATACTCTTTCCTATAATACCTACATCTAATCACACTTTACTGATGACACTGAAAAAACAATTCATAGATTAATACACCTTGAGGAGCACAATGAACAAGTAATACACTACATTTAATAAAAACTTGCTGAGCGTTTGTACTTCCTGTCAGTGCCTGTCCTACTTCCTTGTTTGTGCATTTTCTGTCGCACTATGTACAATGCCATGCACTTAATTGGATTAGTTACACAGATAAATTATCCCGCTGCTACTCGCACTTTGAATGTGAAGTGCTTCATATATTTAATAATCAAACTGTTTTAACAGCGTTGTGCATGAGGCTAAAGCTATATTGCTGCTGATGGGTGTTTAGTGGTTTGTCCTGAGCTGATGCCTGTCCTCTAAGATATGAGTTGATAAAAGCTCTCTTGTGTTCTGTTTGAACTGCAGTGAAAAGCAGCAGCTTCATGCTTTTCTATAGCCTTTTCAAAGTCAGGATCTGTATCAATATGCCGTTTTATTGAACTTAAGCCATAACTTTTATTATCACGACCGAGTTACAACTTTCAAGAAATTTTCAATCTTTGTAGAAGATATTAGAAAATCAAACATTTCTTTTCTCTGCTGAGCAGGGATAGGCTGCCTGTTTTGTGATACGGCTTGCTTTCCTTTGTTCCAATTTTTATTTTTAAGGCTTCTGGCAGCCTCGGCTTGACTTATTCCCCAGTCAGACTGAGCCTTGTCAGAGTCAAACCTTTTTCCTTTGATAGTTTCATTTGTGCTGCATGCAATCTCATCAAGGTGAAGGAGCAGCCAACTGCCTAATCCAACTAATCCTTTTTATCTTCAGCATTTCCATGGCTTTTTGAACAAGACAGTTCATGCAGCATCCAACTCTCCTCTCCTGTATCAATCATGTAACAGACTCATTAGATTAGTAGTCCCAAAAGGGGTAATCTTCACCAAATAAATCTTGGTGTTAAACTGGGCTCAGTTACGTGAAGGCTTCCTGTGTTTCAATCTCTGAGCCCTCAATGTATTTTGTTTTAAAAAAGGTACAATTTTGTTGATTTTCTTTTCCAAGATTTCTCACATTTTCCAAATACAAAGTGTTTGCACTCCAAGGGTCTCGATTTTAATTCGGTCACTTGTCCTTACTAGATTTTTGAACAGCCCAAACAGATCTGGAAGTGGAGACAAAAATAGAGATTGCTGGAAAAGTTCAGCAGGTCTGGCAGAATTTGTGGAGAGAAATCAGAGTGAAGTGAGTTCTGAGGAAGGAGTACTTGACCTGGAAATGTCAACTCTGATTTCTCTCCACAGACGCTGCCAGACCTGCTGAGATTTTCCAGCAATTTGTTTTTTTGTCTCTGATTTACAGCATCTGCAGTTCTTTTAGTTTTTATTGAACTCTGAAGGTGGCCCTGCTAGTATGTGGAGTGTGCCATCTGAACATTCTGCGCAAGCTGAACAACACTACCTTTCAAACGGGAGCTGATGACGGCGTTAAAACTTACAAAGCTAAGGGGAAGGGTTAGAGGAGTGGGATTAATTGAAAATTTCTTTCAAAGAGTAAGAACATGACTGAAGAGCGGAATGGCTTCACTTTATGCTTCGTTATTTTAAAGCATCATTGCTAGTCCGCCATTAGGTGTTCTGAATTTGGGATGGCTCAAAGACAGTTCTGAACATTTCCTCACAGCTATCTTGTGAGTGGAAATATCTCCGAGCTCTGATCAAAGTCTGGGATTGGAAGTGTTTGGGACCCTCCCCCCAAACACACAGTTTTGCACAGATGGTTGAGAGAGAATAACCAGCCAGGCCCCTGGCACTAGGAGGACAGCTGGAGACCAGGCATGTGTTTCAGCCCTCGACAGGAGAAGACCCTGTGGTCTTTGCTCTAAGGCACTTTACAGAAATGCAAAAGTAAGAGCAGTAGTAGCAGCACACAGGCGAGGAGGCCCTCAGACCCGAACAGTCAAGTGATACAGCCAGCCCTGTGAACATGGGCATCACCATGGGAAGCCAGGTCCAGTAACCATACAGTCTGCTGAAGAGGCAGATGCCTGCACACTCCCATTGCCTATGCCACAGGCCCTCAGGTGAGACAGGTGGCAGGGGGGCAGCCTTGACTCTGGCCCAGCCACCCCATCCTCACAAGGAGACAGGGTAGTGCCAGGTGTACCCCAGCTGGAGGAGCAAACACACACAAGTAGTTTCAACTCGGGATACTGCAAAAGTGGGAAAGGCCTCAATTACCAGCCATCCATCCTCTGGCCAATGGAAGTGCAGCCCAAGGGGAAGTCAACTGGTAAGACCACCCTGGGTATGCCTGGTCCCATCCTGACTCAATTGTAACCAGAATTTAAATGAGGCACATTGTGACATTACCAAAGACCTTAACAATAATTAATCACCGCCAACTAGCAACTCGCCACCTACTGCCGAAAATCTCATGAAAAAGCAAGAAAGATGGAGTGAGACTACCTCAGCAGGAACTGCACCTCACCATATTCTCGTCTGATTCTGGCACACGCAACACTATTGTCTAGTTTCCTCAGACCCAAATAAGGTTCTACCTAAACTATCTGGATCAGGAATTTACCACTGCGTGGTTACACATCAGCATTTCCATCAATATCTACAGGACTTTACCTGATTACATCATGTTTCACATGTTTTCTTATGACATTTTAATTTTGGAAATTAACGCTTAACACTCTGTTTTTATATTGTTTTGACAGGTTTAACAGCATGTGAGCTTATTTAGTTGGAGATAGAGTTTTTAGGAGGTCTGATGACCCAGAGTATCACTTATGTCCGAATGAAATCTGTCTTGACCACATCGGCAATTTAAATTGAAGCTTGTGGGTTGTTTGACAGAGTTTGCCTTTGAAGGCTAATGTTGAATGTAAGAGTCTAAATTGTATACATAGTGTACATCCTTATCTACTCAGCTTATTTAGACTGATTCCTGGAAAGGCAGGACTGATGTATGAAGAGAAACTAGACTGGTTAGGGCTACATTCATTAGAGTTTGGAAGAATAAGGGGCGGGGCGGGGGGTTAGAATCACATAGAATATGATAGAATTCCTCATCAAGACAGATTGAGATATAGTTATGTGTGAGACTAGATTTTTGAATCTAAATAGAGGTCAACTAAGATGGTATGAGACGCGAGTTGGCTATGATAGATTTGGGAATGTTATTTAAAGGGAATAGCAATCATTTAAAGACCGTGTGGGTGAATCGCAATAATTGATCTTTCCTGATTGGCGCTAAAGTAAAAATGAGAAAGCTGGTCATTGGATTTACAAACAGGAAACCATGCTTGACAAATTAATTGGAATTCTTTAAGGATACAATGAGTGGAGTTGATGAAGGGGAGACTGTGGATGTAGTTTATTTGGACTTTCAGAAGGCTTTTGATCAGGTCCTACATCAGAGATTAGCATGAAAAATGAAAGCACAAGGGGTTGGTAGGTAGTGTATTGAGATGTACAGCAGGTCAGGCAGCATCCAAGGAGCAGGAGAATCGATGTTTTGGGCATGAGTCCTTCTTCAGGAATGAGGAAAGTGTGCCAAGCAGGCTAAGATAAAAGGTAGGGAGGAGAGACTTGGGGGAGGGGCGTTGGAAATGCGATAGGTGGACGGAGGGTAAGGTAAGGGTGATAAGGCGAGGGTGATAGGCCGGAGTGGGAGTGGGGGCAGAGAGGTCAGGAAGAAGATTGCAGGTTAGGAAGGCGGTGCTGAGTTTGAGGGTTGGGACTGAGACAAGATGGTGGGAGGGGAAATGAGGAAACTGGAGAAATCTGAGTTCATCCCTTGTGGTTGGAGGGTTCCTAGGCGGAAAATGAGGAGCTCCTCCTCAAGCCG
The DNA here is from genome assembly GCF_020745735.1 of Hemiscyllium ocellatum. Classification (NCBI taxonomy): domain Eukaryota; kingdom Metazoa; phylum Chordata; class Chondrichthyes; order Orectolobiformes; family Hemiscylliidae; genus Hemiscyllium; species Hemiscyllium ocellatum. The sequence continues at coordinate 54,942,747 of NC_083419.1, forward strand.
TCGTGTTGCTATCGTCAGGCGTTGGAGGAGTCCAAGGACCTGCTTGTCCTTGGTGGAATGGGAGGGGGAGTTGAAGTGTTGAGCCACGGGGTGGTTGGGTTGGTTGTTCCGGGTGTCCCAGAGGTGTTCTCCGAAACGTTCCGCGAGTAGCAGCCTGTCTCCCCAATATAGAGGAGGCCACATCAGGTGCAGTGGATGCAGTAAATGATGTGTGTGGGGGTGCAGGTGAATTTGTGGCGGATATGGAAGGATCCCCTGAGGCGTTGGAGGGAAGTAAGGGAGGAGGTGTGGGCGCAAGTTTTGCATTTCTTGTGGTTGTAGGGGAAGGTGCCGGGAGTAGAGGTTGGGTTGGTGGGGGGTGTGGACCCGACGAGGGAGTCACGGAGGGAGTGGTCTTTTCAGAACGCTGATACGAGAGCGGAGGGAAATATATCCCTGGTGGTGGGGATGCCCCACCACCAGGGATATATTTCCCTCCCCTCCCCTCATCAGGTCCACACCCCCCACCAACCCAACCTCCACTCCCGGCACCTTCCCCTGCAATCGCAAGAAATGCAAAACTTGCGCCCACACCTCGCCCCTTACTTTCCTCCAAGGCCCCAAGGGATCCTTCCATATCCGCCACAAATTCACCTGCACCTCCACACACATCATTTACTGCATCCACTGTACCCGATGCGGCCTCCTCTATATTGGGGAGACAGGCCGCCTACTCGTGGAACATTTCAGAAAACACCTCTGGGACAGCTGGACCAACCAACTCAACCACGACGTGGCTCAACACTTCAACACCCCCTCCCACTCCACCAAGGACATGCAGGTCCTTGGACTCCTCCATCACCAGATCCTAACAACACGACGGCTGGAGGAGGAGCGCCTCATCCTCCGCCCAGGAACCCTCCAACCACAAGGGACGAACTCAGATTTCTCCAGTTTCCTCATTTCCCCTCCCCCCACTTTGTCTCAGTTCCAACCCTCGAACTCAGCACCACCTTCCTTACCTGCAATCTTCTTCCTGACCTCTCCGCCCCCACCCCCCACTCCTGCCTATCACCCTCGCCTTAACCTTAACCTCCTACCACCTATCGCATTTCCAACGCCTCTCCCCCAAGTCCCTCCTCCCTACCTTTTATCTTAGCCTGCTTGGCACACTTTCCTCATTCCTGAAGAAGGGCTCATGCCTGAAACGTCGACTCTCCTGCTCCTTGGATGCTGCCTGACCTGCTGCGCTTTTCCAGCAACACATTTTCAGCTTTGATCTCCAGCATCTGCAGTCCTCACTTTGTCCTAGTGTATTGAGATGACCAGGAAACTGTTGGCAGACAGGAAACAATGAATTGGAACAAACAGGTATTTTCTGAGTGGAAGGCAATGGCTAATGGGATCAGTTCCAGGACCCCAGCTAGTCACAATTTACATATTAATGATTTGGATGAGAGAACTCAATATAATTTCCAAATCTGCAGATGACACAAAGCTGGGTGGGCGGGGTGGAATGTTGAGTTGTGAGGAGGATGCAGAGATGCTTCAGTGCAATTTGGTCAAGTTGAGTAAGTGGGCAAATGTGTGGCAGATGAAATAATGATGTGAATAAATGTGAGTTTATCCACTTTGGTGGCAAAAGCAGGTAGTTTGTTCAATAATTATGTTTGGCAATTCAATTCAATCCTGAAATCTTCCCACCCAAATTCTTCCCCTTGGTTTTTCCATATTTTTACCCCCTCAAAAGATGACAACCTGTCAAGGCAGATCCTAACAGAGACCTGACTTGTCTGGTATTCTCGTAACAGAGACCTGACTTGTCTGGAATTCTCATAACTGAGATCACAACAATAGTTTTATTCAATAAACATTTTGTACTGGTCCAAAAGCAATCCCAAGTTCAAATGTACCAAAATAATTATGAGAACAAAAACAAGATGCTCAATTCAGAATTACTTTGTAGTCATGCAATGGACTATGTCTGCAAATGAACTCCAAAGTCATTCAAGTATAGACCACTAATAGATTTTAAATAATTTTCCTTACTACTTCTGCATTCATCGCCACCATCATGTTTGAGCGGACGTTTCCAATAAAGGCTATTACACGTCAGTAGTCATCAACAGTCAAATCAAATGCAGTACATGGAGTTCTAAGGTGAGAAATCCAGATAAGCGTGCAGTGTTTTATTAGCCATGGAATGAACTTAGACTTTCATGCCCTAATATTGTTCTTCTCTATTCTATTATCTCTTGGCCATTCCGGCAGTCGCAGTAATCATTATTTTTCAAACATGAAACGCTTTTAAGTGTCTTATTAAAATGTACAATCTACATTGCTTTGGCAAGGATTAGACTTTCAACTGCCATTTCTCAAAATATTTAATCCAAACCAAAGTATTGCACTTTCTCAAATTATTTAAACCTTTTAACTTTGGTAAATGAATCCTGTCTAAATCTAATTTTCTGTTGCTCGAAACTTCGACTCTCCTGCTCCTCGGATGCTGCCTGACCAGCTGTGCTTTTCCAGCACCGCACTTTTTGACTCTTCATTGCAGCAGCCTACTGCATGCAGTTTTTGTCCTGCAATGACTGGAAGCAGAAGACAGCACGGTGGCAGTGGTTAGCACTGCTGCCTCACAGCGCCAGAGACCCGGGTTCAATTCCTGCCTCAGGCGACTGACTGTGTGGAGTTTGCACGTTCCCCCCATATCTGCGTGGGTTTCCTCCAGGTGCTCCGTTTTCCTCCCACAGTCCAAAGATGAGCGGGTCAGGTGAATTGGCCATGCTAAATTGCCCGTAGTGTTAGGTAAGGGGTAAATGTAGGGGCATGGGGGGGGGTTGCGCTTCGGCGGGTCTTATTTCCACACAGTAAGTAATCTAATCTAATCTCATCTAAGACAAGTGTCTACACTGTCTAGGTATCAGTAGTGAGCACAGCCAGTTGTAAAGCCAGCTTCAATATTTTCTTCTTTCTCCAATATTTTCTTTTGTATCTTGTTTCAGGGATGAAAATGTTCAAGTACTGTTTACCTTTCATCATAACTTGGAGCTTTGATCTTGAAACATCTCTCTGCATTACCAGGAATAGCACATCTGTGTGTCGGTGACCAGAGCTGGAGAAAATACTATTTAGTTTAATTACAGTACTGCACAATTTGATTTCAGCTGACTTATATTGCTTTGGTACTGTTATTCAATGTCCTCATGAGTTGGTTGATTATTGAACATTAAACATATAATAACACCCAAATTTCCTCTGCTTCACCCTTAAATACTTAAATCCATTCCTGGTAAGTGTGTTGCCCATTTGGCTTTCCTTCACACAGTATTTTACACTTGTTAACAACTGTGGTGACTTTACCTTTGTCTTTACTTTGTACTCATCCACAGTATGTGTTATATACCTTCAGTTAGTTCACAGATAGCTTTTTTACAACATATTGTCTAATCTCTGGACTCCTCCTTTAATTTCATTGATCTTCTGAGCTGGATATCCTTTCTAAATTTAACTACCTTGTATTTTCTCAATCTAAGTTGCTGAAGCCATTTTAAAACTGGATCAGGCTTAGCATTGTATTCTGAGGACACCTACTGTGTCTATCATTCATATAGTCATTCACTAACAAAAGGAGATCCTTCAGCCCATCAACTCCATGCTGGCCCACTGCATAACTATTCAGTGAGTCTCATTCACCCACTTATTGCCTATAGCCCTGCAAGTCTACACCATTTAAATGCCCACCTAATTTCCTGTTGAAATTGAGTGTCTCTGTTTCCAACACCCTCATTAGGCATCAAATTTCAGGTTATTATCACTCACTTTGTAAACTTTCCTCCCTCAAATCCACCTTTCACCTTTTACGTAAAACCTTGAATCTGCATTCCTAACCCTTGTAGCATTAATTAACAAGAACATGCCTTATTTATCCATCTTGATTAAGCCTTTCATTATCGTGAACACCTCTATCAAATTTCCTCTCAATCTCCTTTGCTCCAAGGAGAACAATCCCAGATTCGCTATTCTGAACTTGTCATTAAATTCCTTCATGCCTGGAACCATTCTGGAAAATCTTGTCTCTACCTCTCAAGAACCTTTATGGTCTTCCCCTCTTACCTGAAGCGAAGTGCCAGAAAAATTGCCTATTATTTTGCTGTTTAGAGTAGAACTGCATGCAATACTGCAGCTGAGGCCTAACTAGAGCTGTATAAAGATTCATTGTAACTTCCCTGCCTTTCTGCTCAGAATTTCTGCTTATTAAGCTTAAGATCCCATATTGTTTTGTTAACCACTTTCTTAATATGTTGTTTCAACTTCAAAGATTAACACATGAATCCCTTCAACCTCACACTATGTGGACTAGCACCACTAATTATATATTGCGTTTGGTTCCCACTTCTGCCAAATTCATTGTTGCACATTTATTTTGTATATGTCAAGTTTTCAACGAGTTGTCAGTTTAATCCAAAATCTTTGCAAGTGTCATATTATCTAAAGGCCTTCTGCACAGAAAACCATCTCATAGATTTGAAGGAAGTCATTACGTCTGTTTGAGAGAGGGCCATTGCTCATCCTTCCCTTGGTGATTGAGAATGTTTATCATTTGATGTTCGTCATCTATACTCGTTCACAACCTTTACTGTTTTCTCCTCTTACCTGACGTGAAGTGCCAGAAGAATTGCCTAATATTTTGTGATGCCTGTCTTTCGAGGTCTTCCTGGCCTCCCTGATTATCTTTCTAATATGTCTCTGCATGTTCCCAGATTCAATTCAATGAACACCCACAACAGCGAACCCCATGCAACCTTCTCTCCCAACAGTTTTGGTGCATCAACATTTTCTTTAATTTCAGTTGCTTTGGTCATTGGTCCAGTTTGCATTCATTCATTCTCCGTTACGTACTTATCCTCTAGTCTCAACATTGTAAATCCTGAATTTACTAGACAGAACAAGTACTGCCATGTACTGGGCTTAGTCATTGGGTATGTGGTGGAATATGAGTGGGCATGGAAGGGGTGGTTTTTTTTTGGGGGGGGGAGGTGAAACAGAAAGCATACAGAATCAGATCTGCTTCAGGCCTATTCTTTTTTCTAGCCACAGTCAAAAACGCCCTTTCATCCCAACATTAGAATGAGATAGGCTGTCTGGTGTTCGTGTTGACATGGGAAGTGATATTAAGGGATGAAAAGTAACTGAATGCCCATTTTTCTTGAAGTGTAGGGAATATGAAATTGTTTTGAGACCATTAATGGCATTTAAATACATACAAACTGAACGTGATATTTTCTACCGATATGCCATTCGTTGTTTTATTAAAGACTTACATCAAGATCACTGTGCCTGCATCCATCCATAGAGAGACCAACCTGGTAAGATTCAGTCACTAAAATCAATAGTTTCACCCGAAGCCCTGACATGTGTGTGACCTTTCGTACTTTCCCACTGCATCAGCACTTACTTTATTCTATGCTGTAAACTTGCAGGCTTTATACAGTGAAATTTTGAACAATTGAAGTGACGCCAATTTCTCTTGGACTGCAGGTTCTGAAATCCAGTTCAGAAATGAATTGCTGAAGCTAGCAGTATTGTAAAGCAGGAATGGAAATTGTTTGAAGTTTATTAATGGGCTCTCCCAGTAACCTTTTTAGCTACCAATCCAACTGATATTTTGCTTTCTTCTCACAACATAGCTGTTGGTGCTTTTATTGTACAGTGGTTGTCTCGATGTTTTGTTTGTTTTTGCTGGTAATGTATTTCTCTCATTATTGTCTCACTGAATTCCTTACACTAATATCTTTTCCATTTACTTTCCAAGCTACATTTTAAACATTTATTCGTTAGGATACACAAAATGCAGCTTCCAATTGTTGAAGTTAGATTCCATTACAAGAAATCCTCCAAAACTAAGCATTTTCCTATTTGTCATGTTGATCCCAGCTGATGTTACCACTGGACAATTCGGAACTCAAACTGAAAACTGACTTGATAATATTTTTTATTTAATATTGTCTTTCACTGAAGTACGAGCTTCAGAACTAAAGTTTTGTACACAAATGAAATGAAGATAAAATAGAACGAACAAACTTGTTTTTAAAACTTAAAGCAAAATGTGAAAAATTTTGAAACACATGGTGGTAAAAGTTACATCTATCTCAACACCATCACTTTACATGACAGGTTCATGTCCCAGACAGACAGACAGAGTTCACTTCTCTATCATATCTATATGTCTGACTTAAGTATTTCTTTCAATTCTCAGTCTTGAGATTCTATTCGTCATTGCATTGATTAATCACAATTGAACTTCAACCGTTTTGGTTTCAAATCACCCATTCAAATTTCTGGCCAAACATTTCTGGCCTGCAAGTTTCAAAGTGAACCTGAAGTAAACTGGTTCACAACTATTATCAACTATTCCTCTCTCCAGATAAATTGTTCTTATATTTAACTTCAGCTAGGCCCTTTGCAAAATGAACCTAAAAACTTTCCAATCTGTGGACTTTTCCCCAAACCAAATATAAACAATCAATTCCTGATTCTTCTAGGCTAAAAATAATGCTTTTCAATATTTAATCCCTTCAATCATAAAACTCTAACAATGCAAAAACAATTTCATTGTTCCCGTAAAATCTGATCTCTCATGCATACTGGCTTAATGGTTCAGGTAAGTCTAAAACCACTCATATGCACACACCAAAACTCTCATATCATTAGTTTAAAGCTGAACTCTAACAGAAATGATGCATAAATCACAAATCTTATATAATACTATCAATAGGCTGTCTGAATATGCTACAGAAAAAGTACTTGATGAAGCTCTGCTCATCTAGAGCTATTATCTTCCTTGTTTATGATTACCAGAAGTCAAACTTCAGCATCAAAACATATTGTCAGCAGTAAATAAGATCATCAGTACCTGCGGATCTTTCTGCTGGCAATCCTAGCAATGCAAAATGTACAGTTTGCTGAGTCATTACTTCAAGGGGCTACTAACAGTCTCTGTTATGTAATCATTATGAACATTCACTCCTTCATGACAGAAATTACAGAGGAGTATTACCTTGTACCACAAACTTGGTTCCTGGAGATCCACACACAGTCTGGCACTTAGATCAACTGCTAGTACTGCTAGCTGGTCAACGTTCTCTTTCGGCAGCTGTTTCTGGCAAACGTAAACACGCTTGACCCCTGATTTTTATCATTTCAAATCTGCAACCACATTTATTTTAGTCTTTTTCTTTATTAAGTGGTTTGATGACATTTCAAACTCTGGAATAAATCGGACTCCCAGCTCTATCTTCATTAGCACTTCAGCAGGCAGTAGGTCCAGATTCAGCAATGACAACTCCAACCATTTTGCCCCACACAAGGTCCACAGTCCTAGATGCTCACACATACCCTTTCACCTTATACTTCCCACAGAAGAAAGCATGTTTGGCATGTTGACTCACCTTGATTGTTTTGATTACTTTAATGTGGAAGGCTCAATTGCAAGTTCTGTACTCTCTCACAGTCTTGGGTGTGCTTCTTCAGCATCATGTTTAGGAGTTCTGAAGAAAGCTCATCAAACTAAAATGTTAACCTTGTTTCTTGCTGCACAGATTGTGCCTGATCTGCTGACCATTGCTAAAGTTTTCATTATTTGCCTGTGTAACGAGGTGAACTTGGCCATGATGTTTGTCTCAGTGCCTGCCTTTAATTTCAGAGAGCTCAGTATAAGACCATAAGACATAGGAGTGGAAGTAAGGCCATTCGGCCCATCGAGTCCACTCCGCCATTCAATCATGGCTGATGGACATTTCAACTCCACTTACCCGCATTCTCCCCGTAGCCCTTAATTCCTTGAGACATCAAGAATCTGTCAATCTCGGCCTTGAAGACATTGAGCGTCCCGGCCTCCACTGCACTCTGAGGCAATGAATTCCAAGGCCCACCACTCTCTAGCTGGAGAAATGTCTCCGCATTTCTGTTCTGAATTGACCCCTCTAATTTTAAGGCTGTGTCCACAGGTCCTAGTCTCCTCGCCTAACGGAAAAAATTTCCTAGCATCTACCCTTTCCAAGCCATGTATTATCTTGTAAGTTTCTATTAAGTCTCCCCTTAATCTTCTAAACTCCAATGAATACAATACCAGGATCCTCAGCCATTCCTCATACGTTAGACCAACCATTCCAGGGATCATCCGTGTGAGTTTCCGCTGGACACGTTCCAGTGCCAGTATGTCCTTCCTGAGGTGTGGGGACCAAAACTGGACACAGTACTCCAAATGGGGCCTAACCAGAGCTTTATAAAGTCTCAGTAGCACAATGGTGCTTTTATATTCCAACCCTCTTGAGATAAATGACAACATTGCATTCGCTTTCTGAATCACGGACTCAACCTGCATGTTTACCTTTAGAAACTCCTCGACTAGCACTCCCAGATCCCTTTGTACATTGGCTTTACGAATTTTCTCACCGTTTAGATAGTAGTTTATGCTTTTATTCTTTTTGCCAAAGTGCAAGACCTCGCATTTGCTCACGTTGAATTCCATCAGCCATTTCCTGGACCACTCTCCCAAACTGTCTAGATCCTTCTGTAGCCTCCCCACTTCCTCAGTACTACTTGCTTGTCCACCTAACTTCGTATCATCTGCAAACCCAGTCCCTTCATCCAGATCATTAATATATAATGCGAACTGCTGCGGCCCCAACATTGAACCCTGCGGGACACCGCTTGTCACCAGCTGCCATTCCGAAAAAGAACCTTTTATCCCAACTCTCTGACTTCTGTCAGACAGCCAATCCTCAATCCATCCCAGTAGCTCACCTCGGACACCATGGGCCCTCCCTTATTCAGCAGCCTCCCGTGTGGCACCTTATCAAAGACCATTTGGAAGTCTAGATAGACCACATCCACTGGCTTTCCCTGGTCTAACCTACTTGTCACCTCTTCAAAGAATTCCAACAGGTGTGTCAGGCATGACCTCCCCTTACTGAATCCATGTGGACTTGTTCTAATCAGACTCTGCTCTTCTAAGAATTTAGAAACCTCATCCTTAATGATGGATTCTAGAATTTTACCAACAACCGAGGTTAGGCTAATTGGCCTATAATTTTCCATCTTTTGTCTTGATCCTTTCTTGAACAAGGGGGTTATAACAGCGATCTTCCAATCATCCGGGACTTCCCCTGACTCCAGTGACTCTTGAAAGATCTCAACCAATGCCTCCGCTTATTTCCTCAGCTACCTCTCTCAGAACTCTAGGGTGTATCCCATCGGGGCCAGGAGATTTATCAATTTTAAGACCTTTTAGCTTTTCTAGCACTATCTCTTTTGTAATGGCAACCATACTCAACTCAGCCCCCTGACTCCCTTTAATTGTTGGGATATTACTCATGTCTTCCACTGTGAAAACTGACGCAAAGTACTTGTTAAGTTCTCCTGCTATTTCCTTATCTCCCATCACTAGGCTTCCTGCATCAGTTTGAAGTGGCCCAATGTCTACTTTTGCCTGTCGTTTGTTTCTTATGTATTGAAAGAAACTTTTACTATCATTTCTAATGATAGTATGATCCTTTTTCATTGACAGAATAAGAATTCTTTCTGCTGCCAGTTATTAAGGATCAGATGTGGAAGGAATCACCATTATAAACATCATTATACCCCAAAAGCCAGCATCCTTTACAATCATGCCTGTTATCAAGAACTTTCTACCCAAGACTAGACTGCATATATAACACACCAATCTTGTACTAATTTCCCAACACATTGCCATACCTCGGTTAAAATACACTATCACAGGGATAACATCAACTCCCGAGCAGCTCTGCCTCATGTGAGTGGGAGCACAATGACACCAGAGACTGGCAACTTTGCATACTTTTCATTGTACACATGTATTCCTATACTTGAGTCCACATAACAACAAAATCTAATTCTATTTTTAAAAACTGATGCTCCAATTAATTGACTTTAAAAATAAACAAGCTGAAAAACATTAATCTGACTGGAATTACATGTCCTTGGAATGCTGTCATACTGGATTCCCCAGTACTTCATTCATTCTTTCTAAAGTAATAAAACACTTGCATTTTCGATTGTAATTCTCAGAAATTATAATAGAAAGGATTACTATGCAAGCTAGACTTAGTCTGCTGGTGAAATAATTCTAGCTGAAGGGTGAAGGTTAGGGAAGGTTCTGCGAGGTCTACTTTATGGTGGTCGGAGGAGGGAAGGGGTAAAAAATATAAATTGCGGTTCAAAAGAGTCAGGAATGCCCATTCCCAAGAAATATGTCAACGACTGAATGAATTTCCCACTGCCCCTTGAAATGAAGGGGATAAATGCCCATTTATTGAACAGTTCCTTCTAAATGTCAGGTTTTGTACCTTGCCCCATCATTGGATAAAATGTGACTGCACTTTTTGTTTGGTGTCAAGCATTAACAAGTCAGGCAGTGTGGGGACTGGATGGACAATTAAGGATTCCGAGTATGAAGGGGACAGACAGATTATGGATTTAGTGCAGAGACGACCAGCTTCTGCCCAAGACTTCCCAACTCATTTCACCTGGCTCCCAGAGAGAAGACTCCATTATACAAGGATATTTTGATCAAATAAGTAAGCAATTTAAATTCACATTGAAATTCTAACTTCTTTTTTGTTACACTTACATTTCAATTGCAAGTCTTCAACTTCTGCTGCTGGCGTAGAGACCTGATCATCCAACATCATACCGATTTAAAGGTGACTAATACAGCCCTTACCTTGAGCAGAACAGCAGATCGATCCACCTCAGCTTTCGCAATAAGTTGACAGGTCAGGTCAAAATACTCAGCAGGTTTCACTTCCGAGAGTCTGATGGTTGGCTTGTGGATGGAAGGGTCTGCGCTTGCCCATCTGCGCAGCTCCTCCACCGTTCTCTGGTCAGTAGAAGTGAACTGATATGACTTGCTGGTTGTCCGTGGTTTCAGGGGTGCTCCTGGAATTCCGTCAAATGTCAAAGCTGAGAAACCAGGGGCATTGATGGCCTGAAGCTCTTTGCTGAATTCTTGTATCTGTACGTAGAAAATGCAACAAGGTTTATTACTTTATCTAATTTAAGTGGACCAGCTGATTCCCCCAGTGGTATAGATTGCACCATCCTCCTCTATGTGGGTCTTTTGGGTGGTCAGTGTGAGAAACATAATCTTGTCTTTAAGAAGAAAAAATGCAATGGGATTGATTTGAAATGCCCGGGGGAGCACAGTAGTGTTGGGTCAAAGCTCTTCACCTGAAACTATTAATATTTTACCACCTTCCTTCTCAAGTAGACCTTTTTTTTGTGAATGACTGACTTATACCTCAGCTCCTTTTGATATTTCATCTCATAATAACAATTACTACACTTCAAAACTATGAAATTAGTTGTAAAATTATTTGAGAAACCTTGATGTGGTGGAATGTTCTTTATAAACACATTATTTCCTGCTCCTTCCCATTTCATTCCATTTTTTTTCCACTTTGGCTTCACTCCAGTAAATATTGTATTACTGTGCATCTAATTACTAAGATCGGGGGAGGAGGCACTATTTGTAATCCAACTATTTCCATTGTCTGTCAACAAGGATCAATAACTTTCAGTCATGATAACTCTAGGTCCTTCACAATTCATAGTCAGACTCAAAACGCAGTAGGGTAAGGAATTATGGATACGTTTTTTACACAAGTGAGGGGTAATTAGAAAGACAGTTCACAGCATTAGTGAGAGATGATAAATGAATTGTATAATTGGAACAGAAGGGAATTACATGTGGAACAGAATAAGGTTTGCACGTGAACACTGAGTAACATGAACATTTTGCCAAACAGACAAAGATTCCACTGGATCAAAGTTGTGAAATGAGGTTGCTCTTAAGAAATTACATCTCCAGGAGAATTTTACATTCACCTGAAGCACATTGCATCAATCTGTGCAACCCTTCTGTCTGCTGAATCCACTGATCAAATAAAGGCTTTACATTTACAGTATATAACTATGAAAGCGACATGCTGTACACTGAGTATTAAATGTTTCTTAACAGTCAAAGCAATTTTTTTCCAAGTTCTAAACTTCTCATTTGTAAACATCACGTTGAAATATAGCATGTCAGAAGAGGCAATACTTTTCATGGCATACTTTTTGTTTTACACTTAATTTGTTTTTTTTCCTCACTACGGATAACACTGGTTGAAATGGAAAGATAATCAGCTCACAGAATTGTAAAATATCTGAAATTCATCAATAATAATAATCCCATTTCTATCAGCGAACTTACATAAAACAGTGTACCTTGAATTTATTAAGATGGTTCAATGGAAGATGGTATTATTAATTAGAAACATGCAAACTTTGTAAATCCACAACCTTTCAGGACATAAAAATGCTTGGATAGAGATTTAGAAAATCTTTAAAAAGACCATGCTTTTTAACAGTTTTCATGCACAGTTTGAGAAGATTTAGTGGAAGACGACTGTGCTGCACCATGAATTGTGCCACGATTCTCGTACAATGCCTGCTATTCTTTCCATATAAAACAGTTTTATAATAGCAACTAAACACCACAGAAGGATACCTTTGGGAAGGTCACTTTTACCTTAAATTGATCGCCTAGGACACAATGCTGATCCCATTTTTCACATTTAACACAAGTAGCCAGTGCAACACATTGAAAACCAGTCTGCTCAAAACAAATGGATACAACTTCACGTCTTTCAAGCTAAATTAATACTGAGTACAAACAGAAATCAGTTTTGGCACACGTATTACTTGGCTTCAGTGTGTTCAACATCAATTCTAACAAGTAATTTCACAAAGACAGTGTTAATAGGGGGAACAAAAGCTCTGCTCTTTTCTCCTGACAATGAAAGCAGCCCTCTCTGAAACTCAAAAGATTTTTGGAGATTATTCAAAAAACAGGGATGGTAAATAAGGGAACACTTGCCATGATTTCAGGGAAGCAATTTGTAACAAAAGTAGATTGCAAGGCTATCACTCGGAGTTAAAATCTAAGCGGATGGTGTAAAGAATGTTGTTTTTTTATTCCTGCCATTGCAATGCTGCACATTTTAGCAGATGAGTTTTTAAAAAATCTTCCGTCTTTTCAAATGTGTTTTTCTTTTGTGAACTGAATTCTTAAGCATGAAAGTAGACACTGAATGGACAGCAACAATAGAAAATATTCTAGAGAGCGCTGAAACTGAACTCTATAATTGAAGATGAAGTTTTCAGGCAAAGGGATTTCAATTTAAGATATCTGATAAACTATTCCTGGAGTGAAGGGATGATGTTTTATGAAATCGTCCTGAACAAACTATTCCCTGGAACATTTCCGATATAGTTGCATAGCAAAGTATTAATGTATTACTGCATTCCAGATCAAGCTTCAATTGTGACAGTGACAATGAAAAGATTATGCCCATCAATTTTGGAAACAAACACATTTTTTATAAAAGGTAACAGCTTGCAGACCGCAGGTGCTCAACTGATGAGAGGAATATGTCAAATAAAGCAACGTATGTTTCGTGGCATTTTGTCTTTTACACATTATCGAAACATTGTAAAAATTCTTTGGATTCTGTAATTATTCTTTGGTAGGACTAGGGAATTCTGTGTATATCTTTGCAACTAATGACTTACTAATAAAAATTCAGGTATGTCGATGTGTTTCACTTCTGGACGTGATTGCTTCATCACATCCCCCAGTCTGTTCCTCGGGAGAAGAGTGATTTTACCTCAATATGAATGTTTGCATTCACCAGTTTCATGTAAAACAGGGAGCTGCTCCCACAAGAGTTAAAACTTCAATTACCTTTCTCTAAAGACTGTGCTTTTTAACAAACAGACTGATGTCTCACAACATCTACTGCGACATACAAAATTCAATTAAAGGGCTTGGAATTGCTTCTAGCTGCTGTAAAAGAAAAGTAGCTCAGAAAAACATATTTATTAATTCAGTCAACAAAGTAATAAGGAGCTTATTTTATTGCTCATAGGTTACAATGTCTGTGAAGGGATGAAATAGTCTAAAGTATAATAGGCAGGATTTGTGTTTGGTATCTGGATCCAATTAATTTCACTCAATTTAAAAAACATATTGAAATTCTGCACAGGTTTTCTCTTGAAACAGGTCTAATAGAAACAGTCAAATATGGGTAGCAAATGGCATTGTCACAAACAGAAGTCAAACACAAAAACAATTGAATTGTATTTTATATCACTATGTTCATTCGATTTGTTTTAAGAAGATTTCTGTAGCAAGGTATATGAAAGAAAAGCCCTTAGAAGTACTGATAAGTCCCTTTCCCCTTTTCAATGTACAGAGTTAATCTGTCACAGTTTTAACATCTTTGCTGCATTGTCCAACCTATTTCACTTACCTGACTAAATTAGTCTTACTAAACTAGGTTGGATAAATGCTGCAAATGTGTTGCTGGTCAAAGCACAGCAAGCCAGGCAGCATCTCAGGAATAGAGAATTCGACGTTTCGAGCATAAGCCCTTCATCAGGAATAAGAGAGAGAGAGCCAAGCAGGCTAAGATAAAAGGTAGGGAGGAGGGACTAGGGGGAGGGGCGATGGAGGTGGGATAGGTGGAAGGAGGTCAAGGTGAGGGTGATAGGCTGGAGTGGGGTGGGGACGGAGAGGTAGTAACGAGTCTGTTTGAGAACGTGGCTGAAGAGTTTCTGTGCAGAGGAGATGACCTGGGGGGTGCAGTGAGAGAGGGACTCACTGAAATCCTTGTAGAGGGAGGAAGAGAGCTTCTTCAAGGAAGGCATCCTTGTAAGAGGATTCGCAGTAGGTTAAAATCTTCGAGTAAAAAATGAGGTCTGCAGATGCTGGAGATCACGGTTAAAATCTGATAAATGTCAATAGCAAGGAGGTGTGATCAAGCCTTTTGGGGTAAGCTGATAAACTGAGACCCTATGCAAGCCTCTCCAGTGGGAAAAGTCTACAAAAGGATACTAACTGATTTTCAGCTGATTGGGGCATCTATGGATTATTGGCTGGGGCAATATTTATTGCCCACCCATACCTAGCCATGAGGAGAAAGTGGTGAGCTGTCTTTTTGAATCACTGCAATTCTTGTATTACAATTACACCTTCAGCGCTTTTAGGGAAGGCATCCCAGTGACAGTGAAAAAGTCCCAGATCAGGATGGTGTGCAATGTTATGGGGAACTTGCAGGTTGCAGCACCTCTGTGCACCTTGCTGCCTTTGTCCTTCTAGATGATAGAGGTCATAGGTTCACAAGGCGCTGTTGATGAACTAAATAAGTCAAGTGAATGAAGAGAAGTATGGAACATGAAGCAAGGTTGAAACAATAGGATCAATTAACCACTGTGGTGAAAGCCACAGTCACCTTCACTAAGCAGAGAGCAATGGCAAATCACCACAGGCTGTGTGAAGTCATGGGAGCTTCAGCGTCAGAAATGTCGATTTGCAACACTCTGTTCAGTGCTTAGCCTTGGAAATAATTTATTCATCAGAATAAATTGCACATGTTTCTGGAGTAATTAAAATCTGCCAGACTTTATATAAATCCATTTCTAATGTTCAAGATTTCTGAAGCTTAAAAATTTTAAATGCCTGCATATTCATATATTGCATACTTCAATGATTTCATTACTTAAAAGAGTTGAAACTGAGCCAACTAAGATCACCAATATGCTAAGAGAGAACCTTCGTTTCTCCCATGTGACATCTACAGTTCTATTCTTCAACATTCTTGTAGAACAATCTTATCTACTTTCACAAATAATCTAATACAGTTCTAAGCTTAGTCTGGCTTTGGGATCAGGGTTTCCACTTACAAAAATCTGGCCAGGAATATAGAGGAACAACAAGCCACATAGGATGATAGCATGCCATTATTCAGTATCAGCACATTACATGTGATGAAGGCACATTACCATGATGTGCCAATTATGATTTTTTCATTTTATAATTACCATTGAAATACTTATTTACATGATAACGTATTCTGATGATCAGCATTGAGGATTGGAACATTTAGTACCTTGATCTGGAATAATTCCTCAAGTGTAATATTCGTGCAAACCTCTGGGTATCAATTCTCAAACGATGTTTACAAGGACATAGGATTAGGGTGAGAATGGAAGGATTTAAAAGGGACCTAAGGGGCAACATTTTCACCCAGAGGTTGGTACGAGTATGGAATGAGCTGCCAGAGGTGGTGGTGGAGGCTGGTACAATTGCAACATTTAAAAGGCATCTGGATGGGTATATGAATAGGAAGGGTTTAGAGGGAAATGGGCCAAGTGCCAACAATGGGACTAGATCAGTTTAGGATATCTGGTCGGTGCAGACGAGTTGACTGAAGGTTCTGCTTCTGTGCTGTATAAGTCTCTGTGAATCTACATGTTTATGGTTGATGAATAATATGGGCAGGATGAAATGAGAACTACGAGAGGGTGAATACAATTCTCATTTTAAGCTTCCAAATGTTATATTTCCAACATGAACTAATCCTGCACTAACACACTTCATTTTCAAATATTTGTTTGGAGTTTTCCATAGAAATAACACTAAGACCAATAGTGATCACTAGTAAAGTGTAAATCCGACAGCAACTCCCAGCTCAGTTAAATGCAGAAAGTGCCAAGTTACTTCATTCAGAAAGGTTTGCTTTAACAGTATGTTAGCTGTGACATGATATTATGAACCTACTAGACTTAAATGAAAGCTTACTTTTTGCTATACCCAATATATTTAATGGCACAATAAGTCTGAATTTCTACCAAGCAACTGCTCTAGCAGCGAAAATAAACTTTTACAAGTGGAGTGTCCCATCTTTCAGCTATTAATTCTTGTTGTAGATATTGAACATTTTTGGATGTCAGTATTTTTCTCCATTTATTTCAAAGTCTGTACATGAATTGACATTGAATTCACAAATTACATTTCCTAGATCAAACTATTAAAGGCTCATTAATAATTTGCCAGTCTGATTGGCCAAGGAGGTAAACAGTTGCATGCACCGTCCACACAAGTTGCAGATTCCAGGTGGTGGGAGGTGGTGAAATTTTCTTTAAAATCACAATAGGCAGCAGTGAAAAAGCTCATTGGAAGTCTGTTAGCTAGCTGATGAGTGTGTAAAGTCTGTCCCAATCTGTTGTGGACAACGGAATAGACTATAAATCTTTCAATGCGCTCACCAAGCTTGGGAGAAAGTGAGGACTGCAGATACTGGACTATCAGAGCTCAGAGTGTGATGCTGGAAAAGCACAGCCGGTCAGGTAGCATCCAAGCAGCAGGTGAATCAACGCTTCGGACTTAAGCCTTTCATCAGAAATTTGATGAAGGGCTTATGGCCAAAAGGTCGCTTCACTCACCAAACTTAGTTTTATTTTAATGGAAATGTTCTTTCATTCCTTGATAGGATGTTGAAAATGTGCCCTTGTTCACAAGCTTTTAGCTCTTATAAAGTAATATAAACTTGTTGCTATGCGATTAACTCCTCGTAAAGACTGCTTTGAAAGACAAAAACGTAGGTGTTGCAAATGGATCCTTGCATTTAGATTGTACAGTTAATTTGCAAAAGAAGTGTCACACTTTGTACTGCAGACACAAATTATGCACTACACGGCTTTGATAATACCTGTTCACATCTCACAATGCAGGCTTGGCAGGCCATCGGCAGATTAGGGGCGACTGGAATCCAGCTATTCAATATGAACTAATCAACATTCCTTGCAATTATATGCACAAGGTAAGAAACAAACTTTATTTTCAGCCTTTTCTCCATCTATTTCTTAAAACAGGATACCTATTTCCCAAGAAACATACCGAATCCAGTGCAGCTACACATTTTAACAGCAATGAACACTTATTTCAGGCTAAATATCCAAGTTACACAGGATTTTGCAGCCAATACTGCTCATCTTTGATGATTAACAATATCTTTATAATGTGAAATGTGACAGGAATAGCCCAATCAATCTCTTGTGCTGCCAATCAAGTAGATCCATTTCATTAGTTCTATCCCCATACATACCTTGGTTAAGAGTAGATAGTAATAAATATTAATAAGCTTTAAGAGACTGGAATGGAAGCATTACAAAGTTCATGCAATAGTGTTAAGCACAAGTTTTACTACAGAATGGTGACATAGAAATTTCAGTTTACCATTCTCATTAATTCTAACACACAGTCTTTTGGAAATGCTTTTCTGTAAGGTTTGTTACTTCTGTTTGAGCCTTTAGGATAGCTATTATCTGTGTTCAATTTCTGATACCCAGTACTATTGACTACTGTTCTAGTACCTTTTTTCAGTGGGAAATCTCCGAGTGAAAACTCTTCTCAGTGTAGGAGATGTCACTGTGCAAGGAAGGCACATTCATGTGGAAGAGGGGGTCACTTTTCGCAGGAGATCTGTGTGTCGGAACTTATGAAGTCTAATTAAGACAACACGCCATCACCAATTTACATATTTTTGTACCTAATCTAATCTAATCTAAACTATACCTAATCTACAATCTTTCATTTATAACAGAGGCATTCTCTCCTTTGGAGTCCACCTGTCTTGGTGTGGAGATCAAACTCAGTGGAGTACAGGCTTAAACCTACAGATGGCACTAAGGTGCATCTTTTGATACCAGGTTTGAGAAGTGGTTCAAAATTACTTTTCATTTTTAATTTCCATTTGAGAGAAAATTAGACCTACTTCATTACACTTTCTTACGTAACTGGATTAGAGAGCAGTCCCGCAGGAAGACTAATTAGAGAAGTTTTAGTTATTGCAGTGATTTGTATTCTCCAGCTGTGAGTATTAAATTCATCCTGCATCACAATGCCACAGGGAAAAGGAAGTCAGGCTTACTCAACAGACGAGTCTTTCCCATTGAAGAATGAAGGTCACTCCATGGTAAGTAATCTCATTTTCCCCTTCATGCATCAGTGTCCTGAACACAGCTAGCATACACTCAGAGGCATAGTGTGATACCGAGTGTTTGATTTGGGAACAGAAAGCCCATGTAAATGTGCTGAGATGATGACGATGATGCAATCAGCAATATCATAGCAGACCTATATGGGGCTGGAAAAACACTGAAGATCAAATAGGCTGACAGAACATACGAGCCTGGGTTAGTACTACCAGCTCAAAATGAAATGTAGAGATGTAGCCATGCCTGAAACTCATTTTGTTGAGGTTCCCATTGAGCTTCTCGACAATTGAGCTGAGAGAGAGAGAGAGAGAGACAGACAGACAGACAGACACCTGGATGAAGAAGGGGCCTTTAGACAACGAATTAATGAGCCAATTATTTTTACATCAACTCTTCATATATGAATTTCATATTGTTACGGACCAGGTCAGGCCCCCTCAAACCATTTCCACAGAGTAGCCCGGAACCTAACTTTGCTAGCTGTCTTAGGCAGGTGTAAAGTGGATATTCCAGGAGTGATGCAGCTGGCCCAACCATTCAGTTGTAAACAAAACGGAATTTATTTGAAAGATTACTGAAGGAAACACAAACAAAAAAAGAGAACAGAATACAGAACTTAACCTATCCAAAAACCCAACAGGTTATCCCTACTTAATGATGCTGTTTTAAATTCCTGTAACAATCATCACAAACACCCCTAACAAGAAAGGTAAAATCAAACACTGTGTTACAGCAGAGAGAGATGGCAGAGGCAGAGCGATTCAGCATGGAACACCTTCTTCCACAGAGCTATTTCTCTGACTGAGTTAGAGACAAAAAAAAAACCCACAGTCCTGGAATCCAAAGTTGACAAACAGGATGCTGGAAGAACACAGCAAGCCAGGCAGCATCAGGAGCTGGAGAAGTCAATGTTTCGGGTTAACCCTTCTTCAGGGCTTCTGACCAAAGTAACTGACTATTTGCTAAAACCAAACCAAACCAAACCAGACTAGAAAAAAAGCTGAGCTGAGAGAACTGGCCGCTCCCCTTTCAATGTACAAGTATCTTTTTTAAACTTGAAAGCCTTTTGCCTGAGGCAGTATCTGTTAGCTATAATCAAACTATTACTACAATCCATCCAAACTAGCCACCCCGAAACCTCTGCAGTTATGACCATTCTGAAAAAAAACACAAGGACAACATAACCTTGTTAAAGGAGCAGCATCATCAAAATATTGGCCACATGTTTCAATACTTTAAGTCAGTTCTTTCACCCATTACATCCATTGGTACATGAATTGTGGATTAAAAGCTAGCATGGCATAATTTAGCAGGTTTAAATGCTCGCTTAAATATGCTCCCTCAAAGAAATAGCAAATATTACAGAAATACTCCATTGAAAGGTCTGTGTGTAAAACACTTGAAATCACCATCACCCCAAAAAAACACACACAGGATTTGTGAAATAATCAGTCTTGCAAAATACATAAAATTAAATGAAATATTTGCATTTAAATAGCACCTTTCACAGCTACCAGACCTCCCAAAGCGCTCAAATCCACTTCTGAAACATAGTTTTACAAATATGTGATTCATGTCTTTGAGATGTATCACTCATTGTTTTATTCATTGAAGAAATAAATAAAAATCAAACTGAGAAACTGACAAACAATGCTGAAGCAAAGAGTGTTCCTTAGTGGAACCAGGGTATCTGCATGGATGGCTTTTAGCTCCTTAAGATATAAATTAGTCAAGGAGGTCCCAGAATCAACAAGATCGATTTTGATTCAAAAGAATTGGATTTACATTTCTGGTTGGAACATTCCAAACCTGTCACATTGCCAGGGAAATGGACTGTGTGCAACTAGGGAGGTTCCTTTGTTTATTTACTTGGTTTGTTCACAGAAGCAGACACAGTGGGGTGGCATAGTGGCTCAGTGGTTAGCACTGTTGCCTCACAGCGCCAGGGCAACTGTCTGTGTGAAGTTTGCACGTTCTCCCCGTGTCTGCGTGGGTTTCCTCCGGGTGCTCCGGTTTCCTCCCATAGTCCAAAGATGCGCAGGTCAGGTGAATTGGCCATGCTAAACTGCCCATAGTGCTAGGTGCATTAGTTGTGGTAAATGTAGAGGAATGTGTCTGGGTGGGTTGCTCTTCGGAGAGTCAGAGTGGACTTGTTGGGCCGAAGGGCCTATTTCTACACTGTATTGCATCTAATCTAATATGCATTCCAGTTTGGGAACAAGCCAACATGTCTGTAGCTCAATGAATCTGGGTGGCAAAAGGCATAAGTGATAGACAGACCTGCACCTTAATCACAGAAAATACTAAAGGTTCGATTTTGTGGTCCTCCATCAGACATTTTTTGAAAACCAGTGGGAGCAGTGTCCTGTATTACAACAATTACAAACCTACAGCAGGAAATTTAAATAATAAAAAAATCACACATCCAGTCATTAACCAAAATAAATTATGCCACAGAATTTCACATTTTAAAATAAAACCTTTACCGTACATGAAAATTAAACAATGCAGGACTACATTTTAGTTTGTTAAGGTTTTAAATTTGGTTCCCCTATTTGCTGCCTACTTCAAGAGTTGCATCATACATAAGACCTTGAGGATTGATTTACTTCCCCGCACTGAATTAAAATAGAGTATGCCACAACCTTTCAAAATTCACTTTAATTTTACCTCAGTGTTCTAGCTATTTCCCAAGGTATAGCATTTCATGGGGATCCTTACATTAGTTTTTGACTAAGTCATTCTCCAACATTTCATATAAATTCATGATTATGGGATTTTTGGCTCAAGCTTACATGTCACTGCTCAGTGATTTAAACATCAGGAACACCTCAGGTCCTAATGGTCTAATTTTTGTACAGCAAATTCCATCAACAGAAACATTACAAAGACCAAATAGTGTATTTTTGTGATATGAATTGAGGGATATTAGCCATAACACCATAGAAAACTCCTCCATACATCTTTGAAGCAATGCCACAGGATCTTTTATTTCCTTTATCTGAAAGGGAAATGGGAACTAGGTTTAACATCACATCTGATGCGAGTCACCTCCAACAGTTCAGAGCTACCCTGGTGTGTGATTTTAAGTTTCACAGTGGAACTTGAGCTCACAATTTTCTGAATCAGAGATGGGTGCTACCAGCTGTGCCCCAGCTGACCTGTGCGATCATATCATATCTTTCAGAGGTGTGTTTTGTTGGAAAGGCTCAGAGAGGCGCTGAGCAGTCTACCCAGAGCAATTAGGGGAAACATTTTGCGAGGCTGTGGGTTTCCTTTTTTACATAGGAATAATTGAGACAGCCTGAATGGATTGGGCCATGCTCCCACACAGAACCAGGAATTTTAGTTTTTAGTTTCCACTAGCAGTTGCTGGGGTCAAGAAGCCGGGGTTGGAAGCTGCATTGTCTCTATCTCTCTCCATCCTTCTCTCTCTGGGTGTGTTTATGGCATGTTACTATATTGGAAACAGTAACTGACAACCTATCATTCTGTTAAGTTTTCCAATGGAGTTAAGTTAATCCAATTTTTCCTTTCTTTTGTTACATTGTAACTATGTGCATGAGTAAAGTGTGTTTTGCTTCAAATCTGATCATTTGACTAATCAAATTGCATCCAGAACACAATGGCTGGCACTTGCTATTAAAACAAGAAAACATGAAGAATTAGGCTATCTTCTTAGTTTATTGTGAGGAGGTTTGGTCTGGTCCATAACATCTGCCACACCATGTTGTAACAAAACATGTATTTTCAATACTTAAGTGTGTTTTGTGCCCATCACAGCAGGTGGTGAGATACTTTCACAAGGGAGGGAAGAGGCCAAGAATCCTTGTGGGATCATCCATAACCCAATTTCTGTGATTTCCGTGAAGTGTCCAGTTATTACATTTTTGGATGAGTCATTTGGGTTTTCTTTACCTCTCAAAACAGCACTAATCTGTACATATCCAAAAATAACTGAGGTACTGTGGTGATGAATTTTATAGAGGGAAAGAAAGAAAAACAGATTTTTTTTTTTCTCAGCATTTGGTACTCTAATATGGTTCGTCATGGATAGATACTATTAAAAGGTACTGCAAGCTGAGAGATTTCAGTGCCAATAATGCCATCACAGAAGATTATCCAGAGTGCGACAGGGATAAATTGTCACGAACAGTCAATCTTCCTCCCTCCATCGCTTAGTCACATACACCCAGTGATTAAGGATTACTTAGTGGCAGAGGGTGAGGAACAAGGATCATGGAAAATATGAATCAAAGTTAGTTCACCACTTTAACAGAAAATTGACTGAGTTGTGCTATTCCACTGCTACCCTGAGGAACAGCCCATAAATCTAACATATTCAGCCCTCATACTCCATTTGTAGCAGCTGGAAGTCATTCATCCAATTATCTTTCCAAGTATCCTAAAGGCAATTTCGATAACATATTAATAGCCACAGCCACATCTACAAACAACTATCCAAATATTTCAATGCATTCTTAAAATGTATGGATAATAAAGGTTTTAGCAGGTAAAACATAAAAGGTGAAACACTAAGCCAATTTTTCACATTTTACAAGCTCTAAGGGATACAGAACTTGAACTTTTATGGCAAATAACTGGTTAAGCCATTCATTGTTACATCTAAGTGGACCACATAACGTGCTTCCAGACTCTGTTAAAGCTACTCACTATTTCAAAGTCTCCAACGGGAAATGGAAAGAGATTCTCTGGCTGTTCTTCTTCAATAAAAACTATGCAGTTTTTTTTAAAAAAAGAAGACACTCCCCTCTGCCTCTTCCACCCTCAGCTTCAATAATAAAATGTAAGCAGGATTTTCAGCAGTCAGGCGGAGATTACCCAATCAGCTGCTTCCTTCTGTGCAACAGTTCAAAAGGTCAAACTTCCCTCCGTGTTTCTCTTGCCTTAGCTTGAATTTTTTCTCCAGTTTCTCTCCCATTTTCTTTCATGCCCTATCCAAGCTAGAAACTGTTGACCAATCAATGTTCCTTCCTGACCCCTACATTACCTGATAATAGCTCTTTATCATCTGTACTTGTCCCCCTCTCCTTACTACTTTTTCCAGAAAGTTACCCTAAACCCCTTGAAAATGACCATTATTCCCTACACCCCTATCTCCAAACTCTTTTGCAAATTCCTTGAGCGCATTGTCACCTTCCAAGTCCATTAACATTTTGATTCCTCAAATTACCCAGTCTACCTCACTCACGGTACTGAAATATGCTTTATTAAAATTTGAAAGGGCATCCAATGTGACTGTGATTATGACTCTGGTAAGCTAGACTTTCTCATCCTTCTCAACCGTTGACATTGTTGAACAGACTAAGGAACACCATCGCCTCCCTTTCATTGTCCAATTGGGGGATCTACATTTGCGTGCTTGTTTTTATTCACAAAGTCACAGTCAAGGATTCAGCTGCAGTGCCTTCACTTCCCATACCCTGTCCTTTGGATTCGTTTTCCCTTTT
The DNA here is from genome assembly GCF_020745735.1 of Hemiscyllium ocellatum. Classification (NCBI taxonomy): domain Eukaryota; kingdom Metazoa; phylum Chordata; class Chondrichthyes; order Orectolobiformes; family Hemiscylliidae; genus Hemiscyllium; species Hemiscyllium ocellatum. The sequence goes on from NC_083419.1 coordinate 54,967,106, forward strand.
CCCATCTGTATATTAGTGGCGTTATCTGAAGGACATCATTGGGTTCACCATATACAAGATGGCAACCAGCTCTACCTCTTTCACACTTTCCATAGCCAATTCATCAAACATGTTACTGACTTCCAATTCTGGATGTGGAGAAAATCCCTCCAGTTAAATATCATGAAGGTAAACTAACCATCTTTAACCCCCTTCATAAACCAGCTGTCCTCCCAGCACTAACTGAGGCTGAACCAAACAGCTTATGGTCTTATGAACCCTGCTAGATCACCGACTTTAATCTCAAGAGCATTGCAAACTCTACCCTGCCTCAACTTACTGCAAACATCATCAGTGCCTTTGTTTCCTCAAGACTTATCAACTGGAATATTCCCCTGACAGATCTCCCAACTCCCACATTACATAAGCAAATTCATTCCAAAACTATGTTGGTCAGATTCTAAAAGCTTATCAAGCCCCATTCACCATAACTCCAATCTTCATTGACCTACATTGAATCACGGTACAGCATGACTCAATTTTCAAGTTACCATCCTGGGTTTCATATCCCTATATACTCTTTGTTAGCTCTGGAATCGCCTCCAGCTCTTCGCTGCTCTGATTCACTGTGCTCCTGAGATCCTGGTGAGACATTCCTGATTTTAACAGTTCCACCAAGGCACTTTCTGCTACTTTTGTCCTTGGTCATTAGAATTCCATTCATTCCTAAATGTCTTGATATTTCTACCCAGCACACTTCTTCTAATTTTGTTCCCTCTGATCAAAACAACTTGGTCATCATCCCTGATCTCCGCTTTCATTGTTTGTTGTCAAAATGAATGTCAACTGTTAATCCCAGCACGGCTCTTTCCAAGTTGCTGAATATGTTAAAAACGCAAAACAAATGTAAATAAACTTAAATGTAAATATCATGTTTTAAGTTGTTACATAATAATATGGAAGAAAACATCAACATTCTTTTACTCAACTTACCAACTACTCTCTTTATCTTGCTCACCTTTCTGACTTATTGAAGTCTTCTCTTGTACATCCAAAAATGCATTCTTCCTTTTTTCCAACCATTTTCTAGACAAGACTTAACTCATAGGTTCTTTAAACTTTAAAACAATCTTCAAGGCATTCACTGCCACATCCTTCTCGATTGCCCATTCGGATTCAGTCCCATTAACATTCCAAACCTGGTGTCATGATTGATCCAGCTTCCTAAAGTCTCTTAAACTTTGACATTTCACCAATATCAGCAATTTCTGTTTTCCTGTTCATTCATTGCTTTCTTAGTGGCAAAGCTAACGTATATTGCCCATTCCACCTTGAACTGCTGAAGTTCATGCAGTGTAAGCACATGCAAAGGGTTAATAGGGATTGAATATAATAACGAAGAAATGGTAGTTTATCTCTACGTCAGAGAGGTGCACGCTTTGGAGGGGAACTTGTGGGTGCTTATTCATGTGAAGGTAAAAACAGGGACTGCAGATGCTGGAAACCAGATTCTGGATTAGTGGTGCTGAAAAAGCACAGCAGTTCGGGCAGCATCTGAGGAGTAGTAAAATCGACGTTACGGGCAAAAGCCCCTCAGTGTTGCCTTTGGCCTTCTCGGTGGGAAAAGCTTGCGGCTTTGGAAGGGAACTTAGCAGGTTTGCAGGAGTATATTTTGAAGGTAGTACACTCAGGTGCCCAAGGCACAGATTGCAGAGAGAGTGAATGTTTAAGGTGCTGGATTGGGTGGTCTTGAGATGTCTCAATGCTGTTAGAGCTGCATCCACTAGGCAAGTGGAAAACATTCAGTCAGACCCCTTCCTTGTGCCTTGTGGATTGGGTTTGGTGAGGTCAGAAAATGAATTACCACAGAATTCCTAGTCTTCGGCTTTCTCTTGTAGTTTGCGTGTTTGTACACCTGGAACAGTTACCTTTCTAGTCAATGATAAGTGCCATGTTACCTAGAATGAATCTCTTGCTGGACATGGACATTTCCTGGCACAATATTATTTAATACTTAACAATCTAAGCCTTAACATTAATTAGATTTTGTTGCATGGGTCCAACAAACCGCAACGTTAACTGATATTCTGTGAGTAGTATCAAACACTGTGCGACCCTCAAAGATTTCTACTTCTAACCTTATAGGGAAGAGAAGACAACTCATGCAACAGCATAAGTTTGTTGAGGTGGGCTTCAGGACTTTATATCAAATAATTTTTAAAAAGGTCAGTTTTAAATATTTCGAAACTTTGTCTCTAAGAGATGATTAGCATGCATTAATACTCTGCAATCATTTTCATCATAGAAGTAGCAGGTATTTTCTAGTGCTGTTGTAATCAATACCGCCATGAAAGGTCAGGCTTATTATACAGCATCACAATCTCATGTGAGCACAATTCATTCTCAAATATATACTAGATAATAGACTGATTAATAAAGTTAACTCATAGGATTAAAGGGGTAGTGGCAGCATGAATACAAAACTGGCTAAAAGGACAGAAAGCAGAGAATAAAGAGACCTTGGAGTTCAGGTTCATAGCCACTTTAAAGTAGTCACAGGTAGACAGGATAGTGAAGGCGGTGTTTGGTATGCATTTCTTTATTGGTCAGAGTATTGAGTACAGGAGTTGGGAGGTCATGTTGCGGCTGTGCAGGACATTGGTTAGGCCACTTTTGGAATATTGCATGCAATTCTGATCTCCTTCCTATCGGAAATATGTTGTGAAACTTGAAAGGGTTCAGAAAAGATTTACAAGGATGTCACCAGAGTTGGAGGATTTGAGTTTCAGGGAAAGGCTGAATAGGTTAAGTTTGTTTTCCCTGGAATGTCGGAGGCTAAGGGGTGCCCTTATAGAGGTTTATAGAATCATGAGAGGCATGGATAGGATAAATAGACAAAGTCTTTTCCCTGGGGTGGGTGAGTCCAGAACTAGAGGGCATAGGTTTAGTGTGAGAGGGGAAAGACACAAAAGGGACCTAAGGGGCAGCTTTTTCACATGGAGGGTGATAATTGTATGGAAGGAATGGAATGAATTGCCAGAGGAAGTGGTGGAAGCTGGTACAACTGCAACATTTAAAAGGCATTTGGATTGGTATATGAATAGGAAGGGTTTGGAGGGATATCGGCCAGGTGCTGGCAGGTGGGACTAGATTAGGTTGGGCTATCTGGTCAGCATGGACAAGCTGGACCGAAGGGTCTGTTTTTGTGCTGTACATCTCTATGACTCTAATATTGATGAATAGTTGTTCTTTTTTGGACTTTGCAGAGATATACAATGTGTAACCCAGTGGCCAGTATTACAACCACACTTTTCAATACGTATTAATTATCTGGGCCTGGGTGTATGGGAAAAATGGCAAAGTTTGTATTCTCTTTCTAAACTTCATATTGAATAAGTAATGAGGAGGATAGTAACTTCAGGAAGAAAAACATGGACTGGTGAAAAAGGCAGACACATGGCAGATTACATTCACAAAAATGGTGCATGATGTGAGACATTTTGTTTCGAAAAATCTGGACTGGCATTTTGATCCGATTGATCCAATTCTAAGGACCTACAGAAACAGTGAAATTTGGGGCTGAATATACGCCCAGGTCACTGGAATAGATGAATGATAGCTTTTGTAAAAAAATCTTATTAATTATTGGCTTAATTAATAAGGGTAGACATTACAAATACAAGGATATTTTGCTTAATTTAGTTAAAACACTGGTTAAGACGGTATTCAATTCTACACATCACACTTCAGAAAGAACGTCAAAGCTTTGGAAAGACTTCAGAGGAGATTTACTCAAATGAGCTCAAGAATAACAGACACCAGTTATGTGGAGAGACAAGAGATGTTCCAGCTCAGAAAAACACTGAAACCTATTACAAAGGTTGTGATAACTGGACACTTAGAAAATAACAGGGATGGGCATCATTAGGAAGAGTTAGTATGATTTCATGCAAGGGAAATCATGATTGAAAATCTCTTGGAGTTTTTTGAGGATGTAGCTAGCATGAAGGGAGGTGGATGTAGTGTGTTTGAATTTTCATAAGGTTTCACACACCTTATGAAAACAACATTACATCATGCAAAGATTGAGAAATTGGTTAAGGAACAGAAAATAGAAAATAGTAATAAGAGATCAAAGTGCCAGGCTGCAATACCTTGGGCTTGGACCCCAGCTGTTCACAATATACATTAATACTTTAGAGGTGGGGCCCTAAATCTAATATTGCCATGTTTGGTGATAATCCCAAATTAGATGGGAATGTGAGGCATGAGAAGGAATGATGCAATGAGGATTTATACTGTCTAGATTAGTGAGCAAGAACTTGGAAGATGTAACTTAATGTGAACAAAATGTGGAGTTATTTGATCAAAGATGATCAAAGATGAAGGGCATTTCTTATAGATGTCCAAATGTACTGAATATTGATGTTCATGAATCATTGAAAACTAAACTCCAGGTGCAGCAACCAATAGGCAAGCAAATGGTAAGTTCACTTTTACTGCAAGGGAACTTTCACACAGGAGTAATGAAACCCTGCTGCAGTTGTACAGGGCTCTTGGTAAGAGCCTGGAGTATCGTGTACAGTTTTGGTCTATTTTCAAAGGAAGCAGATAATTGTCATGCCATTGTGCAACAAAGGTAGACCACACAGATTCCTGGGATTGTTGGGACTGCCCCGTAAGGAGCAATTGAGAAACTGGGTCTGAATACTCTTTTGAGTTTGGAAGAATGGGGTTTGATCTTATTGAGACATAGAAACATCTTGCAGGGACTGACCGAGAAGATGAAGAAAGGATGCTTTCTCTGACTTGGAAGTCTGCAATCAGAGGACACAATCTCAGAATAAGACGCAAGTCATTTAGAACTGAGATGAGGAGGAATTTCTTCACTCAAACGGCAACGAATCATTGGAATTCCCAGCCATTGAGGGCTTTTGAGGTTCAGTCATTGAGGGTGACTGACATCCATGTGTAAAATAGTAATTAGAACAGCTTGGAAAAATGGCATTAAGATGAAAGATCAGCCATGAACTAGCTCCGTAGAGGAGCAGACTCCAAGGTCACATGACCTACTTCAACTCCTACTTCCTTTGTTCTTCTGGTTCAGGGTGCTTTAATAGACCTGTTCAAAGTCATCATCTATTCTGACAGAGTAAAGGAGGAGATAATGGCAGAAGGATTCACAACCAGAGAACACCGACCTAAGGTGACGGATAACTGAACCAGAGTTGAGACGACAGAAAAAGTGTTTTACTCAGTGACTTATAATGATCCAGAAAGGGTGGTGGGAGCAAACTCAATAATAACAAATCAAGGAGAATTGGACAAATACCTGAAGAGAAAATATACACAGCTATGGGAGAGAGCACAGAGTAACTGGAGCACAAAAAGAAACCGGGACTGGCAGGGTAGGCCAAATGGTCTAACAGTGTCATCTCAGTCTACGATTAATTCATGGAATAGTTTGCATTCCATCTCTCCATTGCCCAGAGAACGAAATCTCTATTCAGTACATAATGAAAAAAATTAACAGTCAGCATACAAGTAAATTTATAAAAATCCATGGTGGACGGTTCTATTCATGTACGCACAAGTTAACTTGGATTGTTAAACTGTCTCAAACCTGATTCAATACTTCTCATTTTCCTCCCACTACCTTTGGTGATATCAAAGCAGAGTGAGGATAAACTTGTTAAAAAACAAAACTTCAAGGATATGAATGGTAGTTACATTTTCTGTAATTAAGGAGTAAGTGATCATTGTGTAATGTTAGCCACACATAACATTTCATAATGTGCATTCATTCTAATTAGTTGCAAGTGGATTATTAAATGTACACCCTGCATGGAAACCCATCCTCATCACCTTTTTCGGAGGGTGAAACTTGAATTCTTCTCTACAACAATTAGCTCTGACCAATTTGGAAGAAATGCTAGAGAATGGAGTGAGACATGGTAAGACTGAAGCAAGTCAGTATTGCTACAAGTGCTTAAGGTACCAGTCAGAAAAGTATGACTTCTTTTGAGTTATGGAGATGCCAGGTGCATGATGATCCTCATACTGAAGACTTCTAAGACTCTTACTCTGAGATCATGTTATGTTTCAATTATTAAAACACAGTCAGATTGGAAAACGGTTTTGGAAGCACTGATCGAGTCATTTATCTCAATATTGTGTCAAGGATCTTGCTCTTTGCGAATTAACATACTTGGATCTCATTGGTCATAAAGTTCTTTGGATCATCCAGATGTTGTGAAAGGTGCTGCAAAAACTTTGCTTCTTTCTCAGCTTGGCTTTCTTTGAGAAGAAAGGCTAGGGCTGTCATCACGCAAAGGAAATGAACAAGCTCACCTTGATTCTATGGAATCGAACCACATCTCCCACTTTGTAGATTTTAGGAAGTAAATCAGCATTCCCACTGAAAAGCACACAATTGAGTCTTGCATTAGAAGGATCCACTATTGTCACTGTGGAGCAGAAATCTGAAAAGATACGACAACATTCAGTTCAAAGAACATAAAATTCATGAAAGCATCTTTATATCATAATAGTGCTGGCTAGCTAAATGACCAGGTTGTGATGCAGAACATCACCAACAGCATGGATTAGATTCCTATTCTAATTTGGATAGGCTTGAGGATCTACTTTCTTGCTCTGTCCAGTGATAGCAGAAGACAATAACAAACTAACACTGACAAGAAATAGCTCAGTGTGAAACCAAAGCAGACAAGGAGCCAAGAACCTACCTTTAAGTCACAGCACATGTGCCAGTAATAATGTGGAACAATATAGATGAGGAATTGTTTTTTTCTGGTGGGAAGGCTAAAGAGCAACTCCTAATTATTGTATAATTAATTTAGGTCACTCAAGGGTAAACATCAGTAAACAGATCTGCCATGTAGAGTAGAAGAGATCCAGAGAGTAGTGGATGTATGGAATGCTCTGTCCCAGAAGGCTGTGGAGGCCAAGTCTCTGGATACTTTCAAGAAATAGATGGATAGAGCTCTTAACCCTTGATTCCAATAGCTTTATGGGGATAAGGCAGGAACAGGATACTGATTGAGGATGATCAGCCATGATCATAATGAATGGTGGTGCTGGTTCAAAGGGCCGAAAGGCCTACTCCTGCACCTATTGTCTGTTGTCAGGACAATCTTCCCTAAACCAGACTAACTAAAAATTTCAAAATGAGATGGAGTTGCTTCACCAGGCACCACATAATACAAGAGTGTATGTAAAGCATATAATACCTCTAATGCTGACCCAGGGGAAACATTTTAAGATTGACAGTCACTCAGCGTTGCGTTACTTGAGGGTTTTTTTAAGATTATAAATTATGATGGGTTATGAAACTGAGCTGAATGGAAGGTTTAAACGATACTAATCAGTTCAGAACTGAACTAATGCTAGGGCCTAAACAACCTCTTCATGTTCTCGTGCACCTAAGACATTCAGAATAAATTGGATTTTTCAACTCGTAATTAATGAAGTAATATGGACATTTTGCTGAATCGAAAAGGGCACATGTATCTGACAATTTGTCAAGAATGCCTCCCCACCTCAACTCTCCGTGCCTAGAAATAAGAGAAGTCAGTAGAGCATTTTCTTTTACCCAGTTCTCAGGAGAGGTCCCTTTTTAAAAAAATGTTCAAAAGACAAGTATATGTATTATAAGAGAAACTGATTTTGGAACGCATTAAAGAAGTTGGTTTTAAAGATGGATAACAAAAGAGAGCAAGTTTGGTTCACTTCATGAAATGGCCACGTCTAAGTGTGAAATATCAAGTGACTGAGGTTGTCCACGTTTTGTTCAATTCTTTACACTTTATTTCAAAAAGTGTGAGCTAATGCAAGTTACATTTTGGGATGGTCAACAAGGCAAGGGATTAACAATGTGGCCCTTGGAGGTACAAAAGATCAGAACGACCTTGGTAAGCATGTCCTTGTAGGCAGCAGGAGCAGGTATCTAACGGGATGAAGGAGGCGCATAGGATACTTGCCTTTATTAGTCAAGACATTGAAAACAACAGCAGGAAGGTCACAACAGAGTTGTGCACAACAATAGTTAGGCCACATACAGATTACTTTGTGCAGTTCTGGTTGCTACAAGATAGAAAATATGCGATTGCACTAGAAACGGTTATGAGGATCTTCACCTTGCCTGAGCCGGAACAATTCAGCTTGAGGAAGAGAAACAAGATTTGTTGGCGTTGTTTGCCTCAGTAATGACCTATCCCTCCTTCACCCTGACAGCAGTCTACTCTCCTTCACCCTCGATAGCGATCTACCCCTCCTTCACACCGACAGTGATCTACCCCTCCTTCACCCTGACACTGATTTACCCCTCCTTTACCATGACAGCGATCTACCCCTCCTTCACCCTGACAGCGATCTACCCCTCCTTCACCCTGACAGTGATCTACCCCTCCTTCACCCTGACAGCGATCTACCCCTCCTTCACCCTGACACTGATTTACCCCTCCTTTACCATGACAGCGATCTACCCCTCCTTCACCCTCGACAGCGATCTACCCCTCCTTCACCCTCGACAGCGATCTACCCCTCCTTCACCCTGACAGTGATCTACCCCTCCTTCATCCTCTACAGCGTTCTATCACTCCCTCACCCCGACAGTGATCTACCCCTCCCTCACCCAACAGTGATCGACCCCTCCCTCACCCAGTGATCTACCCCTCCTGCACCCTGACAGCGATCTGCCCCTCCTTCACCCGACAGTGATCTACCCCTCCTTCACCCTCTACAGCGATCTATCCCTCCTTCACCCAGTGTGATCTATCCCTCCTTCACCCAGAGAGTGATCTACGCCTCCTTCCCCCTTGACAGTGATCTACCCCTCCTTCTCCCTGACAGTGATCTACCCCTCCTTCACCCCGACAGTGATCTACCCCTCCTTCACCCCGACAGTGATCTACCCCTCCTTCACCCACAACAGTGATCTACCCCTCCTTCACCCACAACAGTGATCTACCCCTCCTTCACCCTCGACAGCGATCTACCCCTCCTTCATCCCCGACAGTGATCTACCCCTCCTTCACCCCGACAGTGATCTACCTCTCCTTCACCCTCGACAGTGATCTACCCCTCCTTCATCCCCGACAGCGATCTATTCCTCCTTCACCCCAGACAGTGATCTACCTCTCCTTCACCCCAGACAGTGGTCTACCCTTCCTTCACCTCAGACAGCGATCTACCCATCCTGCACCCTGACAGTGATCTACCCTTCCCTCACCCCAGGCAGTGATCTATCCCTCCTTCACCCAGACAGCGATCTACCCCTCCTTCACCCCGACAGTGATCTACCCCTCCTTCACCGACGACAGTGATCTACCCCTCCTTCACCCACGACAGCGATCTACCCCTCCTTCACCCTCAACAGTGATCTATCCCCTCCTTCACTCCGACAGTGATCTACCCCTCCTGCACCCACGACATGATCTACCCCTCCTACACCCTGACAGTGATCTACCCCTCCTTCATGCAGACAGCGATTTACCCCTCCTTCACGCAGACAGTGATCCATCCCTCCTTCATCCCCTTCAGCGATCTACCCCTCCTTCATCCCAACACTGATCTACCTCTCCTTCAGCCCGACAGTGACCTACCCCTCCTTCACCCAGTGATCTACCCCTCCTTCACCCTCAGTGATCTACGTGTCCTTCACCCTCGACGGTGATCTACTTGTCCTTCACCCTTGACAACAATGTACCACAGCCTCACCCTGACAGTTATCTATCCATCCTTCACCCCTGACAGTTATCTATCCCATGACCAAAGGCCATTAGTGACCATCATCCTCCACTCTGACTAACCCACCTGACTTTGAGTCAAAAGTCTGTCCCCATAATGGATGATTTGACCGCACCTCTGCACCACCATATAACCCATTTTAAACTGTCTTTTTTGAAAGAAAGGAGTTTACTTTATTCATTGATAAGATGAGGGAGTCACTGCCCACACCAGCACACTTATTGCCCATTCCTAATTGCTCAGAGAACAGTTATGTCAACCACATTGCTTTGGGTCTGGAGTCCCATGTAGCCCAGACCAGGTAAGGATGGCAGTTTCCTTCCCAAAACGACATTAGTGAACCTGATGGGTTTTTATAATAATTGACAGTGGATTCATGGTCCTCATGAGACTGTGAATTCCAGATTTTTATTGAATTCAAATTGTATAATCTTCCATGGTGGGATTCCATCCCTGGTTTCCCAGAACATTACCTGGGGGTGTCTGGACTAACTAGGCCGTTGCCTCTCCTAGCTTGAATCAAACATCGAAGTTTATGTGGGGGCATTTGTAAACATTGTATACTTATGGGAACAATGGGCTGGTTAGACAATTTTAAAGCATCTTAAAAGATTTTATCAATAGTTCCAAAGGTTACATATGGTCACATAGCAATCAGAAATGCATTTGTTTTACGTATCCAGTTGCCCAGGATGTGGATCCACTGTATAATACCAATGGATCATAGTCACACCATATTCATCAGTAAAATGGAGTGGGGAGTACACACAGATAGCAGTGTGTATTAGCAGGATGGAGCCTGCTTCATGGGCAGTGATTGCTTGCCAATCAGTAAGGAGGCAGTGCGGGCACATGCTAATAATGGCAAAGAGCAAGTTGAGAGTGTGCTCTTTTCTATGTGATGGGCTGTGAAGGATTGGTAGTTTTCTGCTTTTTTGGAATGGAATGAAGTGCAGAACAAGAACGAACAGGCAATGCCTGGGGGATGGTAGACAGCTGGAGCTCCATGAAGTCTGATTCTCATATTGGTAGCCTTACTGTGCATTCCCAGTTCGGGTTTTAATTCTGCTGGTATCCTTTATGTCTTCTTCTCTTCCTTCTTATACTCAGAACTTTGGTTGCTCTTTCCTAGATTATGTAATCTGGAAGGAGATTTACCCTCCACAATAGCTTACTAACTACTCATTCGATGAATCTTCCAAATAGCTTTGGCCACTCAATCAATCACCTTTGGTACAAGGTGTGGATTATCAATGGTGTGGACCTGCATCTATCAATAGTTATTCCAATAGCAAACCCATGAAACACAATAACAGTCAACGATGAAGGGCTTTTGCCCGAAACATCGATTTTCCTGCTTCTCGGATGCTGCCTGACCTGCTGGGATTTCCAGCACCACTCTAATCTAGACTCTGATCTCCAGCATCTGCAATCCTCACTTTCACCTTGTTGAACAACATTACCATCTATAAAATGTTGTGCGTTCAGAGAGATAGACGATGAAGATTGCTTATATACTCACTAAACTTTGAATATCGACATGAGAATTAGTCTCAATGCTACTTTAGCGTGAACATGAAGAAAATTCCAAAAGAAGGACATAGAATCTTCAAGAGTTAACAAGCAGCATAAGTTTGTAACTTCCATAATGTATATTTCATAAGCGCATCATGTACTTGGTCCCAAAGGACCAATGAATGCTGGTCCCAGAATAAATTAATTTCCATTTTGTGAAGAAAAGCAGCAGGAAGTCATTAGATTAACCTTTTGAATTTTAATGCCTAGGGTTTTTGTGCCTACTTCTAAATGACAGCTTAACATAATAGTGCCTATCCTCCTGTGTTAACTACTTACTACTTGACACATGTATCCACTATCTCATCAGACATTAGAACTCAGGGGATCAATTACATATGGAACACTATACATTAAACAACACCTTTATTTCTGAATTAAACATCAACACTTCTCAGCTTTGCACACATATCGTGTTGCGATGGAGCCCCATTTTAAATTGCTTCCATTATTTGCTCCATAATGTACACATTATGGTTTGAAATGGAGCATAATATTTGAGTAATCTTAATGTAAGGCCTCACCATTAGGTACTGAAATAGTGGATACAGTGTTCCAACATGGTGAGACAAACTTTCCAATGTACGTGTGCCATTTCATTAGACAACCTCAACATCCAAAATGATTAAGGTACAAAATTTGACACAGGAAGCCTATCACCACAAAAATGGCAGTGGAGATTCAAATCAAGATGATCCCACCCTTCCAAACAAAATAATGTGGCACCCTTCACAAGAGCAAGAGAAGCTCTCCTGCTGCCTCAGCTCTCTGGAAAGATGGCGTATTACCTGGAGGGTGTGGGACTTGCTCCCCCATCTATACACCTTCCAGGTGAAGCAGCGATTTACCAACACCTCACTCAATTAATGACTGCATTCGCTGCTTGCCATGTTGTGTCCTTATTGGGGAGGCAAAATGCAGACTGGGTGACCACTTTGCAGTACACCTATGTTCTGTCTGTAAACTGACCCTGAGCTTCCAGAACACCATCATGTTTCCTTGGCCAAAGTTTCTGTCCTGGGTCTGCTGCTATGTCCCAATGAAGCATAGCACAAGCTGAAAGAACTACATTTTATCTTCTGCTTGGGGAACTTTCGGCCCACTCACAGACTCCACGATCACCCATCTAGCTTGGCTTCGTCCCTAGTTTACTATCAACAATCCTTTTTGTCCACCTACCTTTTTTCCCTCTCTCTGTGGGCTCCACCTACATTTATCTACTCATTCACTCCCTCCCTCATCCCCTGCCATCAGCACAAACACTTTTTTCTCGGTACAAAAATCACACAACACCAGGTTATAGTCCAACAGGTTTAATTGGAAGCACTAGCTTTCGGAGCGACGCTCCTTCATCAGGTGGTGATGAAGGAGCGGTGCTCTGGAAGCTAGTGTGCTTCCAATTAAACTTGTTGGACTATAACCTGGTGTTGTGTGATTTTTAACTTTGTACACCCCAGTCCAACACCGGCATCTCCAAATCATGACTTTTTTCTAGTTTCTATCTGGTCTGGAGACAGGTCACTGGTCTTGAAACGTTAACCCTGCTTTCTCTCCACGAAACCTACTGCATTTCTCCAGCAATGTCTGTTTTTCGTTCATACCTTTTGGAGAGATAAAGGTACCTTTCTGGATATTGTCCTAAAGGCATCTTTGCACGAGGGCAGGTGCCCTTTGGTATTGCTTAAAGCAACTATGAATGTCTGGTCAAATATATAAACCCATTGAGACTGTGAGGAAAATCGGCAAACATAGATGTCAAGGTTTTTTGATATTTAAAACAAATCTGCAAACAAAAAAAAATCAGTGCTTGCCGATGACATAAACTTGAGGATTATCATTACAGGAGTAGTGTTGCATAGCTGATTTCACAACTCTGCATTATGACAGTGGGGTTGGTATCATTTCACAGTTTGACTGACAGCTCCAAATGATTTAAACTCTTTAAACAGGACTGTGAAATTAAATGCTTGTTTTTCTCAGGAATTACAAGTAGTTTAATATGGGGGATTTATTGATTACAGCTTTTTTTTTAAAGGGGTGAGATCTTCAAGACACTTGAAAATTTGACCTGATCTCAGCCTGGGACATGAGGGCTGCTCATTGGGAATGCTGGGTGAATTGACATAGTAAGTGCAAGACAAAACAAAAACCAAAGAAACTGTGGATGCTGGAAAGCAGAAACAAAAACCAGAAATTGCAGAAAAGGCTCAGCAGCTCTTGCAGCACTTGAGGAAACAAATCAGAGTTAAGGTTTCGGGTCCAGTGACCCTTCCTCAGGGTGGGGACATGGATCGAGGGGAGTTGGCATTAATTGGCATGCAGCCCACCAGGGGTTGGCTACAGGGGCATTAATCAGCACAGAGGCTATAAGGAGCTGCGTGGGGGGGGGTGTGAGGATGGAAGGTGGTATGAGAAGCATGTCAAGCAGGTGAGGGCTGTTTCTTGTTTAATTCTGTTTGTCATACCTTCAATGAAATGCTCAAACACCACAGCCATTTCTCACTGCCTCCCCTTCCTGACATCCACAACTTCCATTTTCGCTGCCTAACAATCCCCACCACAGCCCCAAAGTGTTGGGTCATGTTTCTGAGTCTGGGTTAACGGAGCTCCCCACTGCACTCCCAACCCAGGAGTGATGTACAAGCATCATTACTCAAAAGTATTGCTGGGGTATTGAGTTCAGTCATGGCCTATTCCTCCTAAAGATTGGCACTAATACTTTAAGGTGATCTTGTCTGCTCTTTCAAACAGCATCATGCAATCTTCGACAGCTACCAGAGAGGGCAGTGTCTCAGTTTAACAAGCATCCACAAGAATGCACCTCAGACTGAACAGCAGTCCCTTGTTAAAGCATAGGTCCGTTCAGCCTGGAATAAACACTTTAGCCTCTGAAATGGCACTCGAACATCTAATTTATAGATGAGTGTTACCATACAACCATGAAATATATTTAAAGTTAGGAAGACATAATATATCTCATGTGGCCCTTTCTCAAATGTCCATAAAGTTCTTCTTCAGTATGTGTATTTCCAGCATTCCCCTTTTTCTACCTCACACCTATAATATTCACTGGTTTTCTATGTGTCACGAGCAATATCCTGGAAATTCACCAACGATCCTTAGACAGCACTTTCCAAACCCACAACACTTCCACCTAGAAGAACAAGGACAGCAGACTCATGGGAACACAATCAGTTACAAGCTCCAGTCCAAGCCACTCACAATCCTGCCTTGCAAATGGACCAAATGCTTTGATCCTTTAGTTGGTATCTCTCTTTAAGACACCTAAAGGGAACTAAATTCACCATTTCTTGAACTTCAGAACAAACATGTTAAGTTCTCTAAACTCAGGTTCAAGGTACACTCAATGATTTCTAGATTTTCTGTCTCCCTGCAACCTTGCATAAGGCAACATTACAGATCTCAAACTCTACGTTAATCCACTGGACTACGAACATCACTATATGGGTTGTAAAATAACAGTAAAACTGCAGGCAGAGAAACAGGCTTCCATAGTCCCAACACATAGCCCAGAAAAACTCAAACAAAAACATAAAATGTCAACTCCCTACTCCTTAACACAAAATAGAAGCTAAACGTAAAGTTCCATATAGCTCCTAACACAAGGTAGTGCTACATTATATCTATGTTTTCAAATCAAAATATACTTGAGCCAAGCACATTACTATTTCAACTGTCAACTGGATGGAAAGTCGGGGAAAAAACTCCCCTAGAGTGAGAGAGTTAAATAAAATTCTTCTTCATTAACATATCCTGTGATAATTTTAAAAAATACTGTGTTTAATTAGTGACACACTATGAGGGCAATTATTCCCTTC
Source organism: Hemiscyllium ocellatum (assembly GCF_020745735.1). Classification (NCBI taxonomy): domain Eukaryota; kingdom Metazoa; phylum Chordata; class Chondrichthyes; order Orectolobiformes; family Hemiscylliidae; genus Hemiscyllium; species Hemiscyllium ocellatum. The sequence goes on from NC_083419.1 coordinate 54,982,267, forward strand.
ACTATGTCTGTACTTATCTACATACTTCAGTCGTAGAATGAAATGAATTAGACTGGCATCAAGCTGCACAACATGTGGAAACCTGCCAATCATGGCCAGCTGCCAAATCATGTCAGAAGCTGCCATTAAACTCCATTCAGAGAGAGGCCAGTACCTCGATGTTGTAACTGAAGCTTAATGTGAGTGAGTTTTGAGAAGATTTGTAGCTCAGATTGAGGTTCTGGACGTAGGCTTGCTCGCTGAGCTGGAAGGTTCATTTTCAGATGTTTCATCACCATACTGGGTAACAACTTCAGTGAGCTTCCGAACACAGCTTCTTCCAAAGGCTCACTGATGATGTTACCTCGTATAATGATGAAACGTCTGAAAACAAACCTTCCAACTCAACGAGCAATCCCACATCCTGATGCTTAATGTCTTGGCAAATCCAAAAATACACAATATTAGGAGTCATTTCCTGACTCTGAGCCGACAAAACTGCTTCTTTACCACCCATGATAATTTAATCATCTGGCATGCTCCAGCTGGATTTATATGTCTAGTAAGTCGCCACCACTGTATCAACTTGCTTATTGACTGCACAATCTGTTCTGAGTTGCACTAAATGGACACAAGCTCGTCAACCTTTAGGATCGGTCATTAAAAAAAAGTTCATCATTTAGGAACTGAGCTCAATTCCAACACCGGTCACAGGAAACATCACAGAAAAGGAACAAACAAATGAAACACACACACACACCCTTGTTTAACCATGCAGGTGATAGTTGGTGTTATCAGGAGCTGACCACCAGGCTAACTCAATGAGCTGTGGATGAAACTGTACCAATCAAAAAAACAGGGAATCATATCAGGGCCTCTCGATCATCAGTAAAGTGACGGAAGGTGTGAAGTTGTTGACTTGCTCACTGACCTGGTAAGTTTATTTGCAGATGTTTCATCTCCATACTAGGTAATGTCATCAGTGCGCCTCTGGTGAAGCACTGGTGTTCTGTGCCCCTTGCAATGTGTGTCCCCCAATTTGCTGAGGTGGGTGGTATCATTTCTGGTTCTGTCTCTTAGTGGTTGGTATGTGGGGTCTAACTCTACATATTGTTAATGGAGTTCCGGGTTGAGTGCCAGGCTTCCAGGAATTCCCATGCACATCCCAGTTTGGCTTGTCCTAAGGATGAGTACATTGTCCCAGTTGAACTGGCACACATTTTTGCCTGTGTGTATGGACACAAGTGATAGTTGATCATATGTTTTGGCGGCTAGTTGGCACTCGTGTACCCAGACAGATAATTTTCTTTTGGTTTGCCCTATGTAATGTTTGTGACAGTCTTTCCATGGTATATTGTATATGACATTGGTTCTGTTAGTTGTCGGTATGGGATTCTTTATACTCGTCAGTAGCTATCGTACTGTGGTTGACGATTTGTGGGCTACCAGGGGTGAAGGTGTCATCAACAGTGCTATCATGCAGCACCTGCTCAGCAATAATCTGCTCAGTGACGCCCAGTTTGGGTTCCGCCAGGGCCTTTCAGCTCCTGACCTCATTACAGCCTTGGTTCAAACACGGACAAAAGAGTTGGATTCCAGAACCCTTGACATTAAAGCTGTATGCGACCAAGTCTAGCATCAAGAAGCACTGATAAAACTGGAATCAATAGGTATGAGGGATTAAACTCTGCACTGGTTGAAGTCATACCTGACACTTAGGAAGATGGATGTGGTTGTTGGAGGTCAGTCATTTCAGCTCTAGATCATCTTCGCAGGAGTTCCTCAGGGTACTGTCCTAGATCTAACCATCTTCAGCTACTACCTTCCAGTGTAAGGTTGAGGAGAATGAGAGGAGATCTTATTGGTGTATATTAGACACTAAAAGGGATTGATAAAGTAGATATAAAGAGGATGTTTCCTGGACTGGGCTAATCTAGAATAAGAGGTCATAGTTTTAGGATAAGGGCTAACAGATTCAAACAGAGATGAGGAGAAATTACTTCTCTCAAACGGTCATGAATCTGTGGAATTCGCTACTCTAAAGTGTGATGGATGCAGGGACATTAAGTAAGTTTAAGAATGAGCCAGACAGAATTTAACTTTTAATGGCTTGAAGGGTTATGGAGAGTGGACAGGAAAGTGGAGCTGAGGCTGAGATGAGATCAGCCCAGCCATGATGAGATTTAATGTTGGAGCAGGCTCAAGGGGCTGAACTGTTCTTGGTTCTGATGTAATGTTATGTCAGAAGTGGGGAGATTCAGCAATGACTGCACAATGTTTAGCAATGTTTCCCGAGTGTGATGGAATACTCCTCACTTGCCTGGGTAAGGGCAGCCCCAACAACATTCAAGAAGCTTGACACCATCCAGAGCAAAATAGCTCACTTGATTTAGCATCACCTGCACTATCTCCACCACTGACACTCCGGAGCAGCAGTGTGCACTGTCTACAAGGTGCACTGCAGAAATTTATCAAAGATCGGTAGACAACACCTTCCCATAAATAAAAATAAAAAGAGGCCCAATAAAGCACTTGATTGACACACTGAATTTTTACTTTGCCTGTGACTCTTCAAAATCCAACACTGAAACCTTGTCTGCTGAATAATACCAGACTCAAAACACTAATTCCGTTTCACTCTTCACAGATGCTTCAGGATCTGGATGGGTATATGAATAGAAAGGGTTTAGGGGGATATGGGCCAAGTGCTATCAAATGGGACTAGATTAGGTTCAAATATCCGGTCAGTATGGACAAGTTGGACCGAAGGGTCTGCTTCAATGCTGTACATCTCTATGCCTCTATGACCTGCTAACCTTCTCCAGCATTTCCTGTTTGCTATGGAAACCTCTGACCTTCCTGGCACTCAACAATACTGGCCGTCAATCCTGTCCTGATCTCAGCCAGCAACCTCTGGCTACATATTGCTCTGCTGCTCTCAGAATTGGGAATAAACTTCATGCCTTAAATGAGACACTGGAATTATAATCCGCAAGACCTCATTCCTGGTGCAGTGGAGACATGTCTAACACATCATCACTCACTTGTTAGAAACCAGAGCAGAGTTAAAATTGGACTGGAATGTCAACATAGTGATACTTTTAATTCAGTGTCAGAAGGTTGTGGAATCAAGCTCCCATCCAATATTTGAAATCATGATGTCGAACATGAAGCTCAGTCAAGATGCATCTACACTCTGAATCAACAGATGAAAATGAACAACTGCTTAAGTATAGAATAAATCTCCAATAATGTTATCTTGCATTATACACTAAGTGTGTTACAAGTGTTCCTGATATCAATGATTGTGAAATGCACACAACGACAAAGATTTTGGAAATCCATGGCAATTATATTTGAAATATTGCTCACTTTTCAATCATCTATTCAGAGGTTTTACCACTTTGGACACTCTGTTGCAGTTTATGCTGTCTCCTTAATCAAAGCAACATTTGCCTACTGATTGACTTAGCTCAGATTCAGAGATATCTTGGGAGCTTTAAAAAAATCTCTCTCCAAAACAACTCTACTTAGAATTGTACCAAGGAGATCAATTTTCACGAAGGATTTCATACCGTGCTAAGATTTAGTTCTCTGCTTCGCTAAGAGGCTATAGAAGATTTTCAAGTTATGAGGCTTGTGCTGTGCCTACACTACTACAACAAAGTTCCTGCACCATCCCATGGAAGAATTTATCGGAAGTTAGGGAAACACAAGATGCAGTCAGGTGTTTACACCCTGAAGTGATGATTTGGAAAAATACGAAATACTCAATTGGTGGTATAAAACATGGACTATTGTTGGAAAGAAAAAAGATGCCTTTATTCTTGCTCTGATCAGGGCAATTCACAAGACTACCAACTCAAAGGGAAAGTGAGGAGAGTGCTGATTGTTGGCAAGTGGGGGGGGGGCACGTACATGGTGTGCTGATTGACAGTTAACAGCCCAGGGTTTACTTAACTTTTAAAACTGGTAGTTTGATGCTGATTACCCTGAGAAATGAACACTGAATGGCTGTCACTCATTTTGTTGAGTTGTGCACAAATTATTTTCTGTTTGCACAAAGACTGTGTGATGTTAGATGATATACCAAATGTCAGTTGCAATCTTGCATTACAGCTCAGAAGGAGCGAAGATACAGGTTCCCTCAGTTTTTGAGGTTGTTGGAGTTGAAACTGATGATAATAACCAATAGATAAATTTGCATGCAAATCACATGCTTTCTGTGGCCACGTGATTTATGCACATACAGCCAAACATATCGCAGTGTAATTGAAATAATCGCTTGTTTGTCTTTAACAATTACAGCCGTAGGAGTACTTAGTTTTTCCTGAATCTATTCATAGGATGTGGATGTTGTTTGCTTGGCCAGCATTTATTGCTCATCCTTATTGTCCAGAGGACTGTTATGTGTCAACACATTGTTGCGGGTCTGGAGTCACATATAGACTAGACCAGACCAGGTAAGGATGGCAGCTTCCTTCCTTAAGGACATCAGTGAACCAGATAGGTTTTTCTGACAATAGACAATGGATTCACTATTAGACTCTTAATTCCTGACATGAAATGAATTCAAATTCCACCATCTGACATGGCAGGATTCAAACTTGGGTTCCCAGAACATTTCCTGGGTCTCTGGTTTAACAGGCCAGTGATAATGCCACTAGGCCCTTGCCTCCCTCCTGAGTTCATCTCTGCATGAATTAAAAACAGCATGCTTCAAACTACACAGTTACATAGAGCCCTGATCTTAACAGATAGAAAAAACATTTACATGCACTATGTCTGTTCCAAATCAACCAAATGAGTGACAGCTATTTGCTGGTTTATTTCTCAGAACAACACCCTGACCACTCTGAGTCAACCTACCTGGTTCAAAATGTAAACAAAGTCTGGAAATTAACTGTCAATGAACTGGTACATTCTCCATGGCAACACCTCCACCAGAGTCCAGTTGTCGATTCGTTAATATTCTTCTTTCACATAGTACCAATTTTTTTTTGTTCCCTTGCATTGGCATTCTTGTGAATTATCCTGATTAATGGACAACTTGCCTTGACAAAATATGTATGATTTCAGCAACACTCAAAAAGAAATGCATGTTGCCCAATAAATTCCACATGCTCCTTAGATCACTAGCTCAGGATGAACTAGTTTGTTTTTAAACAAGGGAACACTGTGACGGTTGGAAATTTGAAATAAAGAGGAACTGTAGGCTTTTCTGGTTGAGCCGGTGTTTACTGGCCATCCAATTAATCTTGAGAAGATGGTAATGAGCTGCCTTCTTGAACTGCTATGGTCTATTTGATCTAAAGACATCCACAATTCAGTTATGGAGTGAGTTCCAAGGATTTTAATCCAATGATACTGAAGGAATGACAACATGTTGCCAAATCAGGATGATGAATGGCTTAGAAGGGAGCATGTATATGGTGGTGGTAGTCCCATATATTTACAGCTATTGTGTAGCTGGTAGTGGCTATGGTTTTAAAAAGTACCCTTAAAGGTGACTTAGTGAATTTCTGCTGTGCATCTTATAGATGGTACACACTGCTGGTGGAGTGAGTGATTAGCTTTGAGGATGCGTTGACAGTCAGGTGAGCTACTTTATCCTGGAAGGTTCAAGCTTTTCGCATGTTGTTGGAGCTGCACCCATCCAGACAAAAGGGGAATAGTCTGTCACATTCCTCATATCTGCCTTGTAGATGTTTAGGCAGGCTTTGGCTCTAACCTACCCTTTCAACTACAGTCTTTACATGACTGGCTCCATTTACATTCGGTCAATGTTAACTCACAGGGTGTTGATAGTGGTGGATTCAGTGATGGTAATGCCATTGAATGATAAGGGACAATCAGAATGGCTAGATTCTGTCTTTTTTGACAGTCATGGTCTGGCATTTGCTTGGTCCATGTGTTACTTGCTACCTGTCAGTCCAAACCTGGATATTCCTCAGGTCTTGCTGCATTTGAACATGGACCACTTCAGTGTCTGAGCCATCATGGATAGTACTGAACATTGTGCAATCGTCAGCAAACATCCCCACTTCCGACCTAACGATGTGGGAAATGTCAGTGATAAGGCAGCTGAAGATGCTTGGGCCAAATACACTGTCCAGAGGACCTTCTGCAGTGACAGCCCAGAGTTGAGATGCTAAAATATTAGATTAGATTACTTACAGTGTGGAAACAGGCCCTTCGGCCCAACAAGTCCACACCGACCCGCCGAAGCGCAACCCACCCATACCCCTGCATATACCCCTTACCTAACACTATGGGCAATTTAGCATGGCCAATTCACCTGACCCGCACATCTTTGGACTGTGGGAGGAAACCGGAGCACCCGGAGGAAACCCACGCAGACACGGGGAGAACGTGCAAACTCCACACAGTCTAGAGACAAAAATCAGAATTTAATTTTTCAGATAATTACCTTTCTTAAAAACTATAATTAAATTGATACATTAGCACCTCTAATACAGGAAAAGAGCCAGCTTACTTTCTGCATTTCCTCTTTTTATTCCAGACTATATGCAACCTCGATATACAGCATCCTACATTGAACAGTGTCCAACTGCAAATGCTCTTCATTAAAAAGAATGCTTACCTCAACCTCTAATATTATCTGACACTAACCCTGCCTCAGCATCTACTGAAATCCTGCTTGCTTCGGACATCTCTTGTTTACTGTATTCCAACATTCCAAGCTTCCACAGAGTTAAGCAGATTCCAAAAGCAGATTCCAAAATGTATGCTGTCAAAATCCTAATGGGTGCAAAATTCTTTAAAATTGGCACCCTGTCCAGCATTTTCTCTATTCAAAACTACACGCCCTTCAGCTAAAATCCTGCTATGCCTTCATCTGTCCCTATTAGATTAGATTACTTACAGTGTGGAAACAGGCCCTTCGGCCCAACAAGTCCACACCGAACCTCCGAAGAGCAACCCACCCAGACCCATTCACCTGCATTTACCCCTTCAGCTAACACAATGGGCAACTTAGCATGGCCAAATCACCTAACCTGCACATCTTTGGACTATGGGAGGAAACCGGAGCACCCAAAGGAAACCCACGCAGACAGAATGTGCAAACTCCACACTGACAGTTGCCCGAGGTGGGAATTGAACCCGGGTCTCTGGTGCTGTGAGGCAACAGTGCTAACCACTATTCCACCATTCTGCCCACTATCTCTGTAACCTACACCTTTATGAGAATCACTGAAATCTGTGCACTTCCTTCCCTTCACAATCAGTGACTCTGGCGCTAGACCCCTGCTGAGCCCTGGAATTCCTTTCTCCTCCTCTAATATTCTCTTCAACAGCTGCTCTTTGGTTATCTGTCCTCAAGCTAAACCTTAAATTGTGCCATTTCTTTAGGCTGAAGATGATTTGCAAAGTACCAAGGTGTTTTGCTATATTAAAAGGGAACATATAAATGTAATTTGTTGCTGTTACACTCTTTCGGCCTTGTCCAAAAATCTGGACTAATTCAGCACCAAGCTCCACTACAAACAGAAGGACAAAAACTGATACTCAGGCTGAGTGAGATTACCTGTCTAGACTCATCCTCTTCACTGATCTCAGAGCATCTTAACAAGCTGTGGACCTACTGTTTGCTACTGTTTAATGCACCAATACAAAAATAACCAAAGGCAAGTTACCTCATGAAAATAATAAGTGACCTTACAAAAACTGAATCACATGCAAAAAATTGATTACTTGGTAATTACAAACATCTGAAATGAGCAATAGAAAAACATGTAACACTGAGCTACATATAAAAAAAAATCAGTTGAAGGCCTAACACAAAGTCTTCAGTTGGTTTGTTTTGTGCTTCTAGGCATACCACTGACTGAATGAACTGCTTGAGCAGTATCTCTCTGGAAACAAATGAAGGTAATCACAAGACAGCAAATAACTTTCACATTGAATGATACTATGGAGACTAGCTTTGTATGAGGATCACTGTTGTATTTCACTGTGTTCTGCCCTAAGAAACAAACATATCATTTTTATTGATGCATTAGCACTTCTACCATTAGCCCTCAGCAATTTGCAAATCAAATAAAGATTTAATATAGCAAGCATTAATCAGCTGGTGTCATGTTCTCATTAAATAGTTAATAGTTTATATTTTTATGTGAACCAGTAAACTTCAAATCAGGTGAAAGCTATAATTTGCTCAGTTGTTGTCCAATAGCAATGTAATTATGCTCACAGGGAGTGTGTATCACCTCCCAGCATTGCACACGTTGACCACAAGCCAAAACATTGAAGGATCCAGCTCCAGACCAATTCACAGAGGATTGTTAATGGTGGAATCTAACTTAGGTGGTGAAATCTTAACCCGTTGAGCAAAGCTGCAACTCTGAGCTGAAGCCTTTCTACTCAGTCCATGCCACTACAGTCATCTCCATCAACTACTAGGTACCCCTCTCACTTTCCAGGCATATTTACAGGAGTTCAGGGCATCAGATAGAGTGCCTCATAGATCTACCAACTCTCATAACTGGGTATCGATTGAAGCTTCTACTTTAACTCACTAGAGCCAATCGTAACACAACATTCTTCCCATTCTCTGAATAAGGCTTGAGGAATAGAATGTGTCAATCCATATCTAATGGTGTTTCCAAAGGCAGGTGCAACCATAATACTAGATGCCCATGGTCTTGAAAGTATTAACCAAATACCATCAATGACTAGACTGAACAATCATCAGCTAAAGCAGGAACACAAGCAAATACAACTAAGCCACCAATGTCACAGACCAAGGCAATTCAAGCTGCCTCCACCAGGTAGACCTTATAAACATACAAAGGGATCAATCAGCAGGAACACCTGGAAGTACATAGCCAATCCGCTGGCATGCATTAAGAATATAAATATATTAAAAACAAGCAACAATCTGGTCTTAAACATCTTTTAGAGAGCTTCAACTGTCAAATAATGCACATCAGGTCTTTCCACAAATGGGCTGATAATTTATCTTTGCTTTAAGTTTTATAATAATTTTGATATAAAGTCAGTCATGTGTGGTTACACATTTTAGGTACAAAGAATGCTATGAATCACGAAGAAATTTGTTGCACTGCTCTCATTCATGAGCAACAAATCAGCTTGATCATTTAAATCTTGCCTTGCATTATTGAACTCTTTAATCAGCCTGGTGACAAGAGAAATAAAGTTAAATGATTAGTGTGAAATTACCAAACCAGGTCACATGAAAAATGTTTTTCAAAGATATGAAGCCCAGATCACGTTATTATGCAACGAGATATAAAGCAATAAGGGATTGTTTGTGATTGCTAAGCTGTATGAAATTTGAATTTTCACTGAACTCATCTCGTACAGACTTTAAGTTGTAACCATTGCGAAATATACTACTGGAGGTGGAAATAATCCATATGGCCTGAATGGTCTCAGATTTGCTCACTGATCTGGATTGTCGACCCCCAAGCAGTGATATGGGCTAGAGCTGCCTGACAATGGTGCTGCACTGGTAAGGATAGATATGTGTCACCAACTTGATCACGTCCTCCCCAGCATTTTCCAAACAGTCAAATAATGCTGGGGGAGTGGGGGGGGGGGCACGGTCAACTATTCAAAAATGGAAGACAGGACATTTCCCAAGTCAAGAAAGAGAATTCCTCCTTATCAATGAAAGTCAATGTAATACTTTGCACTTCAGAGATTGCAATTGGCATCAAGATATAAAAAAAAGCCACTATTCATCATTCTCAGTTTACAGTAATCTGATTCAAGCAGACATTTTAATCGCTGTAGAAAAGCAAAATCAATACAGCCTTTCCATATTACGTGGTGTGGCGCTCATACATTTGCTTTGTTACATTCATGCTGTTTATTATAGAATTTTAGCATATTCTAAACAGAAGCGAGGTCTCCCTATATTCAGAAGTCACACCCATCCTTAAAATTTACTTTATTCCACAACACAACACACCTCATGAAATCAATGTTCCCTCTAAGTTGTTCAGCAATCTCAGCACCTACAATGAGGATACCCATAATCAGTTCCTGCCAATGAGCACATGTGTATACCAGGACAAATATATCTAAAAGTCTCGTGTACTTAAAGGAACTGCCAATGAAAATCAAACTAAAACAGGGAACATTGATTACAATCCATTTTTATTTCCATCACTGAAAACTCTATTTGGGAGAAATGAGACCTGAAACTAAAGTGCAGTGTAGTACATCCAATTAACAAATGAGCATAATCAAAAAGAAAGGAACAAAGAAATTTATCTGTGGATATGTTCTAACTTTCTAACAGTCATGGATATTAAGGGTGTGCTGTATCTCTGTTTTAATACAACTCAAGTTTATGGTATGTAGTAGAAACGTGAGGTTGGGTGGCATTTTGATGATAGGTCAGATGCTTGGAGCAAAACATGAGTCACCAAAAGCTGGAGGAGATGGCAAGTATTGAGAATGGGCATGAGAAATAAATTGCTCATTGCAGCCAAGGCTGGAGTCAAACACTCCCACAGCCCATCAAACAGAGTATAGCCTCTCTTGAGCCCTCACAAAGAGGTGTGAGAGTGTGCATGTGACAGCAAGAACGTGAGAGAGAGAGAGATCACAAACGAGAGAAAGACAGCACGTGCCCAGGAAAGAGAGAGAAAAAGAAAGTGATAGAAAGAGCAAGCGCGGGAGAGCGAGCATGAGAGAGACAGAGAGAGAGCACATGTGAGAGAGTGTGGCGTGAGAGAGCACATGTGAGAGAGAGAGTGCATGTGAAAGAGAGAGTACACGTGAGAGAGAGAGAGAGCAGAGTGCTCACATGCGAGAGACAATGCATGCAAGAGAGAGAATCGGAGAGAGAGGTCTGCAAATATTCTTAGTAAAAATTACTGGTAAACTAAAAGATTGGAAAAGTTTCAAAAGCCAATAAAAGACAACTAAAAATAATTAAGTAGGATGAAATAAAGTATTAGGGCAAAATAGCAATTAATGCAAAAGGTACAATACAGGTTTCTTTAAATATATGAGAAAGAAAAGTGAACCGAAGTGACCATAAGCCCCTTTAAGAAAGAGGCTAGTGGAATAATAATGGGGAACCAAGAAATGGCAGAGGAATTGAATAAATACTTTGCAACATTTGCCATGGTATACTACACAAACAACATTTTTTAAAAAACTAAATAATCTCAGCCTTTTAAGTGGATGAGGGAATAAGCACAACAGCTATTACTGGAGAAAAAGTGCTCAGGTAACTAAGGAATGATTTGGAGTTGCGGATGTTGGACTGGGGTGTACAAAGTTAAAAATCACACAAGACTAGGTTATAGTCCAACAGGTTTAATTGGAAGCACACCAATTGAAGTAGGAGCAGTGCTACCTGGACTATAACCTGGTGTTGTGAGATTTTTAAATCAGGTAACTAATGCAGCAAAAGGCTGGGAGGTTTCTTGGACATGATGGGTTACACCCTTGTGGTTTAAAGGAGGTAGCTGCAGAGATAGTGGATGCACTGGTTGTAATCTTCTAGAATTGGGGCGGCACGGTGGCTCAATAGTTAGCACTGTTACCCAAAAGTTTGGGACATGTCACAGAGGGTTGGAAAACTTCCAATGTAACACCCTTATTCAAAAAGGGAGGGAGACTGACAAAAGAAAGTAATAATAGGCCAGATAGTTAAACATGTGTTATTGAGAAAATCTAAGAGTCTACTATAAAGGATGTTGTAGCAGAGCATTTAGAATATATAACAAAATCAAGCAAAGCCTGCATGGCTGCACGATAAATTTATTCTAGTCTTTGAGGATGTAACGAGTAGGATAGATAACTGGGAACCAGTAAACGTTATAGTTTTGGATTTTGATGAGATAGCTCACATAAAGCTACTTAATTAAGATAAGAATCCATGGCATTGGGAGTAGTAAATTAGCACAGTTTGAGGATTGGCTAACTCATAGAAGAGACTTGGGATAAAGGGGCATTTTCAGGAACTCAAAGCTAATGGAGTGACGAAGGGATCAGGGCTGGGACCATAATTAATATATAATTTATAATTTGGATGACGGAAGTGAATGCACTGTTACAAAGTTCATGGATGAGAGAAAAATAAGTGGAAAGATAAATAGTGAGGATGATACAATGATCCTACAAAAGGATATAGACAGTTTGAGTGTGTGGACAAAGATTTATTTGGTCAGAGTGATCATAATGTGGTAAAATGTGAGATTATGTATTTTGGTAAGAGCAGATTAACATTATTTAAATAGAGAAAGACTACAGAAAGCTGTAGTAGAGGTAATTGCAGGTCCTAGTGCATAAATCACAAAAAAGCTAGCATCCGAATTCAAGGGTAAAAGTAAATCAAATGGACTGTTGGCATTTATTCCCACAGCAATCGCTGCCTTAAAATAAGGATGTCTTATAAAAACGATACAAGGCGAACGTCAGACCTCAGCTGAAATATTGTGAACAGTTTTGTCCCACTTATCGAAGGAAAAGTATTCAGAGAATGCTCATTAGGTTGATTCCCAATAGAGGGGGATCTTCTTATAAGGAAAGCTCAAATAGGTTGGCTTTGTACTCAGTGCAGTTTGCAAAAATGAGAGGTGACCTTATTGAATCAAAGGATTCTTATTGGAATTGACAGAATAGATGCAAAGACTGTTTCTCCTCTTGTGAGGGAGTCTTGGATCAGTAGATAAAATCGCAGAGTAAGAGGTCACCCATTTAAGACAGTAATCTGGAAGACATTTTCTCTCAAAGGGAAGTGAATCTTTGGAGTTATTTACTGCAGAGGGATGTTGAGACAGTGGTTGAGTTTTAGGCTGAGGCAGGCAGCATTTTAAATAGTAAAGGAAATCAAGGGTTACAGAAAAAAAAGGCAGGAAAATGGAGTTGAGGGTTATTAGGTCAGCCATGATCTCATTGAGTGGTAGAGAGAACTTAATGGGCCAAATGGTCTACTTTTACTACTACATCACATCGTCTGGAAGGGCCTACTGTGGGCCCAATACCTCAATGACTACTACCCCCAGAAATCGTCATGCTAACTGCCAGTAGATGACATCAGCTACTTGAAGAAATCATTGCAGCAATCACAATTTAGTAGAACATGGAAAGAGAAACAATTTACTGGAAAAATGAGGGAGAGTTTAACATATGCCATGAAATAAAATAGCTTTAGTGAGGAAGAGATGTGAATTGCCTTAAACTCCCCATGAATTACAGGAGATTGCTATAATTGCAGTATTGAAACAAAACTAGTCTTGCTTTATAAAATATGGGCTGATGGACATGGACACAGACACTCTGCTCATGACGAGCTTTCAGGACTCGCAGTGTCATCAATCTCTCTAGTCTAGAAAGGGAATAACGGAAACTGTGGAGTCTCATTGCTGGCGTTGGTAAAGTCTTCAAGAGATTCTTAAAATTCCAATTTACTTTCTTACTTCTCTCTCAAGTCTCCTTTCTTTGGCTGAATCCGATCTTTCTTTCCCTCTCTATTGCTTTTCTCTTTTTGCAGGCAGACAACTTCATCCAATTTCCTACATCCATTCACCCGCTTCTCCCTGCTGTTCACCCTGGTCTCAGATGCCACATTGACCCCAACCTTGCATGATCAGCTCCTACATCCAGCATGGTGGCCCAGTGGTTAGTGCTGCTGCCTCACAGCGCTAGGAACAGGGGACCGAATCCAGCCTCAGTGACTGTCTGTGTGGAGTTTGCCCATTCTCACTGTGTCTGCGTGGGTTTCCTCCAGGTGCTCCGGTTTCCTCCCACAACCCAAAGATGTGCAGGTTAGGTGGATTGGCCACACTAAATTGCCCATAGTGTTCAGGTATGTGCAGGCTAGTTGGATTAGCCATGGGAAATGCAGGGATGGGGCTAAGTCTGGATGGGATGCTCTTCAGAAACTCTGTTCGGACTCAATGGGTTGAATGGCCTGCTTTCGCATTGTGGGGATTCTGTGACTCTATGAAAATACTGAGCTGAAGGGAGCAGGGGAGCACCGCAAACTGAAAAATACCCTACTCCAGCCTGTGACTGTGTTATTGAATTAACATCCAAGGAGTAGAAGAAATGGGCAGAGATGTCACTAAATCGGGGATCATCTGTGCACCTTCTCAAGAGCTCGCCAGCTTTTAGAAGACTAAGTTTGAATAATACTTCTTGCACACTTTGCTTTCTGTTTCCTTGGGAGTAAAGGCTGTCAATTTAGTGCCAATCAGGTTTGTGCTGCTTACCTTCATCCTTCGGGAGCTACATATTCTCGACAGATGCTGACAGCCAGTGGAGAAATGGTCATCATCTTCTCCAAGAAGTTAAAGTGAGGACACCATCCGAGTCATCAGAAGACAACAGCCTAAGCGCTGTGATGCATAAACTGAGAAACCGCAGAAAGCAGCAGGTCTGCTCAAGTTCACAAACGAACAACCATACCTTCTCCACTCACATGCCATTTTATGCCTATTCATTCGCACTGGCACCTCAAGAAATTGCACCCCAAGTCTACTGAACTTGACTTTGCTTCATTTGGGCTCTTGGCTTGCAGCATAATTTTTAAAAAAAACTTGATTCCACAAGTTTATAACATGTGACTGTGTGGTCTGTGACACAGTCCAACAAGGATTTGATATTTTACAGCCTGACACTATTTGGTGTAGGACAATGAAGAGTAAAAAATAACCCAGTCCTCCTGGTGAGTAAGATGAAGGAGGTTTAAAAGATCAACATGCTTCAGGGAAAAACAAGATAATTAAACCTTCACTTTTTCAATTCAACTCACACACTGCAAACATTATCATTATTTTTTAATACTCTAATAATTGTGTAGTTCTATTGACTTTGAACTTGAAGATGAAGTATAGTTATTTCTAAATATGTCCAACGTTCAATTTTATATATATATGCGCAAGTTATTTACACACGTGCTCTTCTAATTTCTTTGTTGAGCTTTTCTTCCCATGAGCCTATACAGTCATATAGCACGCAAACCGACCCTTGGGCCGAATCAGTCCATGCTGAACATAATCCCAAACTAAATTAAGCGCACCTGCCTACTCCTGGCCCATATCCCTCCAAACCTTTCCTGTTCATGTGTCAATCCAAATGTATTTTAAATGTTGTAACTGTACCCACATCCACCACTTTCTCAGGAAGTTCATTCCACATGCAAACCAACCTCTGTGTAAAAAAAAAGCCTCATGTCTTTTTTAAATTTCACTCCTCTCACCTTAAGAATGTGCCCCCTAGGCTTGAAATTCCCCATCTTAAAGAAGAGACAACTACCATTAACTCTATATATACCTCTCACTATTTTATAAACTTCCATCAGGTTACTTCTCAAACATTTTAAGTCTTTGTTTGATCCATTCATGTTGTTATACCATAGAGCGTGTGAATAACATACATTTTAATACCTTTTTTTAAGTTTGGCTTTGAATTGGTGACATATGGGTTTTTCTGTATGGTTAAAGTGTTTGATAATTAAATTTTAAGAATTTCTGTAGCCACAGTGATTTATTTAAAAATTGTTTGAGAGAGAGAGCCTTCAGAACTAATGGGTGCATACATTTAGAATGCCCATGACAGAGAAAATAACAATTGTGCATCTGAGTTGATGTTAGGAAATTCTGGGCTTTTTCTAAGTGAAGGAGAAATACACATATTTTGATAAAAGAGAGACCTTCCAGTTTTAGTTAGCTCTGCAGAAGCCATTGGATGAAGATGGATGTATATGGTAGTACTCTTGAGAAACAGAGGAGGTAGTTAGATTTGTTGACAGTAGATTACCTTAGAGTAAGGAGCTTAGTGCTAGTTCCAGACCAAAGGTGTTTGGATAAAATCCTGAAGAAGTTATTTGAAGCTGAGAATGCTTAAACCCTGGAGTATGAAAGATCCAGAAAAAAGGCTTTAAGATTTTTCAGATTGGGAGTTGAAATTACAGTTAACTTCAGCCAATTGAGGTGTTAGAAAAGGATTCTCTGTGGTTTGAATACTGCACAAGGGATGTTTGGGGATCTGTAAAGAAGTAGTTTGGAAGTAATGAGATTATATTTCTTTGTGCTTAATTTATTTGTGCTTTATGGAAACAGATTTTTTTTCTATTTTATCTTCATTTCTTTTGGTTAATAAACTTCTATTTTATTGTTAGAACAAGGTCTGCACTATTGCAAACCCAAATTATGGTGAAAGGCTACTTAAACTAAAACAAAACAAAATATGATCTATCAAGTCATAATTCAGTCTGGGATATGACTTATCCAGTAATAACATCGGCAAACAACATAGTAAACTTTGATTGGAAAGTTGCCAAAGACAAAGCTGTGTTTCTCCTGCCTGCCTAACCACCCAAACATGAATTATAGGGAGAGGCTGAACAGGCTCGGGCTGCTTTCCCTGGAGCGTCAGAGGCTGAGGGGTGACCTTGTAGAGGTTTATAAAATCATGAGGGGCATGGATAGGATAAATATACAAGGTCTTTTCCCTGGGGTGAGGGAGTCCAGAAGTAGAGGACATAGTTTTAGGGTGAGAGGGGAAAGATATAAAA
Source organism: Hemiscyllium ocellatum (assembly GCF_020745735.1). Classification (NCBI taxonomy): domain Eukaryota; kingdom Metazoa; phylum Chordata; class Chondrichthyes; order Orectolobiformes; family Hemiscylliidae; genus Hemiscyllium; species Hemiscyllium ocellatum. The sequence goes on from NC_083419.1 coordinate 54,998,774, forward strand.
GGGACCTAAGGGACAACTTTTCACACAGAGGATAGTGCATGTGTGTAATGAGGTGCCTGGGGAAGTGGTGGAGGCTGGTACAATTCTAGCATTTAAAAGGTTTCTGGATTGGTGTATGAATGGAAAGGGTTTAGAGGAATATGGGCCAAGTGCTGGCAAATGGGAGTAGATTTGGTTTGGATATCTAGTCGGCATGGGCAATTGGACCGAAGGGTCTGTTACCGTGCTGTACATCTCTGTGACTCTATTTGGTTTGTCCATATCTTCATTCAAAACACAGGAATTAGCCTATTATCTCATTCACAAAGCTTTTATATGTGACTGTATATTTCTATTTAGGGGGTGCTACAGGGTGACTAATGATTTCCAAAACCTTTTCATTGTGTTATTCCAGGGCTTGAAACAGTGCAAAATCCTGGCCACTAACTATAAATGGCACATGACCCTTATGAGATCAAAAGAGACACACACACAGGGTATTGCTAACATATCTCTGAATCTCAAGCAGAAAGTCTATCCAAAAACATTTAAATATTATGCTTCCAGTCATTCTAGTTGTGTCTATTATTTCTTCTAATTAACCTATTCAGAGATGTCATTATACACTCGGGAGGAGGTGGGACTTGAACCCAGGTCTCCTGGTTCGGAAGTGAGGACACTACCACTGTACCACAAAAGGGCCTGACAGCACAACTCTATTTGTTTTAATCTGTGTATGCACACCTGGGTTTGAATAAACTACATATTTATACCCCATTGGCTTACCTTCATGTTGTGTGTCCCTGGGCCTAATTGAGGAGCATTCTCAGTCCTAACTTCATTACAGTCAAGGTTGTGAAAGGAAGGACAGGGAGGGATCCGCAGTCAACATTTCTAAACTGGAAGGGGGCTGATTTTATTAAGATCAAGAACAATTTGGCCAGAGTGGATTGGGTACAGATACTGAAAGGTAAGCCTATGTCAGATCAGTGGGGGGCAGTCAAGGATGCAATTGGAACATTATGGGGTCAAAATGTTCCAATAAAGATGAAAGATGGGACTATCAAATCCTGTGACATAAAGGCATATACAGGATTGGATAAAGAGAAAAAGGGAAGACTTCAGACAGGTACTGAGGGGTCAAAACAGCCTTAGAGAGTGCAGAACGTAAAGAAAATTAGGTAAACACAAAGGGGACATGAAAGAATACTAGCAGATAAAACAGACAAAAATCACAAGTTATTTTACAAGTACATTAAGATTAAAAAATAACAAGGGAAAGAAGAGGGCCCATTGAGGTCCACAGTGATAGTATAAGTATTGAGCCAGAAGGTGCAAATCAAGTTCGATATGAACACACTGTGTTTGTTTTTACTAGTGACAGAGACGATGTGGATACAGGAATCAGGAAGAAGGACAGTGATATATTTGAAGAACTAAGCATTGATAGATGGGAGATCTGAGTTGTCTGGCTGACTTGAAAGTAGATAAATCTCCAAGGCCGGATAAAACGTATCCCAGGATTTTGCGCAAGGCAATGGAGAAAATAGCACAGATGCTGGCAAGAATTTCAATTCCTCTCTGGCCACAAGGAGAGGCACCAGAGGACTGGAAGACAGTTAATGTGGTTCCATTATTCAAAGAGGGAGTAAGGGATAAACCAGGAAACTATAGACCAGTCAATCTAACCTCAGTGGTGGGAAACTATTGGAAACAATTCTGAGGGGCAGAATGCACTTGGAGAGACAGAGATTATTCAAGGACAGTCAGAACAGTTTTGTTATGGGTAGGTGATGTCTGACAAACTCGACTATTTTTTGAAGAGGTAACCAGGTGGGTAGGTAAGAGTGTGTAGACTGCATTTGATGCAGTCTATTTGGTCTTTAGAAAGGCGTTTGATAAGGCCCAGCATGGGATACTGATCGTGAAGGCAAGAGCCCATTGGGCCCAAGGAAATTTGACTAATTGTAACCAAAAGTGGCTGAGTGGCAAGAAGCAGAGGGTGATGATCAAGGGATGCACTTACCACTGGACATGCTGTGCATCATAAAGGAGCCCGACTTTGACCTGTGCTGACATTTATTCATGCAGCAATCACTGACCTGGAGCGCGACTGTAATAGATTATTGCTCCAAGAGATAATCTGTTCAATTGTTACTGCAGCAGAGATCACCACTGACTATGGTTAGGTACTAAGACTTTCTGCCCTAAATCATTCAGGCCAAATTTACTGATTAAACATCGGAGAAACACCTTTCAATACATTTATGACTTCAGTTACCCTCTGCCCCAATTTTCTGCCTACTTTCCTCCTCTACTTGTGATTTTTGGTGCACCAAAAAAAATGTGCAGCATATTTCACTGAAGCGAAATTCTGCTAGCCGACAGCAGGATCAAACAGCAGTTTCTGGAACTTCATCTAACTTTAATTGCCTTCCCTCAAACCTGAGAGCATCCTTGCAGTTTGAGTTTTCATAATGTTACTTCTCAAGGGAAACAGTGCTGATTAGAAAGGAACGTGAAGCATAACACTATGATGTGTCTATAAGCTATTGGTTTGGCCTATGCAATGATGTGCATAATAATTAAAAATTATCAAGGAACAAATTCTATTCATGCCTCATTTACCACCAATAACGAGAAACTGGTTGACTGAAATACTTGCACTGATAGATAGCTGAAACCGACTCATGGATCCACCAGAATTTTTGGCTCATTTTCATTCTTGCTCAAATACCAGTGTACATATTGCTTCATCAATCTCAAATCTCACTGCAAATATACTAAAGGGGATTTTATTCTACTCCCGCTGTGTAAATAGTGGAACTGCTTTCACCAAGAGCAATCAGTGCTCCTCTTTATCTTTTTTTTTCCTGAAACTGTCGATTGCTATCATCGAGTTTTGCACTAAACGAGCAATCGTGGCCCAGCAGAGCTGAGAGAGAGATCCCCTGAGCTCTGGGAGTTGCTCATTCCTGTTTACTGGTGCTTCTTAACTCCCTTGCTAAAGTCCGCCATTTTGCTTCTTCTATCTCTACCTTGAAAGGCCTCATGTATGTCTCTCTTTTTAACCCTCAAACCATTAACCTCTTTATGATCTACCTTGCACAAATGATGTTTTATGTGACCGTGCTAACGATTACCTATCTATCCCTGTCCCAAAGCCCTTGTTCACAATTGACTTCTCCAACTTCCTCCAAAGATTCTGCACTATGACCCGTCCTGTGGGACTGGACTTTCCTGATTACATTCTTATCTAAGCATAGTTGGAATGATTTCCATTCTCCTTCCTGCAAATTTGTACCTCAGGAACCTATCCATGGCTCTGCTAGCAGTTTACTTGGTGATCATTTTGAAATGCTAATGCTCTCTGGCAGTGGTCTAACCTGCTGAGCATTTGCAACATTTTTCATTTTGATTTCAGATTTCTAGCATCTATAATGTTTTGCTTTCATTTCACCTAAATTCTGCCCTATGGCAGTGCAATCCAAAAACACATGAGGCACTGGGAAAACTGAAGCCACTCTGTGATGGCCTCGCAACAAACAAACCAAACCAGTCTCCCAAATTCTAACCTTGATCTCATCCAAACATCTGCTGCTATGTCCTAATCCCAATTCTGTTTTCCCATCAGGCCAGTGCTCAAAGATTGTATATCCAATAAGCAGCGTTTTGCTTTTAGAATTCAATTCCTTATTTCCACATCCCTCATTAACCACAACCCTCCTAATATCGGTAGTACATTCAAACCCCATGACACTCTGTGATACCTGTATTGGTCTCATTGTGGTGCTCCAGCATCTCTGAACTTCATTACTCCTGTTGCTGGAAGTCACACTTTCAGATATCCAAGCCCTAAACGCCAGACTTTCTTCCCCAGAACATTATTCCCTCCTTGACAGAATCACCATAAATGTAAGTTTGTGATTAAGTTTTTTTTGGTCACTTGCTTAAGTAGTTTCTTAAGCAGCTCACTTATAAAAAAGCCTTGCAATGTCTTACTTAGACCATAAGAGTGTACGACATAGGAGCAGAAATTCGGGCCATTTGGCCCATTGAGTCTGCTCCACCATTCAATCATGGCTAGCATGTTTTTCAATCCTATTTTCCTGCATTCTTCCCGTAACCTTTGATCCCTTTGACAATCAATAACACTGTTTTAAATATACACAATGACCTGGCCTCCACAGCTTTCTGTGACAATTAATTCCATAGATTCACCACTCTCTGTCAAAAGACGTTTCTCCTTATCTCCATTCTGAAGAGTCTTCCCTTTACTCTAAGTTTGTGTCCTCGGGTCCTCGTCTCTCCTGCCAATGGAGACATGATCCTAACATTGAATCTGCCCAGGCCATTCAATATTCTGTGGGTTGCAATCAGATCCCCCCTTATCCTTCTAAACCACATTGCATATGGTCCCAGAATTCTCAAACATTCCTCGTATGGTAAGCGTTTCATTCCTGGGATCATTCGTATGAACCTCCTCTGGACCCACTCCAGGGCCAAAACAACCTTCCTGACATATGGGGCCCAAATTGCTCATAGTACTCTAATGTAAGCTGACCAGAGCCTTATAAAGCCTCAGAAATACCTCCCTGCTTTTATATTCTTGTCTTCAAGATGAATGACAACATTGTCTTTGTCTTCCTAACTACTGACTCAAACTGCAAGTTTACCTTAAGAGAAACCTGGACGGGGATTCCCAAGATCTTTTGCACTTGAGATTTCTGAATTTTATCCCATTTAGAAAATAGTCCATGCCTCTATTCTTCCTCAAAGTGCATGACCTCACACTTTCCCACATTGTACTTCATCTGCCACTTCTTTGCCACTCTCCTAATCTATCTGAGTCTTTCTGTAGCCTCCTCACCTCCTCAATACTACCTGTCCCTCTATCTGTCCTTGTATCATCTGCAAAATTAGCCAGAATGCCCTCAGTTCCTTCATCCAGGTTATTAATGTATAAAGTGAAAAGTTGTGGTCCTAACACTGACCCTTGGGGAACACCAGTTTCCATCCTGAGAAGAACCCTATTATCCCCACGCTCTGCTCCTGCCGGACAACCAAACTTCCATCCAAGCAAGCATCTTGCCTCTAACATTATGAGATGTTATCTTACTCAGCACCTTATCAAAGTGCTTCTGGAAGTCCAGATCGATAACACTGAAGGCACTCACCTTGCAATAGGACCAGCATTCGGAGGCACAACAGACATGCACATTGTGAAGGTTACTCAATAGCTCTCAGTTCTATCAATACACCTCAGCTCAGCTACATAACTGTAGCCTACTATTACATTTGCCACCTTAATCACTTACATCACCAGCCAATCCAGCCTATTTAGACATCGGTGCAAAGACATTTTAACTAGTGGTTAGGTTCATGGACAGTAATAAAAATTACAATCTTAGAAATCAATTCAAACAGCCTGTGCTTTATTACACATCTCTGCTTGTTAAACAAGGTTTTGAACATAGGTGCTCATTGCTCTATCAGGCTGACATATGTCTCAAACAAGAGTAAGTGTTATCCCCAATGTCCTGACCAAGTTTTTTCCTTCAAAAGACACAATGGGGTCTTCACATTTCTTTAGGTTGGAACTTTCTGTGCACAAACTGGTTGTTGCGTTTCCCACATTGCAACAGGTTGGCATTGCTTGTAAAATGTTTGGTATGCCCTGTGGTTAGAAAATGATTTAACTTTTTTAAAAAACCTGTTTTAACATGCTGTGATATACTTTCAGACCAGGTGGACCAAGATTAGATTACTTACTTACTTACAGTATGGAAACAGGCCCTTCGGCCCAACAAGTCCACACCGACCCGCCGAAGCGCAACCCAGCCAGACCCATTCCCCTACATTTACCCCTTCACCTAACATTACGGGCAATTTTAGCATGGCCAATTTACCTAACCTGCACATTTCTTTTTGGACTGTGGGAGGAAACTGGAGCACCTGGTCCAAGATAGGAACACTACCCTCGCACCTTAAGAGCCTTTGAAAGAAGCTTTATCAGTGCAAGTCTTTCTTTCTCTTTAGGTAACAAGTCACCACTGACATTCTTGGGCTTGTTTTCTCATTGCACTCTGAAGGAAAGGGGAATTAACTTCAGCATTCCACGTATCATTACTCAAGCAGGAAGCCAACAGCTAAAAGGCAGTTGGAAAAAAAGGATTTAAGCAATAGTGTTAAGCTTAAGTCAAACTGATGCACGTAAAGAGAGGGACTGAGAGGGGTTTGGTACATTGTAGCACTCTTCAAGGTGGGTACACACTCTAAAGCACGTTCAAAGAAAATTACTAGGACAGGCAGTACCCATTTCTAAAGTGAAGGTGGTGACATTCAAAGGTTGGTGAGCATTGACAGGTTACTTCCAGCAGATTAGATGGGTACACACCTACAGGAAATATTTCCAAAAATACATAGCGGAGGCAGAGATGGGGTGAAATTCCTGCTGCTGCTGCTGCTATTTCTGAACTGTGAAGGTCAAAAATATCTCTGATTACTGTGAACCTGAAATTAAATGGAAATTGCTGGGAAAGCAATTCCATGTTGATCAGCATGTGGTACAGAAGCCTAAAAGACTTAACCCCATTCAAAGCAAAAAACTGTCTTCACTTTCTGGTAATGTCTCAGTATCTGACACACTGAAGACTAGCAAGAATCAGCAGGAGAATCATTCAGCAATTGATAAAATGTTTAATGAGGAAATTAAAATCAACTGCTGAAAGACACAGTGGCCCAGATGTTATTAAAACACCATTAGACATCCATTAACAATGGAAGCCTGTTGGCACATATTGGAAATCCTCAGCAAATATACCCAGGTCTCTCGCAGGTTTACCCAAGTATCTATTGTCTTATACATGTATTCGAGATCAAAGGAATACACTGACTTTTTAAAAGTCTCACTACTCCACAGGTCGCAGTACTGTTTTATCTGGTTTCTGATACGAGAAGTTGCACCTTTCTCTCTATTAGACTTAAAATAAAAAAAAGCTCTATTAATCAGGTTCCTTTAATAAAGGCTAATCCATTAGTTTATGATAAGCAATAACGGACTGATAAATGTGCAAAACCAACCAATGCATTTTGTAATATAAAGGTATAAAATTTTTCCCCTCAAAATAATCCAACATATACAGAAGGACAAAAGGGAGAAGATGGCGCTCTCGCTCACTCTCTTCCTGCACAGATGTACTTTGTGGTGGAGTAGGAGCAGGGAGAAGAAAGACCTTGGCCAATGAGTCATTGTTCTCAAAAGCAAAAGGAAAATAAGATATTGTCTGTTCGAATGGCTGTTGGTCTGATACTTGGCGAACAATTGTCACCAAACTTGAGATGACGTCACTGACATCTTCGCCAACGCGGTTCGCTCAGGAAAAGACAGCATCGAGGATTCTTCCAGATGTTCTTTGGGAGAACAACCAAGGTTCAGATTGGAGCAGGACTCAATGGACCCACAACATGAGGCTTTCCCGAAACTGGAAACCTGGGATAGGAAGTCCCTTTCCTTCCCCCCACAGTCTGGGCACTAACTGAAAAATCCAAACAATCACTAAAGTGGGCTGGTTATAAACCCTTGCGGTTGACAAGCAGTGAGGTGACTTTCAAGAACTATCTTGTTAAAAATGGTCCACTGCTCTTTCAGCAACAATATGAATCAGTATAACATTTTCTCCCAGTCTGGATATAAGGCCCCCGATTCTAGTTCATTAAATGTCACACAAACAGAGATCAGCTGACATGCCACAGACTAGAAAGACACTGCAACAAAACAGTGGAAAGCAAATAAAATACGTCAAACCGCCTCCCAATGTGTGAAATGTACATTTCAGTTCTTGGGGCACAGACACTTTTACAGTGATCAATCATTCCTGACTGATTTGCATACAGTAAAAAATGAGGTCTGCAGATGCTGGAGATCACAGCTGCAAATGTGTTGCTGGTCAAAGCACAGCAGGTTAGGCAGCATCTCAGGAATAGAGAATTCGACGTTTCGAGCATAAGCCCTTCATACATCAGTTCTCAGGTGAAGCTGAATCAGAGAACTGCTCAACACTTTCAGACGAGTGCCCAGGAATGAAAAAGGCACCAATCCAATAAGGGTAAGGAAATATCCACTGACTGAAACGGATTGCTCTGTCTAACTTGAACTGCTAGGGTGGTTGGTAAAATAGTCATTGAAAGCTGGAGTGCAACACAATTAAAATGTTTTCAAGAACATGTTCATGGAGAACAATGAAATCTACAGGACATTTGAATCTGTATGTTCAAAAACTGGTGTGATGCAGAGCAATGGAAAATGCAATTATATAAATAATAGCATCACATTAATCAATATCAAAAAAAAACTTGCTGATGGACATTGAATTAGTTTAAAATGCTTTAAAATGGTTAATACTCAATTAAGTGCAAGATACATCACAAACTGTGACAATGTCATAAGGACGTGGAGAGTGAAATAAGGAGGATCTTGGGGAAGACAGACCAAAGGTTAGGTTCTCCCAGTAGTCTCTGTAGCAATGTAAAGCATATTCATAATTTGTGAATGGTTGCATTGATGCAAAATACTACATCTTGTTTACTCTATGTAACGTTTCTTCTTAGACCAAGTGACTGCCCTTAAACACTGGTAACATAAGACCCTAAAAAAAGCCACTTAGAAGAGATGGATGGAGACACACAAATAAAAAGGACAGATTTTGTTGGGTAGCTGTCATTGCTGTCGCTCTACTAAACAAAAGGACATATGAAATAGGAGCAGGAGGAAACCTAATGGTTTATCAAACCTATACTGCTATTCACTACTATCTTGTTTGATCTCAGTTTCAACGTGAATTTCTCCCCTCCACTCTCCTTATCCGTCCTTTCTCCAAGGCACCAGAAATCTATCTATTCCAGCCTTAACCGTGTCCAATAATGGTGCACCTGCAACCATCTAGAGCAGAATATGCTACAGGTTCACAACCCTTTGAGTGAAGAAGTTTCACCTCATCTCAATTCCAAACGATGGACACCTTATCCTGAAATTGGACCTGTGTTCTAAATTTCCCAGCAGCAGAACCAATTTCTCACTATTCACCTTGTCAAGCTCCTTCATTTTCTTGAATGGGTCAATGAGATTCTTTTAAACTTCAGGTAATATAGATCCAATTTCACTCTACCTATCATCATGAGACAACCCCATTATCCCAGGGACTATTGTACTGAACCTCCACCATACTGCTCAAACGCAAGTATGTCCTTCTGTAAATATGGAGATCAAATTGCGTACAGTATTTCTTACATGGTCTCAAAGTCCCTGACGACTGTAGCAAGATTTATTTGCTTTTAGACTCCAAGCCCTTGACATGAAAAGGCAAAGTGCCACTTGCTTTCCTAATCACTAGCTAAACCGACATGCTGACATTGGGGCTCCTTCCGCAAGCACATCCAAGTCAACCTGAAGATCAATATTTAAAGTTTGATACTTTTTAAAATATTTTTTGTGTTTCCAATCATGGAACCAAATGATTAGGCTTCCTACATTGTACTTAAGCTGGTACTTTTTACCCAATCGCTTAACCTGTCTATATTACCGCTCTCCAAAACCTGTCTAACTTAACCTGTATAGCACGGCATGGTGGCTCAGTGGTTAGCACTGCTGCCTCACAGTACCAGGGACCCAGTTCAACTCCAGCTTCTGGTGACTATCTGTGTGGAGTTTGCACATTTTCTCTGTGTCTGTGTGGGTTTCCTCCAGATGCTCCAGTTTCATCCCACAATCCAAAGGTATTCAGGTGAGGTAGAGTAGCCATGCTAAACTGTTCATAGTCAAGTGTGTGGTGCTGGAAAAGCACAACAGATAAGGTAGCATCCGAGGAGTAGGAATGATGAAGAACTTATACCCAAAATGTTGACTCTCCTTAATCTCCTCATGAAGGGCTTAGGCCTGAAACAACGATTTTCCTGCTCCTGGGATGCTGCCTGACCTGCTGTGCTTTTCCAGCACCACACTCTCGACACTGATCTCCAGTATCTGCAGTGCTCACTTTCTCCTAAACTGTCCAGAGTGTCCAGGGATGTGCAGGCTAAGTGGATGAGCCATGGGAAATGCAGGGTTCAAGAGAGAGGGTAGTTGGGTGAGTCTGGATGGAACAACCTTTGGGAGTGGGTTTGACTCGATGGGCCAACTGGCCTGCTTCCACAACGTAGGGATTCTGTGATTCGATATTGTTTCGCAACTCCCTCGTGTGTTCCTCACGATTTACATTCCCACCTTGGTTTTCATCATCAGCGAACTTGGACAAAGAGACAGAGCAATGAGTCTAAATAATGAATAAAGATTGTAAATATCCAAGGACTCACCACTCATCCTTGTGGCTGTCCACTAGTCGCAGCCTGTCAAGTTGAAGATACCTTATTTGTTGGTAATCTCTGTTTCCAGTCAGTTAACAACTTTTGCTATCCTTCCTAATATATCACCCCCTAACTACATGAGCCCTTACTTGTGTACTATGCTTTTGTGTTTCACCTTATTGGATGCATTATATAGCACATCAGCTGGCCCTCCTCCTTCTGCTGTGCTACTAACATCCTCCAACTTTAATTATTAAGCAGGATTCATTTACATAAAATTTTCAAGCTGGCAAGCTGGACTGGAGGAAAGCTGCACGAGCATTGCTTCATCTTTTGTCTTTGCATTTCTAAATGTCACTTTTACTTGAACCTTCCTCTCCTTCACTTAAAGGGAGTTTTCACTACTCTGAGCTTACCCGCTGGCATGCTGTAATGTTTGTACGCTGTCTCTTCAAGTCACTCTCTGGTTAATGCTATCCACATTGCTACCCTGCATTGTTGCTTTGTTTTCTCTTTCCAACTTCACACATTTCCCTTCAAGTGAACCTTCTCCCCCCCACCCCACTACTTCCTTTAAAGATATAAACAGAGTGTGTTTAAGACACGCAGACAGGTCTGGCAACATCTGTGGGGAAAGATGCAGAATTAATGCTTCAAGTCTAATGACCCTTCACCCAAACTAAAATAGATGGGGAAGGATGGCATTAATGTGGATTATGCAGCTGGGGTTTGGAAAGGGGAGTGGGATGAAGAGAGGGGTAGATGCAGAGGAACAATAAGGTACACTGAGGTGATGCACATAGACAGAGAAAGAGAAAGACAGGAGTGTCTAGAGGGAAGGAAGGTGGAGGGGGGCAAACAGAGCGATGGAGAGAGAGGAGGAGGGAAGGAGAGAGAGGGAAGGAGGGAGGGAGAGAAGGAGGCGAAGAGAGAGGGAGGGAGAGAAGGAAGGAGGGAAGGAAGGAGGGAGGTAAGGAGGGAGGGAGGGAAGGAAGGAGAGAAGGAAGGAGGGAAAGGAGGAGGGAAAGGAGGAGGGAAAGGAGGAGGGAAAGGAGGAGGGAAAGGAGGAGGGAAGGAAGGAGGGGAGGAAGGAGGGAAGGAAGGAGGAGATATGGAAAAATAATGCAGAAATAAGTTGTGAGAAATAATGTATCTGGAAGGACAGCACAGTGGCTCAGTGGCACTGCTGCCTCATAGCATCAGGAACCCAGGTTCAATTCCACCCTCGGGCGACTGTCTGTGCAGTCTAGGTAGATTAGCCATGGAGAATGCAGGGTTAGGTACAGGGTTAGATGGTGGGTTTGGGTGGGATGGTCTCCAGAGGATGGGTGTGAATCCAATGAGCCGAATGGCCTAGTTTCATACTGGCATGGAAACATGATGGTATGCTGAAAAGGCAGGTAGCTGGAAGTTCAGGGTAATTTTATTAAAAAGATAGCATTAGTGCTCTGCAAAGCAGTCACTCAGTCTACGTTTACTTACCTATTCTTTCCCCTTCTCTCTCTGGGTACCACCTCTATGTACTCGTTCTTGGTCCCGCTCAACCCCACCCCTATCATTAACATACAATAACTTCCCACTTATTGCGAGTTCTGGCAGAGTCACTGGACTCGAAACATTAATCTGCTTTTCTCTTTACAGATGCTGAGAGACCCAGAGATTCTCCAGCACTTTGTTTCCGTTTCAGATTTCCAACATCTGCAGTCCTTTGTTTTTATCTACATCAAATCACACTCTACAGCTTCAGTTACTGGAGCAGTTTGGTTAAAGATGTGGTTACTTCAGGAGGACGTGGCTACTAATGAGATGTTCTCAGGGTGCACACCCTTTGTAGCATACAATTCACTCAGCTAATTCTCGATATCATATGGACTGAATGAAATTAGCTAAAATCTGCTTTCTGTCATGCAAGGGACCTCAGGAAGAGACTAAGACTTGGCACTTCTGGCTGAAGATGTCTACAAACACTTTAGCCCTGCCCTTTTCAGCAAATGTTGGACTCTGTCATCATTAAGGATACAGGGATTTATACAGCCTCTTCCTCTTTTAATTGTTTAATAATCCAAAACAATTCATGAGTGGTTGGTGATGGATAGCAAAGCTTTAATCTGGTTCTTTCAGAATCACTAACCATTTATCAAAGAACATGGCTAACCTCCAGATACATTAACAAGTTGAAAACCTAAGAACTACAATTATTTGTATGAGTTTTTCAATCAATACCATCAACCAATATTTCAGGATTTGAACTCTTATTTTTCTCTATTTATATTCTCTGTTTTGGCTTATTTTTCTATGTCTTAAGATGGCGCCAGGGAATGATAACACTATATTCTCTGTATGCTGTAACAAAGTACATGTGACAATAAAGAAACTAAATCAAACCAGACCTTAAATTTGGAAGTTCAAGTGCAAACATACCAATTAGGGACAGGATCGCATAGACCCTGCTCCACCATTCAAATAGATCATGCTGAGCAGATGACTCCAGATTTTGACCTATCCTCAATAACTTTCACCCCTCCTTGCTCATCAATGATCACTACCTTAGAAATATTTAAATACTCTGCTTCCATAACTTTTACAGGAGGAAAGTTCCAAAGATTCATCATTCTTTGTTTTTGGAGGGGGGACAGGGGGAATCTTAACTCTGTCTTAAGTGGGTAACTGTTTATTATTAAAGCATGTTCCTAATTCAAGTTCCTCCCTCAAGACAAAACATCCTTATAATATTCATCTTGTCCAGATCCCTCAGGAACTTTTATGTTTCAATCAAGTTGCCTCTTACACTTCTAAATTTCAGTGTTTACAAATCTAATCTATCCAACCTTTCCTTCTCAGACAACTCACCCATTCCAGTTACTCTTCTAGTAAACAATAGCAATTACATCCTTCCCTAAATAAGGAGACCAATTCTGTACACAATATCCCAGATATGGGAACCCCCTTATATTCAGTTCCCCTTACAATAAAGAATAAAATTCGATTTGTTTTCCTAAGCACCTTTCATACCAGCTTACTTAGATTTTTAGTGAATTCAAATTTCACCATTTGCTGAACTCACATCCCCAGAACATTACCTGAGTGTTTGGAGTCCAGTACCTTTAGAAATTCTTCAAGTGCTACATGCTTTGCCTGCAATTTACTCAGAGACTCGCACTCTCTACCCGTTCCTACCACAGCCCCTTTATATTTTCCAATATTAAGGCCTTTCTCTCCAGCATTGTCTCCACATCTTCCCAAATTTGAACCTTTGACCCTGCTATTTAGTTTGAAACCCTCTTCACTTCCCCATTTATGAAGCTCACTAAAACACTGGCCCCAGTATCGTTCAGGTGTAGACCGTTCCCATTGGTACAGATCCCAGCATCCCCAGTAACTGGGGTCAATGTCCCATAAAGTGGAGCCCACTTCTTCCACACCAGTCTTTGAGGCATGCCTTCACTTCTCAAATCTTATTGGCTCAGTGCCAATTTGTCATGGCTCGGGTAATAATCCAGAAATTGATAACCTGAAGTCTTGCTTTTTAATTTTGCCCCAGCTCCCCACACTGTCTGTGCAGAACCTCCTTCTTGCTCTGCCTCTGACAGATGCTAAATGCTAATACCAAACTGGCAGGTTTCCTCCCCGTTCCAGCCCCGGTTGGTTTCTGTTATGCCATCAGTGCGGAATTAGTTAAACTCAATTACGGAGATTTTGAATTATGTTAAATTGATATTTCTGCACCAGGGAAACAAAATGGTTGTGTTTGGTTGGAGTCACAATTACTGACTTGCATTTTACAACGTGCATTTGAAATCGTCTTCAAATAGCACGAGGAAAAGGTCAAGGCTACCAAAAATATGTCTGGAATAAGATTGTCAAATCTAACAGTCAGGTATAGCACAGTAATACAGCACATAGGCAACTCAACCTGGACATTACAGTTAGTGTGCAAATATTGTGCATCAATATTTTCCATTTGCATTTATTTAGACATTTACTTTTACTCTATTCAGCGTAAATCGCTGCCTTGTCTTTGCAATTATTTTGTGGCTGATGTCCAGCACGCTTGACTGGACACCACCACATTTACAGACATAGTGTTACATCCCAAGAACACCAAAGAAATCACCCCCCCCCCCGCCCCAGCACCGAAAGCCACCACCACAAGTGCCTTGTGCACAATGGCCAATCTTCCAAATGCAAAAGATGACTGACCTGATGACAGTCAAGCTAAAGATCACAACTACTTTCTTGCAAGGAGTTGCTCCAATTTTTTCAGCCAGAAACTATTTTGTCAGAACCCATTTCTCTTCCTGTCCAATATTACTGATCTGTGAGTATTTACAATACCATCTGCAGGACAGCACAAATTTGACAGGTAACACATCAGAAACTGTTCTCGCATGAGACTTTAAGAGAAATTGACATAACAAACCTTTCCAAGTCACAGACTGATTGCATAATGCATACTCCCTTACTGATACACAGGATGGGCTCCAATCAGGAATCGTGTATCATCCCAATAGACTTCTACAAAATGTAACATCTCAAAAATCATTTATTTGTTTATCGGATGATAAAAAGGTTGCAGAACAAAATGGATGAGGTTGCTAAAATGAAAAACCTTTGGACTCTCTGTAAAGCAGATTTAGGACTCAAACAGGTTGGAGGGAAGATTGAGATAGAAAGCTGTCCTTAATCCTGGCTGAGTAACTTACCCACTTTGCAGCTCTGATGAAGAATCACCTAGACTCAAAACATTAGCTTGTTCTCTCTCTATGGATGCTGCCTGAACCACTGATATTCAGCATTTGTTGGTTTCAATACAGATTCAAGCATCAGCAGTAATTTGTCCCTACCATACCATGTTTGTGCTGCCATTTTCCCTCCTTCACTGTTTCATGAAACAAGTGCCCAAACTATGATGTCATCATTGTTTAACAATCAAAAGGATCTTCGAGGCTCCATTCTCTATTGAATCAGCTTTCAGTAACTACAAAACTGAACAACCTTAGTTACTGTCACAGGCCTTTGCAAGAACCAGCCACCTTTCCCATGAAAGGCTTAGATACTGAACTTAAGCAAGTAGCACCAGATGATTCAGGTATACAAGAAAGGAATGAGACAGAGACAGAAACAAAGACATACAGAGACATACAAAGACAGAGAACAGAAACTCTGTGTTTACAGCATCAGTGGGATTCCCGCAGCAATTGCAGTGTCTATCAAACTGGGACTTGTGGAATCTGCTAATAAAAGCAGATGACCCCGTTTGAACAAAAGTGTCAACCAGAATCATTTCAATTTGGCTGAAGGTCTGGAGGATTCTACAAGCTGGATCACTTGTGCAGTCATGCGTGAACGGCTCATAATGCTGCCACGTATCAAAACAGCAGAAAGCTCCAACCCACTGGCAGAGACTTTGATGGGTCACAAAAGCCTCCTCTGATTTTGAAGTAAATCCCTTCCTTTTCTCTGAACCCTTTACTTCTCCATGTTTCTCACATAGAATCCTTTATGTAATTATGCCATTTGCACCTTAAATCATTTCAAAAGCCCAGCTTGGAGTTTAAAATGACTCAATTGGTCACTAAACTGATCTTATTTGAACATTTCAAACACCATGAGACAGGTGTAATTTTGCTCAAGCAGCACGAAAAGCAAACTACAGAAGGTTCCTTCCTTTCAGCGGCCTCACACTGCTGGAGAAATAATGAACTGACGTAAGCTCAGAACTTTTACATCGCTTACCTGCTTTACTTCAAAACAAAGTAAGTTGTACCTCTGCCCTCCACAAGATTTCATTTATAATCGATGTATACATCCCACAATAGCAATTAATGGTTGATATTCCATTCACACAGAAAAAACAAGCTGTAAAGTGAATGTCTTTACTTGCAGCACTTGACAGCAGCCATTAACTGCTTAGCTGAGATTTTGTTAGCAAGATGTCTTTTGTCACCACATGATGAATGCTCTTTCAAAAGAGTGAACAAATCATTCAAAAGTACTCTTCCTTTTGCCTGTCGAAGTGCTCACAGGAATCACTAGATAAAAGAAGACAGAGGACTGTCCAGTTAACTTTCCACCATGCTGGTTGTCACAAGATTCAATGGTAAATGATTTATTGAATAACTGTAATAATCAAGCTCTATCAATCAATCCACAACAGGGACAGACGTAATGTGAAGAAAGCCTCTGATGATGGACAGATATGAGATTTATCTCTCCAAAGTCTCCTGCTTCCCATTAACATGCCATCGCTTCAATTATTCATCAATTGTACGATCAATTCTGAAAAAAATTTGCCTTACTGCTATTCATCAAATTCCTTGGTCGTAAGTTTACATCTTGTTCGAACTGATCTTGTTTACAAAGATTTTTGTCTACTTTCCTCTAGAACATTAATTCAATAATGTGTCCTACAATACTGTTAGGAAAAGCTGTGTTCCCTCAAGTACAGCTTTAATTTCCTCCAGGATGACAAATGGAAATGTATACAATGTCACATCTAATCCACAAAAGAATTATGATCTGCTCATTAGAAAGAACATCTGTTGGAACAATAGATTGCCAATCCTACTATACTATAGATCGTAACTATTCTATCACTTTACACATTAAATAAATCAGATAGCTCTGCAATTTGCCTATTTACAAAATCTTGCTTCCTGTTTTTCATATTTTTGTGTCAACTTTAGTTCCATATTAATTTTCCATCTTAATGTTGACAAATGAACAGTACCCAAGTTAATTTGTCACTGCAAAACGTTAATTTTGAGTTTCTCAGCTCCTTAGCCTGCACAGAATTTGCTGCACTTCAACCAACCTTAAGTCTCTGCTTTATTGTATTTTTAGTGATTATAGCAACACAAAATCAACACATTACATCAACTGAAGCAGGACAGAACATAGTTGCTCAAGGCAGTGACAGAGTTACATTTGCATGCTCTGCTCTAAAGGTTCCCGAGTCTGAATGTTGCATCTGAAAACAAAGTCTGATGTGAACTCTATGTAGCAAGGTGGTCAACTAGCACATTTATAAAAAGAGTAAGTCTATTTCTCTGTCCATCATATGTTAGTTGTTATATACATATAGGCTCAGACTTCAACTTTCAGTGCTACATCTGAAAACCAAGTTTTTTTTTCAAAGCCTGACTTCAATTTAATTTTAGATGGCACTTGAAGGTAAATTTGATTAATGCACATTTTACGCATCCTGTATATTGAGTTCTTTGTAAATAATTCATTTTTAGTTTACAGCTGAAGTGATGTTAAGCTTTTACTGCCAACCTTCACTGTCCCCATTGCTCCTTGCCCCTACATTATCCCACACAGGCACAACGGGATAAATGATCTTCTATGTAGATGTCAGATTCTACCCTGGGTCTCCCATCTTACATAAAGATTCTTCCTGCTCAAGCTTCCCAGTGCTCAGAAACTTGTTCCTGAAGTGGAAGTCAAGGAGAGGGCAAAAGCTTGCTGCTAGAATTATTTGAGGCGAAAATACCAGGAGTTAGGCAGAGTCAGGCAATCAGGCTAAGGAGCACAACTCCTTAGTTTGACGGTATTAGGCAAAAACTTTCAAAAGCTGATTGGAGGCAGATGTTTGCAGATAAAGGGCTGGCTGGAAAATGGGAAGCCTTCAGAAATGAGATAATGAGAGTCCAGGGACAGTATGTTCCTGTTAGGGTGATAGGAAAGGCTCGTAGGTGTAGGGAATGCTAGATGACTAAAGAAATTGTGGGTTTGGTTAAGAAAAAGAAGGTAGCATATGTCAGTTATAGACAGGGTAGATCGAGTGAATCCTTAGACCAGTATAAAGGCAGTAGGAGTATACTTAAGAGGGAAACCGGGATGACTAAAAGGGGACATGAGATAGCTTTGGCAAATAGAATTAAGGAGAATCCAAAGGGTGTTTACAAGTACATTAGGGACAAAAGGGTAGCTAGAGAGAGTATAGGGCCCCTGAAAGATCAGCAAGGCGGCCTTTGTGTGGAGCCACAGAAAATGGGGGAGATACTAAACGAATACTGTGCATCAGTACTTACTGTGGAAAATGACATGGAAAATATACAATATTGGGAAACAGATGTTGACATCTTGAAAAATGTCCATATCACAGAAGAGGAAGTGCTGGACGTTTTGAAATGTATAAAAGTGGATAAATCCCCAGGACCTGATCAGGTGTACCCTAGAACTCTGTAGGAAGCTGGAGAAGTGATTGCTGAACCTCTTACTGAGATATTTGTATCATCGGTAGTCACAGGTGAGGTGCCTGAATACTGGAGGTTGGCTAACGTGGTGCCACTGTTTAAGAAGGGTGGTGAGGATAAGCCAGGGAACTATGAACGAGTGAGCCTGACATCGGTGGTGGGCAAGTTGTTGGAGGGAGTCCTGAGGGACAGGATGTACATGTATTTGGAAAGGCAAGGACTGATCAGGGATTGTCAACATGGCTGTGTGTGTGGGAAATCATGCCTCACAAACTTGATTGAGTCTTTTGAAGTAACGAAGAGGATTGATGAGGGCAGAGCGGTAGATGTGATCTATATGGACTTCAGTCAGGTGTTCGACAAGGTTCCCCATGGGAGGCTGGTTAGCAAGGTTAGATCTCATGGAATACGGGGAGAACTAGCCATTTGGATACCGAACTGGTTCAAAGGTAGAAGACAGAGGTGGTGGTGGAGGGGTGTTTTTCAGACTGAAGACCTGTGACCAGTGGATTGCCACAAGGATCAGTGCTGGGTCCTCTACTTTTTGTCATTTATATAAATGATTTGGATGTCAGCATAAGAGGTATAGTTCGTAAGTTTGCTGATGACACCAAAATTGGAGGTGTAGTGGACAGCGAAGAAGGTTACCTCAGATTACAACGGCATCTTGATCAGCTGGGCTAATGGGCTGAGAAGTGGCAGATGGAGTTTAATTCAGTGAAATGCGAGGTGCTGCATTTTGGAAAAGCAACTCTTAGCAGGACTTATACACTTAATGGTAAGGTCCGAGGGCGTGTTGCTGAACAAAGAGACCTTGGAGTGCAGGTTCATAGCTCCTTGAAAGTGGAATCGCAGGTAGATAGGATAGTGAAATGCTTTCCTTTATTGGTCAGAGTACGGAGTACAGGAGTTGGGAGTTTATGTTGTGGCTGTACAGGCCATTGGTTAGGCCACTGTTGGAATATTGCATGCAATTCTGGTCTTCCTGTCAGAAGGATGTTGTGAAACTTGAAAGGGTTCAGAAAAGATTTACAAGGATGTGGCCAGGGTTGGAGGATTTGAGCTATAGGGAGAGGCTGAACAGGCTGGGGCTGTTTTCCCTAGCACGTCGGAGGGGTATGGATAAGATAGGTAGGCAAAGTCTTTTCCCTGGGGTGGGGGAGTCCAGAGCTAGAGGGCACAGGTTTAGGGCGAGAGGGGAAACATATAAAAGAGATTGAAGGGGCAACTTTTTCACACAGAGGGTGGTACATGTATGGAATGAGCTGCCAGAGGGAGTGGTGGAGGCTGGTACAATTGCAACATTTAAGAGGCATTTGGATGGGCATATGAATAGGAAGGGTTTGGAGGGTTGTGAGTCGGGTGCTAGTAGTTGGGACTAGATTGGGTTGGGATATCTGGTCAGCATGGACGGGTTAGACCAAAAGGTCTGTTTCCATGCTGTACATCTCTATGACAACTCATTGCAGAGAAGCGAGCGACTACTGCCAATCAGGCATCACTCACAATCTATTCTACAAAACCATATTGAAAACAACATTTTTGATACAAACCTATGATTTCTGCATTCTCAGTGCAGTTAAAACTCCTACATACATGCACAGAAAATTGTGCCACTTTTCACAGAAATGCTACAATCCATTCCATGAACCATTCCCTCTGTTGACATTGTCTGCTGCTGTGGCATCTGTTTTTTTTTGGTTGATGGGGTACATGAGACAGGCAGCACTAACTCATTTGATTTACAGACTGTTGGTCACAGTGACGCATTTCTTCCGTCTGCAAGCAGACACGCAACTGATAAAATGTACAGACTGCACCACTTGACACGTGAACAAACCTTCAAAATCACAGCACCAATAAAATTCCCCAAGTAACTTCCATTATACAGTATAGCACCCCGGCAATGTTCGTCAAATCAATCTGGGTAGAGGGAGAAGGGGTAAGGCCTGACACAGTCACTTGTTACATGTCAGCCAGAAAGAAGACACTCACCCAGCATGCTGGAGTTTACCCAGAGTCCACATGTAAGGTAACACTTTGAAGAGTCCAAAGTGAGGGGTTATAAGTAAAGGTGAATTTGTCATAGTTCCAGAGGACCAAAGGACTGCACACTCTTTAGATAGAGATAACCGTTGGTGAGTTTAACCTGAGGATCACCGTGTCATAGGCTAGGAGGAAGGGTGAGAAAGTGGGACCATCATTGCAACCTCAGTTGTCACAGAATATGAACCTGTGCTATTGGCATCACCCTGCATCACGAATCAGGCATCTGGCCAACTGAGCAAAACAACCCTATACAGTGATTAGTATTTCAGGGAAACATCTATAGCAAGAGAGTGGCTAGAATATGGAACATGGGGTAATTGAGACAAATAGCAGTGGGAAGCTAGAACAAGCTGGACTAAGGAGAATAGTTAAAGATGAAGAACTGGAGACGGTAAGAGGTGATGCGAATCAGACAGTAAAATGTAGAGTAAACCATTTACAGGTGCCCCATTTAATGTCATTTCAGTTCTACATCGGTAAGTTAATGGGACTTATAATCTTGTTGAGATTATCTAAAACTCTGCTATCCCAGTCCTTACTTGCACCCACCATTCCTGTGCACACTGACTTGCACTAGCTGATTAAACAATGTTCACTAACTCACATTGATCTCTTACATTGTATAACTGTCTAACCCGCATAATCATTGAACTCGGCTCTTTTCTATAAAATTTGCATCTAATCGTTCTTCATCCCTATTTCTTGACTCCACTTTTTGTCATCCTTACTCATTTGCCTATCTTTTCATCTACACAGATACTAAGGCAGCATATCAAACAGCCAAAAAGGAAAGTCCATCCCTTTGAAAAACTAATTTTGGAATTTATAGCTGAACGAAGAGATATATGGAAGGCACAGCCTCCTAAATATTCATAGAAATTCCTCTTGCCTTTACCCATCAATGACTGGCCTATATCTGCAGAATATCCTAATTGAACTTTCAATTTATGTAGCCTAACTTGATTCACTGTCCAATATCACATGGGATGCATTTTTTAAAAATTCTATACTGGTCCAACTTCAATCCTTTCACATTTGATGACGTGCAGCAGCTGCACTACATTCACAACTTTATTGGTTTAAAACCGAAGTTCCCAGCTCTTTGTGGTTATAGACAAACCTGAAAGCTGTTGCTATATCATTAAATAGAAACGCAAAATCATAAAAGACAGGTACACTAACATCATGATTATATGACTGGACCCATACCCCAGCTGCCTAGGCTAATAACCAAAGGTAGAGTTCAAATCCCACTAAAACAGCTTGGGATGTTAAATTCAGATAATTAAATAAACCTTAAATAAAAAGCTACTATCAATAAATGGTGACAAGGAAATTGTGATTATGGCTATAACAAAACCCAGCTGATTCACTGATGTATTGTAGAACATGAAATTTGTCTTTCTTACTCAGTCTAATGGCACTGCGTTTGATTCAAGTGTGTTCCAAACGTGCTACATATTCATTCAGTTATTTCAAATTGCAATGAGAAGGAAGATGAGTAAAACTGGGTAGGCATGATCTCTAAAATTAGCACAATGTTTAGCTTCATTTGCAGTTTCCCAGGCACTGAACAAGGCCACATCTACATGCAGTAAGAGCTGGAGCACGTTCAAGTCTGGGGTAAGTGCCAATAAACTTGCCAGATCACTACTATCACCAACAAGAGAATGTCTGACTATTTCACCTTGACTTTATACAACAACTATCTCTGAATCCCACACCAGCAACAACTTGGGGATCACCACTGACCACAAGCTTAAACAAACCAGCTACATAAAGCCAACGTTCCTTTGATAACACTTTCCAAATCAATATCTTATATCACCTACACCTGATGATGGAGCAACACTCCAAAAGCTGGTGTTTTCAAATAAACCTTTTGGAATGTTTTGACTGTTGTGATTGTTGACTGTGCCCAACCCATTCCAACACTGGCATTGCCCACCCGTACCACCTAAAACAACAGCTATATGGGAACACAACCACCTGCAAGTACTCCTACAAACAAAACACCACCTTGATTTGGAACTATACCACTGACCCTTCACTATCCTGGAATTCCCTGCACTATGGGCATACCCACACTGCATGGCCTGCAGGGGGCAATGTGGTCAACTAGGAAGGCAAGCAAATCCGGACTGATCATTGGGCTTATTTTTTCTCTCAAAGAACAATCCACAAACTGGGAAATCTGCTGCAACTTACAGAACAACCTCGATTATCCGAATGAGACAGGCAGGGAGTATTTTGTTCGGATAATCGATCGCTCGGATAACTGATCTGATCATCAACAAAGGAAGCCATACTGAAAATAATTACATAAAAAACATTTGTTTACAGAGTCTTTTGTTTATTCAATTGATAAAATGTGTACAAACACTGGATATTGTTTAAAATTTTATGCCATACTTTTAAATCCTTCAGCAGGTCAGTCATTTTTATGTGTTAAAATTATTTTAACACTGTTTAAAGTGACCAACTGAGATCAAACTGGAGAACTGTAAACAAAAGATGTGATCGCCTCATCAGTGTGGATAACTCCTCTTTGAGGTAATATTTTTAATGGGACCTTGAGATCTTGGTTGGATAATCTGAAATTTGGATAACAAAGGTTGCTCTGTACATGCCTAAAGCCTGCTCACCTTCTTCAAGGCACCAAACAAGAGTGTGCTGCAGTACTCTCCACTTGCCTGGAGTGGAAGCCCAACAACACTCGATAAGCTTGACACCATCCAAAATACAATAGCCACTTGATCGGGATCCTGATCACACCTTAAACATTCACTCCCACCACCAGTACACCATGACTGCTGTATGCTCTATTTATAAATATGCAATACATCAACGTCCCAATATTTTCAATAGCATCTCTCGAAGCACTACAGACTCAAAGAACAAGGAAGACCACTGTCAGTTCCCCAACAAATTAAATTCAGTCTTCACTTGGATTGATATCACTGTAGCTAAGTCACAACCTGGAAAATCATCACCAACCGCACTTTGTGTACTGTAGTATAAATCACTACACGGTAATAGCTAGACTGCGTCAACATTGATGCCAGATCATGAGTCTGGGACCTGACAGTGACACAGTGTAAATAGTTAATGAACATTCATCTGTTTCCATCAATATTCGCATTCCTCATTTGCCTAAGGCTACCAGAACCCACTTCTGACACCGATAGACTGTGGCAATGTGTTCAGAGCTGTTTATGAGACCCTAACCAATGTGGATAAAAGGCGGGAAAATAAAAAGCCTTTGGACACCAGAACATACTCACAAAAATATCTTATCATCAACCTGGAGCAAATGGGATCCAAACCTGGGACCTCCTGGCCCAGAGGGAGGGACACTATCACTCTACCTCAAGAGCTGTCACATGCACAAAAAACACCTACAGCAAAATGCTGCTGCTGTTACTGAAGGTCAATCAAAATTGCTAACACTGATTACACCCCTTTTTGCAATATTGCTTCAATACACTACTATTTCAAATTGCCTCGATGTTTGAGATTTTTTGACGTACGGTAACCAGCACATTGGAAGTGTTCAAAGATGTCAGACATCTAATAGATGTCCTCAATACACTTTGCAGCACAACACCAGGATTAGACAGTACTGGAACTGGTGGGCTTCACTAAAAATGGGTTCACCAAAGGCATTTTCAGCCATCTTACTCATATGCGTGGCATCAATGCCAAGAAAATCAGAGCCATCAGAAATTCTTCACCACCTCCTTCACTGTCATTGTCAATCAGTTGGGCATGTTTCTGACCAATTTAGCCTATGTTAATGGATCACTCGAACTACTCCTAGGGGAGTGAACACCAGCAGACAGCATTCAACAGAATCAGAGGTGATCGCTCCTTCAGAAACAGTGGCCCCACTACAATTATCATCTACCCACCAGAGTCAGCATATGTATCGCCCATAGGGTCTTTAATGCACCAGAGTCAACAAGGCAATTTTTGCAGACACAGATATTATACTTCTAAGGCACCAACAAATACACAATGATCATTTTGTGGTCATCGAAAAAGGGGACCTAACTCCTTATATGTGAAATATAAAATACTACCAAGACTACCAAATCTAGTGCTTCTAATTAAACCTCTTGGACTATAAATCTGATGTTGTGTGAGTTTTAGCTTTATATACCCCAGTCCAACACCAACATCTTCAAATCATGACCAAGACTCTAGTTCAGGTTCACACAGACCATCAGCCATTGATCCTCACATTCAACACAAGCAATCAAAGGTGCCACACAGAACACCAAGATTTCACCAACATCAATGAAAGTTTGACGCCATGACAGAGTACGCCCACGTTAAATAACACTGTCCCACATTCCTATGGGGACATTTATACAATATAACGTACATTTTGTTGTATCATGGGTCACCTGGGCATCACCAAGTGCCATGCCATTACCAACAATTCCATCTGTTGGCTAGGAATCCTCTAAAGCTATGGAAGACATGATTTCCAAAAGTATTACTTGTTCCATCTAAAACCATAATGAACCACTGACAGTGTCCTTGTTCCCAGCTGAACCATGTTATGATCTTTTTAAGTTCAACATGAAAACATTTCTCATCATAGTGGTTTATTATTCCCAGTGGATCACAATCAAACAGCTACACAGTGCCACCTTGGCAGCAGTTGTTGCAATGCTCAATAAAGTTTTGGCCCACAGAACATTCCTGATTTAGTTATCCCTAATAATGGCCCACAGTTTGTCAGTGACTTGTTCAAACACTTCTGTAAGACCTACAGCTTTGTGCACATCACTAGCTTGCTCAGGTACCTGCAAGTTGAGGCAACGAGAGGGGTCACACTATCAAATCCTCAAAGAAGCATGATGACCTGACCCTTAAGTCTTATTAAGTTGATGTTCTCACCACTGCAGATTGACCTTCATTCACTGGCACTCTCAATCAGCAGATTACTCACACAACTCCCTGCTCTTCCACACACCCGCCAATCGTGACTCAATGTGGTGTAGATCGAATGGGTGAGGGAGAAAGAAGACCACACTGTGCCAACCAGATTGAGAATTACAACTGCTGCCATAAAGCATAGGGCCTATCAGTATTCCTGCCAAATGAGTCAGTGTGGGTCTACGACCTGAATTAGAAATGCCAGGATTGGTGCTGATCAATTTATCCATAGTTTTACATTGTATACACAGAGCAAGGGGCTCTCTGAGAAACAGAGCCCCACTTGTATCCACAGGTGGTGGAGGTGGAGGATCTCGGATAGCGTGAATGGTTTATGTGCTAGAGTGAGCTTGAGGAGTTGGTGGGAAGGGAAGGTGCATTATACGGACTAATGCCTGCATATTAGTATCTCATTGTATTATCAGTAATGTTGGATGATGTCAGATCACAAGGACTTGAGAGAACAGATATCCAGTCATGTCCGGCTCAACCATGCTCAACCAACTTGTGCATCAAGTGTCATGAAGGTCCCACTTCCTTGACCTCTCCTCTCATCTGAGACACAGTGACCTTCAGGTTAAACTCACCACCAGTCATCTCTATTTCACGAGGGATGAGACTGCAGGTATCCTAGGATTGTGGCAACTTTATCTTTACCCATTGAAAATAGTTAATAAATATTCAGTAGTTTATACTGGCATTGTATTCTGTCCTCGTCTATCTAAAGCTTCCCATAATCTGTTTGTATTATCTATTGAAGTTTTACAACATATGGACTGCAGCAGTTCAAGAAAATGATCACTATACCTTCTCAAAACCAAACTGTTGTAAGTGCTGGGCTTGTCAGTGGTGCCCACTTTCTGAGTATGAAAAAGAAACCATGAAAGAACAAAAAGAGATGGCAATTAGAGTTTTCTTCATTCATGTCAACATAAGGGACTGAATTCAGAGTTTTCCCACTCCAATATTTAGCATCAGTGCACACTACTGAACCAAATATTTTTCAAATTGAATCAAGTCTATGTTCACTGTGGTGAGAGTATTAACCCGTGACCATTGTCTATGCAAGGGCTTCAGCTGAGGTAGTGCCATCTCTTGGAACCGAAGGAAACATTGAGAAGGAAGATTCTTACTTGGGGGATTGAAGGTCAAATGTCCATTTTCTTTCAAAGTTTTAGCTATTTCTAATCAGACATGTTGTGACAAACCTCTGGGGCAGGTGGGACTTGAACCTGGGCCTTTAATCAAGAGGAATAGAAACTACCACTGTACCGCAAAAGTTCCTTTTTTGTAAAAGAAAGGGATTATGTTTTTGTCTGGAGCCTTTTTATCAGACCTGGATAAAGTGGCTAAATGTATATGGAGCTTAGACTGGAACTAGGGTAGCAAAACAACCTACACAGAATGTGCATTTATGCTTAAGCAGAGGAACACACATATTAAAACTCAAAAGAAAATTGTTACAATAACTTGGATTCACAGAGACATATAGCACGGAACCAGACACTTCAGTCCAACGCGTCCATATCCTAAATTAATCTTGTCCCATTTGCCAGTATTTGGCCGATATCCCTCCAAATCCTTCCTATTCATATATCCACCCAGATGCCTTTTAAATGCTTCCTTCACTTCCTCTGGCAGCTTGTTCCATTCATGCAGTTCAGTCTTAATTGAGTTTTTTTAAGAAATAACAAAGGGGATTGATGAAGGCAGAGCAGCGGATGTGATCTACATGGCCTTCAGTAAGGCGTTGGACTAGGTTCCTCATGGGAGACTGTTTAGCAAGGTTAGATCTCATGGAATACAGGTAGAGCTAGCGATTTGGATAGAGAACTGATTTGAAGGTAGAAGGCAGAGGGTGGTGGGGTGGAGGGTTGCTGTTCAGACTGGAGGCCTGTGACCAGTGGTATGCCACAAGGATCGGTGCTGGGTCCACGGCTTTTCACCATTTATATAAATGATTTAGGCATAAACGTAGGAATTATGGTTAGTGAGTTTGCAGATGACACCAAGATTGGTGGTGTAGTAGTCAGCTAAAAAGGTGACCTCAGATTACAATCAGACCTTGATCAGATAGGTCAATGGGCGAAGGAGTGGCAGATGGAGTTTAATTTAGATAAATGCGAGGTGCTGCATTTTGGAAAGGCAAATCAGGGCAGGACTCATACATTTAATGGTAAGGTCCTGGGAAGTGTCGCTGAACAAAGAGACCTTGGAATGCAGGTTCATAGTTCCTTGAAAGTGCTGGTGGAAAGGATAGTGAAGAAGGCATTTAGCACGCTTGCCTTTATTGATCAGTGCATTGAGTACAGCTGTTGGAAGGTCATGTTGTGACTGTACAGGACTTTGGCGAGACAACTTTTGGAATTCTAGTCTCACTGCTGCCTCACAGCGCCAACTGACTGTGTGGAGTTTGCACATTCTCCCCATGTCTGCGTGGGTTTCCTCCGGGTGCTCCGGTTTCCTCCCACAGACCAAAAATGTGCAGGTTAGGTGAATTGGCCATGCTAAATTGCCCGTAGTGTTAGAAGGGGTAAATGTAGGGGAATGGGTCTGGGTGGGTTGCGCTTCGGCGGGTCGGTGTGGACTTGTTGGGCTGAAGGGCCTGTTTCCACACTGTAAGTAATCTAATCTAATCTAATCTAAGTTACGCAGTAAGTTGAAGCATTTGGCACTACAATAGCAGCAAGGATGCTTATACATTCCTGTGGAGCATAAAACCCTCAACCGAAAATGAGGGGATTGCAAAGAATGTATCTAAGTAGCCTGAGAGGTTGGAGTTATGTTACAGGCAGGATCACTAACCAATGGTTAGATTACAAAGCCGAAAACCCGCAATGAGCCTCCTTTAACATGGCTGGGACCATACAGTCAAGTAGTTATATCTGCACATCTATCCTGGTGATAGGATATTCCTCACTGCTCCAATAATGCTGCCCAGAATCATTGCAACATTTTGACTTTAATCTCACATGCACGAATGTAGAGGAAAAACAGTTTTCAAGAAGGAAGACCTTCAGGTTCAGTTTTGAGTTAATATATTGCCTTGAATAATTTGAAAACACTTTCATATCTTCAGGCACATCACCAATGAGGCAGCTTATATGCTCAGACAGGCCCTGCTATCACTATAAATAAAGGCAAGGAACTAATATGTCTTGAAGGAAAGGAAGACAAGACAGAGGCCAAGCTGCTGCAGTTGGACATGGCACAGGCTTATTATAGCAGGCCACATACTGTGAAAGAGTACACCATTCGCTAACACGTTACTAAAGAGACAAACTGTCGTAACTCACGCAGAATAATGGATCCCTGATAACACTGATTGCACAACTGCTGCCACAGTAACTCACGGGTGCTCAGACCTGATTTAGAAATTGCTTGAAGTCTTCTCATAAAAACAATAAATATTTTAATCTGCCTCTGAAACACAAGTGTGCACAAATGTTAAACAGCACACATTAAACAAAAATTGATACACAGAAGAATAAAAATATTTCTGAACTACTTCTGGGAGAAAGAACAAGTTATAGAGTGGGCAATTGTCTTGAAAGGAAACAACAATAATGTAACATAAGAATACGTTACATTATGTGTCACTGCCAGATTTGTGGATATGGCTCCCCATCTAAATGACTAAACGTTCCCAGCTCCTGCACAAAATTACGAGCTAATCAATAAAGTTAGCCAATGTGGCAGAACAGATTAAGCAAGTGTAATAACTCAATTAAGTCACTGGTCCTCAATCTCCACAGTGATCAAGTCCAGACCAAAGGACCCAAATATATCAGGTTCTAACAATTCTTCCTCCAAAAGTATTTTAGACGATGATATCCAAAGTGGGCTGGCCTTGATTACAGAAGGAAAAATGCCACAAATACGGGAAATCTGAAATTAAAATAGAACAGACTGGAACTAATTAAGGCTCGGGAGCATTAGCGAAAAGGGAATCACTTAAAATTCTACATTAACAATCGCTCGTCAGGTTCTGAATTCCATGGTAAAATGTTAAAGGGGCACAGGGTGAGAGGTACAATTACAGAAGCCTTCAAAGGCAGAAGGCTATTTGAAAAGACAAATTAAAAATGAATACACAAGATGTGGGTGTTGTTGACAAAGCTAGCATTTATTGCCAATCCTTACTTGCCCTGAAGAAGGTGGTGGTGACTCATTTTCTTGACACCAACAACCCGGTCTGAAAGAAAATCCCACGGTGTTCCCACGGAAGGGAGTGCTAGGAATTTGGCCAAATGATGATGATGGGATGGTGATATATTTCCAAGCTCGGATATATCTTGTAGATGGTGCTGTCTCATGTGCCTGATCCCCTTGCCCTTCTATGTAGAAGTTGTTAGCTTGACAGCTATCATCAAACAGGCAGCTTTGAAGAGTCAGTATTGGGTCTACAACAGCAGCAGGGGATGGGGACGGGTTAGAATGGGGCAGAGGTGTCAGGCCCTGGCAGGGACAGAGGGTGGTGGAGGGGTTTGGAGGAGGTGGGGGAACTGGCAATGCTGGTTTTAGTGTTGTGCAATGAAGCAGCCTTGATAAGGGATCTTAAGGTGAAGTGATCATAATATGATTGAATTTACTCTGCAATTTGAGGGGGAGAAGACAGATTCAGTGGTAAAGGTATTACAATGAATAAAGACAACTACAGAGGCATGAGGGAAGTGCTGGGTAGAACTGACTGGGAGAGGATCCTAGCAGGAAAGACAATGGAACAGCAACGGCAGGAGTTTCAGGCAGTAATTCAGGAGACACAGCGGAGATTCATCCCGAGGAATAAGCAGCATGGTATAGGGAGGATTAGGCAACCATGGCTGACTAGGTAAGCCAGGGATAGCATAAAATCAAAAGAGAAAGCATACAGTGTGACGAAGGTCATTGGGAAATCAGAGGATTAGGAAGCTTACAAAGCCCTACAGAGCGCAACAAAAAAAAAAATAAGGAGGGAGACCAAATATGAGAGAAAGCTAGCCAGTCATATAAAGGGAGACTGTAAGAGTTTCTTTAAATATATAAAGGGCAAAAGTGGACATTAGACTACTAGAAAATGACACTGGAGAGATAGTAGGGGGGAACAAGGAAATGGCTGAGGAACTTCACGTCAGACTTCATGGTAGAAGACACAAGTAATATCCAAAATATTCAAGACAGTGACTGGGCAGAGCAGAGTATGGTCGCCATCCCCGAGAAGAAGGTGCTAGAAAAACTGAATGGCCTGAAGGAGGATAAATTACCTGGACCAGATGGATTAACACCCCAGAGTTCGCAAGGAGATAGCTGAAGAGATAGTGGAGGCGTTAGTGGTGATATTTCAGAAATCATTAGAGTCAGGGAAAATCCTAGAGAACATGAAAATTGCTAATACGACACCTCTGTTTTAAAAAGGGAGTAAGGCAAAAGATGGAAAATTAGAGACCCATTAGTGAAACGTCAGTCATGGGTAAGATCTTGGA
Source organism: Hemiscyllium ocellatum (assembly GCF_020745735.1). Taxonomy (NCBI): domain Eukaryota; kingdom Metazoa; phylum Chordata; class Chondrichthyes; order Orectolobiformes; family Hemiscylliidae; genus Hemiscyllium; species Hemiscyllium ocellatum. Next base: position 55,029,753 of record NC_083419.1, read on the forward strand.
ATCCATTTTGAAGGATAAGATTTCTGAATACTTGGACGTATATGATAAAAGAGGACAAAGTCAGCATGGTTTCATCAAGGGGAGGTCATGCCTGACAAATCTGCTAGAATTCTTTGAGGAAGCAATGAGCAGGTTAGACCAAGGAGAGCCAACAGGCGTTATCCATCTGGACTTCAAGAAGGATTTTGACAAGGTGCTGTATAGGATGCTACTGAGTAAGATAAGGGCCCATGGTGTCAGAGGCAAAGTGCTAGCATCAATAGAAGCTTGGCTGTCTGGCAGAAAGCAGAGAGTGGGGATAAAATGGTCCTTCTCAGGATGGCAGCTGGTGACTAGTGGTGTTCAGCAAGGGTCAGTATTGGGACCACCACTTTTCACTTTATACATTAATGATCTAGGTGAAGGAACAGAGGTCATTCTGGCTACGTTTGCAGATGATACAAAGATAGGTAGAGGAACAGGTAGCATTGAGGAGGATGTAGAAAGATTTGGACAGGTTAGGAGAGTGGGCAAAGAAGTGGCCGATGGAGTACAACGTGAGGTCATGTGTTTCAGTAGGAACAATAGAGGCATGAATTAATTTCTAAATGGGGAGAAATTTCAGAAGTCTGAAATGCCAAGAGACTTGGGGGTTCTATTTCAGGATTCCTCAAAGTAAACTTGCAGGTTGAGTCAGTAGTTATGAAGGCAAATGTAATGATGGCATTTATTTTGAGTGGACTTGAACATAAAAGCAGCAATGTACTTTTGATGCTCTACAAGGTTCAGGTCAGACCACATTTGAGTATTGTGCACAGTTTTGGGTCCCATATCTGAGGAAGGATGTACTGGCCCTGGAGCGTGTTTGGAGGATGTTTACAAGAATGGTCCCAGGAACAAAAAGCCTAATATATGAGGAACATTTTGAGGATTCTGGGTTTATAATTGATGGACTTTAGAAGGATGAGGGGGGGATCAACAGTATACTGAATGGCCTGGACCGGGTAGATGTTGGAAATATGTTCCCATTGGTAGGAGAGACTAGGACTTGAGGGCAAAGCTTTAGAGAAAAGGGGAGACATTTTAGAATGGAGATAAGGAAATCCTTTTGAGCCGGAGAGTGGCGAATCTTTGGAATTCATTGCCACAGAGGCTGGGGAGGCCAGGTCACTGAGTATATTTAAGACAGAGATAGATAGATGCTTGAGTATTAAGGGGATCAAAGGCTACGGTGGGGGTGGGGGTGGGGGGGATGTTGGAGAATGGGGTTGAGAAACTTATCAGCCATGATTGAATGGTGGAGCAGACTCAATGGGCTAATTTCTGCTCCTATATCTTATGGTTATAAGGTGTAATTGCAGGTCTGTGAGGTACGTTGGGGTCTATTGAATAGCTGTTACTTATAAGCTTGACTATTCAAAGTAGACTACATATTTGAGAGTCTAACCTTTCCTGAGTGAGTATTTACTTAGTTTTATTGGAACCCTCCAAATTCTCCAATTTAAATAGATACTTTCAGAGGGTTCAAGCATAAAGCAATTGCCCAGCTGAATCTTCAATTTACTTGGTAATTCAAGATAGCAGCAACGGTTGGAGAGAGAGAATTCAGGCTCTGTGCTAATGGATCTTTTCGGTTCATTGGTCGCTGTTTAAGTAGGTATGTGCGCTACCACGATGCCAAGGAGTCTAAGAACTGACATAATTTACAAGATATCATGCAAGAACCGTAAAAAAAACACTACACCAGACAAACTAGTAAGAAACTTGGCACCAATAGACACGGCCCACTAGTATTCATACATACAGACAAAGAAGGACACCACTTTGACTGGGACAACACACACATTGCAGGACAGGTGAAATAAAGACATGCTTGAGAATTCCTAGAGGCGTGTCATTCTGACTCCACCAATAAACACATCGATTTAGACCCTATCTGCCTTCCCTGTATTAAAAGAAAAGAGAACCAGAAATGACATCACTCACCTTAAGAAACCAAGACCGTGAAATAGAGATGCAGGACATACACCAGTGCTTCACCGGGACTCTCATTGACGATGTTAACTAGTCGTGGTGACAAAACACCTGAAAACAAACCTTCCAGCTCAGTGAGCTAACTTACATATCCCGCTGTTCTCTCTGTATTCAAATCTCCTTCCACTATCACATCTGGTAGTGTCTTCAGATCATCACAATCTGCTGCTTACATTGTATTATTTGCTATCTTCTGTTAGCTGCTGTAGATCTGTGTCCTATGATCCCTGCCATCTGCAAATGGAAGTTTTCTCTTTTCAGAAACATTTTGATTTTATTTTTTCTGTTCATTGAAAACCAATGAAGTATCTCCATTTAACTGAATCTCCTAATTCCTTATATCATCATCATCATCATCTATCTCCCCTGCATTCCCTTTACACTCCTGACCAGCACATGCTTCTTTTCTTTTTTGATTTTGTTTGTTCATTTCCCTTTTGCATCAAAGTTCACCTTTTCTTCTTTCCTGCAGCTGCGGTGGAGAAAGGTGGTTCCCAGGGGCTGCCGCTGCAGCAAGAGCGTGGTGGATCCAGATGTCCATTCCTCATGGCCGTGGCGTTGTCGAAGTCTTCACGGTCAGTGGGCCTCATCTGTCCTCCTGGCAGCAGTTTGGCATTGTCAGCAGTAGCTAGAGCAGTGGCGGCATGGTAGTTCTGGTTCGAACCTCATTGCTACGGCAACAATGTGACGGCTTTGAGTGGCAACTGAACTGATGACGGCTTCTGTGTCGGTGACTTGGTGGTTCCGGTCTGTCCCTCCTTTCTATGGCGGTGAGGCAATGGCTTCAGTGTGAGCTTCAGCGGAGGCAGTGTCATGGGGTCCATCCGGAAATCCTTGCTATGGCAGGTTCACCCGATCCGTAAAACCAGGAGCCGTGGAGGGAACCAAAGACGAACTTTGTTCTGATTTCATCTCAATTATCTAATTTCTGCAATTAAAATGGCGCCAAATTGTGACAACTTATACGCAACGTGCTGTATTTTCATAAATACGAGTGACAATAAATTACTATTCTGTTCTATTCTAATTCCTTCAGGGCCTGTTGCATTAGGGATTCTCCAGTGTGCATCTGCACAACTGCTATTTATGCTGGAATAACAGGCATCCAGCCATTGGCAAATCCAGGCTAATGTATCCTTTTTGGGTGACGTCAATGCTGATTACCAAGAATTGGTAGCATTACTAATGACTGCACCGACTAAGCCTTGAACCATGTCTTTGCCAAACAACTGTACCCTGGCATTATCAGTTCGCCAATCCAGGCGCTGGGTATAAAAACGGAGGAAGTTGTGTTAAGCCTGTGTGAAAGGCCAGTTAGGGCCCAGCAGTAGTGCTGTGGCCAATTCAGCAGGCTACAGTGTAAAGGGAATGCAGGGGAGATATATGATGATGATGATGATGATGATGATACGAGGAATTAGGAGATTCAGTTAAATGGAGAGACTTCATTGGTTTTCAATGAACGGAAAAAATAAAATCAAAAGGTTTCTGAAAAAAACTTTCCATTTGCAGATGGCAGGGATCATAGGACACAGATCTACTGCAGCTAACAGAAGATAGCAAATAATACAATGTAAGCAGCAGATTGTGATGATCTGAAGACACTACCAGATGTGATAGTGGAAGGAGATTTGAATACAGAGAGAACAGCGGTGTATGTAAGTTAGCTCACTGAGCTGGAAGGTTTGTTTTCAGGTGTTTTGTCACCACGACTAGTTAACATCGTCAATGAGAGTCCCGGTGAAGCACTGGTGTATGTCCTGCATCTCTATTTCACGGTCTTGGTTTCTTAAGGTGAGTGATGTCATTTCTGGTTCTCTTTTCTTTTAATACAGGGAAGGCAGATAGGATCTAAATCGATGTGTTTATTGATGGAGTTAGAATGACACGCCTCTAAGAATTCTCAAGCATGTCTTTGTTTCACCTGTCCTGCAATGTGTGTGTTGTCCCAGTCAAAGTGATGTCCTTCTTTGTCTGTATGTATGAATACTAGTGGGCCATGTCTATTGGTGGCAAGTTTCTTACTAGTTTGTCCAACGTAGTTTTTTTTATGGTTCTTGCATGATATCTTGTAAATTATGTTAGTTCTCAGACCCCTTGGCATCCACATACAGTACACTTAAACAGTGACCAATGAACCTAAAGAATCATTTAGATACCTCCAGCAAAACTAACATCATTTGCAAAATGCCATGCAAGAACAGTAAAAAAACACTACATTGGACAAACTAGCAGCAAACTTGCCATCAGGATACACAAATGCCAACTGGCCACCAAAAGACACGACCCATTATCACTAGTTTCCATACATACAGTCAAAGAATGAAATCACTTTGACTTGGACAACACACACGTCTTAGGACAGTCGAAACAAAGACATGCACGAGAATTCTTAGAGGCATAGCATTCTAACCAGAACTCCATCACTAAATACACCGATTTAGATTCTATCAACCTTCTCATGGAAAAAAAGAACCAGAAATGGCATCACCCACCTTCAGAATCCAAGACTGTTAAATAGAGAGGCAGGAGATATCACCAGTGCTTCATCAGAGACTCTCAGTGATGATGTTACTTAGTTATGGTGACAAGCTGTCCGAAAACAAACTTTCCAGCTTAGCGAGCTAATGTACATACCTGAGCTACAAATCTTCTCAAACATTGCTAGAATAGGGGTGTGTTTAGATGATGCTGAAGGAGTTTTTTGTTACATGCACAGAGCACCAAAAGGCCTCATCGCTGTTTAGAGATGACCCACACACTGGGAAGATGCAAACCCCCAGATACTGGAGGAATGTTACTGCATTAGTCTAACAGGATTTCAATATTCTCTATGAGAGAAAACACTGCAAACACACTGCCAAGGACCTCTGTGAATACTAACATAATGTCAGCAATTCGCCACATATCTTATGTCCAAATTGTAACCAAAAGAAAGCAGTGCTTTCACTGCAGAAAATTTTAATCAAATGTAGAAACCAGGATTATTTGTTCCCAAGCCAGCAACTATAGAAAAGGTACCAACTTTTCCAGAAACTACCTGCAACATAAAGCATGCGCTAGATCAGAAGAATGGAGACTGGAAGATCTGTGACCCCTGAAAGTTCCTAGGGCCCACAAAACCCATTTCAAAAGCTGAAGGAATAGTCATTAAGGATGAATGGGATCATTAGAATTCTCATAAAATTCATTCCAAGTAGTCCACATACAAAGAGGTGCTAGGTGAACACAGGTATGGGTTTTAATTATAATGCCTCCTAAGTCCAAATGCCCTGCTAACAATTATCCAGCCTTTACAAAACAGAGCAGTCACTTGGGTTAAGGCAGAATCTGGTGGGCAGGGACAGCGAGAGGTGTTGGAGTTAAAGCATCTTTAGATCATGTATATTCCAATCTCCAATTTAATTCAACCAAACATATTTCACTTTCCATGCCGCAGGGGTAAACAATGAAAGGTGTGCATTATTCATTGTTCTGACTCAGTTAGAATGCTCAAATCAAATAAACTATAAAAAAAGGGCATTCAGAGTTCTGAAAACTGATCAAATTATATTTAGAATCCATTACATGTGAAGATTCTGCTCCTTGTAGATCAAACAAACCTACTGGAACCCTGGTTTATTCTCTTCATTTATAAACACTTCAGGTTTTTGCATTATCTGAGGATGTAGGGCTATAAGGTTGGGAAATGAAAAGCCTCTTTGTCCTTCCTTCCTCACACAGCTTCCACACCTCAGAAACAGAGCAGTGTGTACCACATCACACTAGAGGGCAGTACAAATGCAGGAACTGATATTGTGAGACTTGCTTAAGGCACACAGGATGTTGACAGTCAGATCCACCTGGTAGATTTAAATGTGTCAGAGCTCTATAAAGAAAACACATCATGCAATGCCCAAAGTAATCTTCAGATCTCTATAAACTTCTGAATAGGTTAATATAGAATGCCTTAATCCTTCTTACGCTTTGAAAGAACACATACTCCCCCGATCGTAAAGCAATTATCCACTCAGACTAAATATATTGGAGAAACTTGGCAGGTCAGGCAGCAGCTGTGGAGAGACAAAGAGTTAATATTTCAGGTCAGATGGACAGTCATTGACCTGCAGAGTTGCTCCTGCAATTTTTGGTTTTATTTCAGAATTCCAATGCCTGCAAATGTTTGCTTACAGACAGTGCAATGTTGGATGTCAGATTTACCCCTTACTCTAAAGATGAAGAAACTACCTGTTTGGGTGGAGAAAAAAAGGCAGATGCCGCAGGGCACCCATCAGCCAGAGCTAGCAAGGTGCCTTCAGGATCATAGTGGTCCCTTAGGTGCCATCACTGTGGACATTAGAGAAGCAGGGAAGAAGGTCTTCTCCCTATCTGTGGAAGACCACTGCAAAGGAGCATACACCTAGTACTAGAAAAGCACATTCCTTCCCTCACACCCCCCCAAAATTATGCACATTCCACTACTGCAGCATCTTCATGAGGTAGTGGTTTGAAAGCATTTGCTGAGGACTACAAAGCAAGTTCTGTCAGGATTTCTGATTCGCTGGATGCTGGAACTCCACAATACTATACCCCATGAAGACACATTCCTTCCCTCACACCCCCCCAAAATAATGCACATTCCACTACTGCAGCTCAAACTCCTGCTGGCTTAAACTTGGCAAGACCAAAACTAATCAAATCAACACAGCAATCTGAGATTAGATTAGATTCCCTACAGTGTGGAAACAGGCCCTTCAGCCCAACAAATCCACACCGACCCTCCGAAGAGTAACGCACCCAGACCCATTCCCCAACATTCATCCCTGACTAATGCACCTAACACCATGGGCAATTTAGCTCGGCCAATCCACCTAACCTACACATCTTTGGACTGTGGGAGGAAACCGTAGCGCCCGGAGGAATGTGCAAACTCCACACAAACAGTTGCCCAAGGCGGGAATTGAACCCGGGTCCCTGGCGCTATGAGGCAGCAGTGCTAACAACTGAGCCACCGCGCTGCCTATGTAGATTATCTACACGGCTCCTCAGTTTAAAAATGTGTTGCTGGAAAAGAAATCCTGAAGAAGCGCTTATGCCCGAAACGTCAATTCTCCTGTTCCTTTGATGCTGCCTGACCTGTTGTGCTTTTCCAGCAACACATTTTTAAGCTCTGATCTCCAGCATCTGCAGTCCTCACTTTCTCTACTGCTCCTTAGTGTTAGGCCAAAGCCAAGGAGGGACCAAGGTGTAGAATTGCCACAGTAAAGACCTGGATTTATACAGCACATTCCAAAACTTCAGGACCTCCCAGAGAACATTACAGCCAATAAAGTACATTGTCACAAAGGCAATGTTTGAGTCTATGCCCAAAATGCTCGAGTAGGCCATGAGTTTGGGAAGGAAATGCAACATCGTTTGAGATGGTCAGCCCAGTTTGGGAAGACTGATCAGGCATGACAGTGGCCTCAAGCCTCTAGATTTAGCCTTAAGGCTGCAGTGACTGTTGTGCTGATACAAAACAGCAATGAATCCAGCACTGGAAAACATGCCAAAAGCAAAGGCAAGGATCTGTTTAATTGGCTTATAAGTGGAAATCTAATTGAGAGCTAGCTAGTAGACAGCCAGAGGTAGATTTTATTCAGGGTTGTAGAGTAAGGGTGGAGGACACTAGCAAAGACAAAGGTATGCAAATTGCAAAGGAAATAAGGAATTGATCAGAATGGCCTTGTTGCAGCTCACGAAGGGAGTTAACACTTGCACAAAAGTGAGGATGAGGGGTTACCCCCTAGTTGCTGAGTGACTTACCAGGCAGAATGAGATTTGAGTTCAGAGAAGAGGTGAAGAGATCACAGGAAAGCTTATAGAAATGAGTAGTTTCGCGAGGTGAACTTGGGAGAGCAATAAAGTCTTTGAAGTCCTTAACAGGATAAGAAACAAGGTGGTACAGATTTAAATTGATCTGGAAAAAGTCGTAAATGTAACACTAAAAATAATCTTCTGCCCAGTGAGTGGTTCAGTGCTGGAACGCACTGCCTGGAAAGGTGGCAGAGACAGGCTCAATGAAGACATTCAAGGGGGCACTGGATGTCTATTTGTGATGTGTTAGTGCCGTTCCCCAATAAGGCAACATGTGCATTTGGAAAGCCAGTGTAGACACAATGGTCTCATGGCCATCTTCTGCACTGAAACAGTTCGGATTTCCAGAAGCAGGGACAGGAGTCACATTTGAGAATGAATTATCTAAAAAGGAGTAAGTGCCACAGAAATATCAGGATAGTTAAAGACTTTTTTTCTTAAGCATGTAACAGATCACTCAAACATCAATAAATTCCAATGTTAATAGGCTCATCAACCATGGTAGCTCCAATGTGATCCATTTTTATCTAACTCGAATGTGCACAAGCAGACAATAAGCAACCAGGTCAACAACACTTCGATAAATGTGAAGTTCATAGGATACAGCACTTGGAAACAATTAAACTGCATTTTTATTTAAGAGTCAGTTTTATTAACAGGCAACTCTGACTGAACCGAGTGAAAAGAATTTCAGAATTAAATCTTTGGAAAATGAGAAGGCCATTTAGCCACGGAACCTGTGGTTTTGAGAGTCATACAACAACAAAAAAAACACACATTATGGAAAGCTTTTAATATCATTATATCTGACTCGTTGTAAATTATTAACAAATCTCAGACTAAAACCTGGCCCTGGTTTTGCATAATTCACTCCCAAAGTGCAAAGTTCCTGTTATCTTGGAAGTTAAACCCTCATGGCAGGACAATCACCTCCAATTTTCAATAATGTAATGTTAGGTACAAAACATACCTGTAAATTATACAAGTGTAATATTCACAACCTACCTACAGGTTCTGAGATTGCAAACAGACTGAGATGCCCCAAAAATTTTGAATGCAGCTTGTGATTTCAGCTTTTGGTATTTTTTAATCCTCAAACTTTTCCTGAGACTGAAAGGGCTGGAGCTAGAGAAGATGCGTTTCTTGCAATCCTGCTCCTGAACACATTCATACAGTGGTGCATGTGGCAAGGACCGCCCAAGCTCAACATGACAAAGTGGTAAAGCTTTCATTGTTCAGTTGTATAAATGGCAAGGAATCGTACGGAAATCAGGAGTTGGAAAATATCATTTCATTCTCAAATTATACACACATGAGCACACATTTCATTTGTTTGTTCTGAACCATTTCCTTATAATGCAGGCCCTTCTGTTGTCATTGGCTTCTTGTTGCATATCCCCAATTTTCTTTTCATGAAGTTTCTGCACTGCTCAATTTCCTTATTCCACTCACTGGAATGAATTCTCCTAATTGAAGCAGCTCACTGTTCCAGTATAGTTTGTTATTTTCTGTCTTCTTACTTCTAATTTAAATAATCCATTCTCCAAGTTGTTTTAATAAATGTTGCTATAGAATACTAAATATTGAACCAAACAATAAGGTAGGTTACTTCATTCCAACAGTCCAAATATTTGCTATTTTACAGACCTGAAAAAAATGATTAAAAATTAATCTGTCCTGCTAGATAAATGACCTGTATGCACAATCACATGACACTGGGTGCATGTGAAGTGTCACACACTTTGCGGGAATCCCACTTATAATCAAGCTGATGAAGATTATCATAATGACTGGCCACGTTAAAGAGCAACTTACCTTTTCTTCGATTAGATTAGATTCCCTACAGTGTGGAAAACTGGTCCACACCGACCCTCTAAAGAGTCATCCACCCAGACCCATTTCCCTCTGGTTAATGCGCCTAACACTATGTGCAATTTAGCATGGCCAATTCACCTAACCAGCACATCTTTGTGACTGTGCGAAGAAACCGGAGCACCTGGAGGAAACCCACACAGACACGGGGAGAACGTGCAAACTCTGCACAATCACTTGAGGCTGGAACCGAACCTGGGACCCTGGTGCTGAGAGGCAGCTGTGCTAACCACGAAGCCACCATGCACGACTTTTCTTCACGTCCCCTTAGACACATTAATACCTCATTGTTTATCTTTTTTCAAATCTAGGCAATTTTAGCATGATGCCACACTGTTAATTATCTCAGTTTCATCCATAATTGAGCCTCAAACTCTCTATTACTTTCAGAATTCAGGAAAATATCAGAAAACCGAGTAAAGGTAAAAGTATCATTTCCCCACAGTGCATAATTTTCCAAGTGTACGTTGCCCAAATACATGTCAACCATTTAAGAATTCTTGGTCAGTGATGTGTCCCTGATGTAGCCTCCTTAGAAATCCTTGATTTAAGACTAAATGAGTTAGCTCTCCCACTCACTCGACAGAAAGAACAGCTATTTTTAAATAGTCAATAGTCCTGCCTATTAATTATATAATGTCAACGGTCTCCAAAGTACCACAGGCAACATTCAGTAACATAATTAAGGCTGCATAGATTATTTCAAAAGAGATCGTGCAAACAGAGAATAAGCACTCAAAGGTCAGGCCAGCAATCTGTCCTCAGATTATCAAACACATCAATATTATCTCACCAACTTAGCCTTTAACTTTATGAATTGATTGACACAGAAGAGACAAAGAGCTTAGATACCTCCAAACAGCAGGCTATATTTTTGTGTTTCCAATTGCTCAGAGTTGAAGTATCCCTCAATGAATCATACAGACTAGAGGTCACCTGAATCAGGGTTAAGTTTTGGTTTAAGCTTTGTCATCTTATCTGGAACACATGCAGAGGCACTACAATTGGTTTCAGCACCTCTGTAACAAAATGGTGAGAAACAACTTGGAGTCCCCACTGCTAATCACTAGCCAGTGAATTGAAACTCAAATGTAAGAATCCTGACACTAGGTAAATATAGGTTATGTTGTTTTTAACAGTCAATGTCAAATACAAAATATCAACTCTTCATTTGGGCAAAATACTGCAAGCTGATTGGAAACTGTTCATTCAATGAGAAAGTCTGGATTTGTGCTATTGCTTCAGAACCCTTAAGCAAACTTACAATAATGTCATGGAGGTCCACATCAATGAGTATAAATACCACAGAGTGGGTGGGGTTAGAACACCAGTCCTGCACTGCCACTCTAAACTGACTGACTCATATGAGCACAAGAACATGAATATACAAAGAAACGTAGATTGTTCCCTATCTAGTGTAACTATAAGTCAGAGCCCGGTACATCAATGATTACCAGTATTTAGCAGTAATTAACAATAACTAACATTGAAGTTTAGGCCAGAAGACAGTTCTGGATTTTACCTCCATGGGAGGTCATAGCCTAGTGGTATTATTGCTGGACTATTAATCCCGTGACTCAGGTAATGTTCTGGAGATCCAGGGTTGAATCCCAATAGGTAGAATTTGAATTCAATAAAAATCTGGAATTAAGAGTTTTGTGATGACAATGAAACCATTGTCGATTGTCAGAAAAAAACTCATCTGGGTTCATTAATGTCCTTTAGGGAATGAAACTGCCATCCTTACCGTGGACTTCATGTGACTCCCACGGCAATATGGTTGACCCTGAACTGCCCTCTGGGCAAATAGGAATGGGGAATATATGCTGATCTAGCCAGCAACACCATCATCTGTGAATGAATTAGACTGATTTAATCCTGCTTTGAACCAAAAGTCATAGTGTGGTATCAAGCCGCATGAGAAAAGACAGGACGATGGTCAGAGGAAGAAAGTCAGAGCCGAAAACGCAATTAAACCCCTCATGTAAAATGCATTCTGCTCACATTATTCAACACATTTTACCTGAGAGAGCGACTGGATGAGGCACTTCAAGGCTTCTTTCAATGGTCAATAAAGATAATGAAAACGCTACACATGCAAACTGCTAATACACCTCAACTATACATCTGTTTGGACACAGATTTACAGGACATTCAATGTCCATAATCGCGACATGTATTCCAGCCTCCAGGAGTAATTGAAATGACCATTTGTAAGCATCATGTGTACCATATGCTTCTCCAACATGTCTCTTAGGGATAGACAGCAAACGCAAAGCACAATGGAGAATGCTGCATCCTTCAGCATTCTCTCCTTGAGCACTGCTGACGTCAAGAAACTTTAAAATAGCTTGTAAAAACATGAAGGCATAGGCATAGTATTTATGTTCAATCACTTTCACTGTATCATTTAAGAAAAACGAAAAGCAGCCTTTGTAGCTAACTCACTCAATCAACTTGACCTACAGCTTTGACTTAATGGATACCTTTAAAATGCAAAGCAGCTCTCTAATTATGGCATTCAAAAATGATGAGAATCATTTACATGCCACGCTTAGCATCAGAAACCTCTTCCTTGGGTGTCACTGAGGCACTGTGCCACCCACTGGCACCAGATGCAGCTGTTCACCCTGTGCCAACAAGGCACTATGGCATCTCCTCAACAAAACCCATCCGCACACTCAACATCTTCTCAGTGTCCCAGTCACTGGCACAGATAGGATACTGGGGCTCAGCGGTTAGCACTGCTGTCCCATAGCACTAGGGACTCAGGTTCAGTTCCACCCTCGGGTGACTGTGTGGAGTTTGCTTACACCTCCGATAGCTGCCTGGGTTTCCTCCAGGTACTCCAGTTTCTTACCATTGTCCAAAGATGTGCCGTTTAGGCGGATTGGCCATGCTAAATTGCCCAGAGTGCCCTGGAATGTGCAGGTTAGGTGGGTTAGTCATAGAAATGCAGAGTTACAAGGATAGGGTGGGATGCTCTTCGGAGGGTCAGGGTGGACTTGATGAGCTGAATGGCCTTCTTTTATTTGACGTTTCAAAATCTGACAAAAGATATGTAGAGGTTGAATGCAACTTTTTTCTGTACAGATCGACTCTCAGTAAATTATATTACGCCCAAACCTGATGCTAGACAATACTGGTATTTATTGCTAAAAGAACATAACAAATACCATGTCAGAACAGGGGCCCACAGCAGCCTGTGAAATGGTAATAGAAAATGAGTGAACTGGTTGAACAAGGCAGTACAGATTTAGTGAGAACACAGAACACAAAGTGACAATGTTAATTGATCATGTTCAGTAACAGCTTCCAGTATGAGAAGTCAAGCCCCGAGATTCAGTATGATTTTTTTTCTCTCTCTATTACACAGCCCAGTTCATCACGAAAACCAGTTTTCCATCCATCAACTCTGTCTACACTTCCCACTGAACTGGGGAAGCAGCCAACATAATCAAAGACCCCTCCCTACCCGGTTATGGTGTCTTCCATCCTCTTCTATTGGACAGAAGATACAAAGGTTGGAAAACATGTACCAACAGATTCAAGAACAGCTTCTTCCCTGCTGTTATTAGATTTATAAATGGTCTGCTCATATATTAGAGTTGATCTTTCTCAGCACCTTCTCTGTACCTGTAACACTATATTCTGCATTGTTCTGTTCCCTTGATGTATTTATGTAACGAATGATTTGTCTGAATAGCATGCACAATAATTCTTGTCATACATATAGTGACAAGATATAGTGACAATAATAAATCAAATAAAATCTTTCTCTCTCCCTCAATACCTCACCCCTCCACTACCTTCCATCAAAGCTGGTGACCAATCTACTTTGTACATTCTCATCTCACGCAGGTCAGTTGCCATTCTATCATAGGTTTCATCACATCATTCAATCACTTTCATCTCTCACGGTCTTTGACCCATAGTCATCAGACAGCTCAACTTTCCTTTCTACTCCAGAATCAGACACTAGAAAAGTAATGCCATGCTCACTCGAATCAGTCGCATCATGTCTCACTAATTGTTATTCCTACACTTTGTGTCACCTGAATCAGCACAGTTTAAGAAGTTGCAATCAGGATGTTCACAAGATGAGTGTGGTAGGACTGAGGGATGGGGGTCGGCTGTCACAGTGCCATGAGATTTTTTTTTAATTCATCACATTCCTGCTTTTGTTGACCTACATCTGCTGCTGTGTGCAAATGAAGGCCGGCTTTGCACTGCATCTTTCTGGGCAGCTAACACAGCCCTTTCTGATTTCTGAACATAGGGTCCCAGGAATATCAATGACTGAATTACATCAGCTATGTTGCACCTTCCAGGTAAGATAGAACGCCCTAATGGCGAAACTACCTTGACAAGATGAGAAACGTACTTTGCTGTGCTTAGAAATGAACTGTAAGGGTTATCTTCCTTTCCTGTTGGTGTTCATGTGCAGTTCATGCAGAGGGTCCATACATGTGCCAAGACCTCATTTAAAGAGAGGGAGTTTAACATTTTAGGATCCATTTTTGTCCACAGCAATGAAGAAGAGGAAGTGTGGATCTCAAAGACAACAGTGCTATATATTGTTAAATACACAGTGGGACACGAGGATTATTATCTGAATCGAGCAAGTCAGCCAGTCCCACCTGAAAAGAGGCCACAAAAAACAATCGAAGAAAAAGGGAGAAAATAAACTTTTGAGGGTAAACTTTTACAAGTAATATCCAAACAGATAGCAAGAGCCTCTTTAAAATATGAAAAGGAAAAGAGAAGCTAATGTGAACGCAGGCATATTCGAGAATGACACTGGGGGTGGGGAATAATAATGGGGAACCAAGAAATAGCAGAGGAGTTGAATAAATAATAGACATCAGTTTTCACACTAACAGCATTCTGAAATCACTAGATAATCAAGGGGTAAAATGAAGAGAGGAAATAAATACAACAACTATCACTAGAGAAGTGCAAGGGAAACTAATGGGTCAAAAGACCAAAAGGTCCCGCAGACATGATGGGAAGCATCTCAGTCTATTAAAGGAAGAAGCTACAAACTCACTGCAGTAGTCGTAATAACCTTCTAAGAATCCTTAAATTCTGGAAAAGTCCCAGAGATTGGAAACTTTCCAATACAACATTTTTATTTAAAAAAAGCAGAAAAAATAGGTTACTTTTTGTAGGCCAGTTAACGGAAAACCTGCTTTTGGGAACATATTAAAGTCAATTATAAATCGTGTCATTGCCGAGCATTTAGAAAGAGATAATATGAGAAAGCAAAATCAGTGCAGCTTCAAGGGGAAATCATTTCTGACAAAGTTACTAGAATTCTCTGGGGAGGACAGATAAAGGAGCAGCAGCGGATGTAACAAATTTGGATTTACAGAAGGTGTTTGATAAGGAAGCTCGCATTAGGCTCTTCAATAAGATATGAACTCATGGTATCGGAGGAAGCACATCAGATGAGGATTGGCTAATTAAAAAAGAAGAGATAGGATGTGGGGTATTTTCAGGAATTGCAGCCTGGAACTAGTAATGGCCACAGGAATTAGTGCTGGGATCTCAATTATTTACAATATATATTAATGACTCAGATAAGGAAAGTAAATGTAGTATGGATGACACAAAAAAGGTGGGAAGGCAAGTGGTGAGGATGACAGAGTCGGTAGAGGGATATAGACAAATAAAGCAAGTAGGCAAAAACTTGGCAGATGGGAATAAAATGTAAGGCTATGCACTTTGGAAAAATGGAGGAGTTAAGTATTAACTACATGGAGAAAGACTGCAGAACAGAGGGAGTTGGGATTCATCGTCCATCAATCACAAAGAGCCAGCATCCAAGTTCAGTGGGTAATAGGGAACACAGTGAAGTACTGGCTTTTATTTCAAAGTGATTGTAGTAGAAAAATAAGAAGGATATGCTGAAACTATACAAAATATTAAATGAGACCACAATTTAGACATATTCAAGGATGAAATAGACAGATTTTTAATCAGTAAGGGTATGAAAGGATAGAAGGAAAAGACAAGAAAGCAGAGTTGAGAATTATCACATCAGTGAATCACTGAGCAAACTAAATGGGCTGAATGGCCTACTAATGCTCCTCTGTCCCATGGTGCATGATCGGTTACAAGTGTACACATGTCATACCCCACTATTTAGGTGGTAATGTTGTAACATCTGAATTTAATCTCTCCCTAAGTCTTTCTTCCTCGCTGGTAAGATTCAAAACTCCCAACTGAACTCACAACAAGAAAATCAAGCTCCACGTCACCTAAAAATGTCAACACACCAAAGGAAGGAAGGAAAATTGGCCAAGTCAAAGCTGAATTTCTGTCAACAGTTCCAATTAACATCTTCATCCTTCAAGGAGCCACTCTTTAGCTCATCTATCAAATACATGAAAGCACCCACAAGAAATTATTCCAATCGTGAAATTTTAAGTTTTCCTCTGGTAATCACGATGCTATGATTCCTCAGAGTGTTACACTGACTGGCTATTACATTCTGCTGAATTTTACCTACCATGTTACACCCTGCATGTAAGTGAGAAAGGCAAACAGTCAATTCTCCTACAGGAGAAACAAAGCTAATGAGAACTGACTTCGGCACTGACCGTGCCCTCCAGGTTATCCCAAATGTAATCAGAACACGCCATCTGGAACACAATGGGTAATGTCACATTTGCTCTTACGCATTCAGATCATGTGGTGGTCAATCAAGAGCCTGAAAATTATGAAATAAAAAGATTTTGCAGAAGGCTGTAAAGGTAATTAGGTCCCAGACAACTCATTTTCCACCTTCTGTAACGTCATGCACTTTCAGGGGAATCATCAACCCTGAGAAAGAATGGGTTTGGGATCAGTGGAACGTAAAGCATTTTAAGCCTTAAATCCTTCCACGACATATGAACTGAGCCAGGGTCCTGGGGCTGGCAAGCAATCCACTCATCAAACTATTTTAATCAGGCTGCACGCATCAGATTTTCATTTCAGTTTAAGGATTAATACTAATCTTGGGAAATCTGCCATCTAAAAGGTTAGTGGGAGTGTTGGTGGGGATCAGTTGCCTGGATGAACTAAGTGCCTTTCTCACATGACTCATGGACAAGGAGCAGCAGAAGCAAATCTATTTCTCTTGCCACACCTAACACACTCAGCCCTCATGCTAACAATCCATTCTCTCCCACATACCTCCAGCTTCCCAGTGACGGGACCATAAGACATAGGAGTAGAAGTTAGGCCATTCAGCCCATCGAGTCTGCTCCGCCATTCACTCATGGCTGATAGGTTTCTCAAGTGGCGAAAGTGAGTACTGCAGATGCTGGAGGAGATCAGAGTCAAGATTAGAGTGGTGCTGAAAAAGCACAGCAGGTCAGGCAGCATCTGAGGAGCCGGAAAATGAATGTCTCGGCCAAAAGCCCTTCATCAGGAATTCTTGAAGGACAAATTTCCTGTTCCTCGGATGCTGCCTGACCTGATGTGCTTTTCCAACACCAGTCTAAATTTGACTCTGATACATTTCTCAACTCCATTCTCCCACTTTCTCCCTGTAACCCCTGATCCCCTTGACAGTCAAGAACCTATCTATCTCCATCTTAAGTATACTCAATGACCTGACCTCCACAGCCTTCTGATATAGATTCACTACTCTTTGGATGAAGAAGTTTCTGCCTATTTCCGTTCTAAAAGGTCTTCCCTTTATTCAAAGGTTGTGCGCTGGGGTCATAGTCTCTCCTATCACTGGAAACATCTTGCCAACATTTACTCTGTCCAGGCCATTCAGTATTCTGTAAGTTTCAACTAGAACCCCCCTCATCCTTCTAAACTCCATTGAGTATAGACCCAGAGTCCTCAAGCATTCCTTGTATGGTAAGCTTTTCATTCCTGATCCCTCCATTCCATAATCATTGGGTGGAATTTGCAATCTTTGGGATGTGGGCAGCATTGGCTAGACCAGCATTTATTGCCCATCTGTAACTGTCCCTGAGAAGGTGATGGCAAATTGCCTTCTTCAAGTGCTGTAGCCCTCGATGTGTGGGTGCTCCCACATTGCTGTTAGGAAGTGTACTCCAGGACTCTGACCCCACATGAGTGAAGGAATAGTGACATAATTTCAAGTCAGGGCCATGTGTGGTTTGGAGGGGAACTGGTCGGTGGTGGTGCTCCCAAGCGTCAGTGGTGGTCTTGTCCTTTTTGAAGAGACAGAGTGTGTGGTCTTGCTAAACACTGTCAGAGGAGTCTACTTAAGTCGTTGCTGTGCATGTTGTATATGGTACACTCTGATGCCACAATACATTGGTGGTGAAGGGCATGAGTGTTGCAGGTGGTGAATTGGGTGCCAATCAGGTGGACAGCTTTCTGGATGGTGTCAAGCTTGAGTTGCATCAATCCAGGCAACTGGTGGGGATTCCATCACTGACTTGCGTCTTGAGCTGCAAGGAGCTGAGTTACTCATTCCAGAATTCCCAGCCTCCAATCTGCTCTTGTAGCCCAATGTTGAAAAAAATGAACCACTGAAGCTGGAAATTTCAAACAAAAACAGAAGTAGCTGGAGAAACTCAGTAGGTCTGGCAGCATGTCTGGACAGAAAGCAGAGTTAACATTTTGGGTCCAGTAATTCTTCTTCAGAACTCAGCTACCCACTTCTGAAGCAGGATCACTGGATCTGAAACATTAACTCTGTTTACCTGCCAACTTTTTCCAGCAATTTCTGTTTTTGATGGCAATTTGTATGGCTACACCAGTTCAGCTTTTGGTCAATGGTAACTTTCAGGATGTTGACATTGTGGGGTGGGGGGTGGATTCAACAATGGCCCTACCAATAAACATAAGACCATAAGACATAGGAGTGGAAGTAAGGCCATTCGGCCCATCGAGTCCACTCCACCATTCAATCATGGCTGATGGGCATTTCAACTCCACTTACCAGCGTTCTCCCCGTAGCCCTTAATTCCTCGACACAACAAGAATCTATCAATCTCGGCCTTGAAGACATTTAGCGTCCCGGCCTCCACTGCACTCCGTGGCAATGAATTCCACAGGCCCACCACCTTCTGGCTGAAGAAATGTCTCCGCATTTCTGTTCTGAATTGACCCCCTCTAATTCTAAGTCTGCGTCCACGGGTCCTAGTCTCCTCGCCTAATGGAAACAATTTCCTAGCGTCCACCCTTTCCAAGCCATGTATTATCTTGTACGTCTCTAATAAGTCTCCCCTTAATCTTCTAAACTCCAATGAATACAATCTCAGGATCCTCAGCCGTTCCTCATATGTTAGACCTGCCATTCCAGGGATCATCCGTGTGAATCTCCGCTGGACACGTTCCAGTGCCAGTATGTCCTTCCTGAGGTGTGGGGCCCAAAACTGGACACAGTACTCCAAATGGGGCCTAACCAGAGCTTTATAAAGTCTCAGTAGCACATCTCTGCTTTTATATTCCAACCCTCTTGAGATAAGAGACAACATTGCATCTAGGGGAGATAGTTAGATTCCAGCTTATTAGAGATGGTCTTGCCTGATACGTGTGCAACTAACGTAACCAATGATAACTTTGTGGGAAAGTCACAATAAACATAGAGAAAAGGTTTCCATTTGCTGGGGAATCCAAACCTAACAGCATCAATATAAAGTAGACACTACTAAAACTAATATAAATGTTTTTAACAGGAATCACTTAGAACCTGGAAGGGAGGAGATGAGATCATAGAGTCATACAGCACAGAGACATGTCCTTTGCCCAAACTGCTCCA
Organism: Hemiscyllium ocellatum; assembly: GCF_020745735.1. Lineage (NCBI taxonomy): Eukaryota > Metazoa > Chordata > Chondrichthyes > Orectolobiformes > Hemiscylliidae > Hemiscyllium > Hemiscyllium ocellatum. The sequence goes on from NC_083419.1 coordinate 55,049,212, forward strand.
TGCCAACCAAAATGTCCATCCACATTAACCCCATTTCCCTGCACTTGGCCCATATCCTTCTAAACCTTTCCTATCCATGTATTTATCCAAATGCCTTTTATATGTTGTTAATGTACCCACCTCAACCGCTTCTGTTGGTAGCTCATATGTGTATCACCCTCAGTGTGTAAAAAAAAAGTTGCCCCTCAGGTTCCCTTTAATGCTGTCCCCTCTAATCTTAAACTGATGTCCTCTCGCCTTCGATTTCCCAACCCTGGGGAAAAGACTGAGTGTATTCACCCTAATTAAGCCTCGCATGATCTTAGACACTTCTATAAGATCCGCCCTCAGTCTCCTACGTTCTAAAGAAAAATGTCCTAGATTGTACAACCTCTTTCTAAACCTCAGACCATTGATTCCTGGCAAAATCCTTGTAAATTTCTTCTGCACTCTTTCCAGTTTAATAACATCCTTCCTGTAGCAAGGTGACCAAAACTAACCACAATACTCTAAGTGCAGCCTCACTAATGTTCTGTACAACTGCAACATAACTTCCTAACTTCTACACTCAATGTACTGCTGTGATACTCGCTCTAATTGCAATTCCCCCTTCCCACAAGTCTGTCCTGCCTCAAGGACCTGTACCCTGGCAGATTAAGCTGCCAGTCCTGTCCCTCCCTAAGCCATGTTTCTGTATTGGCTATAATATCCCAGTCCCATGTACTTATCCATGCCATGAGTTCACCAGCCTTAGGTGTCAGCCCTCTTACATTGAAATAATTCAACAGGGATTCCTTGCTCCCTTTTGCATTCTAACCTGACCTGTCTCTTCACTTTACTACTTCTGATTACTGTATCTCCTTCCAGCCTCGCACTTGCCTCCCTGCTGTTGAGGACCCGATACCCCTGCCAACCTCCTATCTAGAATAATGACATTTAAGGCCAATCTAGGCACATATGAGAAAGAGAATAGAATAGAGATGTATTGATAGAATGAGATGAATTGGGGACTGTGGGTTTGCAGAGGTGATCATTTATGACATAAACCGTGGCCATTTGGGTTAAATGATCTGTTTCGGCACTGTACAATCTATATAACTGTCTACACAGGAGTTTCACGCTGTATTCTGAGGACCCAAAATGTTAACTCTGATTTCTCTCTACAGATGCTGCCTGACCTGCTGAGATTTCTGCTTTTGTTTCTGATTTCCAGTATCCACAGTTATTTCAGTTTCTATCATGTATTTCATAGCATGTTCCAGTGCTGCTCTGAGATACAGCTAAAACAACAGCCTATGTCTGTAAATATTTGCAATAGCTTAACTTCCTCCAAGTGAAGATGTGGACCACAAGCATTTAATGGTTTTTTAAATTAATATTAAATCCTGATTGTTGGGAGCAAAAACAAACGTGAGCACTCATCAGAGTCATAATTTGATGAGTAGACATTAATAAAATGTCATGTTTCATGAAGATATTCAATGTATAGGAGATAAATAAGTGACCAAAGTTTTTAACAGGCAGCTATTAAAGAAAAACGTAGGTAAAAAAGCATCTGGTATCTTGCTTTCAACAGCATATGGCAAATCACACACACTGCCTTACAATTTGCCTATAAATGAAGGGTAACTACATATTCATTTTAAACACCTCACCTCCCAGTTACACTCATGTATTTCTTCCCATTAATTAGACTTGCAATAAAATGTGGGCACATCTTAGCCGTACAGAGAACCAAAGTATCAGAAGAAGCTATTGAATGGATAGAAACTGCTCATTTTACTTATTAACTCTATTTTTAACACTTTGTAACACTATTCCTTCACTGTCACAGTATCAGAACCATGCAACTTCCTCATTAACCGTGCTGCGAGTGCACCTATATGATATGGACTACATTGCTTTAAGAAGGTAGCTCATCACCCCCTTCACAAGGGCAATTAGGGATGGGGAACAAATGTTGGTCTTTGGAAAGGTTCAGAGGAAGAATCATACTTGACTTGAAACATTAATTCTGTTGTACTCTGTCCACAGCTACTGACAGAGCTGCTGACTATTTCCAGCTCTTTCATATGAACTCATCCAACTGCTCAAACAGTAAGAGAGAAATTCTATTTAAAAAAAAACGCTGAGCAGCAGTTATTAAACCATGTAAAAATACAATGTAAAACAAATGCATTCTTATTTTTACTTTCAACCATGAATGTAATTTTTTTTTAATGACAATATTGATTTGATTGTACACAGCTCCACATTTATTACATTTTTAATTTATCTTGCACAACGCTTTGAGCATATCCAATGGATACATTTGAGACAATGGGAGCCTTTGTGAATAGTACATACATTTATAGTAGACTAAGACAAATATCATTAGTGATAAGCTTCAGCCTCGAATAAACTACAAAACAAGGGACTCTTGTCAAAACAGCACTGAAGGACAAGCAGAGATCTGATCGAGGAGTTCCAATTTAGAAGGAATTTTGAAAATGCAAACAAAAAGAACACATTTTAATTGTTCGATGAGTCAGTCACAAGAGGTTACTTGTTAGAAAGTGGGATGCATTATTATAAACAATGATGAAGCAGAATGCAAAGTAGCTTTTAAAATCAAAATAGATAAATCAAGAAACAGAACAGTTTGGAAGATGAAATGGATGCTGCATTCAGTCAGTTGATACTGATATGACGGTCAGATTACGATTCCTTCAGTGCTTCATTCTCATTCTCCCTTAACCACGCACAATGTATATGTATCTATATTATGCTCACATACTTCCAATACAAGCAAGTGTGCACTTCTAATTAGTTTGCAAATTTTGGCCACGTGTCAGTCATATGTTTTTACCTACCTGTTCCATTGCTGCGATATGGAGGCTTGAAGAATTTAACAACACCATACACGTTCACAGTGATTCCACCTTTGACTTTATTTAGCGGCATGTAAGTGTAATCATGCATTCTGATCTGCAAAAGACATTAAAGTAAAACAAATCACAACAGATGAGAATTATTCAGCAAAAATTAATGGGGAACGCAGACTTAAAAAGAGACTTTGGTTAATGGGCTATTTCTTATATACCCCAGTTGATATGGGATCACAAAGGTAATTCTGTTATGACAGGAAAGTGCAATCACCTTGCTCTGCACACAGCTGCTCATTACCTTTTAGTGCAGAAGCCACATGAACTAACATAAAACCACGTAATAAACCTTGAGGAACAGGATAATTAAAAAAAACTAGTCAAAGCTATTGATCAATAAAAGAAATAAAAAATCAAGAGCCGTTTCAGAGGTCTAAGCAGGACTCGCTATTTACCGAGTATGCTCATTCCCACAATGAGCTCCAAAACTGATAAACCCACATATTTATTTAAAGCTTTTGAGTACCACAAGAATGACGTTCACACTCAGTTTCCCTAGAAATCATCCAAATACTTTTTTAAAAAACTCTCACTTAAGATTCTCAAAATGAACTAAAAAACGCCCCACAACTGAGCAATTAACCTGATTTCATTTCCCTGCCCATCGATTTATAACGTGCACTTCAAATGATGGAGAGACTTTTGAAGATACTTGAATCATTAAACAATAATAAAAAGAGGCATTGAGTGGTTGCACTTGCCCACTGTGGTGGAATCTCTCCTAACCCTCTGCTAGAAAGGAATCCCTTCACTTATACAATGCCTTTCACCACCACAGGCCATTTCAAAGTGCTTGACAGCTAAGGATTTTTGAAGTACAGTCACTGTCATAAAGTATGAATCATGGCAGCCAATTCATACGCACCAAGTTCTCAAATAGTAATCCAATCAAGTAACTTGGTGAGCTGAGTTAAGAGATAAACATTGGGCAAAACATCGGGGAGAATTCATGTGCTCTTCTTCACATAGTCGCCGAAAGCCTCAGTTTAGCATTTCATCCAGAGACACTGCACTGGAGTGTCAACACTTAAGCACTCATGTCGAATGAAACTCCAACCCATAACCTTCTGTCCCAGGAGCAGATGCTACCACTGAACCATGGACGACCCTCTCCATAGTCTGAAAACCATCCTTGCCTGAGTTGAGGAATTACTAGCTTGTGCTTCTTTCTGTAAAGTTTGAACATCAAGTACACAACTGCCAACTCCACTGACAAAGGGGCGAGTAGACGCAAAAGAGAAGATGAGAATACAGCACTTTTTTGCTTTAAGTATTCCAAAAGCAGTAACCCAAGCCCAAACCTGACAGAGTAGTTAATATTAAAGTCTGTGCTCGTAATTTTCTCCTTACTGTCTGTAATGACCAGTTCCTCCTCACTACTGCATCAATATAACATTTTTTGTTATCCACTTATATCCTAACAGCAAAACATTGTTCAATATGCGTTAAATCAAAAGTGGTATTGGTCTCCCTTAAGGAAAGACTGAATTTTTAATTTCTCTATTTTCTAATGTTTTCCCCCTAAGAATTATACTGGAAAACTGTACCTAGGTATCTTGTATCTAAGATTGCGCCATTAAGTGGTGACTTGCAAACTTTTCATTGTATCCTTTTGAATACAGGTAATTCAATTCAATTCAAAAAGATGGGTCATTTTGCTGCATCTTAACCCGAATTTACAGTTTCTAAATAAGGCAAAAAGGATTTGTTTCAACGGATTGCTTTCGTGACATATTTGCTCCTGAGGCGATCATTATTTATACTCATTAAAACTGGAAATAAATAGCGCTTTTAATTAATCAGGACATTGCCATCTACCAACTGTTACAATCCAATACAATGAAAGCATTAAGGGCCTGCTAATGCCACAAGCAAAACAAGATGACAGGTACTTTGAAAAAACAGCTGGTATTCTGAAGTTTCTCCTCAAAATGCATATCCACGTATATACGTATGTTCACTTAGAGTCATAGAGATATATAGCACAGAAACAGATCCTTCAGTCCAACTCGTCCATGCTGACCAGATATCCGAACCCAATCTAGTCCCACCTGCCAGCACCTGGCCCATATCCCTCCAAACCTTCCCTATTCATATACCTAGCCAGATGCCTTTTAAATGTTGCAATTGTACTAAACTCCACCACTTCCTCTGGCAGCTCGTTCCATACACATACCACCCTCTGAGTGAAAATGTTACCCCTTAGATCTCTTTTATATCTTTCCCCTCTCACCCTAAACCTATGCCCCCTAGTTCTGGACTCCCCCACCCCAGGGAAAAGATTTTGTCTATTCATCCTTTCCATGCCCCTCATGATTTTATAAACCTCTATAAGGTCACCACTCAGCCTTCGAAGTTCTACGGAAAACAGCCCCAGTCTATTCAATCTCTCGTTATAGCTCAAATCCTCCAACCCTGGCAACATCCTTGTAAATCTTTTCTGAACCCTTTCAAGATTTTTTACCACATGTATCTATGAATTAGGAGCAGGATTAGGGAATTCAGCCACTCATTCTGCTCTGTCATTTGATAAAATTCTAGCTGCTCTGATTGTGGCCTCAACTCCATATTCCTGCTTACCCCTGGTACCATTTGACCACATTGCTAGTCAAGAATTTACCCAAAGCTACCTTTAAAATATTTAATGACTCCTCCCCCTTCACCGATCTCGGTGGAAGAGTGTAGACAGTAAGGCATTTGACAAGGTTCCCCATGGGAGATTCAGTAGCAAGGTTAGATCTCATGGAATACAGGGAGAACTAGCCATTTGATACAGAACTGGCTCAAAGGTAGAAGACAGAGGGTGATGGCAGAGGGTTGCTTTTCAGGCTGGAGGCCTGTGACCAGTGGAGTGCCACAAGGATCGGTGCTGGGTCATTTCGTCATTTCTACAAATGGTTAGGTTGTGAGCATAAGAGTTATAGTTAGTAAGTTTGCAGATGACACCAAAATTGGAGGTGTAGTGAACAGCTAAGGAGGTTACAAATTACAATAGGATCTTCATCAGATGGGGCAATGGACTGAGGAGTGGCAGATGGAGTTTAATTTAGATAAATATGAGGTGCTGTATTTTGGGAAAGCGAATCTTAGCCGGATTTATACACTTAATGCTAAGGTCTTAGAGAGTGTTGCTGAACAAAGAGACCTTGGAATGCAGGTTCTTAGCTCTTTGAAAGTGGAGTCACAGGTAGATAGGATAGTGAAGGTGACGTTTGGTATGCTTTCCTTTATCGGTCAGAGTATTGAGTACAGGTTTTGGGAGATAATGTTGTGGCTGTACAGGACATTGGTTAGGCCAATGTTGGAATATTGGGTGCAATTCTGGTCTCCTTCCTATTGGAAAGATGTTGTGAAACTTGAAAGGGTTCAGAAAAAATTTGCAAGGTTGTTGCCAGGGTTGGAGGATTTGAGCTATAGGAAGAGTCTGAACAGGCTGGGACTGTTTTCCCTGGAGTGTCGGAGGCTGAGGGGTGACCTTATAGAGGTTTACAAAATTATGAGGGGCTTGGATAGGATAAGTAGGCAAAGTCTTTTCCCTGGTTGGGGAAGTCCAGAAAAAGAGAACATAGGTTTAGGGTGAGAGAAGAAAGATATAAAAGAGACCTAAGGGGCAACCTTTTCACGCAGAGGATGGTGTGTGTATGGAATGAGCTGCCAGAGGAAGTGGTGGATACAATTGCAACATTTAAAGGCTTCTGGATGGGTAGACAAATAGGAAGGTTTGGAGGGATATGGGCCGGGTGCTGGCATGAGGGACTAAATTGGGTTGGAATATCTGGTCAGCATGGACGAGTTGGACCGAAAGGTCTGTTCCTGTGCTGTACATCTCCATGACTCAAAAAGAGTTCCACAGAATCATAACTCCCTGACAGAAAAGAAAAATCTCATCTTCATCTTTAACTGTTTCCTAGTTCTCCCATCTTTTCTGCATCCACCCAACCAAATTCCCTCAACATCTTACTTGTTTCAATAAGATCACCTCTCGGTCTTCCAAACTCCAATGGATATAGAGCCAACCTGTCTACCTTTTCCTCATGAGATAGCACCTGATCCCAGACATAGCACAGTGAGCCAACTGAAGGTTTCAATGAGGGCAAGGTGTTTACTTTAATGGTGGCACAGAAAGCAAGTCAGGAGTCTTAATTCACAATATCCATCCACAATTCCAATAATACTATATAAAGCTCAGTAGAGTAATCAAGATTCAATATGATAAAACCATCAATTAATCACAATAAAAAAAAACACATTCAACTTATCTAATTGGCTGAATGGGAAATTAAGTATTGCAGTAAAAATGCATTCAAAAAATTCCACATTTAAGTGACATAATCAACAAACTTCAGAACAATCCAGAGCTATCACACAACAGAGTACAAACTAAATGATACTTGTTAAATGACTCGAGATGGTCTTAACACGTCCTTGCAGTGGGGCACTCGGGAGTCGGTTTTGGATTCCGCGCACAGGATCTGGATCACTTTCGCATTGATGCATATGCAAAATCATTTGACATTTCTCAATGTCTCATAGTAATACAGCAGTCATACATCTATCACATCAATTTGAGTTAACTGCAGTGATTGATTCAAACTTAGTGCAATGATTTTACCTATGATCATGTTTATACAGCTTTAAGCTGTTTGTTTGGACTTGATACCAATCTCCAATATTTTTCAGCCAAATCAATTAGAGCATCTCAGGGAATAGTCAAGTTTCACTGCTAGGGGATTTTCAAATTTGAACAGTTGATTCAGTTCTTACAGTGCCAGTGTCTGTTTACAAGATGGTACCATGATCTACAAGCACTATGCAGTCATAGATACTCAATATTCAACACATTGCATGTTGAACCTTTCAATATTGTCGCCTTTCTGTAATCTTTTTAGCAAGAGCTGTCAATTCTCGTGGAGAATTCGCACCCAGAAGATTGCAATATGGCTCTAATCTCTTTGACTTATCTTTTTTGCATATCACAACAGAGTGAGACACTGACAGACTGTGGGGGCACAACTATCCAAGCATTCATAGCAACAGAGAAAATCATCTTTGAAAACGATAAAGTCTACAACAATAATAGACGTCTTTCTTTAGTACACTGAATAGCGGATTATCTTGGCCGCCCCCAGCCTTCTCTTGCAAATCCACAGCCAGATGGGTTACGAAGGCAAATAAGAGATACAGAAAAATGGATACAGAAATAGAGTGGGAGATGCCTCCCAACTAAAAATCTGCCACTGCTAGAAGTTGGCCACTTATGCACAGCTCTGCTTAAGTGCACTGGACTGTTATGTATTTGTTGTCCTGTCCTGCACTTATTACTTGATTGATACAACTGCAAAAAATGGATTGGTGCATGTACCCACGTTTTCCTGCAAGAGTTTCAGCGCAGTGAGTGTGTCACACAATTAATATTTTGCTTGTTTAGATTGCTTTCCTCAGCCAGTAAATCACTGCTGCTTCTGGTTGCACTAGAACTTTGTCTTTCAGTTTGCCTTATTCAGCCTGAAACTGTGCTTTTAAACAATGGCTGCCATGAACAGCGATCCCCTTGTGTCCCCGTGCATCTATTTCCTCACACGCTTTGCCAAAAAATGCCAGAGAGCTGGAGGAAGAGATTTGTAGCAGCAAGTGACATGTTATCGATCAGATCTAGTGCATTCATTAAACATGCAGCAAAACAAGCTGCAATCTCTCAGAGCAGACAACACTACATTCATTAACACCTAGAGTCAAACAAAAAGAAGCTGATGCCCTTTACATTGTAGCCCTTCAGAATGTTAGCACTGATGCTGCTGCCTTCCAGATCAGATTAAATTGTTGCATTAAAACATGGCCCCTCACCTCAGCTGAGTTTCTTAATCTTCAAAAGTCTAGATTAAAATCTGTATCCTTTGATAACCAACTCTCTTGCATGTGGAAACTAATTAACAGATTAGAAGAGTGAGAGGTAATCTAATTGAAACGTATAGTTTCTTTTACTGGGTGTGACAGCGTAGATGCTGAGAAAATATTTCCTGGTTCCAGAAACTAGACCACAGCCATAAGGAGCAATAAGGAGGGGATCATTTCAGACTGAAACAATGAGAAATTTCTTCAACTAAATGACAGCACCTGGAATTCTCTATCCCAGACGGCTCTGGATGCTCTGTCAATGAATATATTTTAACACAGATCTAGGGACGTGAGCATTAAGGGAACGAGAGGAAATTGAGCCCATGTCGAATGAAGAAAATGATTCAAGGGGACAAATGGCCCACTCTAACTCCGAATCTAACATTCACATGATTTCAAGCAAGTGCAGAGCCAGGCTAAGTGAGGATAAAGAGTAAAGGTCAAACAAAAGGAAGATCTAGCCTAGGATGGATGGGTAGTGTGGTTAAACAGCAGAGAGGGATAATGGTGTTCACCATAAGGCACAATTATAACTAGTAAGGTAGCAAAATAAAAACCATAACAATTTGCACTTGCTCTGAACCCGCCATATGTTTCTTTATTAGCTAATTTTATGACCAAGTCTAAGGGGATCAATAACTCTTCATTCCTGAAGCTGCTTTCTAACAGAGCTTAAACTTTTAAAAACATGTGATTTCTTAATGTATTATTGACAACGCGCAAAGCTGGGAAGAAACAAGCCAGCCACATCTCCCGAAACACCAGGTACAGAGTTTTTCCAATTCTTTAAAGGAGGCTGTTCAGTTAAAATTTTCAACATTATTCAAAGTTAATGGTGCCCCGAATCCGATGATATTAACATACAACGAAACCCAGTTACAGGGTGGAAAATCAAAAGAAACAGGAGTAAATTGTTCAGTCCCACGAGCCTGCTCCGCCATTCAATAGGATCACGGTGGTTCCGACACTCATGTTCACTTTTCTGCCCTTTCTCATAACCCTCGATTCCCTGCCTAATCATTCCATCTCAGCCTCAAACAGACACAGGGGCTCTGCTGCCACAGCTCCATGTGTCAAGGAGTTCCAAAGACACTCAATCCTCTGTGAGAAGAGATTCCTCCTCATCTCCATCTTACATTGGTACCCTGGTCCTGGACTGTCCCATGTGGGGATACATCCTCTCAGCATTTACCCTGGCAAGCCCCAGAAGAATCCAAATGTTTCAATGAGATCATCTCTCATTCTTCCAAACTGTAGTGAGTAGAGACCCAACCTTTTTATCCTTTGCTCATAAGACAATTCCTCCATACCGGGCATCATCCTCGATGAGTAACAATTGAGAAACATACTAATTACAGGAAATGAGTTAATTAAGCAAAAGACCAGTTAAGCAAACAACGCACTATTTTCTCTATATTCCAACAAAGACATTGATGTTAGTGGTGCCCCTTCTCTTTTGGATTTCTCCAGATTACTTACTAATTTAGTTACCTGACTCCTGATTCCTAGTATACTGCTTCTTTGTCATTAACTTAAGATCTTCACAAGCAAGTTACTGTTTAGGGTGTAGGTTTGCTCGCTGAGCTGTAGGTTTGATATCCAGACGTTTCATTACCTGGCTAGGTAACATCATCAGTGGCGACCTCCAAGTGAAGCGAAGCTGTTGTCTCCTGCTTTCTATTCATATCTTTCTCCTGGATGGGATTCATGGGGTTTGTGGTGATGTCATTTCCTGTTGGTTTTCTGAGGGGTTGATAGATGGTATCTAGATCTATGTGTTTGTTTATGGCGTCTGCAGATTCCTCAAGAACAAACCACGACAAGCAGACCAAACACAGCCAGAAACCCTAACCACCTTACCAGACATCAAATAAGTTTCAGAAATGACAGCAGACTACTAAGACCCCTCGGAATCCTAGTAGCACACAAACCCACCAACACTCTCAAACAAAAACTAACAAACTTAAAAGACCCAGTACAACCCATGGACAAAACCAATGTCATCTACAAAATTCCATACAAGGACTGCCATAAACACTACGTAGGACAAACAGGAAGAAAGTTAGCCACCAGGATACACGAACACCATCTAGTCACAAAAAGACACGACCCTCTCTCCCTCGTAGCTCTACACATGGAGAGAAAAAAAACACCATTTCGACTGGGACAACACATCTATCCTGGGACAGGCTAAGCAAAGACATGCCAGAGAATTCCTAGAGCCCTGGCACTCTAACCACAATGCCATAAACAAACACATAGATCTAGATACCATCTATCAAACCTCAGAAAACAAACAGGAAATGACATCACCACAAATCCCAGGAACCCCATCCAGGAAAAAGATATAAATAGAAAGCAGGAGACAACAGCTTCGGTTCATTTCTAGGTCGCCACTGATGATGTTACCTAGCCAGGTAATGAAAAATCTGGATATCAAACCTACAGCTCAGCGAGCAAACCTACACCCTAAACCTCAACCTGAGCTACAAACCTTGCAGCAAGTTCCGGTGATATGGTCTTCCCCAAAAACAGTCTAGAGGGCTTTATCTATTCACTAACTGACACAACTAGTAATGGAGTATTACCTATTAGCTGATGAGATTTTCAGGGCACCATTCACTCTCAACCTCTAGTGCTGCTCTTTTGTTATTGACCAGCACAATCTACTCTTTGATTGCACTTGACCTGCAATAGCTTCTTTTGACAGTGTACCCTTTTACACCTTTCTTTGCAACATTCTTGCATCTTGATCTCTCTCTGCCTTTGATGGGACCAAAGAGATTTTGCTCCATCATGTCTCTCATAATTAAAACTAACAACCATTAGCTCCAATCTTTGTCCAACCCTTTGTCTTTACCATTATCATTTACTCTTCTGATCTCAAATCAAATTCCTGTATCGTTAAAAATGTTCCATGCTTCTAATCCCTCAAACTTTCCAAACACAAAGTTAGAAAACTGTTCCTGTGTATTCATTAAATTCATCAAACATTTCTCTCCATCTGCACAGATTGCTAATGCCGAATCTGTCTTTTACATCTGGCTCTCAACTTCTCTCTCTATTTTGATTTATTTCTATTGTTAGCAAATTTCCTGTGGTGACTGCCTCCCTTAACTAACTTTCTTTCCATTCCAAACCTAGTGGCCTGCACTTTCCCATGCTCTCTGGCACCCACATTTTGTTGAAAGAGTTTATCACTCATGAACCGATTCTTCCAAAACTAAAAACAAAAAATAATTGCCTGCAAGCTCCACTTTTCTCCATAGAATCCACTGGCTTTGAAAAGAAATACAAACTTGGTATCACTTCAACACAGCTTCATGGTTTGACTCACTTCTCTGCGGATGACTGTTGATATAGAGCTACATGTTCAACACCATAATTCCAAACAAACTCATCTCATCATGTTGGCTCAGTGGTTGGCACTGCTGCCTCACAGTGCCAGGGACCTGGGTTCAATTGCAGCCTCGGGTGACTGTCTGTGTGGAATTTGCACATTCTCCCAGTGTCTGAGTGGGGTTCCTCTGGGTGACCCGGTTTCCTCCCACAATCCAAAGATGTGCAGGTTAGGTGAATTGGTCGTGCTAAATTGCCCGTAGTGTTCAGGGATGTGTAGGTTAGGTGCATTAGGTGCATGTAGAGTAATTAGGTAAGGGAATGGCTCTGGGTGGGTTACTCTTTGGAGCGTCAGTGTGGGCTTGTTGGGCCAAATGGTCTGTCTCCACAATGTAGGGATTCTTTAAACTTCAGGACCTAGACCTTGGCAATATCCTCTTTACCTGGATCCTCAACTTTATGACCCACAGACCGCAAACAGTAAGAATAGGCAACGACACCTTCTCTACCATAATCTTCAGCACCAGTGTCTACAAAGCTGTGTATTCACTCCTTTTATGCTCATGGCTGTGTGGCCAAATTCTGCCCCAAACTCCATTTACAAGTTTGCTGACGACACCACTGTTGTAGGGCGGATCTCAAAGAATGACGAGGCAGAACACAGAAAGGAGATAGAATGCTGAGCGGCATTATGCAAAGACAACAATCTCCCCATCAACGTCAAAAAAATGAAGGAGCTGGTCATTGACTTCAGGAAGCAGCTTGGGAGGCCATGCCCCCATCTGCATCAAAGGTGCTGAGGCAGAGGTGGTCAAGAGCATCAAGTTCCTGAGAGTGTGATCATCAACAACCTGTCCTGGTCCACCCACACTGACGTAGTAGTCAAGAAAGCACACCAACATCTACTTCCTCAAGAGGTTAAGGAAATTTGGCATGTTCACAAGAACACATCAATTTTTATTCATGCACCATAGAAAGCATCCTATCTGAATGCATCACAGCTTGGTTTGGCAACTGCTGCTCCCAAGATCATAAGAAAGTAGAGAATCATGAACACTGGCCAGTCCATCTCACAAATAAGCCTTCCGTCCATTGGCTCCATCTATACTTCCTGCTGCCTGGGGGAAGCAGCCAACACAATCAAAAACCCCTTCCATCCTGTTTATATCTCTTCCACCTTCTTCCATCAGACAGAAGATATAAAAGTTTGCATTCACATATGAACAGATTCAAGAACAGCTTCTTCTCTACTTTTAATAGACTTCTGAATGGACATCTCAAATTTTAAATTTAATGTTGATTTTGCTTGTTGTGCGCCTTCTCTGCGGATGTAACATTGCATTCTGAAACTCTGGTTGTCAGCCATTTCCACTGAAAGAACAGGAAGAAAATCTGTGATAAGTCAAATCTCCAGATTCTTCATGAGATGAGCAAAACCATGCTTCGTGTCATAGAATGGCACCAACCATTTGTAGTGGAGTGAGGCCTCACTAGCATGTCAACTCACAGACAAGCTGTCACCCGGATATTGGGATCTCTCTGGTTAAGAACATTCAAACCCTGTACATATAGCTAAGTGTGTGACAAAGTTAAATGTGCTGTTCATTAGATATTAAATGAAGTTGATGTGGCAAATGAAAAATCAGCAAATGTAAAGTGAAACTCACTACAGAGTGGAAGTTCCACCATTGAGCTTGTCAGCTGTTCTGAAGAACAAGGTGAATAGTTGACAACGGTTTGAAAAGCAGGCTCTGTCTCCAGCAAGAAAAATGAAAAGGGGGCCTGCCAATTTCTACACTGAAGAACATCTGTTAAGGTGGTTCAAGGCAGCTCAAACAGAGGATATTTCCAACTCCGAACCAATCCTGCAGGATCAGGAAGTCACCCTGACGAAAACGCTTACAGCCAATTCCAGACAAGGCATGGCATTGTCATCCACAGTTTGCACTGAGGGTGGGTCAGCACCGAGAGATGACCGGTTCACCCAAAGCCCAATTTCGCACCCAAGCACACTTCTCAACGTGAATGAAACTAAACTGTCTGACCGTCTTGCACCCGATCATTCTTGAACATTTAAAGACGAAATGGCACAAAGCAAAGTAGGGGAAGCATCACTCCTTGATCTGTGCCAACATGGATGGCACTGAAAGATCTTTGCTTGGCGTGCTGTGCACTTCCAGGCTCCTGCTTGTCTACTTTAGCTTCCAGCATCTCCAGATTTCTTTTGTCTCTTACTAATTATGAAGTCCAATAAGCTACACTGCTTTGTGAATGTCAGAACCATCCTCTGCAATTCGGAGGCCGAAGTCCCTGGATGGCTCGCAGCTTTTTTTGCAGATCAAGAGAGTGGGCAGAATGCATCAATGGAAGAAAGTGAAGGTTCTCACCATTATGGATACCTATCCTGATCTTGCTGGCAGTGAGCGACAGGCTGTGGTGTTGACCTCCCCAAACAATGGCCAACCTCCAGCCAATGAATCAGGGGATAATTCGGAACCTCACAAAACAACTGAAGCTGATCTCGCAGGTTATTGACAAGAACCCAACTGCCCAATGCTCTTGTCACATTCATGATGGAGGAGGCATGCAGCAAGATATAGGGAATCACAATTTCCAACTACTCCTGCCATGCCGGATCCAAACAGGCTATAGCTACTCAAGAAACTAGTCACAAAAAAGGTGCAAGGTGAGGCCAACCAGCTCTTATCCCTCGCTCGTTGGAGGCTGGCATGGAGGTTGCTGCAAACAGAGCAGGAGAAAAGTCCAGTGAAGTAAATACCACCACACGTCGCACAACAGAGCTGGCCAGGAGAGGCAACAGTACAGATAGTCCATCCTACAGCCACAGAGCCTGATGGTCTCACTGAAACCTGCCTGCTGCTCTGCTAAAGCTGCCAAAGCAATAGTGAAGCTTTAGGATTTCACACTGCAGCAAGAAAACAGGGAAAAAAAATGTCAACTGCACAGAAGACACTGCAAAGTTTATCACACCTGTCCAAAGTCAACATATCATGCAGAGAAAGATTACTAAGTGTTTTCGGGGTGGCACGGTGGCTCAGTGGTTAACACTGCAGCCTCACAGTGCCAGGAATTCCACCCTCGGGCGACTTTCTCCCTATGTCTGCGTGGGTTTCCTCTGGTTTCCTCCCACAATCCAAACACGTGCAGGTTAGGCAGATTGGCCATGCTAAATTGCCCATAGTGTTCAGGGATGCGTAAATTAGGTGGATTAATGATGGGAAATGTAGGGTTACAGGGATACGGTGGGTTGGGTTGGGGGTACTCTTCGGAGAGTCGGTATGGATTCGACGTTTCCAATGGTCTGCTTTCACACTGTTGGGATTCTGTGATTGTAACTCACAATGATTTTCAATGCTTTTTACTGTAACAAGGTCAGGCCATTGCAAGGTGTGAACCAGGAGAAAAATAAAGACTTCTTTTTAAACAATCTTACTCAATCCCTATGCTTCCCTTTTCTTTTAATTTTTGCAGGCTAATTGTCTTTCAGATTATCACGAAGCTCCACAAACTTGCGAGTGGACCAATGTAGTTTGACCAACTGCGACTGATGTACACTTTAATTTTACAGTGCTCGGACTTCAAATTCTTTGCGTCTTGTAATTTTATTTCTGAAACGTTGTCGGGTGTAAAGAGGCCGCCTAGGAGCATTAGTGACTGCATAGAGCAGCTTAATGATTTGTTTCTGTGCTGTAATTTCGAGACCGTTTTCCAAGAGATATTCCGTTTGGCTGCAGAACTTTACAGGCACTGAAAAATTTAGGGAAAGAGCTCTTTGCAGTATTTATCAGTTCAGTATTTCAGACAACTTAATGTGCCCTGAACGTAGTTTGTGAAATGTTTGTTAGAACAGCTGGAATGTGAGGCATCATGCAGAAATTGCACTGAAAATATACATTAAATAGAATAACAGGTTTATTTCATCACAAAAGTTTTCCCTTTAGACACTTCCTGTTGTATTCAGTGTATTTTTTCATTGAACTAGTTTCCATAGCAACAAATGCAGAAAGAGTTTGCTTTTCAAACCGTGGTATATAGTTAAATATTCCTCTTTGATTAAAGTGGGATCTGGATCACAAAAGGGCTTCACTGGCTGGACAATTTCTGGGACATCCAATAGTTAAAGACTTTAGTGAATGTAAATACAACTTCTGTCTTACTTTGTCCAGAAGTGCCCCTTTTAAACCTGTAGTTCACAATTCTGATTAATCAATTCATTGATATCATGAACAACAAAAATTACCTTAGACCTTTCAATGATCGGCAGATTAACATTAGGAGCTGCTGTTGGTTCTTTCACCGATTTGGCATATACCTAGAATAAAAGACAATGAAAACTTGTTGGTTCCTTTTCAACTCTAAGCATACAGTAGAGATTGAATAACGCTGTTTTTGCTGACTCTAAATGGAATGATAATGGATTATTCAGCATCATTTCATATACTTGTGTTGTCCAAATCATTCCCAGATTACATTTAGAGGGCAATTACACTGGTACAAATGATAAAACAGCTTGCCAGTCAGTCTGTAAGGCTTCAAGATCAAGAGACGCAAGAAGTAATTTCAAGGCATTCTGGAAGAAGTGTTTACTGTGGATGGAAACAGGCATTCACATGGGAACAGAAAATACAAAACACCCATTTAAATAATTATTTAGAATTTACAGCAAAACAAACTAGCCATCCCCACTAAGTGTTCTTCTGCTATACACAAGCATTTAACACTGTCAGCATATCCTTCTATTACTTTCTCCCTCATGCACTGATCAACATTTCCTTTAAATCATCTGATGCTATTTAAAAAAAAAAGAGACTCCCTGCAAGCACCATAGTCTCATGACACTCTGGCTAAACAGGTTTCACCTGATATCCCTACTGGGCATATTTATGACTCTAGGAGAAAGGACTGCAGATCAGAGCTGAAAATGTGTTGCTGGAAAACCGCAGCAGGTCAGGCAGCATCCAAGGAACAGGAGATTCGACGTTTCGGGCATGAGCCCTTCTTCGGGCTCATGCCCGAAACGTCGATTCTCCTGCTCCTTGGATGCTGCCTGACGTGCTGCACTTTTCCAGCAACACATTTTCAGCACTTATTTACGACTCTGTTTATGATCCATTCTGAACTCCTTCAGTTCTCTGGCAGAAACATGTTTTTATGTTTAACATGTCAAACCATTTCACAATTTTAAGTTGGGTCTTCCTTTTTCAAGGGAGAAAATCTCCACAATCTATTCAGTCTTTCTTTTATTAGACATTAGTTCTGGCATCATCCTTGTCAATATTTTTGCTCCTGCCTCAGCGCAGGCAAGAACAGCACCAAAAAAAAATGAACTGTGGATGCTGAAGATCCAAAACAAAAACAGAAATTGCTGGGGATACTCACCAGGTCTGAAAGAATCTGTTTAGATTCCCTACAGTGTGGAAACAGGCCACACAGACACTCTGAAGAGTAATCCACCCGGACCCATTTCTCTCTGACTAATGCACCTAACACTATGGGCAATTTATAACATGGCCAATTCACCTGACCTGCACATCTTTGTGACTGTGGGAGGAAACAGGAGCACTCGGAGGAAACCCACGCAGACACAGGGAGAACTTGCAAACTCCCCACAGTCACCCGAGGCTGGAATCGAACCTGGGACCCTGGTGCTGTGAGGTAGCAATGCTAACCACTGAGCCACCTGTGTCCATTGAGAGAAGGTAGAGTTAACATTTCAAGTCCAGTGATCCTTCTGTAGAACTGCACACAGTTTTCTAAGCAGAGTGCTAAGTTAGTTTAATATAGGTTATATCTTTTTCCTTTCTACACCTCTTGAAATGAACTCTGGTGCTTTGTTTCTTTGCCAATGATCTTGTCAGCCTTATTAATAACGGAGTGTCGATAGCATATCGCACCGTATTATTAGGGTCATTTTTTGGTAGTCTGCAGTTTCATTAGTCTGCAGTTGTTCAACCTAATCATTCAGGCATCAGGATTCATCTCAAGGACAAAGACAATATACTGAAAGGATTTTTCTAACATTCTGAAGATCATTGCTGTGGTTGTGAGTATAAAGCAGCCGATACTGCATAGGCTATCTGGCCTGTGGCACTGAAGCATTTTCATACTGAAAACACTGTCCTCACACTTTGACACACAAAGAGAGAACACTCGTGTCAAATATCTAACAGCTTTCTCTAATAGCAACTACAAGACCAAACCCGGCCTCTGAACTGCTCGGTCAAGGAGAGTTGTATGTTTGTGTCTGCATTAATAATGTCTTACCAAGGCTGACCTGAGGAACAGACCAAACATTTATCAAACAATATTTGGCAACTAATTTTCATTACTTAGCAAACTTGGTAAACAAAGGTAATCAGGAACCGTCACATCGAATTTAGCCTGTCATGTACATAAAACACCAAGCAGGAGCATACCAAGACTTCCTTAATTTTAATTAGATACATAGTCATCTGGACCAGGTATCAGATCATAGCCATTGTTCCCATTTTGTTTTGTAGACAACAGTTTCTCAAAATGAATCTGCATTTGCAGATTCTCCAGACTCCTCTTTTGTTTCTTAACTTGTCCTATACCACTCCTTTCAACCTTTCACCATTATCCTCATGGTCACTCCTACCTTCCACAGTATCATGGACCAACTTGCTTGTTTCCCAACCCCTATTTATCTTACCTCTGTACTTAGTTGAACTCTGTTGTATCTGTAACATTTTCCAGTTCTGGAAAGAGATTATCATTCTCAAATATTAATTTTGTTTTTCCCTCCAAAGTCAGCACTTGAACTTGAGTTTTCCCAACATTTCTGTTTACATATCAGATCTGCAGAATCTAGAGCATTTCACCTTCCTTTAAATTTCTTTTTGATAAATGCTGGCTAGGAATTCACAGTCAGGATAACAGACAGACAGACAGACAGACAGACAGACAGACAATCTATCATTATTATAACACAGGATACCTGCTAGCAATTTCTTAAGTATGTATGTGTACAATTAAACTTGGAACTCATTTTAAATATTCACGCTTAAATAATTTAAGGCAGAAACTGATAGATTTGTGATTACTAAAGCAATGAAAAATTACTGGTGGTACACAGGAATGCATAGTTGCAGTTAAAATCAGAACAGCCATGAGCTTTCTGAATCACAGAACAAGCACAGAAGGTTAAGTGACCTTATCTTATTCCTTGTTTCTCATTGTCAGAGATAACTGCTCTCTTTCAGAGTGTGTTGCACTTGTCTACGTTAGACCCGGCAGTGAAATGAGTGAAATGGTAAGAACTTGCTAGATCTACATGAAAATAGTTGAAAAGGCTAAATGTAGCGCATTCAAGAATATATAAACAACAAAATGAGTGATAACTACTGCTGAAAAAATATTTTCTGAATTGAAAAGTTAATTTGACAAGATCAAGTTCATTTCCACAGATAGAAATTAAAGTTTGGGATTTTATCTGTCTGTTTTGTTTCTCTTAGTTAATTTTTTTTAAAAAAAATTAGGGTGCCACTGGCCAGCATTTATTGCCCGTCCGTAATTACCCAGAGGGCAGTTCAGAGTAACCACATTGCTGTGGGTCTGCAGTCACATGTAGGCCAGACCAGGTAAGGATGGCAGTTTCCTTCCCTAAAGGACATTAGTGAACCAGATATTTCTGACAGTCAACAATAGATTCGTGATCATCAGTAGATTCTTAACTCCAGACTTTTTAATTGAATGCAAATTCCACCTTCTGCCATGACTGGATTTGAACCCAGGTCCCCAGACCATTACCTGACTCTCCAGATTAATGGACTAGCAATAATACTACTAGGCTGCTGCTTCCCCTAATCCCACCAGTATTTCCCAGAGTTTATGTGCTTTAAAACGAATTATTAATCAACATATTTTTCCTGTTTTATCATTCCTGATTTTGACTCTCTCTGTCTCAATGAAGATTCTTCCACTGGATTGGCTGACGTGCCTCGCTGTTTTTGGGCTTGCTAGTCTCAGTCAAAGATCCCAAAACAGGTCATCATAATGGACTGAATTAGAAAAAAAAACTTCATGTACAAACCCATAAACAATTTCTTGGCAAATATTGGCAAGGTGTCCAGTCAATGCCATTACTTCATTCCAAGAACTAAATCAAAGCCAATACCTTCTAATTCCAAACAAAGTTCTTTGGAGGCTTTCAGCCCAATTAATTGAGCTGCTATTTTCTCTCTCAAAGCTAATGATAAGCATGCAATGTGTTTGTGATTCTACTTGGTCCATTCTGGAAACTGGTCTAACGAAGTGAAAGGATTACGTAGCAATAAAACCCTATAAAAAAGGATTTTTCAAAAATGACCGATAGGACCACTGGTGATTGCTTGAAAATTCCCAGCCAAATCAGGCCCGAAAATTCCTGTAGGTAGTCTTGGCCCCATTTCTGGAAACAAGCACTAGTGAGGTTAAGTTCTACTTAACTCATTTTTAATTTAACTGTTTGGACATGTGATGACATATTCAAATCCAGACCTTCTGGCCACTAGGGACACTACTGCTCTGCTACAATAGTTCATTAAGTTCTACTGTTTGTGTACTGGTGCTGAAATATTTTCAGAGATATTGGAAGAATGGTAATTAACCAACTATACACTGAGTTTATGTGATGCATTGGTGAAACTGCACATCCAACAGGAGTTGCTCAGAATTAGTAAATAATCCAACTGGAATATGAATGATGTGTACCCATTAGGAGAGCCTTCAACTGAAAGTCGAGCCCTTTTCAGGCACTTTATTTACAAGTTTAACCTTCTTTGTCAGACAGCTATAGTTGTTTTATCAATCTTGTAACCCCTTGCCGGTTGCATGAAATTAGTGAATAATTAATTAAGCTCAGCTTAAAAATGAATTTGAATTTGAAGGGCAGACTCCAGTAATGTCCATGGCAGGAACTGCTGATCAAAAATATTTAAGAGACGAGACTGGCCAGTAAGGTACAGTGGCTTCTAATAATAAAACACTTTTCAAATGCTTTGTACAAGTTCAATAATTTGGCTGCTTTTTGAAAATACTGATTTTACCATATCAGATGAAGAAACATCTCCCAAGGTTTGGGGAAGTCCATTATATGAGCACGTCCATTTTGGATTCGGCCTAATTGCTTGCATCACTAATCACAGAATAGATTCATAGAATCCCTACAGTATGGAAACAGGCCATTCGGCTCATTAAGTCTATACTGATCCTCCAATAGCATCCCACCCAGACCCACCTCCCTATCTCATCCCTGTAACCCTGCATTTCCCATGGCTAATACACCTAGCCTGCACATCCCTAGACACTATGGGCAATTTAGCATGGCCAATCCAGCTAACCTGTACATCTTTGGATTGTGGGAGGAAACCCACGCAGACATGGGGAGAACGTGCAAATTCCACACAGACAGTCACCCGAGGCACGAATCGAACCCGGGTCCCAGGCGCTGCGAGGCAGCAGTGCTAACCATTGAGCCATCGGGCCGCCCTCAATGGATGGGACTACCAGAACTCTGATCCAGCTCTACAATGAACTAATAAATTAAATCAGTGCAAGACATCCTGGATTTTAACAGCACCATGGGGACTGTAAAGAATACAGAATTCTTAGACGATTCTTCAACTTCTCCATCCACTGTTCAAGGTTAATCCAGATTGTTCACAACTTCAGTATTTGTTCAACTATGAACTGAGCCTCCTAACTCACATTCTCTACATCCAGAAGCTCATCTGCCCCTGAAGCCTTCATTCATGTCTTTGTCCCAGTGCACTCCTTGGGCAGGCTCCCATCCTTCACCATCTGCAGCAGGTTCTATTTACCCAACAATATGAGCTCTCAAAGTTAAAATTCTTCTGCTGATTATTAAATCCATCGCTTGGCCAAACTACAGCCCATCTCTGTAATCTTCTCCAGTGACATACCTACATTTTCCATTCTTCCAGTTCCAGACTTCAGCACACTTTCCAAACATCTCTCCTTCCCTCACCAATGCCACCCATTGGCTCCTTTAGTTGTCATGCATTCTCATGAATTCCCTTTCTAAATCTGTTTCTCTATTCCCTCCACCTTTCAAGGTCCTTCTTAAGCCCTACTTATTCGATCCAAGTTTTGGTCAACCTTCCTGATCTCGTCTTCTTGCCTCAGTGCCCACTTTATATTCCTCATTGAAGAGTCTGATCATTTATTTGTATTTTGCCCGATAACTGTACTGTTGAGCACTGTAAATCAGAGGACTCTGGTCACTGCACTGGTGGCAAGAAGAACTTTGATAATACCATTTAAGTGCCACTTTGGAGGTGCGGTGGCTCAGTGGTTAGCACTGCTGCCTCACAGCACCAGGTTCAAAGTTCAATTCCAGCCTCAGGCGACTGCCTGTGTGGAGTCTGCAGGGATTTCCTCCGGGTGGTCCGGTTTCCTCCTACAGTCCAAAGATGTACACGTCAGGTGAACTGGCCACGTTAGATTGCCCATATTGTTAGGTGCATTAGTCAGAGGGAAACGAGTCTGGGTGGGTTACTTTTCGGAGGGTCACTTTTCGGAGGGTCGGTGTGGACTAGTTAGGCCTGTTTCCACACTGTAGGGAATCTAATCTAATCTACAAATAAGATGAACTCCTGAATCAAGTTTATAAATAATTGGATTCAGCCTACTTGCTTGCATCACTAATCATAGAATAGATTCATAGAATCCCTACAGTGTGGAAGCAGGCCATTCAGCCCATTAAGTCTATTCTGACCCTCTGAAGAGCATCCCACCCAGACCCACCTCCCGACCTCATCCCTGAAGCCCTGCATTTCCCCATGGCTAATCCACTGAGCCTGGACACTATGGGCAATTTAGCATGGCCAATCCAGCTAACCTGCACATCTTTGGATATACCAGTGTGAGGACTAAGTGACCATGTCCAAAGAAGTATGGCTCCGAATGTCAGTTTCACTGTCTTCAAACCAGAGTGACCCCCTCACTGTACCAGCTGGGAGTCCCAACATCATGGAGACACAGTAATCTGGAATTGTAGATATGCAGAAGATCCATGACCGGTAGAGTTTGTGTGACGTGCTTGGGGGTAGTCTAGTACAACGTCTGCACTGACAAGGTGGGGGGAGGGGCTTGCTGTTATGGGATAAAATGGCAGTCACACTTACAATGGAAATCTAGCCCTTGTCCAACTACAAATTTGTAATTTTCACTGCACCCCAATACTTTTTTCCCCAAATTAGAACATGTCCAATTTGAAGATTGTAAGTCATAATAAATGATGACAGAGATTAAAAACAAAGTGACAACACATACATAAACCTCTTATATGTATCAGCAAGGATTTCTAGCAATCAATAAGATTTTTTTTGAGGAAAAAGAATTAAGATTGGCCAAGGAAGTTCTGGCCCCATCTTGCAACCTTTGAGAACAACCATTTCTATGCAGAAAAGATCATGTGGGCTTCGAAATTAAGGATATTTAGTCAGGGCTAGGTCACTGAAATCAAATTAAATGCTTGTTTCTCTGCCAGCACTTTGATACATTTCGGATAAAAATGATATACTGCAGATCATCGGGTTCATAATACAGCCAGTTTCTATCTATTTAAACAATAAATTCCAAAATTATGGGAAAAATATTTCAGAGACAACATCATTCAGGACTCATTTATCACCATCCAAGTAAGTGCAACCTCTGCTAAGTAGTTTTATATTAATTCTTTGTTGTGGAATATTTTGATATATGTATAAATAGTTTTTAAAAGCTAATGAAGTAATTTTGCTGTATCAGTATCTAAATTGCAAGCCTGCATCATATACTTAAATGAAAATAACTAATAGTTAAAGCTCTGTATCTTTCTTTCAATAATATGCTTGTCAATTTTACAAATTAAAACCTAGTCAAGCAGGAACACTTGCAGATAGATTTATAGGAGAACGCACTTGCTTGTAAATAGAACAGTGCAAGTGAATGTAAACCATTCTTTTTAAAAATGCAATAATAAGAATGAAATAATTATGATTATCCAAGCATAGCAATGGCATGTGAGCATTTTATAGGTCTCTGCATGCATTATACTTCATAAAATATGCACAATATTTTGACAGGATTCCCCTGCACATAAACATAAGAAATTTGATATATTGATAGATGGTGACACCTTTAGTGAAAATAATTTCATACTGCTTTGGTTTCATCTTCAGTCCAAAGAGTTGGCTCTGAAAGGCACTGTGCGACAAAGGAAAATCAATTTTATTTCCTGAACAAACCTCAAAATGATTATTAGGATGACAAGCAACAATTTTAGTATGGGAAAGCATTGGACCATTTAGCCAGAACTGGAGACTACAAGTATGAGGGAATGATAAGCAAATTGGTGAGTATTCAGATCCTCATCACTTCAGAATCGTGCCCAGTTCCAGCCTCTGAAATAGAAGAGAAACAACCAAACATTGGGTTATGCAGAGAAAAGCCTCAGTGTTGATCAGTCGTGTTGGAAGTCTGAGTAACATTATGGAAGCTTGCTTTTTACAGACTTGGAAGTTGACAGCAATATGAAGACCTTATGGGAGAATTTGAGATAATTGAGGATGTGAAAATGCCAATTTGGAAAAATAATGTTAAATTAAACTAAGAGGGAACAAATGACACAGTTTCAAACTGGTGAAAGGCAAATTTCAAGAAGATGTTCAGATGGTCTTACATTAGAAGTTATCAATGTGTGAAAACAAAGTATGGTAGACCAAAATCATGAAATCACAAGAAAAAAAAATGCATTTTGCAATGACAGCTGAAGGAGATTTTGAAAGGATCAACTAAAATAAGCCAAATGGCTTCTTCAATCATTAGTATTTTGTTCTCCTGCGATTGCACATTTTTCAGTTCTACTCACGGTTCTTCTATTATTCACTGTTACTCAAGCAAGTTCAGTCTGCTTCCCACCTCAAATGGCATCATTGATACCATTTCTTTTAAAATTACAAGTTGATTAGGCATTCTGCCCAGTTTAGCTCATCACTGAATAAAAGACCACAACATCACATTCTACTCTGGACTTCAATGACTCCAGGGGAGTCGTGACTGAGTATCCAATCCTATGCACCTTTCAACGTCCATCAGAATCTTCCACAATTTACTCCAGAGAGTTTTCAGCACTCCCAAGAAAATAGATTTACCAGCCCTAAGCTAACACTTACGGACACTGTTGCTCCCGTCTCTTCGGAAAGTTCAAGCTGTAAAACATGTCTTCCATCTTTACTGGCACTTGCTGACTTCCTGACTAGGAATTTGCTGAGTACTACTTTGTCCTGCCGAGATATGAAGAGAAAATCAGAAGAATTTATTATAAATTAATGAGGAAGGCAATAATTCAAACACTTCAAACATATTATTAAATAGGTTTGCAAAACTAGAAAGTCACAAGAATTCCATTTCGACAGTTCCTGCGAGAATACTGCAAACTGCTTCTGAAATGTGCCACATTTAAACAGAAAGCTTCTGAAATGTTAATGACTGGCCCATCATTAAACAATTCAATCTTTCAGTTGGTACGCGCTGTCTACCAGCCATCAATGAAAGCCCGCACTTTAGAACAGAAACGAAAACAGAAATTGCTGGAGAAGCTTAGCAGATCTGGCAGCATCTGTGGAGAGAAAGCAGAGTTAACTTTCCCAGTCCATTGATGCTTGATGAACTGTTAGCGACGAGGAGAAACTGGCACTTATGCTGAAACTGAAGGTTTTTTGAGGGGAGTGGTGGTGAAGAGGACAGCAGATAGGTGGAGACGGAACCCACAGAGAGACAGTGTGATATGAAAGGGGGTGGTGAACTATGAGCTAATGGATAGCAGGCCAGGACAGAAGAAAAACCAAATAAGAGACAATAAGACCCAAGACTGAGAAAATGGGTTAGCTATGCTAAATGCAATCCATACAATGTGATAAGGGGCCTGGGAGTATGTGGGAATGGGTGACTGTGCTAAAAGCAATTCACGCTATAACAGGAGTGAAAAGAAAAATCCAAGGTTGGAATCATGCTCTAAAGTTATCGAACCCTAAAGACTACAGGATCCCCAAGCCAAGTCTCTATCCTTTCTGGAACACAGAACCTGAGTCTATTAGTATATCTATTAAAACATATTTTTTCCTGACAGATATAACCTCTAAGTTCTAAAATTACCACAGCAAATCTTTTCTGCACTTTATCCCATTCTGGAGGCCAGAACTATTCATAAATATGCTCAAGTGTGGTTTAAGCAAGGCATGAAACAATTTGAACATAACTTCTCTGCTTTTCAATTCTAAACTTCTGGAGAGGAACCTCTCTGATCACTGGGAGCAGACTTCTTTTTTAAATGGCAATTTGTTTAACCTGAGCATTTACTTTCAATGAATGTAATATCTGCACCTTCTGAACTCCATCTCATTTGCATGTGTATTTTTCAAGGAATATGTAATCATCTTATTCTGAAATGTAGTATTGCCGATTTATCTAGGTTAAATTTCAGTTGGTAAGTGCATGCCCATTCTCCAATGCTTTCTTCATTGCTGCTTTCCTCTATGTTTGTCATTTTCTTCTTTTGTATTAACTACATCCTCGAATTTGACGTCACGTCCAAATCTTGTTGCACTTCTGATTTGAGTGCCCAGATTTTTGTTTAAAAAGGCAGCTTCAGAAATTTCAGCACTGATCCAGATGGAATGTGACTTCTTAACATTCGCAATAACCCTCAACCCATTTCCCTGCTTTGAGATGGTTAACACTGCATGACACATTTTCCATCCAAACATAAAAAACTGGCTGGTAGCTGATTGGCTCCAAACACAGATTCCTACCTGAACAGCCCTATTTTACTCAGGAAGATCAGGCAGATAGTTGAGGGAGCTGATGACTGGGACCTTGCACACATTCAGGATATTTCAGCTGACACAGAGACAAACCTCAATGCTAATATCAATGGAACATTCTTTAATACAAAGCAACGTGGAGTGAAAATGTCAGCAATACTTTCCTTCATTCAACTCGATACAATCAGACATATAACACAGCGCAAGGTGCTGATAAACACTTAAAGTTAAAAGAACAGATCCATCTCAAGAGCGTTATCATCCATTACAGTCATAGAAATATACAGCACTGAAACAGACCCTTTTGTCCAATGTGTCCATGCCAAACAGATACCTTAAATAAATTTGGTCCCATTTGCCACCATTTGGCCCATATCCCTCCAAACCCTTCCTTTTCATATTCCCATCCAGATGCCTTATAAATGTTGTACCTGTACCAAAGTTCACCACTTCCTCTAGCAGCTCATTCCATATACGGACCATCCTCTGCATGAAAATGTTGTCCCTTAGGTCCCTTTTAAATCTTTCCCCACTCACCTTAAACCTGTGCCCTCTAGTTTTTAACTGCCCCACCTAGGGACTAGACTTTGTCTATTTATCCTAACCATGCCCCTCATAACTTTGTAAACCTCTGTAAGGTCACCCCTCAGCCTCCAACGTTCCACGGAAAACAGCACCAGCCTATTCAACCTCTCCCTCTAGCTCAAATCCTCCAAACCTGGCAACATCCTTGTCAATCTTTTCTGAATCCTTTCAAGTTTCACAATATCCTTTCTATAGCAGGGAGACCAGAATTGCACGTAGTACTCCAAAAATGGCCTAACCAACATCCTGTTCAGCAGCAACATGATCCCCATTGAGACAGTGAGTTACTTTTCCAGAGAATTGTTCAGAGTGAAGAGGACGCAAAGGATGCTTGTGAAAGGGGTCATAAGGGAGGAGAAGAGCGGAAGAGTGGAACAATGCAAGAGAAAGTAATTAAGTTATTGAAAGTTAAAGGCAGAGGAAGAGGGAAAGTAACAAGCTAAGGGAGAAACAGCATTAAAACAATCCAAGATCCACAATTCACAGCCAATTATTAAATACCTTGAGGCAATGTTTTTAACAGTGATAAAACATAAGATAAACTTCTGTAGATGTCTCTCTGCTGACAAATGATTTGAAACAAAATTACTGTTTCACATTCCACAAGCACAGCCACATTTTACTGAACAGAGTTCACAGCCAGTAATGTTTCAGCTCCTTCAGCCTGTGGGGTCACACAAAATGCAGACATGCCTCTTTGTGTCATTTATCTACATACAATTACAATACAAGGCACTGAAAACTGGCAGAGCCAGTCTCACCAGGCATATTTTCCTTATGCCTACTGTTGAAGAATTAATGTACTTTAATATATTTCCTCTACTGCCAACTAGAACAATGGACAGGAAAACCCCTTCACTGGCTGTTGTCCATTGCAATCTCTTCCTCCTCAGCTTCAGGTGGCATCTTGCTCTTGACAGATCTCCTTAAATAAGCTTCTCCAGTTCTGCTTTAGCTGACCCCAATTGTCTTCCCTGCCTGGTGACACCCAACCATTCTAACAGGGCAAACATCCAGGAGGTGGAATGCATGTTCTGTCATTCGGAGTCACTCCATTATGATGTCCTGTGGCATCTCTGGCCAGTCCTGAACAGCATTTCTTTGTGGAAATGTTGTCTCTCTGAACAATGCCCAAGATCTGATAAAGATGAAAAAACTGCAGATGCTGGAATCCGAAAGTACAAAGACAGGGGCCTGAAAGAACACAGCAAGTCAGGCAGCATGAGAAGGGGGAGAATTCGACATTTTGGGTGTAACCCTTCTTCAGGTTAACTTCTCCCCTCCTAATGCTGCCTGGCTTGCTGCATTCTTCCAGGATCTAATAAAAGCAGCACTTGTGGAAGATATCCAACTTAGAGTCAATGAGTTGTACAGCAGGGAAGCAGAGCCTTCAATTCAACTCATTTGCCCTGACAAGACATCTCAATCTGACCTAGTTCCATTTGCCAACACTTTGCCCCATATCCCTGTTCCTGATGAAGGGCTTTTGCCTGAAACATCGATTCTCCTGCTCCTCAGATGCTGCCTGATCTACTGTGCTTTTCCAGCACCACACTCTTGACTTTAATCTTTAGCATCTGCAGTCCTCACTTTCGCCCATCCAGGTGCCTTTTAAATGTCGTAATTGTACCTGCCTCCACCACTTCCTCTGACATCTTGTTTCATACACAGACGACTCTCTGCCTGAAAAAGTTACCCCTCAGGTCCTTTTTAAATCTTTCCCCTCTCACCTTAAACCTATGCCTTCTAGTTTAGGACTCCCCTAGCCTGGGAAAAAGACCTTGACTATTCACCTTATCCATGCCCCCTCAAGATTTTATATAACTCTGTAAGGTCACCCCTCAGAACATACATGACTCTTTTACTGTTCTTTTCCACTGGCTGTAGTTGGCACTGCACTGAACGTGTTAGCTCTCAGCTTGAGGACTGTATTGATAACATTATATTCTCACACTGGGTCGAGTCATTAGAAGACCAATGTTACTTTGTTGATTCATGTACCCCCTACAATACTCACTGGGGTGGTATTGCTTCCTAGGTCAGGGAAGTGATCAATGCCCTCACGTCTCATTGACCAACAGTGATGGGTGAGGTGGGGAGGGTGGAGTCTTGCTGCCATCCTGTCATTGTTTTGAGGAGGCTTCACACAACTCACGTCTAGACCAATTTTGACACCATTACACTCTCAAGAGATGCCATGGAGCACAGACAATTCTTTGGAAAGTAAGATAAAGACACCTGGGAAATCTCGCAATGTTGACAATGCGATGCCAAAATCCGCACTCATCAGCATCTTCTGCAGGATGAACGTAATAAGAGGAAAAGGAAATTCCTTTCGTCCTTGCTTATTTATAAGAATAGGTAACCATGTTTGTGGTACAGAAAAAATAAACATAGACATGGGATAGAGGAATCCAGACTGATGTAGATTCTTTTATCTCCATTTTAATAACGATCACACAAGAAGCCTATTTATGAAACAATGCAAGCTGAGTGCACAACTGAGAGGCTACTGGTAATGAAGAGTTACTAGTCATACATCAGATGGGATACCCGTCATACCTTGGCAATGTACTCCATTGCCAGGTAGATATTATAGTTGTAATGAAACATCCTGGCTCGGGGCATGGCAAGTAGAGCATAAATAGAGCACAGTACTATTACTGGATATTTGACAGGGCCCACAGCCTTTGCAGTATCCAGTGCTTCTAGCTGTTTCTTGATATTATATGAAGGGTATCAGACTGACTGAAGACTTTGAAGAAGGCCACGATGGATCAAACACTCAACACTTGTGGATGAAGACTGCTTCAGCCTTTCCTTTTGCACTGAACAGCTGGGTTCCTCACTTATTGAGAAACGGGAATACTTGTGAAGCTGCCTCCTCTGCTGCCACATTCACAACTGGACGGAGTGGGATTGCAAAGCTTAGATCTGACCCGCTGCTTGGGTAAATGGTTAGCTCTGTACATCACTGGTTGACACACAGTTGCTCCTCGTTTGGGTTTTACCAGGTTGACACCATATCAGCCACTTCTTAAACTTAATGCCTTCAAACTTCAGCTTCCTTCACCTGTTGATATCTTTAGTCTTCCTTACCTGTCCCCAGCCCCAAGGGAACTTTCACATTTCCTTCATTTTCAAAAAAAAAACCAAAAGAGGCTGAATTTTGTCCTTCTGGTATCAAACAAAGATACGCCATAAAAATTACCAACTCATTCAAAGTTCAAACTCTACTAAGACTTTAATATAATCGACATGATTTTCAAATCTAATTCTGGTATTAATTAAACACTATTTCCTGAATTAATCATCTATTGTTATCAGAAAGGTGGGCCTTCCCTCCTTTTCTGAGGCTCTTTGCAAAAACACAGTGTGGAGAAGTGAGAACTGTGAAACTTGGTGTTTGTTATGTTACACAAGTATTAAGAACGTTTGAGCTTTAAGGGAGGTGAAGCAGTGGTAACATCACTGGACTGGCAATCTGGTGGCCCACAGCAAAATAGAAACTGGTGTGATTTAAATTAAATTCATAAATCTGGAACGTAAATCAAGTGACAGAAATGGCAACTATAGAAACTATCATTGATTTATTTCCAAAAACCATCTAGGTCACTAACGTCCTTTACGGAAGAAAATCCACCCTCCTTACCAAAGTCTCAGCCTGCTCCTGTCCCACTGAAGATTCACAAACCTGACTTCCCCAGTCAACCCATTGTCTCAGCCTGCTTGTGTCCCACTGAACTTATCTCTGCATACCTTGACACTGTCTGTTCCCCTTATTCCAGGAGCTCCCTACCTATGTTCAGGACAGCACCCACACCCTTCACCTCCTCCAAGATTTTCATTTCTCCGGCCCCCAATGCCTCATCTTCACCATGGCCATCTCGTCCCTGTACACATCAATCCACCATGACAAAGGCCTCCAAGCCCTCCATTTCTTCGTCTCATGCCTTCCCAAACAGTACCCTTCCAATGACACCCTCCCCTGCCCGGTTGAACTGGTCCTCACCCTCAACAACTTCTCCTTCCAATCCTCTTACTTCCTCCAAACCAAAGGGGTATCCATAGGCACCTGCATGGGACCCAACTATGCCTGCCTGTTTGTTGGATATGTGGAACAGTCCATCTTCCACAGTTACACCAGCACACACTCCACCTGTTCCTCCGCTACATCAATGACAGTATCAGCACTGCCTCGTGCTCCCATGAGGAGGTTGAACAGTTCATCAACTTTACCAACACCTTCCACCCCGACCTCAAATTCACCTGGACCATCTTGGACACCCCCTTCCCCCTTCTGGACCTCTCCATCACTGTCTCTGGCAACTGACTAACTATAGACATCTATAGGATAAGCCCATCAATTCCTACAGCTACCTAGACTGCACCTCCTCCCACCCTACCTCCTGTAAAAATGCCATCCCTTATTCCCAATTCCTCTGCCTCATCTGTTCCCAAG
Organism: Hemiscyllium ocellatum; assembly: GCF_020745735.1. Taxonomy (NCBI): domain Eukaryota; kingdom Metazoa; phylum Chordata; class Chondrichthyes; order Orectolobiformes; family Hemiscylliidae; genus Hemiscyllium; species Hemiscyllium ocellatum. Next base: position 55,081,245 of record NC_083419.1, read on the forward strand.
ATGACCAATTCCACCTGAGAAAATCCTAGACGGCCTCCTTCTTCCAAGATCACAATTTCCCTTCCACATGGCCGACGATGTCATCCAGCACATCTCCTCCACTTCCTGCACCTTTTGCCCTTGAACCCCACCCCTCCCAACTCAATAAGGACAGAACCCCCTGATCCTCACCTTTCACCCCACCAACCTCTGCATACATTGCATCATTCTCTGCCATTTCCGTCACCTACAAACAGACCCCACCACCAGAGATATATTTCCTTCCCCACTCCTGTCAGTGTTCCAGAGAGACCATTCCCTCCGCGAGTCCCTCGAGAGGTCCATACCCCCCACCAACCCACACCCCACTCACAGCACCTTCCTCTGCCACCACAGGAAGTGCAAAACTTGCGCCCACACCACTCCCCTCGCCTCTGTCCAAGGCCCCAAAGGATCCTTCCACATTCGACAGAAATGTACCTGTATCTCCACCAATATAATCCGTTGCAACCAATGTGGTCTCCTCCACATCAGGCAGACAGGACACCTCCAAGTGGATCATTTCAAGGAACATCTCTGGGACACCTGCATCAACCAAACCCATGGCTGAACACTTCAACTTCCCCTCCCACTACATTAAAGTCATGCAGGTCCTGAGCCTCCTCCATCACCAAACCCTCATTACCCAACACCTAGAGGAAGAATGCCTCATTTTCTACCTTGGGACCCTCATCCCGTGTGGTTGCAATGTGTATTTCAACAGTTTCTTCATTTCCCCTCCTCCCACATTATCCCAAGCCTCCAATTCAGCAACACCCTCCGGACCTTTCCATCACCTTTCCCACCTATCTGCTCCACACCCGTGCCGACCTATCACCTTCTCCCTCACTTTCATCTATCTATTGCACTCTCAGCTACCTTCCCCCCAGCCCCAACCACCCCCACCCCCTCCAGGGCCCACAAGCCTCATTCCTGATGAAGGGCTTATGCCCAAAACGTTGATTTTCCTCTTTCTCAGATGCTGCCTGACCTGCTGTGCTTTTCCAGCACCACACTCTCGACTCTGATCTGCAGCATTTGTAGTCCTCACTTTCTACTCCTTACCCATTTTGACCTATACGTGACTCCAGGCACGTAGCAATATGGCTGACTCTTAAGTGTCCTCTAAAATAGTCCTAGCAAGCCAAAGACATTAGGAATGGGTGTCAAATGCTGGTCCTTGATGCCCACACACCATGAATGCGCTAATTAAAGGGTTTGTTCGTCAAGTCAGTAAATAACATTTCAGTGGTGCAATCATTTTTCAGTCCTGACAGAGTTCTTCTTACTGCCAACTGCATCTCAATGGATGTGCGCACTGACTCCTCTCTGAATGTTCAATTTAAAGACAGAGTGGAGAAAAAACGTTCACTGCAGACAGTGCACTCATTTTATTCTGCCAGCTTGTTTTTTACATTTCAAAATTGATCTCCATGGCATTTATCTGCACTGACCTGCCTTTTTGATAGCCTCACAGTCTTTTAACAACTGTGCGGTGTGTGAGACTGCTCGACAGTTGTATCCTCTGTTCAGCGCGGAATGGTCAAAGAGGTGAGCAAAGCTATCAATGTCGCAAGGGAGAATATTTATAATCTTAGAGTGTGGAGTGGAATGCTAGCCCATTAAAGTAAAGAAGGCAGGGATTGACTTTCAGAATCAAGATACCACAAAAAGCAGGAAACTCATCCTTAATGATTGAGATTGGCAGGTCCATTGGCCATTCACTATATGGAACACCAAAACAGTACCACGCTGTAATGGAAAGCTTCACTTTGAATCGATGACCCCTCACCTTCCATAAAAATTGCACAGAGCTTACCATATAGAACAAGGCCATTCAGCTAAATCTCGATGTAGACATTTGTGCTTCTCAGCCCCACTTCCTCTAACTCAATCAAACTTAACCCTCTTCTTTCCCCTTCGTCAGTTTATCCAGCTCTCGCCTTAAATGAATCTCTACTATTTGTCTCAAAATCACTTTGTGATAGCGAGTCCCACATCCTAACTCCTGGGTAAATAAGCTCCTTCTTCATTGGATTTACTAGTCACCATTTTAAGTACATATTTCCCCTTGCCCCAGCAAGTGGAAACATTTTCTCCATGTCAAATCTGTCAACCTCTTCCATAATCTTCAACAAGTTAGCCTTCAGCTTTCTCTTTCCTAGATGCAAGACCTCCATCCTGCTGAATCTTTGCTGATAGATATAACCTATTAGTTGAAATCCACATTTAAAGATATCTTACCCCTTGTTTAAGTGTGTGTTCACAGTCATCTACCAACTTTCCAAAAACAAAGGTGTTAATGGTTGACAGGTTGGACATTGGCTGTTGTGTAGTTGACTCTAAAAAAAGGAAAAAATTATGGCTGCATTATCATACAGATTTCAGGTTCAATTCTAATTATCTACAAAACCTAGTTTGAGCAGATACACTTTAACAGAAAAGTTCAGCATTTATATCAAAGTATAAATCCTGGTGCTGCACTCTTCAGAACATCAATTACATTTCTTGATATACCAGCAATGTGAATAATGATGCTAATATTTAAATATGTATCAATTCATGGGGTTAACAATTTTGAACAGCAGCAATGATTTTGCTTCTGGACAGGAAGGGTGTGGGACATCTGAGGCTGGGGAACAGTGGGAGGAGAGGGATAGAGAGGACCTACTGAAGGAAGAACTTTCAGTCACACATTACTTGAGTGTCTTACACATCTGCACATTGGACAGGGGAATCCGAGATAATAAATTAAATTTGAAGTGCATTTCCTCCTTTTATAAATAAAGACCTTCATGTATGTTGTAAGTTTGCTCGCTGAGCTGGCCAGTTTGTTTTCCAGCCAGCTCAGTGAGTAAACTTACAAACTGAACCTCAGCCTGAGCTACAAATCTTCTCAAAAATCGCAACTTCTTACAAAGCTGTTTCCAGACTACAGAGATATTGTCAACGTTGTCCCTCAGGGTTGAGCACTGTTTGTGATGCACATTAGTGACTTAGGTTTGGGAGAGACAGGCAAAACCAGAGATCACTCAAACAGGGAGAGTGTGAAGGAATTAACAACAGATTTCAAAAGAACATGGGATAGGCTGATTGAACCGCCAAACATATCATCCATCAGAAGTTAATGCAGAAAAACATCACGCGGTATATTTCGGTAGGAAAAATTATTAAAGGAGCCGAGAAGGCAAACAGCAGTGAATAAGTGTATCCAGTGGGTTATCTAGAAAAAGCGGCATAATGTTAAATTTAAGCAGAGCCATTGAGGGGTGAATCAGAATGCATTGGTTCGCACAAATATTGAAAGGGATGCGGGACTAAGGCAAGTAAATGGCAAAACAGAGAGGCAATATCGGTTTAACAATGCAATCCTAAAGTGGCGTACAACAGAAACCTGGGAGGACTTCTGCTTAATTTGTTGTAAAAAGCATGAGCGGTTAGCAAAGCATGAAAAAAGTAATAGAGGGTCGCTGGCTTTGTAAAAAGAGTGGAAAAACCAGAAGGTTGTACTAAATCTTATAAAACATTAATCTGGTTCCAGTTTGAATCCAAAACTGGGTATCATAATTTAAGGAGAAATTGCTTAGAATGATTCCAGAAAGAAACAATTACAACAGCTTAGAGAAACTGCAACTCCCTCAAGCAGAGAAGGCGAAAAAATGTTTTGATAGCAGTGTTGAAGCATTGCTAAGTACTTGGAAGTGTAAATGAAGACAGTTTCCAGTAGCTGATGCATTCCATACCAGAGGAGGCAGGTTTAAGGTAACTGATAAAACAACTCAGGCCAATGTGAGGGGAAAAGCATTCTGTGGTTAGGCTGTTTAATGTTCTATCCAATAAGTAATGGAAACAGAATGAATACTGGTTTTCAAATAGGAAATTGATAGACATTTTCAGAAGAGCGGTGGCAGAAATACAGGGAAAGAGCACAGTTGTGGGACTAGTTGGATTGCTTGTTACAAGAGCCAGCTCATATGCAATGAGCCACAAGCCCTCCTCTGTCCTGCAATTTTCTGTGAGTCTCCAGTAGAACAGGGCTAGAGAAACCAGATTTAAGAATGACACACAAAAAGAGACCAACATCAAGGCTGAGCTGCATGTCATCATCCTGCTCACACTAAACAGGAAGAAGTGTTTAACCTGTCAGCAAGGTTTCAAAGCTTCACTCACAATCAACCAATTATTTTTTAAAAAAAGGATATAAACAGCATGGTTGAAAAATGTGTTGCTGGAAAAGCGCAGCAGGTCAGGCAGCATCCAAGGAGCAGGAGAATCGACGTTTCGGGCATGAGCCCTTCTTTAGGAATGCATTCTGATTCACCCCTCAATGGCTCTGCTTTAATTTAACATTATGCCGCTTTTTCTAGATAACCGACTGGATACACTTATTCACTGCATTAAGCATTTCTCCAACACTTTACTATTCTGTACTTAGTCGAATATAAACCTTGTCTATTCAACCTGTCATTGCAATTAAGCGTTTTAGTCCCTTATTAATGTGAAGCATGGAATAGCATGATTGAAGAAAGGTTTATGCCCTAAACATCGATTCTCCTGCTCCTTGGATGCTGCCTGACTTGCTGTGCTTTTCCAGCAACACATTTTTCAGCTCTGATCTCAGCATCTGCAGTTCCTCACTTTCTCCCATAAATAGCATGGTGCCTACGACAATACTATTGCCTTGTCTCCAAATCCTGCTCACTAATGAGCAGATGGCATAGTTGGCAGGAGGCAACCATAAAAGGTTATCCCATGATGACCTATGTTTGGACCATGCCTACTAAATGAAAGTAAAACTGGTCTGCAATCACGCTATTCCATGCTTCACTTAATAAGGGACTAAAACGCTTAAATGTCAATGACAGGTTGAATAGACAAGGTTTATATTCGACTAAATACAGAATAGTAAAGTGTTGGAGAAATGCTTAATGCAGTGAATAAGTGTATCCAGTGGGTTATCTAGAAAAAGCGGCAGAATGTTAAATTAAAGGAGAGCCATTGAGGGGTGAATCAGAATGCATTGGTTCGCACAAATATTGGAAGGGATGCGGGACGAAGGCAAGTAAATGGCAAAACAGGCTAGAGGGAATGCAGAGTCTACTTATCTTCCTACTTCAATGACTGCAGTAAATGTTTCTACAAAACCTCATGAATACTTACAGTTTAATGATGTAGCGAGCTTATTAAATTTTAATTCTTAGACATTTTAGGCACACTAGCTTTGAATAAATTTAAATAAGTTAAAAGTTCATCAGAAATTCATCTGATTCATAAGCAAGACGTACATTTGACTTAAAGCGTTTCTTAAGTATCAATTTAAGCTGCACTAGCAAAGGAGGCCACACATAGAGATGAGCTGATGTGGTGAAAAGCATTGATTAGAGCTGAACTTCCTGATTATTGAATTAGTGTGAATAACTATTAACTCCATTTAGTTATTGATAAGGAGACTGACTCATTCTGTTCAAACTCATAGTTTAAAGAGATGAATTAAACTGACCACAGGAAATTCGACTAAACTGTTCATGGCTAAATAACATGAAAAATTCAAAATAATTATTTCTTACAATACAAAATCAGTAAGTCAGCAAAAAGGAGATAGCTTTTTGTTTGTATAATTACACAATTATACTCAACTAACAAGAAACAAACAGCGCCAAACTAATTAAAGAAAAATGGAACTTCAACAGACTGGGAAAATGAGAAAAATCATTCAAGCCTATAAGTATAACATGTATAGATGCAAAAATGAAACATGGAAAAAAACCCACACAGGGTCAAAAGAAGCAGTGAAAGCTATTATAAACATACTAAGGGACTGAGAGATATGTAAAAATGCAGCATCATAAACAGCATATAATAGATTATGAAGAATTTATAGACGTGTTAAAGAAGCACATTGTTTCAGTATTCATAGTAGGCAACGAGGATAAAATAGTAATGGTACAAAAAAAAGGCAAAAGGGAAGGAACTGAATTGATTTAATTAACACAAAGATAAGAAAACATTGAGCTCTAAACTGAGAAATCTTCATACTTGCTGGTTTCTATCCGGTGAGATGATGACAAATGCATTGATCATTTTTTTTTCCAAGATCTCTAGATTTTGAATCAGTTCATTGAGTATAAGAGTTGGGAGGTCATGTTGTGACTGCACAGGCCACTTTTGGACTACTGTGTTCATTTCTGGTTTCCATGCTATTATAAGAAGGATATTGTGAAACTTGGAAGGGTTCAGCAAAGACTTACAAGGATGTTGCCAGGGTTAGAGGGTTTTAGCTATAAGAAAAGGCTGAATAGGGTGGGGCTATATTCCCTGGAAGTCTGGAGGCTGAGGAGTGACCTTATAGAGGTTTATAAAATCATGAGAGGCAGAGGGTACTTTTTCCCAAGGTAGTTTTTCCCCAAGGTAGGGGAGTCTCGTACTAGAGGGCATAAGTTTAAGGTGAGAGACGAAAGATTTAAAAGGAATCAAAGGGACAACTTTTCAGAGGGTGGTTTCCATATGCAGTGAGCTGCCCGAGGTTGTCAGGGAGGCTGGTATAATTACAACATTCAAAGGCATATGGATGGGCACATGAATAGCAAGGGTTTAGAGGGATATCGACCAAATACTGGCAAATGTGACTAGATTTATTTAGGATATCTAGTAGGCATGGATGAGTTGGACTGATAGGTCTCTTTCCATGCTGTACATCCCTGACTCTAACTGAAGTGTTTAATATTTCAGGAGAAAGGAAGATACAAAGAAATGACGGGACCATTGGCTTTATATCAGTTATGAAGATCAATTGTCAGGGACAGAATTCTTGAACATTAGGACAAATGAGATAATCAGAGAAAATCAGCACAGATTTGTGAAAAATAGGCTGTGCCTGCCTAATTGATCTTGAAAAGATGCAACGATAAAGATGGAAAGAGTAGGTTTTTTTTAACCTAAGCTCCCAGGAACATTTTAGAAAACTCCTCCCAGGAGATTATTAAAAATGATAGCGCACAGAAATAAGATAACATCATAGATCAATCACTTATTTGTAAAATAGGAATGATATGCTCATACAGACAAAGTGCTGGTGAAACTCAGCAGGTTGGCGGGGGGGGAGGAGGGGGGGAGATATCTGTGCAGAAAGAAACAGAGTTAACATTTCAAACCCAGCATGGCTTCTGAAGAAGTAGGGGGACAGCTGGAAAGGGGGAGGAGGAAGACTTGGACAGCTGATAGGGATGCCCAGAGGAACAAAAAAGTGACAGGTTGTTCATGCTCGCGGAGAGAAAACTACAGGTGAGGAGTTAATAGTAGGTGTTGGCGGCAGAAAATAGGTCTGCTAAGAGCAAACCCCACAAACAAGACACTGAGGATTAGGAAGGGAATATCATCAAAATGGAGGGCAGATATCATGCTCTCAAGTTGTCGAAATTAACATGGAGTCCTGAAGGCCATCAAGTGCTTCAGTACAAATGAGGTACTGTTCCTCCCCAGCTTGTGCTGTGCTTCATTGGAACATTACAGCAGAGCCAGGACAGAAATGCTAGCAATGACAGCAAAACAGCAATTGGAATGGCGAGTGATTAGCAGGTCAGAGTCATGTGTATGGCCAGCGCAATGGCGTTTGACAAAACGGTCACCCAGCCTGCATTTGTTCTGACCAATTTGAAGACTACTTTATGAGGAAGGATACACAATAGATCCAATTGCAAAAAGTACCAATAATTGTTGTTTCACCTGAAAAAAAGTCTGGGGTGTTGGACAGTGAGGAGGGAGAAAATAATGGCAAAGCATAACACCTTCTGCAGTGGCATGGGAAGGTGCGATGGAGTGAAGTGGTGTTGGGAGTGATGGAGGAATGTACCAGGCTGTCACAGAGGGACAATCCATGTGGAATCGTGACATGGGATGGGAACTGCTGGTGGTGGCAGAAATGACACAGGATGATGCCTTGAATGTGGGGGTTAGTGCGTTGGCATTCTACTCAGTATCCAACTCATCTACTAACATGAGCACTCCCTTACCACCTGTTTCAGTAGCTCCTCATCAATGCCTTATGTTTTAAACAGCACAAAACCAGCTTCTTTCCAGGCCCATTCACCTCTAACAGAGAGGCACATAGATCTTGAAACTTGAACTCTCTTTGTCAAGGTTTTGCCTGACCCTTTGAGTCTCTCCAGCTCTTTCTACTTGTATTTCAGATCTCCAGAATGCCCAGCTTTTTGTTTGTTGAAAGGTATATATACTCAGCTGCGTACAAGTGGCATTCCAAACAATAAAAGGTGGCTGCAACTCTGTTTTAAGCTATTATTATCCACGTAATCCAACAAGGTTTATAAAGCCTGTATTCTTAGTATCTTGCCATATGGTTGTGACAATTTACATCTATTTAGCAAAATGCTCTTCAATTTCCAACTTATTGTCCGTGACACATTATGAGTGCACTCTGCAAGACAAAATCATTAATACAGTCCTCTCAAAGGCAGCGCTCTGGTGTAATTGCACTAATCAACCAGTTTCCTCCCACAATCCAAAGATGTGCAGGTTAGGTGAATTGGCCCATTGTGTTAAGTTATATGTAGGTTAGGTGCATTGGTCAGGGGTAAATGTAGAGTGATAGGGTAGGGGAATGGGTCTGGGTGGGTTACTCTTCGGAGGGTCGGTGTGGACTTGTTGGGCCGAAGGGCCTGTTTCCACACTGTAGGGATTGTATGTTGATGATTCTATGATCCTGATGATGATAATCAGGCAGAGGCAGCCAATTGATGCATACCACAGGATCTCCTGTGTAGTGAGGCAGAAGGGAGCAGACAACATGAAGGCCCTAAATATTGGGAGCTACTGGCTGTTGAAAGCGAGTGTCACCATTTCTCTCTACAGTGGATTAGCAAGAGGTGCCAACGGCACAAGCAACAACCCACAGTGTCACTAGCAGCTTTGTGTGTGACATCTGTGGCAGTACCTGCATCCCATTAATTTGTCTTCACAGCTGTCAAAGTGTAGCCCCAACAAAACGGATTGATTGCTGCAGGTCCATCATCTCTCATAGGTGGAAGGAGACCAACAGAATACCATTGTAATGAGCATGCAGTCCAACACTCATACTGATTCTACACCAGGAGGAGTGGGGGATTGATCACACATGTTACGTTTTTAGGGATTCTCAAATGTACCTGTACAAGTTTCTGAATTACCTTAAGTAGGAGGCAATGTATACTGCACAGATGAGAGTAATAAGTTCCAAAAGGACACTGTCAGTTCAGTGAGTGGGGAAAAGTGTAGGAGATAGAGTACAATGTGGGAAAGTGTGAGCATATACACTCCCAGTCAGAGAAAGACAGTTCTGAATCGTTTCTTAATGCAAAGAGGCTAAAAGGGATTTTAGTGTCTTGATTCTAGAATACAGAAAATTCATGCATTGGAAAGATGTTGTGAAACTTGAAAGGGTTCAGAAAAGATTTACAAGGATGTTGCCAGGGTTGGAGGATCGAGCTATAGGGAGATGTGAACAGGCTGGAGCTGTTTTCCCTGGAGCGTCGGAGGCTGAGGGGTGACCTTATAGAGGTTTACAAAATTATGAGGGGCATGGATAGGATAAATAGACAAAGTCTTTTCCCTGGGGTCAGGGAGTCCAGAACTAGAGGGCATAGGTTTAGGGTGAAAGGGGAAAGATATAAAAGAGACCTAAGGGGCAACTTTTTCACGCAGAGGGTGGTGTGTATATGGAATGAGCTGCCAGAGGAAGTAGTGGAGGCTGGTACAATTGCAACAGTTCCGAGGCATTTGGATGGGTATACGAATAGGAAGGGTTTGGAGGGATAAGGGCCGGGTGCTGGCAGGTGGGACTAGATTGGGTTGGGATATCTGATCGGCATGGACTGGTTGGACCGAAGGGTCTGTTTCCATGCTGTAATTCTCTATGACTCTGTGACTATAAGTACAAACAAAAGCCTGAAAAATGCCATTGGAATCTCAGGTTTGTCTCAGAGGTGCTGGTGCACAAGTATAGGAGACAGGTGGTTTGCGAGCCACAGTGAAATGACAACAATTTAAAACATTTTACAAATTGGCATTTAATGAAAAATAAAACTGGAACATTAGCAATTTACAACTAAATTTGTAACGTTCTGACATCCGGCACCTTTGAAGGGTTCTATCAGGTACTTTTTTTTCAAGTTACAACATGGCCATAAATCAATGTCAACATACCTTCCAATACCATTTTGAATGCTTTTTCTCCCGTTCCCAGCTCATGTGACGGATACTTCATCAAAATTGTTCCCTGAAGAGCAAAAGCAAGCATATATTGATTGAAACACATGTGATCCCCAGGGGTCAACGCAGGGCTTTTGGGGAAGATGATGCGTTCTCTAGTGGGAGAATCTAGAATCAGGTATCACCTTGTAAAAATCAGCTGGCATCAATTTAAAACAGCGATCAGGCTCTCGAAGGGCTAGGCAAAAATGAGGACTGCAGATGCTGGAGATTAGAGTCAAGAGTGTGGTGCTGGAAAAGCACAGCAGGTCAGGCAGCATCCGAGGAACAGGAAAATTGACATTTCAGGCAAACGCCGTTCATCAGGAATGAGGCTGGGAGCCTTAGGGGTGGAGAGATAAACAGGAGGGCTCCTTGGGTGCTGCCTGACCTGCTGTGCTTTTCCAGCACCACGCTCTCAAAGGGTTGTAGAGTCTTTAGGACTCTCTTCCTGAACAATGGTTGAAGCAGAATCTTGAATAAGTTTCTGGCTGTAACAGCCGCTCCTGTTTTGAGGTATTTTAGGTGTTGGAGGTGATTTCCTTGAATTCCAGGAGCAGCAATTACGTTTTATATGCTGTTGCCTAGTTTCGGAACTTTGGGAAAAAAAGTCAAAGCAACAACAGTTTTAAAAGGTAGAAGAACAGACAAAGGAAGCACATAGTGAGGTCAGTGCAGGAGAGAGAGAGAGAGAGAAAGAGTGAGAGAGAGAAAGAGAGAACCAGCACAGTTACTGCCTTTGCTGTTTGAATTCATCTATCGCTAGACATCGGAATGCATTTGGGAAAATTAACAAACAGTGAAATTTACAACTGATCTTGGAGGAACTGTTTGAGCAAAGTTCACAGCACAGAAACAGATAAATGTATTGTTTTTAAGTGTGACCTACAGCAAGTCTGCAGTAGTGAGTAGAGTAGGTTCTTTCTTGATTATATGCATTTTGAGATATGTCTCTTGATTAAACTTAAAATATAAACCATAACTATTAATTTAACCTGGGGCCGTGTTATGTTATTTTCTGGATCTGTAGATTGTGAAGGAGCAAAAATGGCATTTAGTAGAGTGATATGCGCTTCCTGTCAGATGTGGGAGTTTAAAGAGAGTTCAAAGGTTACTGTGGATTATTTGGTTGCAAATCTTATCAGATCGAATGGATTGATTGGAGAGACAGTTAAACGCAATGAGGAATTTGCAGCAGCAACAGTATGTGATGGATGGCAGTTATGGGAGGGGTGAGAGGGGTGGCGGGGGAAGTCTCAGATACAGTCGCACAGATGTGCTAACTCCAGGAAAGGTAAGAGAGGTAGGCAGCTAGTGCAGGAGCCTTCTGCAGATATCCCCATTTCAAATAAGAATGCTGTTTTGGAAAATGTAGGGGGTGATGAATTCTCAAGGGAACGTAGCACGAACTGCCTAGTTTTAGGATTGAGACAGGCTCCAATGCAATGAGGGGTACATTGGGTTCCAAGAGATCAATTGTATTCAGGGACTCTCCTGTCCGAGGTACAAACAGATGTTTCTGTGGCCAGCAATGAAAAAAACAGAATGGTGTGTTGTTTCCCTGGTGCCAGGATCAAGGATGTCTCAGAGAGGGTGCAGAATGTTCTCAAGGGGGAGAGGGACTAGCAGGAGGTCATTGTCCACATTGGAACCAATGATATTGGAAGGGAAAAGGTTGAGATTCTGAAAGAAGATTAGAGAGAGTTAGGCAGGAATTTAAAAAGGAGATCCTCGAGAGTAGTAATATCTGGATTACTCCCAGTGCTATGAGCTAGTGAGGGCAGGAATAGGAGACTAGAGCAGATGAATGCATGGCTGAGGAGCTGGTGTATGGGAGAAGGATTCACATTTTTGGATCATTGGAATCTCTTTCGGGGTAGAAGTGACCTGTACAAGAAGAACGGTTTGCACCTAAACTGGAAGGGAACTAATACTCAGGCAGGGAGATTTGCTAGATCTGCTCAGGAGGATTTAAACTAGTAAGGTGGGGGGGGTGGGACCCAGAGAGATAGTGAGGAAAGAGATCAATCTGAGACTGGTACAGTTGAGAACAGAAGCGAATCAGTCAGGGCAGGCAGGGACATGGTAGGACTAATAAATTAAACTGCATTTATTTCAATGCAAGGGGCCTAACAGGGAAGGCAGATGAACTCAGGGCATGGTTAGGAACATGGGACTGGGATATCATCACAATTACAGAAACATGGCTCAGGGATGGGCAGCTTAATGTTCCAGGATACAGATGCTACAGGAAGGATAGAAAGGGAAGCAAGAGAGGAGGGGGAGTGGCATTTTTGATAAGGGCTGGCATTACAGCTGTGCTGAGGGAGGATATTCCCAGAAATACATCCAGGGAAGTTATTTGGGTGGAACTGAGAAATAAGAAAGGAATGATCACCTTATTGGGATTGTATTATAGACCACCTAATAGTCAGAGGGAAATTGAGAAACAAACTTGTAAGGAGATCTCAGCTATCTGTAAGAATAATAGGGTGATCATGACAGGGAGTTTTAGGTTTCCGAACGTAGACTGGGACTGCCATAGTGTTAGATGGAGAGGAATTTCTTAAGTGTGTACAAGACAATTTTCTGATTCAGTATGTGGATGTACCTACCAGAGAGAGTGCAAAACTGGACCTACTCTTGGGAAATAAGGCAGGGCAGGTGATTGAGGTGTCAGTGGGGGAGCACTTTGGGGCCAGCGACCATAATTCTATTCATTTTAAAATACTGATAGAAAAGGATAGGCCAGATCTAAAAGTTGAAGTTCTAAATTGGAGCAAGGCCGATTTTAACAGTATTAAGCAAGAACTTTCAAAAGCTGATTGGGAGCAGATGTTCGCAGGTAAAGGGACTGCTGGAAAATAGGAAGCCTTCAGAAATGAGATAACAAGAATCCAGAGAAACTATACTCCTGTTAGGGTGAAAGGAAAGACTGGTAGGTATAGGGAATGCTGGATGACTAAAGAAATTGAGAGTTTGGTTAAGAAAAAGGAGGAAGCATATTTCAGGTATAGACAGGATAGATCGAGTGAATCCTTAGAAGAGTATAAAGGCAGTAGGAGTATACTTAAGAGGGAAATCAGGAGGGCAAAAAGAGGACATGAAATAGCTTTGGCAAATAGCGTTAAGGAGAATCCAAAGGGTTTTTACAAATACATTAAGGACAAAAGGATAACTAGGGAGAGAAAGGGCCCATCAAAGATTAGCAAGGCGGCCTTTGTGTGGAGCCGCAAAAAATGGGGGAAGGTACTAAATGAATATTTTGCATCAGTATTTACTGTGGAAAAGTATATGGAAGATATGCAAAGTAGCGAAATAGATGGTGACATCTTGCAAAATGTCCCTTTTACAGAGGAGGAAGTGCTAGATGTCTTGAAACGCATAAAGGTGGATAAGTCCCCAGGACCTGATCAAGTGTACCCTAGAACTCTGTGGGAAGCTAGGGAAGTGATTGCTGGGCCTCTTGCTGAGATACTTGTATCATCGATAGTCACAGGTGAGGTGCCGGAAGACTGGAGGTAGGCTAACGTGGTGCCACTCTTTAATAAGGGTGGTCAGGACAAGCCAGGGAATTATAGACCAGTGAGCCTGACGTCGGTGGTGGGCAAGTTGTTGGAGGGAATCCTGAGGGACAGATTGTACATGTATTTGGAACGGCAAGGACTGATTAGGGATAGACAACATGGGTTTGTGCATGGGAAATCACGTCTCACAAACTTGATTGAGTTTTTTGAAGAAGTAACAAAGAGGATTGATGAGGGAAGATTGGTATTTGTGATCTATATGGACTTCAGTAAGGCATTCGATAAGGTTCCCCATGGGAAAGTGGTCAGCAAGGTTAGGTCTCACGGAATACAGGGAGAACTAGTCATTTGGATATAGAACTGACTCAAAGGTAGAAGACAGAGAATAGTGATGGAGGGTTATTTTTCAGACTGGAGGCCTGTGACCAGTGAAGTGCCACAAGGATCGAGGTTGGGTCCACTGCTTTTTGTCATTTACAGAAGTGATTTGGATGTGAGCATAAGGGGTACAGTTAGTAAGTTTGCAGATGACACCAAAATTGGAGGGATCTTGATCAGATGGGCCAATGGGCCGAGAAGTGGCAGATGGTGTTTAAATCCGATAAATGTGAGGTGCTACATTTTGGGAAATCAAATCTTAGCACAATTATACACTTAATGGTAAGGTCCTAGAGAGTGTTGCTGAACAAAGAGACCTTGGAGTGCAGGTTCATAGCTCCTTGAAAGGAGAGCTGCAGGTAGATAGGATGGTGAAAAAGGCATTTGGTATGCTTTCCTTTATTGGTCAGAGTATTGAGTACGGAAATTGGGAGGTCATGTTGTGGCTGTACAGGACATTGGTTAGGCCACTGTTGGAATACTGTGTGCAATTCTTGTCTCCTTCCTATCGGAAAGAAGTTGTGAAACTTGAAAGGGTTCAGAAAAGATTTACAAGGATGTTGCCAGGGTTGGAGGATTTGAGCTATAGGGAGAGGCTGAACAGGCTGGGGCTGTTTTCCCTGGAACGTCGGAGGCTGAGGGGTGACCTTATAGAGGTTTACAAAATTATGAGGGGCATGGATAGGGTATATAGACAAAGTCTTTTCCTTGGGGTCGGGGTGTCCAGAACTAGAGGGCATAGGTTTAGGGTGAGAGGGGAAAGATATAAGAGAGACCTAAGGGGCGACTTTTTCACACAGAGGGTGGTATGTGTTTGGAATGAGCTGCCAAAGGAAGTGGTGGAGGATGGTACAATTACTACATTTAAAAGACATTTGGATGGGTATATGAATAGGAAGGGATATGGGCCGGGTGCTGGCAGGTGGGACTAAATTAGGGCCGAATGTCATACTCCTGCGAGTTGTTCCTATCCTCTAAATTTGTACACTGACAACTAAACTATTCTTGCTGTGAAAGCATGTGTGGAGCCAACTTGTACACGGTTAAGAGCTGGCTGTTTCACCCTCTCTTTCTCCAATAGCTAAGAGTGGACTCAATAAATGAAAAATTACAGGAGCAGAAGAACTCAAAGCAAGCATACAAATCAAATGCAACTAAGCTGCTTACAACAAGTTGCACATCGAAGGGATCCAGCAATTCTCCTGTGAGTGCTAAACCACCGACAAGAGAAGCCAAACATTTTCAGTCAATTCAGTTCAATCCAAGGGTATGGACATGGCATTATGGAGGATACTTTACAGCAGGTCTAGGAGGTCAATCCTCTCCCAGACAAATGTTATTACTTCAACTTGTATTGAGGCAAAGACTAACACTGTGCGCCTCATTCCAGAAGGTGTTTATGACCATTCAGGGCACAGATTGTTCCTCTACTGTTTTTACCGATCAACAAGTGCAGGTTGGTCCGGAAGTGTCTTGTGAGCTCACCCAGATCAGTTCAAAGGTCAGTCTGCTTTTAGTCAGCTGCTCATAAAATATAGAACATTACAGCGCAATACAGACTCTTCGGCCTCGCCGTCACCATACTTGGAAAAAGGCTCGCCCTGTCTGCCCTATCTAACCCTCTGATTATCTTATATGTCTCTATTAAGTCACCTCTCAACCTTCTTCTCTCCAACGAAAACAGCCTCAAGTCCCTCAGCCTTTCCTCGTAAGACCTTCCCTCCATACCAGGCAACATCCTCATAAATCTCCTCTGCACTCTTTCCAAAGCTTCCATACCCTTCTTATAATGCAGTGACCAGAACTGTACACAATACTCCAAGTGCGGCCGCACCAGAGTTTTGCAGCATAACCTCATGGTTCTGGAACTCGATCCCTCTATTAATAAAAGCTAAACACTGTATGCCTTCTGAACAACCCTGTCAATCTGGGTGGCAACTTTCAAGGATCTGTGTACCTGGACACCGAGATCTCTCTGCTCATCTACATTTCCAAGAATCTTATCATTAGCCCAGTATTTTGCATTCCGGTTACTCCGACCAAAGTGAATCACCTCACACTTGTCCGCATTAAACTCCATTTGCCACCTCTCAGCCCAGCTCTGCAACTTATCTATTCTCTCTGTAACCTACAACATCCTTCGTCACTATCCACAACTCCACCGACCTTAGTGTCGTCTGCAAATTTACTAACCCACCCTTCTACGCCCTTATCCAGGTCATTTATAAAAATGACAAACAACAGTGGACCCAACACTGACCCTTGTGGTACACCACTAGTAACTGGACTCCAGGATGAACATTTCCCATCAACCACCACCCTCTTGTCTTCTTTCAGCAAGCCAATTACTGATCCCAACTGCTATATCTCCCACAATCCCATTCCCCCGCATTTTGTACAATAGCCTACTGTGGGGAACCTTATCGAATGCCTTGCTGAAATCCATATACACCACATCAACCAGTTTACTCTCATTTACCTGTTTGGTCACCTTCTCAAAGAACTCAATAAGGTTTGTGAGGCATGACCTACCCTTCACAAAACAGTGCTGACTATCCCTCATCAAATTATTCTTTTCTTGATGATAATAAATCCTATCTCTTATAACTTTTTCCAACACTTTACCGACAACTGAAATAAGGCTCACTGGTCAATAATTAGCAGGGTTGTCTGTGTTTCCCTTCTTTAACAGGGGAACCACATTTGCTATCCTCCAGCCTTCTGGCACTGTTCCTGTAGGCAATGATGAAATAAAGATCAATGCCAAAGGCTCGGCAGTCTCCTCCCTGGCTTCCCAGACGATCCGAGGATAAATCCCATCTGGCCCAGGGGGCTTATCTATTTTCACACTCTGCAGGATTTCTAATACCCCTTCCTTGTGAACTTCAATCCCACCTAGTCTAGTAGTCTGTATCTCAGTATTCTCCTCGACAACATTGTCGTTTTCTGAGTTAATACTGTCAAATAATATTCATTTCATGCTTATTTATTGATTCATAGGCAGTGAAAGCAAAAGGCTGCTACTTCCAGGCTGCTGGCCAGTCTGGTACTTTGAGGGAGGGGGAAACAGGCCCCAGCCAGTCAGAGCTTCAGAAGAGGCCCGAGGAGCTGAAACATTCACTGGTTTTGTATTGGATAGAGTTGGGGTCCAGATGGAGCCACTCAGCTGAGAAAGGAGCCCACAAACAGTACACCACTGGGTGAAGCAGAGGAAGGCCGGATGTCAGAGAAACCCAAAAGCAATGCCAGCCTGGTGAAGCCCGGGTCTGTGAAAGAGCTCACATCGTGCTCGTGAGCGAGTGTTGGAGATCAATCTTGAGAATGAAGAAAGCTGAAGGCCCAGGAAAAGAAATTCAAGCACCAACTGGTAAGGTAGTACAAAGCAAAGTGGCCGTGAAGGAAGCTCAAAGCTAGGTTGTCAGGAGGGAAGAACTGACGTCACTTGCAAAGATGACAAAAATTGGTGATTCACGGTCCTCAACACATGATAGATTGCTGAAAAATCTATAGGAACTGTCCAGCCCACATCTGCTGTTTGATGTACTCTGTTTGTCACCCCTCCAGAACGACCTCAACACAGCCCTGATCCTGCAGCTCCAAACCCTCTCCTGACAACAACACATCCCCAACCTGACCTGACTTAGGTTTAAGGTGAGAGGAGAAAGATTTAAAAGGGACCAAAGGGGCAACTTTTCCATGCAGAAGGTGGTGCGTGTATGGAACGAGCTGCCAGAGGAACCAGTGGAGGTTGGTACAATTTCAACATTTAAAATGCATTTGGATGGGTATATGAATAGGAAGGGTTTAGAGGGATATGGGCCAAGTGCTGGCAAGTGGGACTAGATTAGGTTGGGATATCTGGTCGGCATAGATGAGTTGGACCAAAGGGTCTGATCCCGTGCTGTACATCTCTACGACTTTTCTGATCATCGCCCCATCATTCTAATCCAGCCTGCTACTCCCTTAACTCAGCAACAGGCCTCCTGAACCAATCCACGCGACCTGCCCTCCGTCACCTCCCCCCCACCCCCACCCCCCCAAGCTCCTCACGGACCCCAGGATCCATTCACCTGCCACGCACCTTCTCTCCAAAGTCTTTTTTTTAAAAACCAGTTTTGGTCACTTCATACACTTAACATACCTGACTGCAATGGTGAGTTCTGTTAAAACAAAAATTCCCTGTGCAGCCCTATGCAAGGATTCCTGTGCTTGGTGAGATTTGCAGGACTGGAAGATGGGCCCAAATATTTGGAAGCAAGTACGTATGCAACCTGCATTGGAATTAGGGGCTCAAATCCTGATCGGAATATTTGGGCCGTTCTGTTCTATATTGATAAAAACAACGAAGCCAGAATGCTGAGAAGCCCATGACTTGTTTTCTTGACAGAGACATGGCCACTCTCAATTCCAGGTAGAGGGAAGAGGAGACTCACATTCCTGGAAAACGTGCCAGATGCACCAAATCAGAAGGGTGCAAATTGAAAGAGATTTAAAATGGTGATACCCTGAACTTCAGAGGGAAGCCATGTCTGGTAACATCTATTATAGAAAGGCATAGCAAGGCAGGAACAGTCAAGCAGCATATTCGAGAAACATATCCATATGAATTTCTGAACTACAAAAGGTCTGTCTGTTTTAAGCTGTTGGTTAGTATCCATTAAATCTGACTGGTTTATAAGACTTGCGTTCGCTGCATCTTGTTATACAGCTGTGAAACATCGACAGCTATCCTAAAAAAGATCAAAAACTTTTAACTTCATTGTCTCTAGCATATCAAGGGTCCAGCCTGGCAGCATTTAGTCACAAAGATGTTAGTCTTCTCAAAGGAAAGCATGGGTGCTGATCAAACAGGAATATCTTTGTGGAATTGGGCACGTGGACAGAATGGAAGACAGTCACATAACCAAGGACTCCTGTATGATGAGATATCCAGAGCTAGATGACCAGTGGGTGCTCAGATCTCCACTTCAAGGATGTTTACAAACACGGCAAGGCCCTAAACATCAAATATTGCATGTGGCAGTCACCAGTTGACAAGAGAACAGCAATACCTCCTGTGGGTTGGCAGGGATTATCACGATGATCTGGCTTGGCACAGCACTAAAGCCAAAAACAACCACCAACATCACAGGGCAGCTTCATGTGTGGCACTTACAAAAGAACCAGTCTCCTAGCTTTCACAACCACTAGTGAAGGAGCAACGAGGAAGCGACCCGAGCCATCTGAAAGGTAATTGTTTGTTGCATGTCCATCAGTTCTCTTGGATGGAAGGACGTCAACCAATCCGATTTGTCACAATTGGAAGACAACTTTCAAGCTGTTGCAATTTGTCAGTGTAAATTTAGATTAGATTAGATTAGATTATTTACAGCGTGGAAACAGGCCCTTCGGCCCAACAAGTCCACACCGACCCACCGAAGCGCAACCCACCCATACCCCTACATTTACCCCTTACCTAACACTACGGGCAATTTAGCATAGCCAATTCACCTGACCCGCACATCTTTGGACTGTGGGAGGAAACCGGAGCACCCGGAGGAAACCCACGCAGACACGGGGAGAACGTGCAAACTCCACACAGTCTGTCGCCTGAGGCGGGAATTGAACCCGGGTCTCAGGCGCTGTGAGGCAGCAGTGCTAACCACTGTGCCACCGTAGATTCTCCACCTCAGAATCCATTTCTTTCCTGGCACAGTAAATGTTTGCTAAAGCTGCACTTTGACAGTACAGAGGTCCCAAATGTTTTCCTTCATTTTAATGTTTCTACTGAAATCCTCTTTACCAGCACAGACTGTTCTAATGAATATGCACATCAGAAATAAGGCTGCAAATCCGATGGGACAACATTAACGACTAAACAATTTTCTGAAGTGAACACAGTATAGTTGACTTTGTTGCCCTCAAAGGAAACAGTTCCCCAACATTAATCTGTGAAACTACTGTAAACCTGAAGCAGTGCAGAGATGTGAAAGCTTGCTGCTTCTCTGATGCAGTTATGCCTTTTCCCTCTTTTTCAACAGTCCGTTGGGTTGTTAACAGCCTGAATGTATTTGAGCAATCTGCTGCTGACAGACCAACTCAAACGCTGCCCAGAAAGCTTTACTTTGGAAACATATGGCTACAGTTTCTCAATATGAATATTTATTTAATGCAAATTCCATTACCATATCCCTAGTCAGCACAGCCTTCTTCCTCAGAGTAAAGTCCCCATCTAATTCCAAGTAAACAACCCTCATGAGGCACACCAGCAGCAGGTATTTTAGTCTGTACATTGCATCTGTTGGAAGCTCTGCACAGCACCGTGGAAGTTTTACAGAATTGAAAGCCCTTTAGAATTACAAGTCTTTGCTGAATGTGCAAGAAAAGCCTGCTTCACGTTTCCAGATGGTTCTGTGGCTTTCATCGTGGCGTGCTGTGTTATCAATGGAGTCCAAAACACTGGGACTTATGGGTGACCTTTGCAGTCGGATTAGTGGTGGAAGATGCAGAGGGATTCTCCTTCTACTCCCAGATTAACAGGAAACCCTTGGGCCACCCATCGTGGTAATTATGAAGTTTTTATACAACTCAGGCATCCGCAGGAAGCTCAAACTTCAGAGAGTTTGCTCCATTCTTTCCATCATGTCGTTCTCTAGAGAATACATCCTGGCGTCAAGGCTAATTTGTACCAACATGACCATATTTCTGAAATGCATTTGAAAAATTATCTTCAACTACAAATATTAGAGCAAAACAGCATGCTGGCATTTTGTTATCACTCGGCCTTGGCTAGATGTTTTCAACAGCGCCTGTATTTATTGCCCATTCCTAATCCCTCTGGATGGTGGGCTTTTCTCTCGCAACACTGCAACTGTGGTGACGAAGGGGCTCCCACGTTATTGTTAGTGTCCAAAGACTTTGACGGAACAGCTACACCATCTGGATGGTGAGACTGCTCAAAGGAAATCGGGAAAGGATGCCGCACCCGTCCTTGTGGGCAAAGAGGAGTTGGATGCTTTAGAGGGTCTTGCCAAGAAGCTTTGGCAACGCACTGCACCCTGTACATAAAGCATCCTGTAGCCACTGTACCCTGATAACAAAAGGGTGGATGTGCAGCATCGTTCACAAGTTGATGATCAACTAAAGTGATGAAGAGGGATGAGGGTTTGGCTATTTTATCAGCATTGGATGCAATGAATCTGGTTAAGTTCTTGCTCAGCAATGATTTTGGAGAAGATCCAACAGTAATGGCACTGAAAGAAGAAGTGGAATGTCTCTATGCTATTTGCCATTGCCAGCCAAGCCTGGATGGTATCTAGTTCTTCCTCGATATGAACAGTAACTGCTTCATTATTGTAGTAAATACTGAAGATAGCTGAACCAAATGATCATCGCAGAGATGATTGAGCTTCGACGACCAAAACCAATGGGCAGTACTGCTGCCTCACAGCGCCTGAGACCCGGGTTCAATTCCTGCCTCAGGCGACTGTCTGTGTGGAGTTTGCACGTTCTCCCCGTGTCTGCGTGGGTTTCCTCCGGTTTTCTCCCACAATCCAAAAATGTGCAGGTAAATTGCCCGTAGTGTTAGGAGAAGGGGTAAAATAAGAGAATGGGTCTGGATGGGTTGTGCTTCGGCGGGTCGATGTGGGTTTGTTGGGCCGAAGGGCCTGTTTCCACACTGTAAGTAATCTAATCTAATCCCCTTCCATCCACTCAGCAGTGCTCCCCAGCAGTTTTAATAGGGTTCCTGTTGTTTAGCTTCGTAAGAACTTACACAGAGACATAACAGATACAAAGTCAAGGAGAAAGAGATTACATACAGTACTAAAGCATGTGGTCAGAAAGTTGCATTTTAATGGTTTTGAAGATGCTTTTGTAAGGATTCTTTTAGAATACTAAGTTCAATTCTGGTCTCCCCGCGATAGGAGAGATGCCGTTAAACTTGAAAGGGTTCAGAAAAGATTTATGAGGATGTTGCCGGGGTTGGAGGGTTTGAGTTATTGGGAGAAACCGAACAGGCTGGGGCTTTTTTCCCTGGAGGTGTCAGAGGCTGAGGGGTGACCTTACAGAGGTTTAGGAAATCATGAGGGGCATGGCCAAGGTCTTTTGCCCAAGGTATAGGTGTCCAAAACTAAAGGGCATAGGTTTAAAATGAGAGGAGAAACAAAAGGGACTCGGGGGGGGGTCAGCTTTTCAAACAGAAGGTGGTGCTCAAATGGACCGAGCTGCCAAAGAAAGTGGTGGAGGTACGATTACAACATTTAAAAGGCAACTAGATGGATAAGTGAATAGGAACAGTTGAGAGGGATATGGGCCAAATGCTGGCAAATGGGAATAGATCAGTTTAGATACCAGGTTAGCATGGGCGAATTAGACCGAAGGGTCTGTTTCTGTGCTCTATTACTGTGTGCGTGAGAGAGAGAGAGAGAGAGAGAGAGAGAGAGAGAGAGAGAGACAGAGACAGAGACAGAGAGAGAGAGAGAGAGAGAGAGAGAGAGATTTCAAGGCTGAATTACAGAGAGGTCAGACTCAGGCAGGCAATGCTACGAGTGAATGGGTGGGTGGGGGAAGAGGTTGATGGAATAATCCACAGGAAATCTGGATAGAAAGGGTTGGAATCAGAGTAACTGGGATTTTGTAGTTGGATTGCAGGATTAGACAGTTTTCATTGAAGCAGGCAGCTCTGGAAGATTTAAATACAAGGAACAGAATTTCAAATTAAAGACACGTGGTTCCAGGAGCCAAAGTAGATCAGCAAGGACATTGCAAATATGAAAGAGTCCCGTGGAGTGGAACAGCTTTTCAGGTGAATTGAGATCAATGGGAAATGTACCATTTGAGTGTGACCAGAGGAGCACAGGACGATTGAAATGGGTGCAGTTTGGGCGCAAGGCAGGTGATACTGCAGAGGATAAAGGGTCAGAAGCTCAGTCCAGGGATGACTAGCTCACCAAGGCTGAAGTAGATGTTCAGTTTAAGATAATAGCTAACAAGGGGATGGTTGTAATCGGACAAGTTTTTTGACAGACATGGAGAACAGGACATTCTCAGCATTCAGCTGTAGTTACACACAAGACTAGATGTTGGACAAGCAATCTGACAACAAAGAAGCTGTGGAATGTTAAAGGCAGGTGGAGAATGACATATTACATTATATAAAAATATTCAGCATCTCAGACGGGCTGAGAAACCATGGATGGAGAGCATGATCTACAAAAATGGACAGTCTTTGACAACACTGTTTGACTTGTAACACCAGAGGGCACAGTACAAAATGCTGTCAAGTGATCGGGACCTTAAATTCAATATTCTAAATTAACCCACAGCCTGACAGAAAAAGGGTCAAATTCAGTTAAACAGCAGCCAGCAGCTATTGGCTGCAGAGAGCAGTGAAAAAGAGGTCACAAAGGTTCGGGGGAACCAGTTTCAACAGCCCAAGGGTTGTGTATTGGAGAAGTATCAATCAGACTTTCTGGCACCTTGACTTCCGGCCAGTACCTGAGAACGCACACTTTAGACCTTCCTGACATGGCCACAGAGAAGGGAGTTAGTGCAACCCCATTGGATGCTTTGAATGGCACATATGATCCCATTGACCAAAGGCCACAGAACATTTGGAAAGATCCAGGGTGAGGGGAGGGGACAAAACACATATCTGGAAAACCCCGTCTCAGTGAAGATACATGGCAGGACTCACAGTGGAAGCACGTGCAGTAACCTGCTGGTCTTCCAGAGCAAGGAGCTGGCTTCGACTGTGTGTTGCAGACTGGCACATTCCAAGGTCCAGCCTACATGCTGAGATATGCCCTACAGCTTGAGGAAGCTGCTTCCAAGGCACAGTGGGAAAAGACCAGCATCTAATGTCTATCTTTCAAAATTAAATGGGAGTCCGTTCAGTTATTGGGTCCTCCCTCCTGTCTCAAAATGTAAATATAATCTTATATCAGTAAGAAATGCTTGGGTTCTGTTTGCTCTCTATATGCAAAGACTATATAAAATTGAACTGCGCTAGTAACCATTCATGGCTACAAAGATTTTTTTAAATAAAACAAAAGTGCAATGACCTAAGATGACCCAGAGAAGATCCACTCTGACCTGCGGGACACACTTTTGTGGAAAGAGACTAGCCCTACATTGAAGAGAGAGTCCAATGGCCCAGCACCAACATGTGGATCATTGAGGGTAATATCCTTTCTCAGACAGATAGAGCTAGACAGAGAGTAAAGATTGTGGGAATTTCACAAATTTAGTAGGAAGTTTTAGTAGGAAGCATTTTATTAACAAAAGAGAGTTGAACTGCAAACCAAATTCTGAATCCTTCTGTCCAATTACCCAAAAGAGAGCTTGAATAAAGTGTTTTAAACATTTAAACTGTCAAAGGGTGCAAAACATGGACAAGAAAATTTAACAAGGCTTCTTTAGAAACTGAAATTGGATGAAGTCAAGACTCACCTCGATCGCAAAATCCAAAATTTCAAATCCCTGTGTCATCTATCAAACTCCGTACTGGCTCAGAACAGAGCAGTTTGTTTAAGAAAATTTGCAGAGTTTTAAACACCCATCAGGTCAATATAATTTGCTACCTTTATTATCCAGTGGATGTAGACTCTGCCTATCATTCCAACCAAAATGGTTTTAATGGACATGATTCGCTGAAATCAAAATTACAAACCATCAACTGCCAAGAGATTACGACAAAAATGAAACTGATTTATCCGTTAAATGTTGTTGTAAGTTTGAAGTGCTTACCCATTCCAGGCAAACCTGTGCCATAAATATGCATTTCAAGTGTTCAAGATCCACAACCAGCACTTTTTTTGATGAAACTGGAATTTCAATCAATTGCATAATAATTGTTGTAAGGGTTAGAGCATGCTCAACCAAGACCCACAGAGACAGGGACAGAACTTACCTCAACATACTTATCGTCATAGGCAGAAGACAACTGTAGCTTATCAAATTCAATCCGTTGCATGTGGCTGGGGAGTTGTGCTTCAATCAGACCATCAGACTCTTTCAGCTGCTGAAATGGCATGGCCAATCCGACTGACTAAGAAAGAATGAAGTCAAATTCAAAGTACATCAATATAGTAACAGATTTAGAAATTACTCAGCAACAAAATACATTAGGTTCAATCCGGACAAAAATATGCAAGTAAAATACTTCATGTGCACCCATAGCTCCATCTGTTGAATCCAGACATGAAACATCCAAACACATGGAGAGTGCCCTATTGATGAACATAAACAGAAACTATGTTCAGCTACAATGTAAAACCAAACAGAACCTTCAATTATACTGATTTGCTTTCTCCCAAATACTGTGATACAATTTTCTATGGAAAACAAATTGCAGAAATTTGAAATGATCAAAAGACTAGGGATCTTGGAACAGTTGGAGCTTTCAAGATGGAGACCAAAAGAATTCTGTTGGCTATGTATACAAAGTAATACAGAGCAAAGCAGAATAAATGGAACAAAGGTGCACATGGGGCAACAAAATACATGACCAGCGCTTGAAGACCCCAAAGGCATTCGTATCACTGGATGTAGGTTTGCTCGCTCAGCTGGAAGGTTCATTTTTAGATGTTTCGTCACCATACTAGGTAACATCAGTGGGCGTCCGGATGAAGGACTGGTGGTATGGCCTGTTTTCTATTTATGTGCTTACGTTTCCTTGGATTAGTGATGCCATTTCCTATGGTGACATCATTTCCTGTGGTGATGTAGTTTCCTTTATTTCCTCTCGGGGGTGGTAAATAGGATCCAACCCGATATCAGGGTTCTTAGCAGAGGCAGTATTGTAGAGACTCCAACAAACAGCTCTGCCAATCATCCAACCCAAACTTTGGGTCCACTACGTGGATGATACCTTTGTCGTCACTAAATGAAACAAATTAGAGGAAACCTTCAAGACCATCAGTGATACCTTTACTGGCAGAAAATTCAGTAAGGAAGAGGAAACCATAACAAACTGCCATTGTTAGATGTCACAGTAGAGTGAACAGCTAATGGGAAACTTCAAACCAGTGTCTACAGGAAAACAACACATATGGACCAAATACTGAACTACAGGAGCAATCATCCCCACAAAGCTGCATCAGAATATTATTTCAATGAGCCAGCACACACAGCAGCATAGAGGAGCTACAGAGTGCATTCAAAAAGAATGGGTACCTAATGAACACAGTCCGCCGATTTCTTAGCAACAAACGCAAACAAACAGACAAAACGTCCAGACACCTTAGCCACTCTCCCCTACATCAAAGACATCTCAGAAATAACTGTCAGACTACTCAGACCTCTTGGCATCATGGTAGCCCACAAACCCACCAACACACTAAAACAGCAGCTAATGAACTTGAAAGACCCTATACAGACAACAAGCAAAACCAATGTCATTTATAAAATATCTTGCAAGAACTGTAACAAACACTACATTGGACAAACAGGCAGAAAACTAGCCACCAGGATACATGGACATCAACTCGCCACAAAAGGACATGACCCTCTCCCACTCGTATCTTTATATACAGATAAAGAAGGACACCACTTCAACTGGGACAACGTATCCATCCTAGGACAAGTCAAACAAATACACACACGAGAATTCCTAGAAGCATGGCATTCCAACCGGAACTCTATCAACAAACACATTGACTTGGATCACATTTACCACTCCCTGAGAAACAGAACAGGAAATGACATCACCAGCCAAGGAAACCTAAGCACGTAAATAGAAATTGGGCTATACCACCAGTGCTTCATCCAGAGCTCACTGATGACGTTACCCAGTATGGTGACGAAATGTCTGAAAATTAACCTTCCAGCTCAGCGAGCAAACTGACATCCAGAGCCTCAACCTGAGCTACAAATCTTCTTGAGACTCGCTAATTCGTATCACTTATTAGATGTGGATCAACCAAATTCACGACCCCCTGACAGCCAATGCTCAACTCTTCAAGGAGTTTAACCCACAAATAGGTAAAGGTGCATGTTTGATCCTTGGGGACCATGTTGAGAAAGTTGAACAAAGCCAGCTTTTATTGGAAGGAAGGTTTGTTGTAAGGAAAGTTAGCCTGTCTGTCCATTGGCTAGGGAAATGGGGGAAAAATATCGGGCAAGTCTTGGCTCATCAAGATGCATGGCCCCTGCTATAAATGGTGTGTGGGGACACCAGACAAGGACACATCACGTCTCCCCTCTAGCAACAAACACTCACTAATACTAAGGAGGTGAATAAAGACCCAATTCCTGAACAGACTAAAGAATCACATAGTACCTGTGAAAGTAGACCCTAATAGACTTAGACTGCACATTTGAGGACCCGAGGGTATCCCAAAGCACTGCACAGCCAATTAAATATTTCTCAAATACAGCCTTTGCTGTAACATAATGTGCACAGCAAAGGACTAAAGCAGCAAGGTGATAGTGACATCAAGAGATGTTTAGCATTGTTAAAGGAATAAATAGTGAACAGGGCGCAGGCAAAAACGAGTCTGTTCTTCTTTGAAACAGGACTTCCAAGCTGATGTATCTTTAATTGGTGGGATTATTTACACTTAGCAGAGAGGAGAGGTGGGACCGAGAGTAAATGCTTGATATGTCTGATACTGCAGAGTTCCCAGCTCCTTATTGCACTGAAATAAGGGTTTGGGTTTTGTGCTCAACCCTTCGAAGTCAGACTTCCACCCATAATTTAGATTAGATTAGAGTTACAGTGTGGAAACAGGCCCTTCGGCCCAACAAGTCCACACCGTTCTGTCACAGAGGCATGAGCGCTATCGCTAAGCTACAGCAAGAACAGAGTGAGATGGGGTGGCAGAATGGAAAGAAGATAGGCAGAGCAAATGTCACTACATCTATATGGTGATAAAGAGAGACTGAAACTACTGCATCGTAAAGAACAAATAATACCAGTGCTTTAATAGTTAAAACTAGAAATGAAGTATAATTAAACACCTTCCTCTGCCCCACCACAAGCTCTGATTGCTAGGTGCCTCCAACTGAGAGAACAATCTAAGTAACAGTATGTGCACCTTGCTGGTCTTGATGACAGCTTACCGCTTGATGAAACAGCCAGAATGAGGTGAAAACCACCAACAGCATTTCTGGGGTCATTATAATCAGTACTGAACCTGAAGCACGCGGTCATCTGCTTCCTCCAGGTTGTGTCTGCAAATCAGAACCCTCATTTTTGGAAAAGGAATATTTTGTAGGTGCCCATTCCGCAGCTGGTGTGCTCATCCTACTTCAGAAAGCAATCCACTGTAACACACTGAAACCTCACAATCTGTTCACTGAGAATCTATTAAAATCTTTAAAATACTTGAATGGAAAGCAAAGAGGTTGTGCAGAAATGTTGTGGACCATTTTCAGAGTGAAAACAAGCTAGAAACATGTTACATCATTGATTTCTGTCATTATGGTAGTATGTGTAGCTAATAATAGTATAAGAGTTGTGATGTCATGTTGCGGTTGTACAGGACATTGGTTAGGCCACTTTTGGAATACTGCATTCAATTCTGATCTCCCTGCTATAGGAAGGACGATGTGAAACTTGAAAGGGTTCAGCAAAGATTTACAAGGACATTGTCAGGCTTGGAGAGTTTGAGCTATAGGGAGAGGCTGAATAGGATGGGCCGGTTTTCCCTGGAGCATCAGAGGCTGAGATTTATAAAATCACAAGGGGCAAAGATAGGGTGAATAGCCAAGTTTTTTCCCCAGAGTAGGGGAGTCAGAAACCAGAGGGCAGAGGTTTAAGTTGAGAGGGGAAAGATTTGAAAGGGACCTAAGGGACAACATTTTTACCCAGAAGGCGGTGCGTTTATGGAATGAGCTGCCAGAGGAAGTGGTGGAGGCTGGTACAATTACAACATTCAAAAGACATCTGGATGGGTACATGAATAGGAATTATGTATAAATGAATCAAAACCTGCATCCCCATTTTCAGTGATTAAGACTTAACAGCGATGTAAGTTTGCCCAATATATCACTTCAATTGTAGGACACTTTGACCTTTCATTTTACATGCTGCGTCCTATGATGCTGCCCCCCCACCCCGCCCCCAGCTCTCTGAAGCAGCAAGACAAAAGCTTGTACTTCCAAATAAACCTGTTGGACTCTAACCTGGCGTTGTGTGATTTTTAAACTTTGTCCATCCCAGTCCAACACCAGTACCTCCACATCAATAGGAAGGATTTAGAGGGATATGAGCCACATGCTGGCAAATAGGATTAAGTTATCTTGTCAGCATGGATGAGTGAATTGAAAGGGTTTGTTTCCATGCTATCCAGCTTTATGACCCGATGACTCTACAGTAAATCCTTACAACACTGAATCAGCACTTTAGGTCCCCATTACAAATTTTCGCCATGCTGGCTCCTCACAATTTAGTTGACTATTAGTTTATTCAAAGGATCTATCTTCCAACTGAAGCAGATTGCGCCAAACACAACAAACTGATTTGTTCGAGACATAACCTATTTCCAATTGTAATCAGAAATTTTAAAAGACCTGCGTTGGGACAAGAGCAGCAGTTTTTTTTTCTCAAAGTTTGCTGAAGGGTTAGCAGGCTGGACAGATGGACTGAAAACACCAATTGGAAAGTAGTTAACGTTTGCCTTGCAGTGCTCGACAAATTCACAGCAAGCATCCAAATTTGTATTGTTCACATACCCAGAGTTAATGCAAAACAAATTCTGCACGACACAAGTAAAACGAACATGAATTTGACTCTGGGCCATTTTCCAAGGTGCAAAACAAACAGGTTTTTGTGACCTGGCAGTGTAGAGTTATACATAATAGTGAGGAAAAACAAGGAGGTAACACACAATACAAAACCCTGCCACATTGGAGGTCAGTTAATCTACTGCAACTATGCCAGCTTGTGTGGAAGAACTATCCAATTAACTCCAGTCTGTTCTTTTCCATAGTTCTGAAATGTTTTCTTTTTCAAACATTTACTTAATTCCTTTACAAAAGTTGCAAAAATAGGGCATTGCATATAAGAAAATCCTCAGCTGTCTTCTCATATTTAATTCTGACTACTGCCCACCTTGGCGGTGCAAACAGGTGCTCTTTACTTCGGCTATACAAAAAAAAAGGACCGCATGAATTTTGAGATCCTTTTATTGAATCTGTCTTTCTGTTAAAAGGAGAACAATAGCAGCTTCTCCAGTCAATTAGTCTACAAGTGCTGCAGCCCTCTTATCATGACAGGTAAACCTTCTGTACTCCTTCTCCAAGGTATTGCATTACTGAGCGTGATGCAGGGCTTATTCTACATCCCCCTCTTCCTCATAATTGTCAACATGACCAACCAGAAACATAAACTGCAGTGAGATACGAGTCGGTCACCTTGTTTTATTACTATCACAGAAGCTGTTTTTTCATATTTTAAAAAATATTTTAATCCTAAAAATACCTTTATATACATACATAGTCACAAAAGTAGTTCAGTTCCATACAGAAACATGGAAAAACAAGCACACACTGGATTCTGACTCAATCCAGCAAACAAACCAATGGCATTTCTTCTTGTTCGAGACTATACTGGAGGCAATTGGGGGGGGGGGGGGCTCCGATAACCGAACAGACCCCATTTAACTTTGGCAGAAAGGTCACAGACTGCAGTGATGGCAAGGGGAGTGAATGCTGAGGGTGGTGGACAGGCTACCAATCGAGCTGACTGCTTTGGCTTGGATGTTGTTAAGCAACGTGAGTGTTGTTGGAGCTGCACCCACTCAGGTAAGTGGGTAATATTCCATCACACTCCCATCTTGTACATTATCAATAGCAGACAGGGGATTTGGGAGTTGAGTCACCTCAAAGTTCCCCAACTCTTATGTGCACTTGGGAGATTCATGTCTAAGAGAAAAATTATTCCCACAGGAACAAATCAGAACAGTGAGAGAGTGTGTGTGTGTGTGTGTGTGTTTGTGTATGTTGTGTGTGTTGTGTGTGTCTATCTCCAACGCAGAGAGAGAGAAAAATAATAGTGTGAACTTCTATCTCACACAGTTTCCTTGAGGCCAGAATTCTGTGTCTGACCAGAAGGAGTTTAATCCCCAGGACATCTGACACTAAACGATACACTGTGGTGCGTTGCAATAAAAACCATTACATTAACACACAGGTGGAAGAGTTTAGAGAAGTAGCTGAACCATTAAAACAAATAAAGTCTGCTCCAGTGAACAGTTACAACAAAGCCCTGACAATAAGAAACCCCTTTGCGGAAAGTCAGAACTAATTCATTTTCTTCAAATTGCAAAAAAAAACTAAATATATCAAGATGTATACATCACAGCTTATGTGTTTCATTTCTATCATGAAACTTCACTGAAGGTTTTCAGATATGCCGCCGGATGACTGAACAGGTTTTGTTTCCCATAATCTTTATTTTCTTTGACACCCACTCCCGACAACTGTTTTAGCATTTATATTCCATCTGCAGCCATGCAAAGAAACAGCAACACACATCTTTATGAAGAAACAATCTTTGCCATTCTGACAGGCGTCTCTTAAAACAAAGCTTTTGACATTTCTTTCTCAACCAACTCCACCAAAACCTCCCAATTATCTCATGAAGACTTCTGGAAGCTCCATGAGTGCAATTTGCAACAATGATTCATTATTGTTTGAATCCCAGATGCCAAAATAATCTAATGTAGAATCACAGAATCCCTAATCATGGAATCAGGCCATTTTTGGCTCTTTGAGTCTACAATGACCCTCCGAAGAGCAGCCCACCCAGACCCAACTGCTACCCAATCCCTGTAACCCTGCATTTCCCCACCCAACCAACACATCCCTGAACACTATAGACAATTTAGCATGGCCAATCCACCTAACCTGCACACCTTTGGACTGAGAGAGGAAACAGAAGACATGGGGAGAATGTGCAAACTCCACACAGTTTCATTATTGAGGTGAGTTCATTTGTTCTTTGCTTTTTATCTTCAGATGCGTAATACATTGACTCAGGAGCAATGTTTACTGACACCAACAAGTCAAACTAGCTCGAAAGACTTTCTTTCTTACGGAGATGAGGAGATTGACGTTTTTTGTGTGTTATGGAGTAAAAGTACTGGAAAAGGAGAACATACAAATTGTACTGTTACGAAGTATCCTTTGAAGAATGGGGAATCCTTACTGCTACGTATTAGACATTGCAATCCCACTGGATTGCAAACAGCTGCTATCTGATCATAAATTACAAGTCCCAGGATATGCTTCATTCCGTGTCATGTACATGCTACAAATTCTGAGCTGTCGCTTCAGAAATTAACCTTCAAGAGCATGTGTTTGTGAACCTCAGAATTAGTGTGGTGTCAGACAATCCCCTCTCGTGCAAGTTTACAGGGTAGTGTTACAATTCACCACAAGACATGATCAGTTACATGGAATTAAACTATCTCACAATTAATTAACCACAGCAACCAGACAAGAGTTCAACCTCCACACCAGTTCGATACATCCCAAAATTCAGCACTGAAACAATCCATGCCCATATGCAGCAAAAATCTGGACAAATTTCTGACTTGGGTTGACAACTGCAAGTCACATCTGTGCCACTCAAGCTCCAGGAGGCAGCCATCTCAGACATGAGAAAATCTAATCATATCCCCTTACGTTCAATTGCATATCTATCACCAAATTTCCAATAATCGACATCTTGGGGGTTACCACTGACCAGAAACTGGACTAGACAAACCTCCTAACACTGTGGTTACAAGAGTAGGTCAGAGACTAAGAATTCCACAGCACCAACCCATCTCCTGACTCTCAAAATATGTCCAACCATTGGCAAAGAATAAGTCAGGAGTGTGATGAAATACACTCCATTTGCCGTGGATGGGCATAGCTCCAACAACACTCAAGAAGTTTCATGCAGTCCAGGACAAAGGAGACCACTTGATTGTCACCAAATCCATAAACATTCACCCCCTGCACCACAGAAGAACAGGAGCAGTACTGTGAACCATCTACAAAATGCATTGCACACAGATTTCATTTCAGTTCCCAACCACGGGAGACCGCATTTCTAATTAGAACGCCAAATAAAAGACTTGAGCCAGACTGAAGCTACAGTTGTTACTGGGAACTTGAGGTACAGGCAGAACATTGAGTCCACACCAACAACCTGAATGGAATCATGTTGTGGCAACACATCCAACACTAGATTTGTAAATAGTTAGGGCCAACTTTAATGACAAGCAAATTTGGACAGCAGATAGTTATGGAGGGTGGGGGGACTGAGGTGGCCCACTCAAAATGACCCCAGGAACTGTACTGGATATTATTTAGATAGCGGCTACAGTAACTATACTTTATGGCACGTGAAAGGAGCTTATGGAAGGAACACAATAAAAGATGCGAAGTGTAGCAGGTCCTTGATCAGTTGGGGAAGTGGCAGACCCACGTCAAATGCAGTTTGATGCAGATAAGTTTCGGGGCTTGCAATCTGGAAGGTCAAATCAAGGTAGAAGTTTCATGGTGAATGGTAGGGCTTTCAGGAATGACTTGCAACAGAGGGACCTTGGCGATCAGGTTCCTGGTTCTCTGAAAGTGGTATCTGGTATGGAGAGAAGGTTTTACGAGCAAAGGCTGAGGGCCTTGAGGCTGTTTTCATTACAGAGAAGAAGGTTGAGAGGTGACTTAATTGAGACATATATGATAATCAAAGAGTGGACACAGAGCCTTTTTCCTTGGATGGTGATGGCTAGCACGAGGGGACATAGCTTTAAATTGAGGGATAATAGATTTAGGACAGATGTCAGAAGTAGTTGCTTTACTCAGAGAATAGTCGGAGGGTGGAACACACTGCCTGCAACAGTGGTAGACTCAGCAACCTTACGGGCATTTAAAATGGTCTTTGGATAGGCATATGAATGAGAATGGAATAGTGTAGGTTAGATGGGCTTCAGATTGGTTCCACAGGTTGGCGCAACATCGAAAGGGCCTGTAATCTGCTGTAATGTTCTGTGCAGGAATGATCACGGTCATGTACAGTGGGTTAAGAATACTGATTATCTAAAACATTCTGAATTTAATTCATTTTACAAAAAAGGATAGATAAAGTACAGCCACCATCAGCACCTGATTGTGCATGATTCAAGTAGCAGGTCACACCTTTGAGTAGAGCTGAAAATGTGTTGCTGAAAAAGCGCAGCAGGTCAGGCAGCATCCAGAGAACAGGAGATACGACGTTTCGGGCATAAGCCTTTCTTCAGGAATGTACTGGTTGTCGTGGTTGGGTCCAAATTTTGTTGGTCGGAATGTAGTCCGGAGTCCGTGGGGGATCAGTCGGTTCCATAGACAAGTGCCGAGGAAGGAGATGTGGCTGTGGTAGCGAGTCTGTTTGAGAACGCGGCTGAAGAGCTTCTGTGCAGAGGAGATGACCTGGGGGGTGCAGTGAGAGAGGGACTCACTGAAATCCTTGTAAAGGGAGGAAGAGAGCTTCTTCAAGGAAGGCATCCTTGCAAGAGGATTCGCAGTAGGTTAAAATCTTCGAGGAGAAAGTGAGGTCTGCAGATGCTGGAGATCAGAGCTGAAAATGCGCAGCAGGTCAGGCAGCATCCAGGGAACAGGAGATTCGACGTTTCGGGCATAAGCCCTTCTTCAGGAATGAAGAAGGGCTTATGCCCGAAACGTCGAATCTCCTGTTCCCTGGATGCTGCCTGACCTGCTGCGCTTTTTCAGCAACGCATTTTCAGCTCTGATCTCCAGCATCTGCAGACCTCACACCTTTGAGTAGTACCTGGACAGAAAAGTCTGAAAATAGACAGACATGGGAGACAAGTTGAGGTTCAATGACATTACATTCTTGCTTTCTGTCAAGTGAGTAGGATAGATTTCACTTGTGAGTTTTTTTTTCATTGTACGAGTCTGCTGCAAGTTTCTCAACTACCAGAGGTGGGAGGGTGAGTCAATTGTGCTGAGGTGATTATCGATGATCTAAGTGGTTGACTGCTGGGCCTGCTTTTTAAGAGTGTTTTGTCCCCCCCCCTCCTTGAGGAGGCTGTACAGTGCAATTGAGTTCATCAGACGCTTCAATCCCTGAACTTAATCACTGTCTTTTACACTATCAGATATTATAATCAGCAGCATCTCTTCAGTCAACCAGTCAAAAATAATTTTGCTTGTGCAGTCTCACTACAGGGAAGAAAAAGAAATAGCAAAAGAAAGCGCCTTGCTTCTGGAAGTAAAAAGCTAAAGAGGGTGAAAATTGCACTCACCCACTCTCTCCCAACTACACAGAGGATGTCGCTGTTATACTGGCTTCCACAGTACCATCACCTCTCCTTCCAGCCTCATTGCATCACTGCATCTAATTATACACCATCCAACTCCACACTGGTTAGCTTAAGAATTGTCCCCTCAGGCAAAAAAAAATACAAATGATCGATTTGCCAGAGGAAAGACACAATCAAACAATGGCACTTTAATGAAAACAGAGGGCGCTGGAGAAACACAGCAGGTCTGGCAGCACCTGTACAGTGAGAAACAGAGTTAACATTTCACATCCAACCTGATTTGTTCAAGGAGGAGTCAATGACATCTTACTGTTGTGCCAATGCACATGGGGTAAGGAATAATCAGCAGCCATAACCATTATGAATTATGATGAGGAGGTGCCAGTATTAGACTGGGGTAGACAAAGTTAAAAATCACACAACACCAGGTTATGATCCAAAAGCTTGTATTTCCAAATAAACCTGTTGGACTATAGTGGAAGACTGTGGTGCTGGAAAAGCACAGCTGGCCAGGCAGCATCCGAGGAAATGCCTAACCTGCTGTGTTTTTCCAGCACCACACTCTTCAACTCTGATCTGCAGTCCTCGCTTTCTCCTGCTGGACTATAACCTGGCATTACAAATTCGTATCGCTGCTATCTCCATAGAGCCTCACAACTTTAAAACCACCTTTGACTTACTGGCTAAAAAGGTTTGACAAGAAAAATTCCAAGATGGAGATGGCACAGTAGATGACACTGAATGAAGACCTCAGGACTATGACCAAGTTGTTGAGCCATGATATGTTGTGATTCAATATGTGCAATCATCCTAGCTCTGGACTCTGGGCATGTGCAGGCATTTTGGTCATAAGAGGTTAGGTGGTGATCTATGCCACCCCAAAATGAGGGGTGGACAGGCAACGGCATCATGCAACATGGGGTAATCTCTCCTGCATTTGCTCCACCTGCTTTCACAATAGAAGGACAGAAAGAAGTGCTATCAGTTCTCTCTGCGGACAGAAGCTCAGTGACCTAGCCCAGTCTGCAACCGCGGCCAGCAAACAGAGAGATATTGCAAATATCATCTAATCCAATCTGACACCTAAAGGTCAATGGCCATGGTCACTTCCACAGCCAGCACCATAATGTTTCTCCCTGCTCCGAGGATGCAGTGCTGGCTGGTTTAAGTGGCAGATTTCGTCGAATACCAGAAAGTTGTCTGAGAGGCTGTGCTCCATTAAGACCCTGGATGGAACCCTTCTCCTGATTCTCCCCCTTCTTTGACAAGCTCACCCAGCTCTGTACCGTCTGCATTCTTGTCACAATGCCACAAGCCAGGGAGGCTGACAGCTGTTCACCCATACGGGGGTGAAGGGTTCTAATCAGGCAACTCCAAGTCTGCACCATGTCTTCAGAATCTGCCATGCTAGTCCCTGTCAACTCCAATAGTAGCAAACACCTCAATAAACTTCTCAACCAGCAACTAACCCCAAAGTATTTGACTCCCCTTGCAAACTGACAGGAGTGGCAGGGTTAAGGTTTTGCTGACCAAAGGCCAAAAAGGGAAGTGCAGGCAACAATTCCATGTTACAAAATTAAAACGGAGCACAGCGGATGCTGGAGATCTGAAACAAGAAAGTGCTGCAGAAGCTCAGCAGCATCTGTGGGGAGAGAAGCAGAGAGATGACATTCAACATTCCAAATAAAAGTCGTGGAAACATTAAGTCTGTTTTTCTCTCCATAGATGTTGCCTGACCTGTTACGTTTCTCCAGCACTTTTTGGTTTTTTGACATTCTTCAATATTAAACGCTGACTGACACCTTGGTCTACCTACTTGGCATTGTATCAGTGCGGACTTCCTGTGCCCATCAGCACCTTCATCCGAATACCATACAGTTCAAGAGAGAGAGAGTGTATGTATGTGTGTACGTGTGTACACTTATGTGTGTGTACATGTACGTGTGTGTGTGTACGTATGTGCATGTGTACGTGTGTGTGTGTGTGTGTGTGTGTGTGCATGTGTACACATGTGTAACACAGGGAATCAAAGCAGCACTCTGTGCACCAAAAACCACAAGGACCCAGCACACCCAAGCTTTACAATAGGAGATTTCACATGTCCACTATTTTTCTGTAATTAGTGAACAAATCACAAACAGTGCAGCAGGGTGCAAGTTTCACTCACCCATAAATACATCTTATTAAAGTCAGAACATCGGAACCTGTGCTGTATTTCCGAAAACCCTTCTTTGAATTGGACTGGTTCCAATGGATTAAAAAGAAATGTTGGTTTCAAAACAGAACAGCAAAGCTTGAGGTGTTGGAGTGAAATCCCTTTCTCTGCAATCTAAATGGGCCAGTTCCTCCCGGAGGTTGGAAATGGGAGGCAGTTAGGATGAAAGCTTTTACACACCAGTATCCACAAGTTAATTCCAGGGCCTTTGTTCTTTATCGGATACAAGCGCGCAACATCTTGCGTCTCAACTGGTTACGCATTACTGTGCTGTTTTTGGAAGCAAATAAATTAAACAAAATGCCAATGGGTGTCTGAAAGGTACAAATAAGACACTTTGCAGAAATGTCACACAAGAAAAATGAAAATGCAGTTCCAAATTTCAAGTAGATAACTCCAAGTCATTTTAAATGTGCTTGGTGCTCATGGCTGATTAATTAAGGTGACAGGGGAAACCTAATTATCTATCCTGAACTCAGCTGAGGACTGTGTAACTAATGCACTCCTCTTAATTTCAGCTTTACAGAGCACACAGCTTGTTTCCCACTCATGTATAGAAAATGTAATCAGGCTTATGATGGCTGGTACTGATCACTCCTTGCATCAGGAGCCATCAGAAGTTTCAATGGATAATTTTAAAACACGAGGCAACAGTGTGAAATCAAAGTGGTTCCCTCCTTGATGTAAAATAATAAACAGTGACTCTTTCATAAGGCATTTCACACTCACTTTACATTGTTTGGACAATTTCATTCATGCCACCATTAGCTTCAGCTCAGTGCGAAATTCTTTCATTATCAAATAACATAGTAGATAATAATAAAACCCTTATTATCAGGCATGCATGGGGAACTGGTAACATTGGTAAATCAAAAAATACCAGTTAACAGAGTTATTTTTACCAATGGAATACAGCACAATATCTGTAGCAAGGAATAAAGTGTGAAATCAAAATGCCGGTATGCAGGAAATAAAGAACTGTCCTATTTTTATTTTGAATCTTCAAAAGTGTAGTAAAATGAAGTGTTAAACAAAACAACAAAAGGAACTAAACACCAGCATCTCTTACAACAGTATTTGAAGATGTAGGAAGTACAGGATACTGAATCCTGGTACAAGGCCGAGATGCTTTACTCAATAAATCCCTAATGTCAGCTTGACAATTTGCTTCCTGCCTTTTCTTCATCAATGCAGAGTGCAGACTACGCAATTGCAAAACCTCTTTTGCGGAGTAACATCTGCCCATCAGCAAACTTAATCAAAGCAAAGGCTGAAGCTTCATTTGTCCAAGTTAGTTTCCCCTCTTCATTGGAATTACCTTCTGACGTAAGAATTCACAATACTTCCCAAAATTGCTGCATCATGAATCATCAGCTTCTTCGTCAGCTTCAACCTACTCGTCAATCTGATATTTGCGAAGTTTGCCGATTGGGTGTGTAGAAGGAGTATCATTCAGATTTCCACAATTCTTCACAATGTATTGGTTCAATGTGAGACATCAAATACTTCAAAATCCTCTTTGTCAAAACATTCCATAGACATAACACTGGGTAACAGTTTTCTCCAAACCATCCTCAATGCGGCCCTTTTCACATGGTGGCACGGTGGCTCAGTGGTTAGCACTGCAGCCTCACAGCATCAGGGACCCGGGTTCGATTCCACCCTTGGGCGACTAGATGTGTGGAGTTTGCACATTCTCCTTGTGTCTATGTGGGTTTCCTCCAGGTACTCTGGTTTCCTCCCACAGTCCAAAGATCAGTTCAGGTGAATTGGCCATACTAAATTTCCCATAGTGTTGGGTGCATTAGTCAGAGGGAAACGGGTCTGGGTGGGTTACTCTCGGAGGGTTGGTGTGGACTGGTTGGGCCGAAGAGCCTGTTTCCACACTGTAGGAAATCTAATCTAATCTAAATTACCGATGGCATCTTGTCTGCTATAGACTGAAAGTGTTCTATATAATGTCTTCATGATCAGCTAACTTTCTCAAGAAATGTCTTCCTTACTGACAGTTCATATTCTGGACAACAAACCAGTTCATAGGTCAAATTAATGAGGTTAGAGTAGGCAAATTGTAAAAATGTTAACTCAGATTCAGGAGGGTGAGCTCTGCTGTTCAAACACCTTATGACCAGGATTGGTTTCACTCCATCCACCTTGTCCAGACACAACACGATTTTGAAAACTTCTTCAGATCTCCTGTTGGCCTTCTCTCCAAAAAAAAAGTACTAAAAAAAAGGTTCATTATCTTCGGACATCTTTTGTATAATGTTATTTCACTGCAGATGCAAAAACGCATTGAAACCATTCTTGTAAAATATCTGCAAATTGCAGATAACCGCATCGTTAAATGACCCAACTTTAAGTTTATCAACCAACAAAAGCTTTGCTTGATGCAAGCCTGCAGCATTTGCACATGTAAGCACTGCAATTCAACCTTTATTCTTTTTAAAATCAGTAGAGCACATCCACTCACATCTGCTAGGGTTGGATTTGGCAAATACGTCAATTTTAACCAGCTTCATCTACATTATAAATTTAATCAAGGGGGTAGATTTTGCACCTTTATGTTTAGCCAATCTTTCATTCACTAGATACATCAAATAAAGTTTTAATTGGGAAAGCCGCCCATCAAAAAGAATGCACATGATTTAGTCAACACCATTTTCCCATGACTTTTTATTTGCCTTTTTAATGAATACTCAGCCAGCGATAGGGACACCCTCCACACAGTTCAGAGTAACCACTACTATAAAACACTGGCTTGCTGCTCTAACTTAAAACAGAGAGACCTAGACGCTCAGGCACATCATTCTTTGAAATTTGCGTCACAGGAAGACAGGGTGATTAAGGCGTCATTTAGCACGCTTGCCTTCATTGCTCAGACCTTTGAGGAGAAGAGGTGGACGCCATGTTGAAGTTGTACAGGACGTTAGTGAGGCCTCTTCTAGGTTACTGCGCGCAATTCTGGCCGTCCTGCTATAGGAAGGATATTATTAAATTGGAGAGGATTCAGAAATGATTTACCAGGTTCTTGCCAGGAATGGAGGGTTTAAGATATAAAAATAGACTAGAAAGACTGGGAGTGTTTTCACTGGAGCGTACGAGGCAGAGAGGTGACCTTAGTGAGGTTTATAAAATCATGAGGAGCAAAGATAAAGTGAATGACAAGGGTCTTTTCCCGAGGGTGGGGGAGATCAGAACTAGCAGGCATATTTTTACGGTGAGAGGAGAAAGACATAAAAAGGACAGGAGGGGTAACTTTCCTTTTAACACAGAGAGTGGTTCAAGTGTAGAATGAGTTGCCAGAGATAGTGGTGGATGCAGGTACAGTTACAACGTTTAAAAGACACAATAACGTTACACTTCTTATCGCTCTGTTCCCTGCCTTACTGGATGCAATACTGGCAGGATGGTGCATATAGTTCACACACTGGATAAATTAAAAATTAAAATGGCAGCTATGGACAACACGGACATCAGCACCTCTACCCGAAAGCTTGCCAAACCACATCAAGGAGACCTGGAAAATCGTCAGGCTCTGCACAACTTCGGAATGGTTTCTAGTTGGTGAAGCTAAAATCTGATTGGTAGAGCGTTACATACCATATGTCTTGCTATGAAGATGTGGGTATACTGCACCTTTAAGAAAGTTAAAAGCTAGCAGAACTATCTGACAACACCAAGTGTTCTGAATAAGATATAATGTAACATGTGGTCTGGCAGCTAGGGTAGGTGATTGCCTGGAGACAAAAACAAATTTGAATGCAGCCAATCAGTTTAAATTATACACCCCAAAAAAGCCAAACTCCAATCAAGTTAGAATTGAGTATACTGACAATATTAAAAGCCAATGATACAACACGATGCTTAGAGGGTATAAGACCAGGGAACATTAAACAGTTGGGAGGAGAACTGCCAAACTACCAACACAGGCAGACTGCCTGCAGAATAGCTCTCTTACAGGTACCTTTATCAATCAGTAACCTGTGAAACAGAAATCCAAAAGAAGACAGAAGAAGATACAAACAGAAGATTCAACTGCTGGCTGGTTTTGAAATTTAAATTTTTTAATAAATCTTAATTGGGGATTTTACCAAACTAATATTGTAGACGGGGAAGGTAAAAGATAGGTTAGAAAAGGGAGTTGTATACAGTTGTGAGTTAATTACTCTCTGTTATACTTTAAGGAATAAAGTTGTTAATTTTTACTTCAAATAGTGACCTTTGGGATAGATCTTGGCCTCTCAAATTTTCACAGATTACCACAGGGGGTAAATCTTTTCTGTGTTGCTGGTTTAATATAGTGCAGGGGAGGGAGGGGGGTGTTTACCCTATGTCGTTACAGTTTACAGCATTGCCAAAAATACAGTCCTTCCTTTTTCAAAGTGGGCATTGTCTTCACTGGTGAAAACAAATTTGAATAATGTAAGATGCTGTTGCTGATTTATACAGGGCTGAGAGGGTTAATACTAAGGAATGTCACAAGCATGACAGAGTCAGAGTTGTACAACATGGAAAGAGACCCTTTGATCCACTTGTCCATGCCGACCAGATATACTAACCTAATCTAGTCCCATTTGCCAGCACTTGGTCTATATCCCTCTATTCATATACCCATGTATGCCATTTAAATAGTGTAATTGTACTAGCCTTCACCACTGCCTCTGGCAGCTCATCCCATGTATGCACCACCCTCTGTGTGGAAAAAGTTGCCCCTTAGGTCCCTTTAAATCTTTCCTCTCTCACTGAAGCCTATGCCTTCTGGTTCTGGACCCCCAGGGAAAATCTACTGTAATGACAACATATGGACTTGTGACAAAGCAGCTCAGAATCTCAAAGGAGTGAGACATAATTTCTGGTCCTCCTGTTACATCTCACTGCGGTGGAGTGCTTGAAGTCAAGACTCTCAACTACTGGGAGTTAACGATTTCATAAAAGTGTGCGAAATTCCCCATTTACCTGTCTTTTTAGACTCAGGCTGCCAGAAGGCAATATCTCATTTCTGAACTGAACAAACATTCCTGTTTATTAGAAATAAATTGACTCCAACTCTTCACAGAGGAGATAGTGAGGACTGCAGAGGCTGGAAAGTCAAAGTCGATGAAGTGCGGCACTGGAAAAGCACAGCATGTTAAGCAGCATCCGAGGAGCAGGAGAGTCGACATTTCGGGTATAAGCCCTTCATCAGTCCTGAACAAGTGTTGATGCTCTAGTTTGAGGTACAGTGAGAGATATGCCACACCAGGATGCTATAACTGGTGGCTGAATACAATTCTGCTGTCGTGGATGGCCCACACTACCTCATGAAGCACAGTTTTGAGATGCCGGATCTGTTCTGAATCTCTCTCATTTCGCCAGACAACACAATACAATATATCCTTAGTGTGAACACAGGATTTCACTTACATAAGAACAATGTACTGGACTCCCACCACTATGGTTATGGACAGTTAAATCTGCAATAGGTAGATGGGTAAGGATGTGATGAATCGGGTCTTTCTCTCCAGCTGGTTCCCTCCCTGTCAGCTGTAGGACCAATCTATCAGCTTGGTCCTTCAGGATTTAGCCAGCTTGGTCAGTTATGGTCCTATTGAGTCACTCTGAATAACTATAATCACACAATATAGGAATATCCCAGTAACACAAAAGGCAGGAAACTAGCTTAAATCATAGTTATACATTTCTCTTTCCCCTGAAGGCTTAAGTACAACTTAACTGATTTGAAAATCCTACCAAATGTCATTAAAATTTTTAAAGTTTCACTGTAATGTGGAGAGCTCCAGTTGTACTTTCTACCACCAGGTCACTTAATACCTGTGGCAACAACTCCCTTCGTATTTGAAAAATGGCACTCACTCAGTAATTTGGCGTCACTGTCTTTTTTTTCCCTCCCATCCTTGAAAGTGTTAATCTACAGCTGGGACTGAGCTGCACAATGGTTAATTATCCACTGGGACATCGATCAGAGTCACTGCTCATGCTTAGACTAAGAGATCATAGAGTTCTGAAGTCATACAGCATGGAAAAGTCTCTTCCAGTCCATACTGATTATGTTCCCAAACTAAACTAGTACCACCTGCCTGCATTTGGCCCATATCACCCCAAAACATCGCTATTCATGTACTTATCCAAATGTCTTTTAAACATTATAATTGTACCCATATCCATCACTTCCTCTGGAAGCTCAATCCACGTACGAACCACTCTGACTTTTTTTTTAAAATTGCCCCTTATGTAGTTTTTTAACCTTTCTCCTCTTATGATAAAAATATGCCCCCAGTCTTGAAATATCCAACCCTAGGGAAAAGATACCTGTCATTCACCGTATCTACACCACTCATGATTTTATAAACCTCCTTGAAATCACTTCTCAACCTGCTATGTTCTAGTGAAAAAAGCCCCAGCCTATGCAATCATATGACAACAGGCTACTGAGCTGCAAAGATCATGCAACCATATCCTTAATAAATACGCATTCAACGAACACAGACAGCAAATACCAGCTAGAATCTGGAGGAATCCAGGGATTTGGAGTTCAGGTACAACATGCCTACGTGCCATCTAGTTGACATCAGCAGGCTCTGACACACAACAATTAAGGGGGCACGACTCGTTCTTGATCTCATGGAACCATACACCACAGAAAGACGCATTGGAGCATCAATAAAAACTACTCCAAATCTACACTGGTTGCACTTTGCAGCACTTGGTCCATGGCCTTGAACGATACAACCTTTCAAATGCTCATCCAAGTACTTTTTTTCAAAGCTCTTTTGATCTGCCTAGATTGATTAAACAATTTGCTTTTACATGCAGCCCTTTTCAGCACCTCAGCACATCCCACACATTTTACAACCAATAACACCACTTCCTAGCTTACAACAGTGACTACACTTCAAAAATACCACATGGTTATAAATCACTTTGGGATATTCAGTAGCATAGACTGAGGATGCAAATTCACTCCTTGCTTCTGTATTGCTCAGTGGAATCATCAGATGAATGCTTGTTCTGTTTACCTTGCAACAATAACAAAAAAATTAATTCCTCCTCATTATTATAACCTAAAAGTTACTGATTAAAGGCAGTTAAGTATAGCGTTAAGTATTTTAAAAAACAACTTACTCAATATCTTTATTCATTGCCAGCCCTATCCTCCAGCCAAAAAGTGTTGCATGTTGTTGTTTTGCCCTGTAGTCTAAACTTAACGATGAATTATTTTATTTTATTCTTTGATAGGTTGTGAGCATCACTGGCAATGTCAGACTTTATTGG
Organism: Hemiscyllium ocellatum; assembly: GCF_020745735.1. Lineage (NCBI taxonomy): Eukaryota > Metazoa > Chordata > Chondrichthyes > Orectolobiformes > Hemiscylliidae > Hemiscyllium > Hemiscyllium ocellatum. The sequence continues at coordinate 55,126,133 of NC_083419.1, forward strand.
CCCATCCCTGTTTGTTCCTGAACTGTTTGGCTTACTATGCCACTTCAGAAGGGAGTTACATGTCCACCACATGGCTGTGGGCCTGGAGTCACATATAGGCCAGATCTGGTAAGATTGGCAGATTTCCTTCCCTAAAGGACACTGGCGGACCAAATGGGTTCTTATAACAAGTGCTAGTGAATTCAATGCACTGTAATTAAGAAGAACTTTGAATTCCAGATGTATGAGTTAAGTTTAAATGTTACTAGCTGCCATGCTGAGATCTGAAGTCACACCCCACATGCACTGAATAGAACAGTGATTTTGATTTATTACTGTCGCATGTACCCAGCTAGATTGAAAAGTTTTGTTTTGCGTGCAGTACAGGCAGATCACACCATACAACGTGCATTAGGGTAATAGAACAGAGGGACAAATACAATGGTGGGGGTGCACAAACAGCAAGCTCATCAGTGCCTTCCTAAAGCAGCAGACAGTTTATCTGAAGTGAAGCAAATGGGTTGTGGATAATATCAGGCAGAGGAAGACATTGCACAATATACTTGCTAACTTGCTCTATTTTTTGAAAATGGACTGTCACCAATACATCCACAGTTAGGAATTCAGGAGGAAACACCTCACTCAGAGTCCGGGGGAAATGTGGAATCCACAACTGCATAAAGTGGCTGAGGCAGACAGCACAGGTACAGTTAATGAGACTTTTAAGTGTACAAGGGAGAAAGAAATAAAAAATATGTTGATGAGACGAGATGAAATAATGCGACAGGAAAGATCCACAGCAATTGGGCTCAATGGCCTATCTCCCATGAGGCGCATTCTATGTAAAGCTGTGTGCAAATTGATTTGGTGTGATCTTATTTTGTAATCAGTCCTGACTACATTTAGTTGTGAACTCAGTAAAAAGCACTATTATGGGAGTTCCAGAGGTCACACCAATGAATGGGACATTGACTCTTCCCAAAGCTGGCCTATACTGAAGTGGAGCTGGAAAGACGTATGAAAACCACAAAGGAGAAGAGCGCTTTAACTTCAGTTTTCTAAATGGCAGCAAAAACATGTTTAAAATACTAACCAGAGATGTTCTGTTCCACAACAAATGATAATCAGCTACAAGTCAACTGGAAGGTAGAGGAAAAAAAAACTCAGACCACTAATTGCTCAACTTCATGCAGTTTCCACTCTAGAAACTCGAAGTGGATTTGAGAATCCCACTATTTATCAGATATATATTTTGTACATATTACAGTTCCTGAAGACAATAACAGCAGCTGAGTCAGGATTGCGACTCACTAACTGGGCGCCCTGCTTCCACAGCCCTACTCGCTGTCAATGTGCAACTAAAGGGAAAAACAGTGAATGGGAGCAACACAGTTCAATGGCCAAGCACTATCGGGGTCACTACTGTATTCCCACAATAACTGCTTCGAGAAAACCTCAGCTCAGCTGGTATGCAATGGGAATAATTGATAGGCTAACCAATAGAAGACAAAGTTGGGATGAGGGGGCATTTTCAGGATGACGACCAGAAACTAAGTGGAATTGCCACAGGGATTGGTGTTGGAACGACAATTACTTACATTATATATTAATGACTTGGATGACAGAAGTAAGTGTGCTTTGCTAATCATGGGGGTTGTGGATAAGGTCTTTTCCCTAGGGTTGGGGTTTTGAGACTAGCAGGCATATTTTTAAGGTGAGAGGAGAGAGATTTTAAAAAAGACATGAGGGGTCATTCTTTTACACACAAAGATTGGTTCATATATGTAATGAACTTCCAGTGGTGGATGCAGTTTGAATTATAACATTTAAAAGAAATTTAGATAAGGACACGAATAGCAAAGGTGTGAAGGGATCGGGGCCAAGTGCAGACAAGTGAGACTAGTCTAGTTTGGGATTATGGTCAGCATGGACTGGTTGGACCGAAAGGTGTGTTTCGGTGCTGTATGATTACATGACTACATAAAAATATGTGGGAAGTGCTGAGGACGAAACAAAGAGTCTGCAGAGAGATACACACAGAGTAAGGGAGTGGGCATAAAACTGGCAGATGGAAAACAATATGGGAAATTGTGAGGTTACACACTTTGGCAGCAAAAATGGAATGGTTGAATATTATTTCAATAGAGAAAGATCACAGAAGGTTGTAGCATAGAGGAACTTAGGAGTCCTTGTGCACACAAAAAGCTCGTACCTATGTTTTGCAGGTACAATTACAACATTTAACAGGCTTCTGGCTGGGTATATGAATAGGAAGGGTTTAGAGGGATATGGGACAAGTGCTGGTAAATGGGACGAGATTAGGCTACGATACCTGGTCAGCATGGATGAGTTGGACCAAAAGGTCTGTTTCTGTGCTGTACATCTCTATGAGTCTATAAAATAGAAAGATCTTGCTAAAACTATACAAGGCACTAGTTAGATAAAAACCTAAAATAATGTAAACATGCTTGGTCCCTCTATTTCAGGGAAGATACATCAGCATTGAAAGCAGTCGAGAGAAGGTTCATTAAGTTGTTAGCAAGTATGGAAGGATTTTCGTATGAGGAGTTGAGTATGTTGGGCCTGTACTCAGTGGAGTGCAGAAGATTGAGAGGCTAATTTATTGAATCACACAAAATTCTTAAGGGACTTGACAAGGTAGATGTGGCAAAGTTGATTCCCCTTGGGTGAGGAATCTAGGACCAACAGGGCATAATCTCAGTGGAATGAATTAGGACAGACATGCAGAGGAATTTCTTCCCACAGAGTGTAGTAACTCTGTGAATATTTTTAATCAGTGAAGGAATTCAAGAGTTATGATTAAAGGCAGGAAAGTGGATTAACAGATCATGTGATCTCCGTGAATAGCACAGAAGGCTCAATGGGCTGAATGCCTTACTTCTGCTTCTATTTCTCTTGTTCTTGTCATGCTCTTATGAACCCAAGCAGAACTAGATTGAGGGGCTAAATGATGTACACCAGTTCCTATCTTCCTGCATTAACACGTAGAGACATAGCACTGATTTTAGTCACACACTTCTAAGGAATCATTGGAACCAAAGAGCTTAAGATACCTGCCAAAGTGATCACCAGCAACAAGTAGAACGGAGTTTCAATATGGAATTATGTACAATATAGAATGTAACCCAGACACCAGCACTGTATGCCTTTCACCAACAAATGATGAAAACACACAAAAAAAATACAAAAAAAAACAGCAGCGGATAAAGAAGGCTACAAAACCAAGCGTGGCTTTAGTAAAATGAAAGATAGTATTCACCTACTTTGCCCAGACAGTCTGATGTCAGCACATTATTAGTGATTAGGATGGTACCAACTTTTATTGCAAAGAGGACTCAGATCAGCAGTTATATACAAGCAAATTTTGGTAAGAGAATAATTGGTAATCTGTGCTATTGAGAGGCAATCTAAACAGCAAGCGAAATTCAAACAAACAGAACATACTTTCTGAATTTTGATTACATAAACGTTGTGCTGATCTTCCATTTGTATCTGAAAGTTATTTGGGTAATCAGCTATGTGGATAAAAATGGCACAACCTCTCCTAATTGCTGGATAATAGAAAGGGAATCACAGTTGCAACCACTGTGCCTCGTACATCTTATTCCATTGTAAATTCACTGATCCATTCCCAAAAGTAATTGTACATCAGCAAGTTTTCATCTATTGTAGAAATCCATCAGGTCATATAGGCGGAGATATCTGAAAGGAATGGAACAATATTCATAATGCCACTACACCCACTCTCCACACCCCCCTCCCCCCCCCCCACCAGCCAAAAAGAAAAGCAAGAAGTGATAGTTCACTGGAACAAAGTGACTTTCTTGCAATTCTTTCTGCATTTAAGCAGGTAGTCATTTATTACAACAGCTCTGCAACATGACCATCTTCCCAACAGCCATTCTCTCCTACATGATCTGAACTTTGTCATCACCTTGTTTCACATTCTGAGCCCTTACCATGGGTTCAAAGAATGTGGTCTTAGCAACATTAGTTTTTAATGACAGCACCAAGTCAATGCAATAAACATTTGACTTTTGAGAAACCTACAACTGAGATGACTAAAAATATTGAAGTACCATTTCACAGCCTCAAATTTTCTCAATTATACCTAATATAATTAAGAACACATGCTCACTTATTGTACAAAGGCAGGTATTTTTCACGAATGAAATTTGTTTGGGTTAGGTCTTATTCAGAGGTTGAATATTCCCTGCTATTGTGTTAGCAGGGAACCTGCAACATGCAAGTGAAAAGACAGAAAAGATCACATTTCACATCTCACCTGAAGGACAACACCTACAAAGCAGCATCCTCTCTGACTGAAGTGTTGACTTAGCTAATGACAGGGAGGCTTTGAAATTCAGTCCAAATGTTCAGATCCTTTGTCAGCGCTGCTATCAATCAAGTTGGCATTTTAAATCTCTGAGCTGAGAAGGATGGTTCAGGCAAGGTCAAACTGGGAAAGTAAACCACTCCACAGCAAAAACATTAAAAATTATACAATTGAAAAACAACCTGGATTTTGACTGAAACTTTGCGAAGTGGCCAGATTTACCATGGAACTAGGATCACTCTTGAAGATGAATGTTGACAAATAGATCTTTCAGCATCTAAATGTGAGGCACCAGTATGGGATATTCAGTCTTCAATTAGTGAATGAAACTATTCAAAAACAGTTGATGAATTATTTTTTTCCTTGGATAATGATAAGCTCAGGTAACAACAGATTAATTTGATTCAGAATGATATGTATCACTGTCTTACAATTAATTAGCCTTGCTAACGGGATCAACAATGGGTCAGAATCCTTCATTACTTCATCTGCCTTTGTAATTAACTGAAGAAATTCTCATCTAGACCTACAACTTTGATTTAACTCAATCGAAAGGACACTCAATTCTTTGGATTTTTGTAATGACCACGCTAGCAGTTGGTATTCAGCAGAGTCATATTCAGCTTATATCTTAATGGCGTAAACAAATCGCATTCTGCTGAACATACAGGGCACATACTATCAACGAGAGATGAACTTGCTGTGCTTTGTAATAAATGATAAGAAATCAGAACATGACTGATTGTTAAAACAGGATCACTCTCATTAAGGTACTGTTAAGAACAAATGTAAATCGCACACTTGTTCTGGATGGTAGAGGGATTAGAGCGGTGCTGGAAAAGCACATCGAATGCTGCCTGAACTGCTGTGCTTTTCCAGCACCACTCTAATCCAGAATCTGGTTTCCAGCATCTGCAGTCATTGTTTTTAACCTAGATGAGGGGTGGTGTCGTCACCTTCCACAATCATGGTTCTGCCATCACGCCCAAATGCTGCACTCTCTTATGAATGCCTACAACATGCAAACAATTATGGAAAGAAGGGACCATTGCTTAGCAAAAAGTACACTAATAATATCCCACACCCTTAGTAAAAGTCATTTTCTGCATTGGAATAAAGGCAAAATACTGTGGATGCTAAAAATCAGAAACAGTCACAGTGAACGCTGGAGAAACTCAGCAGGAGAAACAGAGTTCACGTTTCAAGTCAAATATAACTTTGCTTCAGAAACAGACACAACATGTTAGTTCTGTTTGTCTCAGCACAGATGCTGCCAGACTTGTTGAGTTTCTTAATCTTTCAATTTTAAGTCTCCTTCCAATAATGGATTGATCGCATCCTTTATTAGCTGCACTACATCATCTCCTTTCCCTTTTGGTCTTTGATTTCCAAAGGTTGAATATGCTTGAAGTTTCCAGTCCAGCATTCTAGTGCTATTCTAGCAGTCTAGGAGAGTACTAGTCATTGTCAGCTTATTACCATGAGTCAGAAACCCTGAAAACAAAACCACACACCCTTTTAACTCCAGTTTATACCTCCTTCACTCTCATTGCCTGGCATGTCATCAGCAATCTTTTTCTTTCTTCACACAGCTGTGACAAACTCACATTTTCCCAAAACAATATGGAAATTTATATCAACATCTGTTACCACCTAAATCCAGACAGTGAATGTGGACATACAGAAAACTGTGGCTGTCTATAGGAAGCCATTGTCACTCAGACTAAAGGTGGAACTATAGCACAGAGTCATAGAGCCAGAAAGATGGGCAGCACAGAAACACACCCTTCCGTCCAACTCGTCCATGCCGACCAGATATCCCAACCAATCTAGTCCCACCTGCCAGCACCTGGCCCATATCCCTCCAAAGCCTTCTGATTCATAAACCCACCCAGATGCCTTTTCAATGTTGCAATTGTACTAGCCTCCACCCACTTCCTCTGGCAGCTCATTCCATATACATACCACCCTCTGTGTGAAAAGGTTGCCCTTAGGTCTCTTATATATCTTTCCCCACTCACCCTAAACCTATGCCCACTGGTTCTGGACTCCCCCAACCCAGGGAAAAGACCTTGTCTATTTATCCTATCCATGCCTGTCAGGATTTTATAGACCACTATAAGATCAAGATCACCCTTCAGCCTCCGACATTCCAGGGAAAACAGCCCCAGTCTAATCCATCTCTCCTGATACCTCAAATCTTCCAACCCTGTCAACATCCCCGTAAATCTTTTCTGAACCCTTTCAAGTTTCACAACATCCTTCTGAAAGGAATGAGACCAGTTTTTCACGTAATATTCCAAAAGTCCTAACCAATGTCTTGTAAAGCCACAACATGACCTCCCAACTCCTGTACTCAATACTCTAACCAATAAAGGAAAGCATACCAAATGCCTTCTTCACTATCCTGTCAACCTGCGACTTTACTTTCAAGGAGCTATGAACCTGCACTCCAAGGTCTCTTTGTTCAACAAAACTCCCTAGGACCTTACCATTAAGTGTATAAATCCTGCTAAGATTTGCTTTCCCAAAATGCAGCACTTCGCATTTATTTAAATTAAACTCCATCTGCCACTTCTCAGCCCATTAGCCCATCTGATCAAGATCCCTTTGTAATCTGAGGTAACCTTCTTCGCTGTCCACTACACCTCCAATTTTTGTGTCACCTGCAAACTTACTAACTATACCTCTTCGACTCACATCCAAATCGTTTATATAAATGACGAAATGTAATGGCCCCAGTACCAATCCTTGTGGCACTCCGCTGGTCACAGGCTTCCAGCCTGAAAACTAACCCCCCTCCACCACCCTCTGTCTTCTACCTTTGAGCCAGTTCTGTACCCAAATGGCTAGTTCACCCTGTATTCTATGAGATCTAACCTTGCTAACCAGTCTCCCATGGGGAACCTTGTTGAAAGCCTTCCTGAAGTCTATATAGATCACATCTACCGCTCTGCTCTCAACAATCCTCTTTGTCACTTCTTCAAAAAACTCAATCAAGTTTGTGAGACATGATTTCCCATGCACAAAGTCATGTTGACTACCCCAAATCAGTCCTTGCCTTTCCAAATACATGTACATCCTGTCCGTCAGGATTCTCTCCAGCAACCTGCCCACCACCGAGGTCAGGCTCACCGATCTATAGTTTCCTGGCTTGTCCTTACCGCCCTTCTTAAACAGTGGCACCACGTTAGCCAACCTCCAGTCTTCCGGCACCTCACCTGTGACTATCGATGATACAAATATCTCAGCAAGGGTCCTAGCAATCATTTCCCCAGCCTCTATCAGAGTTCTCAGGTACACCTAATCAGGTCTTGGGGATTTATCCACTTTTACACATTTCAAGACATCCAGTATTTCCTTCAGTGAAATATGAACATTTTTCAAGATGTCACCATCTATTTCCCTACAGTCTATCTTCCATATCTTTTTCCACAGTAAATACTGATGCAAAATACTTGTTTTGTATCTCCCCCATCTCCTTTGGCTCCACACAAAGGCCACCTTGCTGATCTTTGAGGAGCTCTATTCTCTCCCTAGTTCCCCTTTGGCCTTAATGTATTTGTAAAGACTCTTTGGATCTCCTTAACTCTATTTGCCAAAGCTATCTCATGTCCCCTTTCTGCCCTGCTGATTTCCTCTCAAGTATACTCCTACTGCCTTTATACTCTCCTAAGGATTCACTCTATCTATCCCGTCTATACCTGACATGTGCTTCCTTCTTTTTCTTAACCAAACCCTCAATTTCTTTAGACATCCAGCATTCCCTATACTTACCAACCTTTCCTTTCACCCTGACAGGAATATACTGTCTCTGGACTCTCGTTATCTCACTTCTGAAGGCTTCCCATTTTCCAGCCGTCCCTTTACCTGCAAACATCTGCACCCAATCAGCTTTTGAAAGTTCTTACCTAATACTGACAAAAATCAGTATTTCTCCAATTTCGAACTTCAACTTTTAGATCTGGTCTATCCTTTTCTGTCACAATTTTAAAACGAATAGAATTATGGTCGCTGGCCCCAACGTGCTCCCCCACTAACACCTCAATCACCTCCCCTGCTTAGGTCCCAAGAGTAGTGCAAAACTTGACCTTTCTCTAGTAAGTATATCCACATACTGTATCAGAAAATTTTCTTGTAAACAATTAACAAATTCCTCCAAATTCCCTTCACACTTTGGTAGTTGCAGATTATGTTTGGAAAGTTAACACTCCCTACCATAACTACCCTATTATTCTTACAGGTAAACTGAGATCTCCTTACAAGTTTGTTTCTCAAATTCTCTCTGACCAATAGGTCATCTATAATACTATAACAATCTGGTAATCGTCTCCTTCCTATTTCACAGTTCCACCCACATAACTTCCCTGGATGTATTTCTGGGAATATTCTCCCTCAGCACAGCTGTAACGCAAATAACACCACTCCGCCCTCCTCTCGTGCCTCCCTTTCTATCCTTCCTGTAGCATTTGTATCCTGGAACATTAAGCTGCCAGTCCTGCCCATCGCTGAGCCATGTTTCTGTAATTGCGATGATATCCCAGTCCCATGTTCCTAACCATGCCCTAAGTTCATCTGCCTTTCCTGGTAGACCTTTTGCATTGAAATAAATGCAGCTTAATTTATCAGTCCAACTTTGTTCTCTGCTTTGTCCCTGTCTGCCCTGGCTGTTTGGCTCGCCTTTGGTCTCAATTGTACCAATCTCAGATTGATCTCTTTCCTTACTATCTCCCTGGGTCTCACCTCCGCACCTTATTAGTTTATATCCTCCTGAGGAGCTCTAGCAAAGGCCAATTTTGATGGTATTAGGCAAGAACTTTCAAAAGCTGATTGGAAGCTGTTGTTCAGAGGTAAAAGGGACAGCTTGAAAATGGGAAGCCTTCAGAAATGAGATAATGAGAGTCCACAGAAAGTATATTCCTGTCAGGATGAAAGGGAAGGCTGGTGTATAGGGAATGTTGGATGACTAACGAAATTGAGGGGTTTGATTAAGAAAAAGAAGGAAGCATATGTCAGGTATAGACAGGATAGATCTAGTGAATCCATAGAAGAGTATAAAGGCAGTAGGAGTATACTTAAGAGGCAAATCAAGAGGGCAAAAAGGGGACATGAGATCGCTTTGGCAAGTAGGGTTAAGGAAATTCAAAGGGTTCTTAGAAATATATTAAGGCCAAAGGGGTAACTGGGGAGAGAATAGAGCCCCTCAAAGATCAGCAAGGCGGCCTTTCTGTGGAGCCGCAGGAGATGGGGGAGATACTAAACAAGTATTTTGCATCAGTATTTACTGTGGAAAAGGATATAGAAGATATAGAAGGTAGGGAAATAGATGGTGACATCTTGAAAAATGTCCATCATGCAGAGGAGGAAGTGCTGGATACCTTGAAATGCATTAAAGTGAAAAAATCCCCAGGACCTGATCAGGTGTACCCTAAAACTACGTGGGAAGCAAGGGAAGTGATTGCCGGGTCTCTTGCTGAGATATTTGTGTCACCGATAGTCACAGGTGAGGTACCGGAAGACTGAAGGTTGGCTAACGTGGTGCCACTGTTTAAGAAGGGTGGTAAGGACATGCCGGGGAACTATAGACCAGTGAGCCTGACATCGGTGGTGGGCTGTTGATGGAGGGAATCCTGAGGGACAGGATGTACATGTATGTGGAAAGGCAAGGATTGATTAGGAACAGACATCATGGCTTTGTATGAGGGAAATCATGCCTCACAAACTTGATTGAGTTTTTTGAAGAAGTAACAAAGAGGACTGATGAGGGCAGAGCGGTGTGCGTGATCTATATGGACTTCAGTAAGGCGTTCGAGAAAGTTCCCCATGGGAGATTGGTTAGGAAGGTTAGATCTCATGGAATACAGGGAGAACTAGCCATTTGGATACAGAACTGGCTCAAAGGTAGAAGACAGAGGGTGGTGGTGGAGGATTGTTTTTCAGACTGTCACCAGTGGAGTGCCACAAGGATTGGTGCTGGGTCCACTACTGTTCGTCATTTATATAAAGGATTTGGATGTGAGTCGAAGAGGTATAGTTAGTAAGTTTGCAGATGACACAAAACTGGAGGTGTTGTGGACAGCGAAGAAGGTTACCTCAGATTACAAAGGGATCTTGATCAGATGGGCCAATGGGCTGAGAAGTGGCAGATGGAGTTTAATTTAAATAAATGCGAAGTGCTGCATTTTGGGAAAGCAAATCTTAGCAGGATTTATACACTTAATGGTAAGGTCCTAGGGAGCGTTGCTGAACAGAGACCTTGGATTACAGGTTCATAGGTCCTTGAAAGTAAAGTCGCAGGTTGACAGGAAAGTGAAGTAGTAATTTGATATGCTTTCCTTTATTGGTTAGAGTATTGAGTACAGGAGTTGGGAGGTCATGTTGCTGCTGCACAGGTCATTGGTTAGGCCACTGTTGGAATATTGCATGCAATTCTGGTCTCTTTCCTATTGGAAGGTTGTTGTGAAACTTGAAAGGGTTCAGAAAACATTGACAAGGATGTTGCCAGGATTGGAGGATTTGAGGTATCGGGGGAAGAGGTTGATTAGACTGGGGCTGTTTTCCCTGGAACATCAGAGGCTGAGGGGTGACCTTATAGAAGTTTATAAAATCATGAGAGGCATTCATTGGGTAAATAGACAAAGTCTGTTCCCTGGGGTGAGGGAGTCCAGAACTAGAGGGCATTGTTGTTTTCGGCTGAGAGGGGAAAGATATAAAAGAGACCCAAGGGGCAACTTTTTGATGTAGAGGGTTGTACATGTATGGAATGAGCTGCCAGAAGATGTGGTGGAGGGTGGTACAACTGCAACATTTAAAAGGCATCTGGATGGGTATATAAATAGGAAGGGCTTGGAGGGATATGGGCTGGGTGCTGGTAGGTGGGACTAGATTGGGTTGGGATATCTGGTCGGCATGGACAACTTGGACCGAAGGGTCTGTTTCTGTGCTGTACATCTCTATGACTCTAAAAGAAAAATAAGAATGCTGTTAGTTAAAAAGGTGAACAAAATTAAAGAATCAGGTACCGAGTTAAATCAATCTTCAACCTTTGTGTTGCCACTGTAATCAAGTAGCTTTGCATTTGTTCTTCGGCTGAAGTTTTCATCAAAGTGAAACAGCAAGCTGATCCAATGCACAACTTTAACTTGAGGAAATAGCAAAAAGATACTAATACAGTTTTATTTATTAAACCCAGTACAGAACAACCTTGATTACCCAAACAAGATCGGCAGAGAGTATTTTGTTCGGATATCTGATAGCTCAGATAATCGAACTGATCGTAAACATTTACGGGACCTTGAGATCATGTTTGGATAACCTGCAATTTGGATAACTGATGTTCGGATAACCCGAGGTTCTTCTGTATTGGGTTCAGTTGCTCATATAATGCTGCACTCTGAAGCAGAGTTATAAACTGTCCCGTAAAGTCAGGAGGATCAGTCCTCAGCAACAAAGAGTATTGGCCCGATCGGGTCAATTCCTGCTCCAGTACAAAACTGCACGATATGCTCAACTGCAGAAGGAGGAGGAAAAAATGACTCTTCTTCTACAAGTTGTAGATCAGAAAAGGCTAGTTCTGGTGGATGCAAGCAGCTGTGTGATAACAGAGGAAGACAAAAAGGGAAATTACAATCAATTCACTTGAGAGAAAGACTCTTCACATCTGAAACAGACATTGCAGACCTATGCAACACCACTGTTAACGTGAGAACTACTGAGATTTGTGAACATAATTTTTGTCTTTATTTGGTCGTTAATTCTAATAATTGCTGGTTGCTATGCTTCTCAGGCATGACAGAACGTCATTCATAAAAATAACAAAGATGTTTATTTATGTGGTACCTTGCCTCAAGATGTCTCAAAGCCCTTCCCAGACACTGAAGAAGGTATTTTGAAGCAGAGTCACTTTACTCATTGAAGCAAATGAAGTGGATAAATTTCCTCACAGCAAGGGGCCTCAAACAGTAAAGAGATAAGTCATTAAATGGGCCAACAAATATTCCACATTCTCTCAAGCAGCGCAATTGGAGCCTTAACTTGCAGCTGAACGGTGGCACCTCAGAAAGATGCTGCACTCCTTCAACCCTATGCTGAAATTTCAACCCAGGTTACACAGCTGAATGTGGAGGTGCCAGGGTTGGACAAGGTCAAAAATAATCAGACGCCAGGCTATAGTCCAACAGGGATATTTGAAATCACAAGCTTTCGGAGTCCCACTCCTTTTATTAGGTGGAAGCTTGTGTTTTCAAATAAACCTGTTGGGACTATAATCTGGTGTCGTGCGATTTTTGATCTTACATAGCTGAAGAACAGCAGAGTGTTCTCTAAGTGTCCGGGCCAACATTTGACCTTCAATCATTATTGTGAAATGACAAACTGGTTACTTAAACTCATTGCAGTTTGGAAGACCAGACTGGAAGCATCTGTCACATTCCCAACATTAGAACATCAGTAGCTTCACATTTTTGCCCCTTTAATATCAACCCCATCCTGCTCATTCATCCTTTCCATAAACATTTAATACCCGTTATCTTGCACTGCTTTTACTCGCTATCCAATAATACTGTGTAATGGCACCTTGCCACCCTGACCCTCCAATGCTGAAGAGTAATGCTAATTTCCCACTGCGGCATTAGACCTTCACAGCAGATTGTTTTCTGTGAAGAAACTGCTCTCCACAGCCGGTCATATTACTCATTTTGCAACATGTTACACTGGGCTGCTCTCCATCAAACACTCCTTTCCTTGTCACAGTTTTCGTTCCTCATTTACCTGAAACATGATACACATGGTAGTTAGGAACTGGAAACCAAGATAAGCTTCCATACCTGAATGGTTGATAGAAAAATAATCCACTCCAGCCGCAGGAAAGGAGTCTGGAGTTATTTTGTTTTGCTTTATCAATCTATTTTACAACAGTAAATTGACAGTCTGCAGCTATGAACCAGATGAAACCCCCTCAAAATTTATTAAGATTGCTGTTCCAGGTACAATTTGATTGGTAAAATTACCAGGCTAGAAGCAGAACACATTTTATTCTTATAATATAGTCAAAGTACAAACAAAAAAAATTGGAATATCAACTCTATTGGAAAACCTGACAGAATATTAGATTATTTAATTACTAAACAGCAACTGTTGCAATATAGTAACATTCCACAAACACAACCTTGGAAAAGGCAAATTCAGTAAAATAGATGGTCTCACTTTTAATACCCTAGTCCAGAATAAAAGACAAAATGAGAGAGCGAGCGAGCGAGAGAGAGCACAAGATGGTGAGGGAGAAAGTAAAAGCGAGAGAGAATGACAGCAAGAGTGAGACAGCAACAGCGAGAGAGAGAGCGCGAGAGACAGAGACAGAAAGAGAAAGACAGACAGAGAGACAGAAAGAGACAGAACCCAAGCGTTGTGCTGTGGCAGGGAGCAATGTATAGCAACTTCCAAACCTCAACACCTACTGTAAGTTAAACTAAAATCTTGGTCTGTGGGAGCTTGATCCCACCCCTTCATGCTGCTTCTATTGTTCCAACTTAAAAAAATAAACTTGAGGCCTCCCAAGTTGTTTACATTATTGGTTTGGAACAGACCATTTAGCGACTCTATCTCAACCTCTCTTCATGTAAAAAAAAGGACAAAATATATCTCTTAAAGCTATATTATTGCATTGCAGTAGCAAGGCCACTGAAACATTTCTTTAAGGCAGGTTTCGTGTAACTGTAGGTAACAGGTATAATTTCTCTGCAAGATAAATTAAAAAATTGGATTCATGAGGCACCTTTTATAATCTCAGGGAAGTTAACAGAGTACGAGTGAAGCATTGTTGAAGTGTTTGCATTGCTGTAATGTAGGAACCAAATTGACAATCTGCTGTTATGGACCAGAGTAAAAAATGAGGTCTGCAGATGCTGGAGATCACAGCTGCAAATGTGTTGCTGGTCAAAGCACAGCAGGCCAGGCAGCAGCTCAGGAATAGAGAATTCGACGTTTCGAGCATAAGCCCTTCATCAGGAATGACCAGACAAAACCCCCTCAAAATTTACTAAGATTGCCTAGACATCAATTTTTTTTTACCTTTAAAGGCAAGTGGTATGGTGTTCCAGGAACAATTCCCTTGGTCAAACTCAGGCTTGAAGCAAAACATACTTTATTCTTATAAAATAGTTCAAGTATAAACAAAAAGAAGAACTGGAATAATTTAACTCTATTGGAAAACTTAACAGATTATTAGAGTATTTTCACATTCTGGGTAATCCAAAATGGAGGACGGTAAAATTTCTGGCTGTAACAAGCTGCTCCTGTTATGAGGTATTTTAGATATTGGAGGCGATTTCCTCAAATTTCAGAAGTAGCAAAGACTGTTTTATATACTGTTGCAAAGTTTTGGAACTTTGGAGAAAAAGAGAGAGATAGAGAGAGAGAGAGAGAGAGAGAGAGAGAGAGAGAGAGAAACCCACACTGCCAACTGACACAGCAGTGACCCAGCACAGTTACTGCCTTTGCTGTTTGAATTCATGTATCGCTGGACATTGAAGTGCGTCTGGGAAAACTTAACAAACAGCGAAATTCACTACTGATCATGGAGGAACCTGTTTGGGAGAGGTCACAGCACAGAAACAGATAAGTGAATACTTTTAAGTGTGGCCATACTCTAAGTCTGCAGAAGTGAGGAGAGTGGGTTCTTTCTTGATTCTATGTTTTATTTTTGTGTTGGATTAAGACAGTGCTGCTTTCTGGGTCTGCAGTTTGAAAGCAGCAAAAATGGCCCTTGGCAGAGCGATATGTTCTGCTTGTTGGATGTGGGTGTTTAGGGAGAGTTTATGTGTTTCTGTGGATTACATCTGCAAAAAATGCCTTTGGCTGCAAATCCTATCAGATCAGATGGAGAGACAATTAGAGGCAATGAGGAATTTACAAGAGCAAGGGTTTTGATGGATGGCAGTTATAGAAAGGGAGAAGAGTCGCAGATACAGGCAGATAGATGGGTTAACTCCAGGAAAGGTAAGCGAGGTAGGCAGGTAGTGAAGGAGTCTTCTGTGGCTATACCCATTTCAAACAAGTATGCTGTTTTGGAAAATGTAACGGGTGATGGATTCTCAGGGGAATGTAGCACGAACAACCAAGTTTCTGGTATTGAGACTGGCTCTAGTGTAATGAGGGGTATTTGGGTTCCAAGAATCGATTGTGTTAGGGGATTCTCCAGTCTGAGGCACAGACAGACATTTCTGTGGCCAATAGCGAAAAATCAGAATGATGTGTTGCCTCCCTGGTGCTAGGATCAGGGATGTCTCAGAGAGAGTGCAGAATGTTCTCGCGGGGGAGAGGAGCCAGCAGAAATGTACACATTGGAACCAATGACATAGCGAGGGAACACCACCCCTCACACTTTCCTTTAAAGATTAAAAAAATGTTGGTGTCTCAACAATCTTAATAAATTTTGAGGGGGTTTCGTCTGGTCCATAGCTGCAGACTGTCAATTTACTGTTGCAAAATAGATTGATAAAGCAAAACAAAATAACTCCAGACTCCTTTCCTGCAGCGGAGTGGATTATTTTTCTATCAACCATTCAGGTATGGAAGCTTATCTTGGTTTTCCAGTTCCTAACTACCATGTGTATCATGTTTCAGGTAAATGAGGAATAAAAACTGTGACAAGGAAAGGAGTATTTGATGTAGAGCAGCCCAGTGTAACATTCCTTGTTACAAAATGAGTAATATGACCGGTCGTGGAGAGCATTTTCTTCACAGAAAACAATCTGCTGTGAAGGTCTAATGCTGCAGTGGGAAATTAGCATTACTCTTCAGCATTGGAGGGTCAGGGTGGCAAGGTGCCAGTACACAGTATTATTGGATAGCGAGTAAAAGCAGTGCAAGATAACGGGTATTAAATGCTTATGGAAAGGATGAATGAGCAGGATGGGGTTGATATTAAAGAGGCAAAAATGTACATCCTGTCCCTCAGGGTGTAGTGGACAGCGAAGAGGGTTACCTCAGATTACAACGGGATCTAGATCAGATGGGTCAATAGCTGAGTGGCAGATGGAGTTTAATTTACATAAATGCAAGGTGTTGCATTTTGGGAAAGCAAATCTTAGCAGGACTTATACACTTAATGGTAAGATCCTACAGAATGCTGCTGAACAAAGAGACCATGGAGTGCAGGTTCTTAGCTCCTTGAAAGTTGAGTTGCAAGTAGATGGGATAGTGAAGAAGGCGTTTGGTATGCTTTCCTTTATTGGCCAGGGTATTGAATACAAGCATTGGGAAGTCATGTTGCTACTGTACAGGACATTGGTTTGGCCACTTTTGTAATACTGCGTGCAATTCTAGTCTCCTTCCTATCGGAAAGATGTTGTGAAACTTGAAAGGGTTCAGAAAAGATTTACAAGGATGTTGCCAGGGTAGGAGCGTTTGAACTATAGGGAGAGGTTGAATAGGCTAGGGCTCTTTTCCCTGGAGCGTTGGAGGCTGAGGGGTGATCTTATAGTGGTCTATAAAATCATGAGGTGCATGGATCGGATAAATAAACAAGGTCTTTTCCCTGGGGTCAGGGAGTCCAGAACTCGAGGGCATAAGTTTAGGGTGAGATGGGAAAGATATAAAAGAGACCTACGGGGCAACTTTTTCATGCAGACAGTGGTACGTGTATGGAATGAGCTGCCGGAGGAAGTGAGTGGTGGCTAGTACAATTGCAACATTTAAAAGCCATCTGGATGGATATATGAATAGGAAGGCCGGAGCCTGGAAGGGGAGGTGGTCCAGGCCCCGGCCGAGGTGGGACATGAGTCCTAGAGGCACGTTGTGGAGGAGAGTGCCAGGGGACAGTCTCAGAGGCAGCGGGTCCTTGTGTTCTGAAAGCCGTCAGGCACGGATTCAGCGACAAAGACTGGAACTTGAGTACTTTCTAAAAATATTTTTTATTCTTTTCTGGACTTTGAGTAATTCGAGTACTTTTTAAAACTGTGTATTCCTATGTTAGACCTTTTTTTTGACTGTTTCAATTCTGTAACAGTCATTTAAAGCATCTGTCCCTCGGAACCCACTAAGATGACGGCAAAGCAGCAACATTACAACTTTTCACCGCACTCATTTGAGTGCACATTGACAATAAAGGCTATTCCATTCTATGCACAGACTGCATCCTTGTAGATTTCTGTCTCCGAGATACGAATCCAGCATGATCCCAGTTCTTGTTCAAACAATCCCCAACACCTCTGAATTCTGATAAGGCCGATATAATTTATGATGGACATTTTGGATTTGCATTTTAAAACAAAGGCAGATGGATTTGGTCAGTTCATTGAAGGTACTTTTTTGTAAAAGGTAGGTCAGAACAACATTTGGACCAGTGTTTGAAATACATCATTTCTTCCAAGGAAGGGAACTTCAGTAATGTGCCATGTTGAGCATGTGATATTCACAGATGGAACATTTATACTGCTGAGTCTATGACAGGCAGAGAAAATAGCTCCAGGCTACTAACAGATCCGGGCCACTAACTTAGTCTTGACTTCGGAGCAGAAGGCTCCAAGTTTCAGTTCGGGGAATCAGTCACCCTGGCAGAAGTGGTTTTGATTTGTGAAATATTCAGGGTGAGAGACTACAGCAAGCTCTGTGTTAACTGGCACCTTATGAATTAGCATTGTCCATACACCAGCAAAAATTGTATGCATAAAATATGCAAAGTTACTCTGTCCAATTATTATAGTCTTTAATTAATGTATCTCAAACTAAATATACTTGCTGTTCAATCAAAGGGCCACATGAAATATCAACAGTTGATTCAATTTCCCATCAAATACCGTGATCTACTGCGATGAATCAGTAGGCAATTGAGAACGCAAGTGAAAAGGCTCCTGGCTTCCAAGTTTTATTGAAGGCAAAGTTGCATTATTATTTAAGTGATGCTGTAAATAAAGTATGAGAGATGTGTATACTCTCTGTATGATGTTTCTGTTACTCAGTGCGTGTTTTCACATTGATTATGTGGATCTCTTGATCAGCCAGCACACTCCTGATCCCACAGGTGCCAGTTAATAAAAGGTTTGCTGCATTTGAGGCTTGAAAGCTATTCAAACTGAAAACAAGTTTCTGCCATCAGAATTGCAAAAAAGAAAACTTCGCACTACAGACATTGGAAGACGTTGCAAAACCATTTCAGCAACACAAGTACAATTGCAAAAAATCTGTTACAAAGAAATTGAAGAATTCAGATAGGGGTGAGGTTTGTCTGGATTTGAGAAGTGGTAAAGGACAATGCTAGTAAACAGATCAAACGTTCTGCTCTTTCAAAACTGTTGTGTGTTATATAAGTAGCTTTGCATTTCGTATAATAAACTTATATTCTCTTGGTAGACAGCATTGCAGCCTCATGTGTATATGTTCAGTGACAAACCACCAAAGTAATCATCATCATAGAATCAGTGTGGAAGCAGGCTGTTCTGCCCATCGAGTCCACACCGACCCTCCGAAGAGCATTCCACCTAAACCCACCCTCATACCCTGTAACCCTGCCTTTCCCATGGCTAATCCACCTCGCCTGGACACTGTCGGTAATTTAACACGGCCAATCCACCTAACTTGCATATATTCGGACTGTGGGAGGAAACTCACACTGACACAGGGAGAATGTGCATACTCCACACAACTCCATCAACTGCAAAATTTAAATGACAAACCGGCTTTCATTTTGGGATCTGGCCAGTCCAGTATTAGCCTCACCACCTGAGACTAAAACAATATCTTTAACATTATCAACTCATTAACATGGGCATAAAAGTACCATCTGAAAGATGGCATCTCATACACTGAAGTATTAGTGTCACATTTCTACTGGAAACTCGTGAAGAATGCTGAAAGGATTTGGAAAAAAATTAAATTCAATTGTTGAACTTTTGAAGCAAATTATACTCTAAGGTTTTACTTTTCAAGGCAGAATGTGGTGAGCATGCTAAAGAATTAAGGAATTCATTTCCACAAAGATTGAACTCAAGAAATAATTCTCTCTACAGTTGCTGCCAGAGCTGCTGAGTTTCTCCAGCAATTTTCTGGGCTTTGTTTTTTTATTCCAGATCTCCAGCATCCACTGATCTTTGTTTTATTTTACAAGAAACAATTCAGTATCTATCTTGGATGCCATGGATAAACGCCTCAGTCCCAATGTGTGATTAGATTACTTACAGTGTGGAAACAGGCCCTTCGGCCCAACAAGTCCACACCGACCCGCCGAAACGCAACCCACCCATACCCCTACATATACCCCTTACCTAACTCTACAGGCAATTTAGCATGGCCAATTCACCTGACCCGCACATCTTTGGACTGTGGGAGGAAACCGGAGCACCCGGAGGAAACCCACGCAGACACGGGGAGAACGTGCAAACTCCACACAGTCAGTCGCCTGAGGCGGGAATTGAACCCAGGTCCCTGGCGCTGTGAGGCAGCAGTGCTAACCACTGTGCCACCGTGCCGCCCAACCACTGTGCCACCGTGCCGCCCAACCACTGTGTCACCGTGCTGCCCGTGTGGTGTAGTGCCTGGTCCTAACTGTTCAGGCAGGAGTTATCTTGTCTCTTCACTCAGTATCTGAACACAGGAAAGTAAATAGGGGTATAAATGCACACCAAAAGACAAAGTTAAAAGAACATTGCCTTGGATGGCTCTTACCAGATTCAGAAGGTCAGAATGTAAGAGAGAGAAGCTCCAAGTTATTTTGTTTAAGCCAAGGAAGTTGACTTACCGGCCCAGAGAAACACAGCACAATTGTTATTTTTGTACTATGACCAAATTTATCGCACTAACTGAATTAAATGAGTCAATTTATAACTGCAACACTTCACTAATTTCCAATCCAAAGCAAAATATCTTCACAATTTATATCTGGTCTTGTCTTACCAAGTTCTCTCATTTTGCCTTTGAGAATACTGGACATGTGTGGTAAACACTAAAGACATCAAGCTCCAATGACAAGAGGAGCATATTATTAATCTCTGGGTCATGTTACTAGCTAATTAAACATTGGATAGTACAAACAAGAAGAGACCATGTCCGTATTTGGTACAAAGCACAAAATTGTTGGGAAAAATTCTTGAAAAAAACCAACATTAGTGGGCGGCACGGTGGCACAGTGGTTAGCACTGCTGCCTCACAGCACCAGAGACCTGGGTTCAATTCCCGCCTCAGGCGACTGACTGTGTGGAGTTTGCACGTTCTCCCCGTGTCTGCGTGGGTTTGGTTTCCTCCGGTTTCCTCCCACAGTCCAAAGATGTGCGGGTCAGGTGAATTGGCCATGCTAAATTGCCCGTAGTGTTAGATAAGGGGTAAATTTAGGGGTATGGGTGGGTTGCACTTTGGCGGGTCGGTGTGGACTTGTTGGGCCGAAGGGCCTGTTTCCACACTGTAAGTAATCTAATCTAATCCAATCTAAGAAAAAAACATTCAATGTTTTGTAATTCTGCAGCAGCAGTGTTTCCTCTGCTTTATCTCTCACCCTGGATGCAGAGCAGATTAAATAACTGGTTTAAAATCTTATAATCTGACCTCAACTAATTGTGCATATCCCCTCCAGATTATCCTTGACCTGTCGTGAAGCAGTACTTCTTTGCATTGGTCACAGAAGTACAGACAATGTGCACTGGTGATCTTATCAGAGAAAGCCTCAGAAACCAAACATGATTAAAGTGGTTCAGACTTTGCCACTTTGTTCCTTCATCGTATTCACACCTGTATGCAGTCTCCTGGCCCACAGTTTTCTCCACAACTGTCTGCCCTGCAATCTATTCTCCAATGACTTTCCACAATTTACCAGCATCATCTAAATTACCAATCCAAAGACAATACCAGTCAAGTCGCCATGGTTTTGACCAAACCATAGGGCTGCTCTCTCAGTAGAGGGAGACGAATGCTGGTGATTTAACCTGAGGGCCATCATACCTCAGGCCAGGAGGAGAAAGTGAAGACTGCACATGCTGGAGATCAGAGTTGAGACTGTGGTGCTGGAAAAGCACAGCAGGTCAGGCAGCATCCGAGGAGCAGGAGAATCGACGTTTCAGGCATTAGCCCTTCATCAGGGCTGATTCACCATTCCTGATGAAGGGCTTATGCCCGAAACATCGATTCTCCTCCGTATTTGGCACAAAGCACAAAATTGTTGGGAAAAATTCTTGAAAAAAACATTAGTGGGCGGCACGGTGGCACAGTGGTTAGCACTGCTGCCTCACAGTACCAGTAGACCTGGGTTCAATTCCCGCCTCAGGCGACTGACTGTGTGGAGTTTGCACGTTCTTCTTGTGTCTGCGTGGGTTTGGTTTCCTCCCACAGTCCCAGGCAAGAGGAGAGATATTGAGAAGGAGCGTCCTTAGTGGTAACCTCAGCCGATGTGGGGTTGAACTCAGGCTGTTGGCATCACACTGCTTCACAAATATCACTAGCTCCCGGATTTTTACTTGAAACCTTTCCTCCATAACATTGCCTACAAGTTTGTTTCCTGTTAGGACGTGTCTCCTGAGCCTCTGCCTTTTCCTAATTAGGCTCAGCATTGTTCATTCACTCTCGGCAGCATTTCATATTACTTTGTCTGTTCAGTGGATCCTTTCTGTTCTCCTCCAGAGCCATATTTCAAAGCTATCAGAACATAGAACATTACAGCACAGTACAGGCCCTTCGGCCCTCAAGCAAGTTGTTCTCCTCTTTCCCCAAGACCAAACTCCCATCCATATGCAACAAAACTTGCTACTTGCAATCTCACAAAACATTATAGAGTCGGGTGGATACTTGACGATCAGGAATGTTAAACATATCCCAGCCTTCTCTACCTGATGGGTTTTTGGACTCAGGACCCAACAGAGCTGTTCTAAGGTATCTCACCAAGATACTGCAGACTTTCAAGAAATTGAAAGCATATATCAAATGTCCATCATGGAACCCATATAGAGCTTCTAATGCAGTCTTGCCCCAGGTATAATTCTAGTTACCAACCAGTATATTGTTCCCAAGATATGACTAATGTATCTACTGTCACAATGTATAGTTTAGTCATCAGCCAGCTTACTGGGACGAACTGTATATTAAGTTGACAATGTTTTGTAATTGTATCTGAAGAATCACAGATTTAAAATTAATGAAGTGCTCAGAGTTCTTGGCGATTTTTTGCACAACAGCAGAGTGTTGACCACAGAATTGCGGCAACTCAGACAGCAGTAACAGGTCCTCCCAATGCAAAAGGCTTGGATCACAGAACACAGCTAAAAAACTACAAATGCCACTCTCAACTCACCCAGCCTCTTAAGATACATTGTCTCATGCTTTCAGTTTTTACTCAAATTTGTAGCAGTTTAACCTAACTTTCATTCTAGCGATAAAACTATCAGAAACAGAACGAGGCTTAAGTTTTCATTTCTCTATTTCCCTGGGTCTCAATTAGATCAAAACGAAAACAATGGAAGTGATCTATTCAAGTGAGAAAGTGAGTTATAAAATTCCTTTGTCGACAAAACAGCATTCGGAAACAAATCTCACCTGCTGTAATTCTCTCAGTTCCCAGAGTATCAATTATATAACTTTAAAAATAACCTTCAATATCATCACATTTAAATAATAACGGCAACTTTCTCACCAACAGCTGGCTCTTTACCTACAATTAATTTACACACATTCTCCAGACAAATTTAAAATAATCTGCAGCTAAAATTATCACTTTATTTCATATCTCCAGGCAGGCATTCAGTAGGAGGCCAAAAATTCTATCTGCAATCCTATTTACTTGACTTCCAACCAAATTATTGTTTTCTCTTAAAGCTACAGGCAGAAAATAAAAAGAAATTTTATGAGGATTATTAGCACACATCTACACTTACATGGAGCTTTAAGTCACATGGCTTGGAAAGGGTGGACGCTAGGAAATTTTTTCCGTTAGGGGAAGTGACTAGGACCCGTTGACAGAGTCTTAAAATTAGAGGGGGTCAATTCAGAACAGAAATGCAGAGACATTTCTTCAGCCAGAGAGTGGTGGGTCTATGGAATTCATTGCCGCAGAGTGCAGTGAAGGCCGGGACGCTGAATGTCTTGAAGGTAGAGATTGATAGATTCTTGATGTCTTGAGGAATTAAGGGCTACGGGGAGAATGCGGGTAAGTGGAGTCGAACTGCCCATCAGCCATGATTGAATGGCGGAGTGGACTCGATGGGCCGAATGGCCTTACTTCCACTCCTATGTCTTATGGTCTTATGGAACCCACAACAGTAATGGGCTGGGAGCTGTAATTGTTTTCTTTGATTCCAAAGGCTAGGGTACTTGACATTTGGTGGCAAGTCCCACTGACTCTGCTTCAAGGCCACTTTTACACTTGAGCTTCTGTGCCAGTGGTCATTTGGGACGCTGCATCCCCGATTGGTCCAGCACAGCCACATTTCCCAGTGAGACCTTAAGCTCCACATCACCATCCAAAAGCAGCCTATTGCCTGCCTTATGCAGCAGATCAATACAGAGGGGAGTCTTCAGACATCATGAAGCACTATTGTTCCCCACACCTGCCTCTCAACATTTCTGCTATATACCCAAGAAACAGATGCAATAGAATCCAGTGTCTACACTGATGAGATTACAAATCAACACAACTCTCAAGAGTCTAGATTAGAACGGTGTTGGAAAAGCACAGCAGGTCAGGCAGCATCCGAGGAGCAGGGAAATTGACGTTTCGGGCAAAAGCCCTTCATCAGGAATTGAGCTCTCACGAGAACCAGTGTCTTCACTGGTGAGCTTACAGATCAACACAGCTCTCATGGGAACCACTCTGTTCAGCATGTTCTAGCCTCTCAAAGACAGCAACGTGCACACTCTTGTTCAGAAAAGGCGAACTTTGGAAACTGCATTAAGGTCCGCTCAAATGGACGATGTCACACAGTGTTGGGGTGGTGAAAGCAGGAGAAATGTTCTGGATTTCCAAAGGACAAGTGTGTCATTTATGTTTCCAATTGTCTTCGTTACAAGATCTAACTAGTTAATGCAATTTGTTCCCAATTGCTATCATGCAATAAACAACAATTCTGGTCTCCTTCTTATCGGAAGGATGTTATGAAACTTGAAAGGGTTCAGAAAAGATTTACAAGGATGTTGCCAGGGTTGGAAGATTTGAGCTACAGGGAGAGGCTGAATAGGCTGGAGCTGTGTTCCCTGGAGCGGAGGCTGTGGGGTGACCTTATAGAGGTTTATAAAATCATGAGGGGCATGGATAGGATAAATAGACAAAGTATTTTCCCTGGGGTGGGAGAGGCCAGAGCTAGAGAGCATAGGTTTAGGGTGAGAGGAGAAAGATATAAAAGAGACCTAAGGGGCAACCTTTTCATGCAGAGGGTGATACATGTATGGAATGAGTTGCCAGAGGAAGTGGTGGAGGCCAGTACAATTGCAACATTTAAAGAGGCATTTGGATGGGTATATGAATAGGAAGGGTTTGGAGGGATATGGGTCAGTTGTTGGCAGGTTGGACTAGATTGGGTTGGGATATCTGGTCAGCATGGATGAGTTGGACCGAAAGGTCTGTTTCCATGCTGTACATCTCTATGAATCTATGACCAAGAGCTTCTACACAGTAAGATTTGTTAATGGTTACTCCTCTACCACTGTAAACCAAATAGGTCTTGGAAGGAAAGAGGAACAGTGGCAATATCTTTCGAAATACTAATGCCAAATGGTGATCAGTGATGAGCTCTAAATTCACTTGATCTTCTGCAAATGTCTTCCTGGGTACACTGGATTTTTGATGCTTAGCATCACAAGTGGCAATATTGAAAAAGTCCAATACTCGCAGGAGAAAACACTTGCTGAAAACCAGGAGAGTTTATTGCATTAAAAACTTGACTGCTTTCAGGACGACTCACACAGACAGTCCACAACCATAAGCACTTGAACAAGTGGTCTGCAGGAACCCACAGAGACACAGCATGCCATTTTAAAGCCTTTACTTCAGATATGGTGAGAATCTAAGCAGAAATACTGCGGACTTGTAACAACTTAAAAAACAGTCAGAATTAGGCAAGGAAGGATCTGTAAGAGCTCTCCCACGTCATAGATTTGGCGAGGAAGAAAACATGTCAGTGCTCCGTGAATAAAGTTAAAAAGCCCTGCTGGGCAAAGAGAAGATGAGTAGTGGAAAAATCAGGCTGAGAAGGATGGAAGTAAAAATAAGGAGCACGTACAGCTCTCAACAAGTGTTAACTCCACAATGAGTGGACACACGAGGCATGACTACAGTGGGGAAATCAAGAACTGTGAAACTATTTCATACGGAGGTCAATACACTGGGAACATCACAAAGCAGATTTAAGTTAACAAGACAGAGAGTATAGAAACTCAAGCAGACAGAGCCTGATAGTCAGAGAACTTTCGGGCTGTAATACAAGGTGGAGTTCCATAATCTCAGCTGCGGATCTGATAAGAAGAATTGAATGAAGACAGGAGACTTGAAACTTTGGTTGGGAAACGTAAGGAAAAGCACAAGCATTATGTATTAGGCAGAGAAAAGTATGAAATCAGACTTCCTGGTCATGAGAAGGCAGAAGACCCATGTAACTGCAAAAAAAAATTTAAAAACAGACTACAGCATTTGATAGACTTAAAAGCTTTAAATAGGAAGTGCTACTCCTTCGTCTTCACCTTTCAGCGATCTGAAAGCTTGTAAATTCAAATAAACCTGTTGGACTATAACCTGATATCGTCTGACTTCTGACTTTGTCCCCGCCAGTCCAACACTGGCACCTCCACATCACCGTCTTTAAGTAGAAGAGAATGAGCATTTTATACTACATAGATTAAAGTCTTCAAAACAAGGAAATAGAATGATGTTTTATATTTACAGTAATCAAAAAAACTCTTTCAGGTAAAGAGATTACAGCAGCATTGAGATACTGCAGAATTTAAAAGCTTTAAAGTAAAAATTTTTTAAAATCACATTTGAAAGTTATTGCTGGAGAAAACATATTACCTACAAGATTTAACATCAGACTTTGGTAAACTAAAACAGAGGGACACAAGATTGGACTTTTCTCAGAGAAAAAAGATCTTCAGATATAAAATTACTTCAAACTTAATTACTAAATCTCAGGCTAAACAAATACATATACTACTGTCTTCAACAGGACCTCTGTCTGATGTTGTAAATCACCAAAACATTATCATATTATACTTTTGAAGAGGTTAACCAGCTTCTGACAATTACTTCAATCTCATAACAAATAAAATTCTTAAAAGTGCAAGATTTATTGAGAGTTCAACATCCAAGGAAATCCATAAATTCATTAGTAATCTCAACAGGATAGTGTAAAACTGTGACCCTGAAATCACAAAACAAGACTGACAAAATTATTTAACAATAAAAACAAAGAACTGCGGATGCTGGAAATCTGAAACAAACTAAATTCCTAAAGAAGCTCAGAAGGTCTGGCAGTATCTGTGGACAGAAAGCACAGTTAATGGGTTGGGTATAGTGACAATCTTTCAGATTGTGGTTGGGAAAACTTAAAAAAAGGTCTTGAGAGGAGTAACTGGACTCTAAACATTGCTGGCAGACTTGCTGAGTTTCTCCATCAATTGCTTAAGACAAAATCATTTTTTGGAAACACTAAGGAGTCTTTGTCGGATTTAATGCAGTCCAAAGAAGATTGAACTTTGGCAAAAGCTATTCAGATTGTGATGGAAGCAGAAACCTGGTAGAATTTGATTTGATTTATTGTTGTCACATGTATCTAAGTGCAGTGAGCAGTTTTGTTTTGTGTGCAGTACAGGCAGATCACAGGCATTTAGACAGAGTAAAGTATACAAGGTGACAGCTGCACAGGAGTGCACAAAAACAAGGTCAACATTAAATTTAAAATTACTAAGGAGAATTGAAGTTTAAAAGTGTGGATTTGACCTAAGAAATAAGAATAAGATCTGCTGTAGTGAGCTCGCAAAGAGTCACTTGGTGTTGGCACCACCTTGGAGAAAAATCTGGAGAGGACAAGCTTATCAAAAGGAGAGCAACAGTGCTTCATAAAGATCACCACTCTCAAGATAAATGCAACAAACCAACATAAGGAGTAGGCCAAACAGCATACCAAGAGAAACAAAATAAGCTTCCAAAGCATAAGCAATATCCAGTTATTATGAAAAAAATGCTTTATCTGTAAAACTATAGGTCACTGCCAGAGGACATGCAGAAGTAAAACACAGTTTCAGACTAGGGAAAAAAGTCAAATGTTTACAAAGATGTGATAGAACTGCCATCATCAAAAGAGATGCCCAATACATTTCTAGGGGAAATTGGTGCTCCAACTGACTTGAGTTTGACAGGAGCTGTTTACATCATTGGACATTATTTTTAAGCTGGATACAGGTGCAAGTGTCACTGTTTTCTCAGATCAAAAACCAGGCTCAGGGAACCAAACATTTTACCTGAGAATGGTAAACTGGTCCAGGTGACATAACTTTCAAGGTTAAAAGATATATTATAAGAAACTCTGCAATACAATCAGCATAAGAGCATTGGGAATGTATATGTGATCTCAATGTTGAGTATTCATTTTTCAGCATCCACACCTGTCTAGATCTTAGCATCTTTGAGAAGGCAAGTATTCAAGTATTTCCAAGAGACAGCAAACAGGTCAAGAGAAACTATGTTTTACCAAGTCTATTCAAGGACAAAGAAGTGAGAGAATAACTGGAACAAAACCAATTGCTGGCAAAAACTCAGTAGGTCTGGCAGCATCTATGGGAAGAAAGCAGTGTTAACGTTTCAAGTCCAGTGACTCTTCTTCAGACCAGAATAACTGGTTCACCAACAAATTGTTGTCAGGGGCAAGTGGTAGAAGTTTCTTTGGATTTCTTAGACTTATAGCAGAGCCCAAAAGAAAAAACGATCTATTGAGATGACCTATATTAGTTTAGGGGAATTGTTTAATGCTGTCAACAAAGAAGGAAATCTGTGCACATCAAGGAAAGTCAGAAATATTTTCTATTTCTATCATTGCTGAAGAATCTTCAGGTGACAGAAAACAGCAGAATGTGAGCAGAAGCAAATAATGCCAACAGAAATGAGCATTATGACCCTTTGAGCTCATTAAGGTATCGTGAATTGAAGAAATTCAGACACAAAACCATTTGCAGAACAAATCACTCCAACAGATTTAAATGTGTTGCCTCATTAGCTGACATCAAAAGCTCAAGAGAAATAATTCATTTTTTGTCTTCCAAAGCAACATTATCTTACTGTCACTGAAACTTCTAAGTTAAGGAGCTACTCCCCAGTACCAAGACTGAGGGTTGAAAGGTGACTGGTAGAATAGCAAGAGGGCAAATGAGGATATCCAATCTAATCAGGCTGAAGTAAAGAATTTCCGTTCTTCAACACAGCTAATTTAGAATATTACACAAAATGGAGAATAGCTACATACAATTATGAAAGCCATGCAAACATCCACAGATACTGCACACAGACACACTGAACCTACCTGGTTCAGAAATTGAGGATATTGCAAAGAAGAAAGTTCTTGTTTTCACGTGTCCATTCAAATATAAGCATTTTTCTTTATTTTTAAATTTGATAAAATGTTTTAATTCCTATAAAGTTGCCTCTCTGGAACTGAAAATTTACTTCATTTTGTTTTATTGTTCATTTTAAAACATTAATAATATATCTCTTTGACTGCCTTTTATCTCCATCAATCCTATCTATTTTTCCCTCTCTTTATTTTAGTTTCTGAGCAATATTTAATTGGATTAAATAACCCAACTCCAAGTGATTCTTTAATCTGACTATCTGAGTGATCATATTGCTAACACTGTTCACACTGTTGATAACTCCCACGTTCACTGTAGTGGAGCCACACTGAAGCAAGAACCTGATAACACTAAGTTGTCATGCGAAATCCCACAGAATATTTCAAGTGGCTCTACGAATGATGAGTGCCTTTGCTGCTGACCATAAAATCAATGCATTATCTGCGCAAGTACATTGAATTTCTCCAATTACAAGTGGAAAATAAGGATCATTAATGCTGGATAAACAACTTGAGTATAATGGTGCACGCCAGGATTATTGTGTAACAGCCAGCAGTTTGAGGCAAGGAGGGGATACCCCTGTGAGGTGTAAAACACAAGACTCAGCTTTTTGAAAATGACAGCTACCCTTCCAACTCTTCGCACATTTCAAGAAATTGCTGTACTTGCACATTAACTGGCAATTAAGCTCAAACCAGAACACCACGTTACAGACGGCACGTTATGGAGCTCTATTACTGAAGAGATTCACATTTCTACAATAACAATCAACCACTCCAGTCAGAAAGCAGAAGGTAAACTGCAAACTTTCACTATTAGAAGTAGTAATTGAGATTTTTTAAAAAAGTTTAATCTTGTTTTCTTAATTTTCAAATTTGAATCCTGGTTTTTTCCCCCCACTTTCTTGTCTCATTTTCTCTCTTGATTAGCCTTCCTTTCCATTCTTTTATTTTGCTTTCTGTACCCAACTTGACACATTGACCCTCTTTCCTTCTCCATAATTCTTTCATTTTCTTTTCAATCCTCCAATCTCAGTGAGTGTGGGAGACAGCCCGTTGATTCAGATGTTCACATCAATATTCAATGTCCATTGCCCTCCCTGAATCACGATCACTGCTCCTGGTAAACTGCCCATGGTAGTTAAGATGGGATTGTGGCAACCTTCTGCACAATCTCTGTCTCACTCAGTCACACAAAAAGAATGTCGCAAAGTGCCACATATCAAAAAAGATAGTTGCATACAACAGAAATTTTACAGCCAAAATCAGCTTAACTGTAGCGCACTTCCAGCAATTCACTTCAACACGTGTGGAATGAACCTCTGAGGAAGTGGTGGATGTTACAATGTTTAAAACATTGTTGGGTAAAAACATGAAGGAAAAGGTTGGGAGGGATATGGACCAGGAGCAGGCAGGTGCGACTAGTCTAGTTTGGGATTACGTTCAGCATGGACTGGTTGGACCAAAGGGTCTGTTTCCGTGCCGTATGACTATATAATAGGTTGATTGAAAAATTAAGGGCATAACTGAACCAAAGGGAAAAACAAGCAAAACAAGAGCAAACAACATGGCCTGTCAAGCTTCTACCACCATTCAATGCAATTTTTGGCTGATCTTTGTCTTTAATTCCATGTTCCCACCTGTTCTCAATATCCCTTCAATCCCTGAGACGTCTGAACTACTTTCTCAGCCTTAAGTTATTCAATGATCTACAATGCATTGAGGAAACAATTCTAAATGACTCTCAATCACTCAAATGAAGAAATTTCTCAGCTCAATCATAAATAATTTGCAGCTTATACTTATACTGAGCCTGATACACTAGACTTCCGAATCAAAGGAAACTTCTCTGTGCCTAACTTGCTAAGGTGTTTCAGAATCTTATTCGTATCAATATTCCTTGCTTCATTTTTCTCAAAAGCAAAGTTTTTGGGCTCAATTTACTCCGTTTCTCATCATAAGGCATATCCTTCAACCCAGGTGTATAGCCTTCCTAAAACATGGAGACCAGAATAGCACATAGTATTTCAGATGTAATTTTACCATAGCCCTATACAATTATAGCAAGACTTCTCTTCCCATAAACTAGTTCTCTGGCAATCAAGGCCAATATGTAACATGCCTCTCTGACACCCTGCTCTGAAAACCTTCAGCCGATGCTTAAAATGACTCATTACCTTTTTAGAGCTATAGTGATTTGCAAAGTTCCTCAGATACGCACGCAGAGGAAAAGCTAAATTCACCATCAAAAACCAAGTGTTCCTAACAGACTCAAGTTACAATAACAAAGAAGAATGGAAGGGAACACCAAAATTTAGACGGATTTACAATCTATTCCAATTAACGTGTCACTTCTTTGGCACAAAACAAACTAATTATCCAATACCTAATTAGCCAACGTGGTTACAAAGAAGTTTAAACCATCCAATCATTTGATTGGACTCACTTCAAGAGAAGACAGCACCTACATGTCATGCTCAGAGTTCAGATGGAAAATTTTTTTTAAAAAAAGCTTTTTACTAATTCAGATTTCCTCCAAGAATCATTCATGCTTGCTAAACTTCCATGAGTCACAGGACTTGAATCTGAATGAGTGTTATGAGCACTTTGGTTGTTCACCAGGCGTAACGAAGTGTAGATACCATTCTGCTATAAAAATGGTGGACAGAATTTGAAGAAACAATTCAAAAGGTTCAACAAAAAGTAGAGGAGAGAGTGAGGACTGGAGAGCAGATGCTGGAGATTAGAGTCAAGATTAGAGTGGTGCTGGAAAAGCACAGCAGGTCAGGGCAGCATCTGAGGAGAATCACTACTGAGAAGAAGCAGACTCTACCACAGCCATATCTCCTTCCTCAGAGTTCTCCTCCTCTCTCTACAAGGATCTCTGTGAGTCTCTCTCTCTCACTGCAGACCCCAGGTCATCTCCTCTGCCCTAAAACTCTTCAGCCACATCCTGAAGCAGACTCGCACCATAGCCAATCTCCTTCCTCAGCCTTCAACACCTCCCCCAGCCCCACCCCACCCCTTCCCATTTTTCTCTCCAACCCCCTTGGCTCACAAGCCTCATTCCTGATGAAGGGCTTTTGTTCGAAACGTCAAATCTCCTGCCCCTCGGATGCTGCCTGACCTGCTGTGCTTTTCCAGCACCACACTCACGACTCAATAAAAGTACAGTGCATAGAATAACTCAGAGAGAAAGATCCAAATAATGGCTTTCTAAGGAGGCTAAGGATACCATTAATTTGGAGGACTGCAGTATTTTCACAAGCAATTAATGAATGCTAAAAGTTAATTAAAAAGAATAAACCAGCCGTGCAATGTAACAGAAAAATCAAAGAGTGAGGAAATGAGACATTGAACAGAGTTTGTCGCTGTCTTCACTGTAGCAGGTATAAATTACACAATAGAAATAGAAGATGATATAAGACGAATAAGAGTGAGAAAAGTGAGAAATAAATATCAGCAGAGCCACTCGAGGCTCTAGGAACTAAAATCTAATAAATCCAGAGGATCCTGAAAGAAACAGTTGCAGAGGTGATGGATGCACAGGCTATGATCTTACAAAATTCCCTCGATTCTACAATGTCCAGCCGACTGGAAGGGGTGAATGAGAAAACAAGAAAAATACACACCAAGTAAGTCTGACCCCAGTCATTAAGGAAGTGCTAGAATCTATTATTAAGGAAATCCTAACAACGCACTTACAAAACCATAGCATGAAATCAATGTGGATTTATGTAAGGAAAATAGTATTTGAAAAAACTCAGCCTCTAACTAGTATAATAAATAAATAGGAACCAGTAGATGTAGAACATTTGGATTTCCAAAATACATTCAATAAGTTGCCATACAAAACATTAATACATCAGATAATAGCTTATGGAACTGGGAGTCATATTTAGCATGGATAGAGGATTAAATAACTGCCAGGATGCGCAGAATAGTTTAGGGTGTAGGTTTGCTCGCAGTCCGCAGATTCCTCAAGAAGAAACCATGACAAGCAGTAACCCTAACCACCTTACCATACATCAAAGAAGTTTCAGAAATGACAGCCAGACTACTAAGACCCCTCGGAATCCTAGTAGCACACAAACCCACCAACACCCTCAAACAAAAACTAACAAACTTAAAAGACCCAGTACATCCCATGGACAAAATCAACTTCGTCTACAAAATTCCATGCAAGGACGCCACAAACACTACATAGGACAAACAGGAAGAAAGTTAGCCACCAGGATACACGAACACCAGCTAGCCACAAAAAGACACGACCCTCTCTCCCTCGTAGCCCTACACACGGAGGAAAAAAAAAGCACCATTGCGACTGGGACAACACTTCTATCCTGAGACAGGCTAAGCAAAGGCATACCAGAGAACTCCTCGAGGCCTGGCACTCCAATCACAATGCCACAAACAAACACATAGATCTAGATACCATCCATCAACCCCTCAGAAAATGAACAGGAAATGACATCACCACAAACCCCAGGAATCCCATCCAGGAAAAAGATATAAATAGAAAGCAGGAGACAACAGCTTCGCTTCACTTGGAGGTCGCCACTGATGATGTTACCTAGCCAGGTAATGAAACGTCTGGATATCAAACCTACAGCTCAGTGAGCAAACCTACACCCTAAACCTCAACCTGAGCTACAAACCTTCACAAACCTTGCAGAATAGTGGATAAAAATGTTTATTCCATTTGGCAGACTATGATTATTACAATGCTGCAATGATCAATGCTAGAATCTCAGTTATTTACAAGTTGTATGCATGCCTTTTAGACAAATGATCCCAAGAGTAACGTAGCTTGCTTTGCTGACATTGGAAAGCTAGATGGGAATGTAAGCTATGAGGAGGACGCATAGTTTCATAATAATAGGAGTAGGCTGTTTGGTCCATCAAGCCTGTTCCACCATTCTTTAAGATCATGGCTGATCTATCCATCATCCCAGCTCCTCCTACCTGCCTTATCCCCATAACCCTCAATTCCCCTACCATGCAAAAACACATCCAACTGTGTCTTGAATGTATTTAATGAAGCTACCTCTACTGCTTCCTTGGGCAGAGAATTCCATAGATTCACTATTCTCTGGGAAAAGCATTCCTCCTCATCTCTGTCCTAAATCTACTCCCCTTTATCTTGAAGCCATGTCCTCTAGTCCTAGTCTTACCCACCAGCAGAAACGGCTTGCCTGCCTCTATCTTATCTATCCCTTTTGTAATTTTACACGTTTCTATAAGATCCCCTCTCATTCTTCTAAATTCTAGCGAGTACAGTCCCAGATAGCTGAACCACTCCTCATCGGTTAACCCTCTCACCTCCAGAATCAATCTGGTGAATCTCCTCTGCATCGTCTCCAAGCAAGTATATCCTTCCTCAAGTAAGGAGACCACAACTGCGCACGATACTCCAGATCCGGCCTCGCCAACACCCTATACAATTGCAGCAGAACCTCCCTGCTCTTAAATTCAATCCCTCTAGCAATGAAGCCGATTAGATTAGATTAGTTTCCCTACTGTGTGGAAACAGGCCCTTCGGCTGAACCAGTCCACACTGACCCTCGGAAGAGTAACCCACCCAGACCCACTTCCCTCTGACTAATGCACCTAGCACTATGGGCAATTGAGCATGACCAATTCACCTGACCCGCATATCTGTGTGACTGTGGGAGGCAGCCGGAGCACCCAGAGGAAACCCACGCAGACACAGGGAGAATGCGCAAACTCCACACAAATGCCCAAGGCTGGAATCGAAACTAGGACCCTGGTGCTGTGAGGCAGCAATGCTAACCATTGAACCACTGTGCCGCCACGATATTTAGTTTAAAATCAGTTATAGTCAACAGGTTTATTTGGAAGCACTAGCTTTCGGAGTATTGCTCTTCATCAGGTGTTATTTAGTTTACTTTCCTGATTACCTGTTGCAACGTTTAGCAATTCATGTACGAGCACTACAGCATACTGCAAAATTTTACCATTTAAATAATATTTTGACCTATTGCTTTTACTTCCGAAGTGGATAACCTCACATTAACCAACATGGTACTCCATTGGCCAGACCCTTGCCCACTCACTTAGCCTATTCGAGTCTGCCTACAGACGCTCCACATCCTCTAAACAGACACAAGGAGGCTTCAAAGAAATATAGACAGGTTAAAATGAGTGGGTTAACAACATGGCACGAGGAGAATAATGAGGGGAAGTCTGAAGTTATTCACTTTGATTTTCAAAGTAGAAATGCAGCATTTTTTTAAAAGCACAAAATGTCAATGTTTCTAAAAGGAAAGCATACTCGTACAACAAACATTAAAGTTAATGTGCAGAGACAGGCAAAAAAGTGGGAAAACAAATTGAAATATTGTGGGACCAGACTACGAGAATAAAGAAGTTTGCACTATTGCACATAACGTTGGTGAAGCCACACCTGGGACACTGTCTCCACATTTACTTGCATGTTCCATACTTGTACTCAAGGCAGTAAATGAAAAATATAATAGATTAGTCCTCAGGATGAGGGGCGTCTCCTAGGATGAGAGGCTGAGCAAATTGGATCTATAGTCTCTACCATTCAGAAGAATGCAGGTTAATCTCATTGAAACATTCATGAAGGGAATGAAGAGCTTTGTCTTAGGCACAGTGAGTCTAAAACAAGCAGGCAGATTTTCAGGATAACAGGATGTTCATTTAGGACTGGGATTAGGAGTAATTTCTTCACCCCAAGGGAGGTAGTTTTTTTTTTAATTAATTTTCTACCTGAGGGTACCGGATGCACCATGCTTGAATAGATACAAGGCTGAGATAGAAAGATTTTGAGCCCTCAGGGCATCACAGGATATGGGGCACAGGTAGAAAGGTGGAGTTGAAGCCCGAGATCATTCATGATCAGGGGATATACGGTTTTCTCTTGCTCCAAATTCCTTCTTCTTGAAATCATCAACATACACTAACTTTCTTTAATTTATTTACAGGACACAGACACCGCTAGCCAGGTCAACATTTCTTACCCATCCAATTATCCTGAGAAGGTGGTGCTGAGCCACCATCTGTTGCAACTGGAAAAGGTTTGATATAACTGAGCATTCCCAGTCCAGGACAGACAGCAGCCAAGTGTCAATTACTTCAGTATATTATCAAAATCATAGTGATTATACCAGAGGTTTCCTTTCTTACTAGGCATGAGTGAATTAGTTCTTCTTTTGACTGACAGTTTAACCTTCACTTTTACTGATGCCAGCTTTTTATATCTTTAGAACGGATTTCAAATTCTGGAATTGCAATTCAGAGATTTAAACTCATGTTTTCTACATTATTAGTCTGGGTGTATAACCGCAACATGTGTATGTTTCACAATATGCTTTCAAACCGTATATGTTTTCAAATTCCAACTTCCTCACCTCGAGTAACATTCACTACCACCCCTAGTATCTCAGCTATTGTCTTTTAACCATTTCTATTCAATATAATTTACATAAATTGTATTTGGAGAAAGCATCTTAAGATAAATTTGAAATGAAAGAATCTTTAAATCATGTTGTCGGATTCCCGTTGTAATTCACACAGTTTGACTTTATCACACATTTACCATTCCACTTTAGTAAAATTATTGGGAGAATGATGCAACAATATTATCATTTCATATTTATCAACTACCCCACCGACACCTTCTACCCTTTCATCGTTGCAAAATAAAGTAATAGTTGAAGGTGTAATGATAAATGTTGTTTCTCAATATTTCATGCCACTCATCACTGCACAGTTAATCATGTAAGTGGTATGAGTATCCAGAAAGTGATCTATTTGAACAGCTTGTTTCTCATCAATACAGGTATTTCTTTACCAAAAATATTTTTTAAATAGTCAGATTGCATGCTGTAGACATCTTATTTGAATTATTATAGATGCTGCAACTGAACTTAGATCTCAGTTGTGATAAGCTTATTAGAATAGTTCACTCAAATCTAAATCAAGTCTTCGTTTTACATCTTCCACCTAGCAATACTGAGATATAAGTTTAGAGTGATGCTGGAAAAGCACAGCAGGTCAGGCAGCATCTAAGGAGCAGGAAATTCGATGTTTCAGGCAAAAGCTCTTCATCAGGAATGAGGAAGGGCTTTTCTCAGAATCGTCAATTTTCCTGCTCCTCATATGCTGCCTGACCTGCTGTGCTTTTCCAGCATCACTCTAATCTTGACTCTGATCTCCAGCATCTGCAGTCCTCACTTTCGCGCAATACTGAGATGCAACTCCAGTCATCTACAGCTCCATCTCTGCAGAAAATTATCATGTAACATACTTATAACTTATTGTACCCAATTGACCCAGCTATTTCTCTCTGTACATGAAGTAATTAAGTGGCAATAACTTAAAATTTTGGCAAGTTATGAAGCAAAACAATCACAACGTACTTTGAGATCAAATTAGCAAAAGTGGAATTTCTAAGCTGGCCATTTGTTGAGATTCTGAAATATTAAAAAGGTTCATCAATCCTGATTTGTAATTATTTAAAACTAGCAAATGTGCAAGGTCTTTTAAATAAAATTCCTTCCACTTCTTCATTAACCACAATGAACAATGCATTGTCCAGCTTCTCCAGTCTGCAAATTACCAGACAACGAACCTTCTTTGTCATGAAATAAACAGACAGAATTTGAGAGACTGGTAATAGATAGTACTCATACCACCAC
The DNA here is from genome assembly GCF_020745735.1 of Hemiscyllium ocellatum. NCBI lineage: Eukaryota > Metazoa > Chordata > Chondrichthyes > Orectolobiformes > Hemiscylliidae > Hemiscyllium > Hemiscyllium ocellatum. Next base: position 55,163,680 of record NC_083419.1, read on the forward strand.
CATGCCTGACCCAGGACAATGTGAATCAAGACTAGAGTGGTGCTGGAAAAGCACAGCAGGTCAGGCAGCATCCGACAAGCAGGAAAATTGACGTTTCGGGCAGGAGCCCTTCATCAGGAGCCCATTCCTGATGAAGGACATTTGCCCGAAATGTTGATTTTCCTGCTCCTCGGATGCTGCCTGACCTGCTGTGCTTTTCCAGCACCACTCTAGTCTTGACTCTAATCTCCAGCAACTGCAGTCCTCACTTTCGCCCAGAACAATGTGAGACAATCTACCTCACACAGATACAAAATGTTCAAGATGATAAGGAGTAAAGGAAAGATGAGTGATTCCCCTGTACGTTTAGAAAATCACATTAGCATTGCAAAAAAAACACATGATACAAAAGTGGTCCACAAAAGCAGAGTCAGAATAGCAGGCCAGTTTTTGAAAACACCACTCAGACCAAAATAAGGAGAAAAGGCTATCCTTGTACAACATTGTTCAAGGAAACAGCAATAAGTGGAAAATAAAAATTATGGGGCCATTTAGCTCATCTAACATAAAGCCAGGAATGAAGACATCAACTTCATATTAACCAGCATCTGAGGAGCAGAAGAATCGACATTTCGGGCATAAGCCTTTCATCAGGAATGATGAATCAATCCTGATGAAGGGTTTACACCCAAAACGTCGATTCTTCTGTTCCTCAGATGCTGCCTGACCTGCTGTGCCTTTCCATCAACACACTCTCGATCTGATCTCCAGCATCTGCAGTCCTCACTTTCTCTATATAAGCCAGGAACGACTAAACTTGTCAGCTGCATCAGGATGAGGATCAGCAGTCTTCCAGGTAGACTTTCTTCAGTGGACTGGGGATAATTTAGGCTGACACAATATAGCATAGGTTGCAGGACACTATTCGACAATAAATTTTCAATTCTTCTGCTTCAAACAAAAAAATGTTGCCAAGTCATGAAGCAAAACATTCACAACTTGCTTTGAGGTCAAATTAGCATTAGTGAAATTTCTAAGCTAGCCATTTGTTCAGAGCCTGAAATATTCAAAGGTTAATCAATACTGAATTGTAATTATTTAAAACTGACAGGTGTGCAAGATTCTTTTAAATAAAACTCCTTCCACTTATTCATTAGTCACAGAAATTTGACGTCTTTAAATGCCAGGAAAGCCAAGTATAACGCTTCTAAAACTCATAAACAGGATAAAAAAAGCTGAGTTACAGAAAAAGGTTCAGGATGACTACTGCTTAATACATCTGCGGAAACTGTAGTTATTACAGCATTGGTAAGTTACCCTGATTAAAGTGATGAGAGTTTTGAAGTAAAGGAGTCTCTTGTATTTGATTATATCAAGGTAAACCCCAGCATGGATCTTACCAATGAACAAAAATGAAATATTCCTGATGTATTTTTAAGTAAATGGCTATCACTTTATTTATTGTTCAATTGTTAGCCACTTTGAGCTGTGGGTCATTTTCTGCTTTATAACCGCTACCAAAATGAGGAAAGCAACCGCGTTGTCGATTTGTTAAGCAAAATCCTGACTCAGAAAGCGTGCACGTTCCTCCCTTCACTATCTTGACTATTAAAACTGATGAGTGCAGAGATACCGGGTCAACTATCCGTGCTGTAGAATAAAGATGAAACAAAAACAAGCAGAGTAACCTCACTCTGGGCTCATGTCCATGTGCTTGCCAAGAACCATCGCTTTCCGCTCTCTCTCTCTCTCTCGGCACGTTTCTTTCCGAATGCGATGTTAATAGGACGCAGATTCCCTCCACTTACAGGGACAGTGCTATCCCTGGGACTTCACTCCCTGTCACAGGGGGAATAACCAGGGCCGCCTTACTGCAGACGCTGGTGTCAGCCAGCGTGGTTCTACGTTAAAGTTTAGCGTGGTGCTGTTTACACATGTCCTGTAGCTCTCTGCCTACACAGAGAGTAACTGCAGCCCGTGTGTGCATTTTACCCGCTGTGTATATAGGTAAAGCTGATCCAGTTTCAGCTGTAATTTCCAAGCACAGTGCATGTTTTGTACTGATTCAATCCTTCCCCTTCCCGAGTCCCTACTGACTGATTAGCACCAATCCCCAGTTAGGACTCAGCGCAGTTAGCCTTGCACTGGATATCCACTAACTTTTTTTCTCTCTCTCTTTGCAAACACTTCCCGTTGCACATATTCCTTTTCGTCATTTGCACAGTATTTTCCCTTTTCCTTTGTGTCTCAGGCTCGTCGGCGAACGCGGGTCTTTAACCAGGCTTCTGGGAAACAATAAAAGCGAAACCGAGAGCTCATCCCCACCCTCCACCCCACACACACTCCTGCAATATTGTGGGACTCACCCGCCTGGGTTCCTGTCTTAAGCAGCCGCTTTCCAAGCGGGGGAGGGAGGGGGGTGGAAAGGGAACCCGGAAGCGATCAGTTCATTCAGAGTCAGACACGTGTTTTTGCAGTAAGAGGAGGGAGCTGAGATGTGAGAGCTGTCTGAAACTGCATGGGAGAGACACAGAGTGTGCTAAATTATTCTGTAGAGTCAGAAGTGCTCTGAATTACTGCACTGGAGAGACACAGAGTGTGCTAAATTATTCTGTAGAGACAGAACTGCTCTGAATTACTGCACTGGAGAGACACAGTGTGCTAAATTATTCTGGAGAGTTGAAACTGCTCTGAATTACTGCACTGGAAAGACACACTGCTAAATTATTCTGTAGAGACAGAAGTGCTCTGAATTACTGCACTGGAGAGACACAGAGTGTGCTAAATTATTCTGTAGAGACAGAACTGCTCTGAATTACTGCACTGGAGAGACACAGTGTGCTAAATTATTCTGGAGAGTTGAAACTGCTCTGAATTACTGCACTGGAAAGACACACTGCTAAATTATTCTGTAGAGACAGAAGTGCTCTGAATTACTGCGCTGGAGACAGCGTGCTAAATGATTATGTAAAGACAGAACTATGATTTACTGCACTGGAGAGGCAGGGAACGTACTAATTGTCTCTGTAAACGGACAGAAAAAATGCTCTGAATTACTACACTGCAGAGACAAACTGTGTTAAAGTACTCTGCAAATGGAGACCCGGAGCTGTACTAGCCTGCAATGCAGTAGGGTGACTGTACAGAGCTCGGATCCTAATGTGCAATGGGGAGACTGACCTATTCTAAACTGAAAGACTATTAAAATAAAACAAAGTGCAGATCTGAAACAAACAAAAACAGAAATTGCTGGAGTAACAGATGGCCTGGCATCATTCATGGAAAAAAAAGGTTAATGTTTTGAGTCCAGTAATCCTTCTTTTCAGAACGGCGTTCTAATGAACGTTAGACTCGGTATTTAAACACTAACCCGTTTCTCTCTTCACAGATGATTCCAGACCTGCTGAGTTTCTCCAACAATTCCTGTTTTTGCTCATGAAGATTGCTTTTCTGTATTTTTGGATTGAGGATCTGGAGGAGAACGGTTTTAAATAATCTTAAGAGCAAGCAACCTGGTACTCATTATAGGTAGTGTTTACACAGTTTACCCTTTATCATTTACACTATACCTCCTGCAAATAATTGACAGGATCTGAAGCAGGGAGGTTCCAAGAAGCCACATTTTGATCAGCAAAGAGATCATCTTCAAGAGTGGTGTTGGAAAAGCACAGCAGGTCAGGCAACATTCAAGGAGCAGGAGAATCAATGTTTTGGGCAAGAACCTTTCATCAGGAATGATGATCATCTGGAATCCTGATGCGATCATCAGGAATGATTGGCCAAAAAGATCATCTTGTCAACCATAGCAGACAGGGACTGCTGAACTGCCTGACTATGTTTTCTCTTTGCCCTGAACACCTGTGTTTCTTTGTGTCTATATGTTTGTGTGAAGATGGTGAGTTTAAAAGGGGGTTTAGAGTTTTAACTAGTAGTTATATGTCAACAGCCAATAATGCAGACCTCACTTTTTACTCTAACCGTAACTAGAGTTAATTTATTTGTGATAAGTGGACATTCTTGTTTGGTACAGACACCTTGTCCATGCTTTCCAGCAATCTGGGTCTAAAAGACAGCTACATTGGGGAAGTCTCCATACTTTAGAGAATCTTTAACCTTTGTGACAACTTAGAATAATGGTGTTTGATTTTTAGCATGCTACCCCAATTAATTATAACACCCTGCCAAGACCTGGTATAGCCTACTCTACAATGAAGAAACAGAGCGCATTTCCAACCTCTTGAGCAGTGGGGAAATTGACAGCAGCTCTGACCAACTGTGCGATAGCTAGACAACTGCTCTGACCTGTGCAATAGGGAGGCAAAGAGCTATTCTAACCTACTTTGCAATGGGAGACATGGAGTTGCGTTAACCTACTCTGTATTGTGGAGATAGAGAGCTACTCTAACTTACTCTGTGCTTGGGAGACAGAGAGCTACTGTAACCTACTCTCTGCTGGGGAGACAGAGAGCTACTGTAACCTACTCTACTGGGGAGACAGAGAGCCACTCTAACCTACTCTGTACTGGGGAGACAGAGAGCTACTGTAACTTACTCTGTATTGTGGAGACAGAGAGCTACTGTAACCTACTTTGTATTGGGGAGACAGAGGGCCACTGTAACCTCCTCTGTATTGAGAGATGGAGAGTTCCATTAAGCTGATCTGAAGTGTTCCAATCAGAAACAGTAGGAAGAGACCCTTTGTAAATTGACCAGTATGAACAGGAGAAATATAAATGGTTGGGTTTTTTTTATCAGTTGCATTGATTCCTGGGCTGTCTTATAAGGAAAGATTGTTTAGCATAATGAAAGGTAATCTCACTGAAATATATACAATTTTCAGTGTGGATGCCGAGAGGCTGCTTTCCTTGATAAGAGAGTCTAGAACTTGAGATCATCTTCTCAAGACGAACACTCAGCCATTTTGCATTGAGATGAGAAGAATTCTTATTCATTGAGAATTGTAAATCACTGGAATATTTTTGCTGAAAGGACAATGGATGTTTAGTCAAATGAATAAAATTGAAGACTAACATTGTTAAGAGTTTTATGCGCTTAGAAATATAGGGACAGGGTGAGGAATTGGCGTCAGTGTTGAAGCTCAGCTGGGATTTTTAATGGGTGCAGGCTTAGAAGGTAAAATGACCTAATCGTGCTCCTATATCTTACATTCTGACTATGAATCATGGAATCTCAGAGCATTTGTGAAGATCATTTGATCCATTATGTCTGTACTGTCACTATAAAATAACTAATCAATTAGATCCACTCCACAGCTCTGCAACTTCTTTTCCTTTTCAGTATCTACCCAAATCTAAAAGCTTGAAATGATCTAGATTTTCCAAGGGTAATGACATGGATAACATTGCTCATGATACCATGGAATAAGTTGGATGGCAACCTCTAGAGTACTCAAATAAAAGCAAAATACTGCAGATGCTAGAAATCTGAAATAAAAACAGAAAGCGCTGGAGAAACGCAGAAGGCCTGACAACATCTTTGGAGACAGAAACAGCCGATGTTCCAAATGCAACACAACTCTTCTTCAGAACTTAAAGGAATGGAAATGGCAGTTGTTATACTGTTGACAGAGGCTGAGGAGGAGTGAGCAGACCAGATAGTAAGTTTGACCAGAGCAAAACACAAAACAGTTGCTAATGGTGATAAGGAAAAAAAAACTTTAAAGTAGGCATAAATTAATAGTTGTGCCCCTCAGTAAAAAAACATACTTATCCTGCCTGTTCAGAATAAAGTAGTGCAGGTACATGCAGAATATGATCAGAAATTATTCCTGTGAAATATTACCTTTAACTCTGAACGTTGAACAAATTTGGAGCCCCAATTTTGCAGAATTTATTAATATTGGAGACTTTAATTTTTTGTGCTTTTCTTATTCAGTCTCGATTAAATGAGATTGAAAACTGTCTTTAATGGCATGTTTATATTGCACTTTCATTAAATGATTATATCCGTTTATATTTTATAGTTGGGGTGGCAAGGTGGCTCAGTGGTTAGCACTGCTCCCTCACAGAACTAGGGACCTAAGTTCAGTTCCAGCCTTGGGTGACTGTCTGTATGGAGTTTACATATTCTCCCTTTATCTACGTGGGTTTCCTCCCAGTGCTCCAGTTTCCTCCCAAAATCAAAACATGTGCAGGTTGGGTGAATTGGCCATGCTAAATTGCGCATTGTGTTCAGGGATGTGTAGGTTAGGTGCATTGGTCAGGGGTGAATGTAGGATAATAGGATAGGGTGACTTACTCTTTTTGAATTGGTGTGAAATAGTTGGGCCAAAGGGTCTGTTTCCACACTGTAAGGATTCTATGATTCTAATTACACTCTGAAAGGTGTTGTGTAAGATGCTAGCTTTGAAAGGATTAATACTGAGGAATGCATTAAGTATCAACAATATGATCATGTCATAGAAACTTGGGCAGGGGGAATAGATTGACCCTATAGGACACCTTCATTGGCCAAGTATCAATGTTAGTGTATCAATGTATCTAGTTGCTATCATGCAAATAACTACATCTTGAGGGCTCTTGCGGTGCAGGGTTAATGTTCTTACCTCGAGGCCAGAAAGACCAATGTACCCCTCCTATGATGTGGTGTCTAGATCTCCTCACAGGAAGGATATCATTAGATTGGAAAGGTGCAGAATATATTTACAAGTATGTTACTGAGACTGGAGGGTTTATGTTAGAAAGAGAGGCTGGATAGGTGAGGACTTTTTTCACTGGAGAGTAGGAGGTTGAGAGGTGACCTTATAGGGTTTATAAAATCATAAGATACGCAGCAAAGGTCCTTTCCCAAGGGTCGGGGAGTTCAAAACCCGAAGGCATAATTTTAAGGTGAGAGGAGAAAGACTTAAAAGGGACTTGCGTGGCAATGTTTTCACGCAGAGGTAGTTCGTATAAACTGCCAGAAAAAGTGATAGATGCACTTGGACAGATACATGAATAAGAAAGGTTTAGAGGGATATAGGCTAAACAGAAGCAAATGGGACTAGTTTAGTTTTGGGAAACTTGGTTCCAAAGGTTGTTTCCATGCAGTATCATTCGATGAGTTAAAGTTGGGTCTAATCATGGTTTCATATAACTGCATCGTAACTTGCGCATCCTTGTACTCTGGTCGACTATATACAAAGGCCAGCTCTGTCTTCTTGATTATTTTCTCGTTTGATGTTTTAAAGATCTATGCACCTGAATCTCCAAATCTGTTGGACATTAACTATATTTAGCTTCACACCATCTAAAAAAACTCTCTGATCTATCTTCATTTTTGGACCATAATGGATAACCTCACACTGGCTTATATTTGACTCCATCTGCCATAGTGTTGCCTATTCACTTAGCCTACCAATGTCCCTTTGTAATTTTATGCTATCATCTGCACTGTCAACAATGCTGCCTAACTTTGTGTCTTCAGCAAATTTGAAAATATGACTTTCCCTGCCATTATTTGAGTCATTCATAACAAATGTGAATAATTCCGGCCTGAATACAGATCCTTGTGGGACACCCATGGTCACATCCTCCAATGTGAGTACCTACACAATATCCCCATTTTCTGCCTCCCACTACTCAACCAATTTCCCAGCTTTATCGGTAATATTTCCCTCAGTTCCATGGGCTTCTACCTTACTAACAGTCTCTTACATGGGACTTCATAAAATGCCTTCTGGAAGTCCGTAGAAACAATATTCATTGGCATTCCCCTCTCTACTGCCATAGTCACCTCTGCAAAAAATTCAATGAGATTTGTCAGGCATGGCCATGAATCCATGCTGGCTGTCACTGATTTACTGAAAAATTTCAAGGTGTTCAGTTCCTCCAAGGTACCCGAAAAAGACAGAAACTACAATTCATAGCAATCCAGCATTTAAAATGCAGAAAAGGTGGCAAAACTTTATTAAGATTACAGGCAGTGGGACTTGTTCAGGAAATATCTATAAAGCAATAGGGATTTCAACTGTGTCAACCAATGTTCTATAAAGTTGGAACAAGACTTCCTTGTTTTTGTATTTTATCTGAAAATGTGTTGCTGGTTAAAGCACAGCAGGTCAGGCAGCATCCAAGGAACAGGAAATTCGACGTTTCGGGCCAGAGCCCTTCATCAGGAATGTATTTTGTATTTTATGCCTTGGCTAATGAGGACAAGTATCCTGTATGCCTTCTTCATCACTGTCTACCTGTGCTGACACTTTCAGGGATCTATGGACTTGCATGCCAAGGTTTCTTTGTTCCTCTGCACTCCCCAGGGACCCACCACATTGTGAAAATCTTTCCTTATTAAGAGAGGAACACCTTCTAGCATCTGAGAGCAGGGGAGTGTGGGGAGAGCAAGTCCAACACAGAAAAGGTCAACCTTGTGAAGACTGTGAGCCCAGCACGGGTAAGCACTTAAAAAGGGCTACAATGATGAACGTTTAACTTTATTTCTTTACTTTTCTAATTTGTATCCAAAGTTTTGTACCTGGGTACCTTTGTACTGAAGATGGTACCAGGAATGGTGACGTGGTGCACTTTCACTGTGGTCCTGTATCCCTGTAGAGTCAGAGAGTCATAGAGATGTACAGCATGGAAACAGTCCTTGCAGTTCAACTCATTCATTACGACCAGATATCCCAACCCAATCAGTCCCACTTGCCAGCACCCGGCACATACCCCCCCAAAACCCTTCCTTTTAATATACCCATCCAAATGTCTTTTAAATATTGTAATTGTACTAGCCTCTACCACTTCCACCACTTCCTCTAGCAGCTCATTCCATACACTTATCACCGTCTGCATGAAAAAGTTGCCCCTTAGATCTCTTTTATATCTTTCCCCTCTCACCCTAAATCTATGTCCTCTAGTTCTGGACTCCCCCACCTGAGAGAAAAGACTTTGTCTATTTATCCTATTCATGCCCCTCATAATTTTGTAAACCTCTATAAGGTCACCCCTCAGCCTCCGACACTCCAGTGAAAACACCCCTAGCTTATTCAACCTCTCCCTGTAGCTCAAATCCTCCAACCCTGGTAACATCCTTGTAAATCTTTTCTGAACCCTTTCAAGTTTCACAACATCTTTCCGATAGGAAGGAGACCAGAATTGCACGCAATATTCCAACAGTGGCCTAACCAATGTCCTGTAGAGCCGCAACATGATCTCCCAACTCCTGTACTCGATACTCTGACCAATAAAGGAAAGCATGCCAAACACCTTCTTCACTATCCCATCTAGCTGTGACTCCATTTTCAAGGAGCTATGAACCTGCACTCCAAGGTCTCTTTGTTCAGCAACACTCCCTGGTTCCTTACCATTAAGTGTATAAGTCCTACAAAGATTTGCTTTCCCAAAATGCAGCACCTCGCATTTATCTAAATTAAACTCCATCTGCCACTTCTCAGCCCATTGGCCCATCTGATCAAGATCCCATTGTAATCTGAGGTAGCCTTCTTCACTGTCCATTTCACCTCCAACCTTGGCGTCATCTGCAAACTTACTAACTATACCTCTTATGCTCCCATCCAAATCATTTATATAATGATTTATATAATTATATTATTATATACTCATTTATATAATGAGTGCCACCGATCCTTGTGGCACTCCAATGGTCACAGGCTGCCAGCCTGAAAAATAAATCCCCACCACCACCCTCTGTCTTCTGCCTTTGAGCCAGTTCTGTATCCAAAAGTCTACATCTCCCTGTATTCCATGAAATCTCACCTTGCTAATCAGTACCCCACGGGGAACCTTGTCGCACGTCTTACTGAAGTCCATATAGATCACATCTACCGCTCTGCCCTCATCAATCCTCTTTGTTACTTCTTCAAAAGCTCAAGTTTGTGAGACATAATTTCCCATGCACAAAGCCATGTTGACTATCCCTAATCAGTCCTTGCCCTTCCAAATATATGTACATCCTGTCCCTCAGGATTCCCTCCAACAACCTGCCCACCACCAACGTCAGACTCACTGGTCTATAGTTCCCTTACCACCTTTCTTAGACAGTGGCACCAACCTCCAGTTTTCCGGCACCTCACCTATGACTATCGATGATACAGTTATGTTAGTAAGAGGCCCAGCAATGACTTCCTTAGCTTCCCAGAGTTCTAGGGTACACCTGATTAGGTCCTGGGGATTTATCCACTTTTATGAGTTTCAAGACATCCAGCACTTCCTCCTCTGTAATATGGGCATTTTTCAAGATGTCACCATCTATTTTGCCACTTTGTATCTTCCATTTCTACAGTAAATACCGATGCAAAATACTCGTTTAGTATCTCCCCCATTTTCTGCAGCTCCACACAAAGGCAGCCTTGGTAGTCTTTGAGGGGCCCCGTTCTTTCCCCAGTTAACCTTTTGTCCTTTGTACGTGACAATAAAATCTAATTTGAATTCCATTCTAATTTATTAGACCTCCAAAGATGCATCACCTCAACCTTATCAGGATTAAATTCTATCTGTTGTTGCTGTGCCCAATTTATCAGTGGATCAATATCTGACTGTAGCTTGAGACCATCCTCCTCACTATCAAAACCTATTTAATTATACTTTTTACATTCACATCCAAGCCATTAATGTACATAACAAACAAGGGTCCCAACATTGATCCTTGGGGTACATCTCTGGTCACAGGCTTCCAATCACAGAAACAACCCTCCACCATTACCCTTTGTCTCCTATTTGTAAGCCAGTTCTGAATCCAGTTGTCTTGAAGCCCATGTGCTCTTACCTTTTGGACCAGCCTTCCATGTGGAACCTTGTGAAAGGCTTTATTATAGTCCATGTAAAGCACATCAACTGCACTACCCTTACCAATATATTTTGTCACCTTCTCATAAAACCTTATAAAATTAATTAGACAAGATCTCCCTCCAACAAATCTGTGCTGACTATCCCTGAATGATTCCTGCCTTTCCAAGTATAGATTAAACATATCCCTCAGAAATGTTTGCAATTATTTTCCTACCACTCTCTGAGACTAACTGGTCTGTAATTACTTGGCTTTCCTTGCTGTCCTTCTTGAACAACGTAACCCACATTAGCTACCCTGCAGTCATCTGGTGCTTTACATAGGGCCAATGAAGTATTAAAAATCCCCGCCAAGGCACCAGCAATCTCCTCCCTTGCCTCCAATAGCAGCCTGGGATACATCTCATCAGGCCCTTGGGATTTCTGCACCTTCACGGCTGCTAAAGCATATAATACCTCCTACTTATTAATCTTAACATACCCTAGAACCATCCCAACCAAGACCAACCCTATAAGTAGAAACAGATTGTCTTTGAACAGGGTGCCACTGATAAGCTCTGTGAATAGGATAAGTGGACTGATCAATACAGGAAAGTTAAAACTAATTCAGAATTTAACTATTTAAGCAAACATAATATTGTTGTGTGGAGAGTGACCACTTGAATGGAATAGTTGTGTCAAATGGCCCATTTCATAGAATCCCCACAGTGTGGAAACAGGCCATTTGGCCCAACAAGTCATTTATAATCCTACAGAATCAAGTGTGCATTAGATTAACCTTTCAAGGGCACTTTGTTTTTCAACAATTGCTCATCGATTCACTTGTATATTTTTCACCAAGTAGAATAAATTTACCCAACGTTTCTGGGAAGGGGAGCAATAAGTTCGTGAGGTTGTAGCACAGTTTCCATTCCCACCTGAAGTCAGGTGACGTGCTGCAGCAACAGGAACTGTCAGAGTTACGGCCAGTGACTGCAGGAGGTTAATGTTGTTGCCAAAGGAAAGACTTGGAGCAATTCATTCACAGACATGGGTGTTACTAGCTGGCCCAACATTTATTGCCCAGACGGCAGTTCAGACACAACCACATTGCCATGGACTTGATGTACCATTTCGACCAGATTTCCTTCCCTAAACGACATTAGTGAACTGATGTTATTTGACAACAATTGACAGTGGTTAAATGGCTGTCATTGGCTAGCTGTTTATTCCAGACTTTTTATTGAACATAAAGTTCCCCATCTGTCGCACCGGGATTTGAACATTAGACTGGGACTTCAGAATTACTAATCCAGTAACATTACTATGATGTCATGACTACCCACAATATCCCCTTCTTGCTAAAGGACCCCCCAGCAAATGATGTTGATGAGCTGTAGAGAGGGACAGATTTCTGGATGAATGAAGTTGGAAGGTGATCTGTCAAACTCCACTGATGAGACATTTGGTAATGTGCAAATGTTGGATTTCAGCTGGTCTATTTCTTTACCTGCTGGCATCAAGAAAAGTGAAATACGGTACATTGTCTATCTCTGAAAGAAAAACAGAAAATACTGTGAATAGTCAGTAGGTCAGACTGTGTTGTGGAGAGAGAAAAACAGAGTTGAGGTTCCAGATCGCTGATCTTTCACCAGAACCTCTTCCCATGTGCATTAGAGCCATTGGCTGCCAGCATTACCCTGTGTCAGGACTAAACATCGGTTTCTGTTATCCTCTTTCCCCAACAGTGAAAGCGAGAGATTATTCTGAAGAAACTAGGAATGAACAATAAATGATCAGGTGAATAAAAAAATCATAGGATATTTCCAGCCTAATGGCCACTAAAGGGTTACTGAATCTCCGAATAGTAATCTATTCTTTATGTTACAATGTCTCATCGGGGCAGCATGGTGGCTCAGTGGTTAGCACTGCAACCTCACAGCGCCAGTGACCCTGGTTCAATTCCCAACTTGGGCGACAGTCTTTCTGGAGTTTGCATATTCTCCCTGTGTCTGTGCAGGTTTCTTCCCACAATCCAAAAGATGTGCACGTTAGGTGAATTGGCCATGCTAAATTTGCAACGTTTAGTAGGCATTTAGATAAGTACATGAATAAGAAGTTTTTTAAGAGGTATGGACCAGCTGCAGGAAGCTGGGACTTCTTTAGTTTGAGATTATGGTCAGCATGGACTGATTGAACCAAAGGGTCTATTGTTGTGCTGTACAAATCAATGCCTCTACTTCATTGAAATGCAAGGTGGTATGAAGCTAGAGATCATTTGTGCCAAGTTATTTTAGGATAAAACTGTCACTAAACTGAAACTCCTTTCCCTTACATTAAAACATTTCTCTGCTGAATCTGAAATTGAGTTTTGTGGGAAGGACCTCAATGGAATTTTCTTGGTTTTTAGGTTAGTGTAAAAAAAGTGGCCTAAGGACCTTTAGTTTCGTCCAAACTCTATCCACCCAAAGCAAAGTAAAGTTTGCTACCAAGTCTACTGGCATAGGGCATCAGGCAACAGACATGTAATGAATTTGGTAGAACAGGACAATGTGTTATATAGCTGAAGTATTCCAGTGTTTTGAAATCTAATTAAAGTTTTGATGGTGTTGAGTAGGAATATGTACACTTGACCCAGAAAGGTTGTTCGACATTCATCACTTTGTATAAGCTTGGTGTACATTCAGAAATTTCAGAGATTAGAAGGGTGAAGAGGGGGCAGGGAAATGGCCCAAAGAAACAATCTGTATAAATCTGTACAATTTTCACATTTTTTTATTACATGCATGAACACCATGTTGATAAGGTCTGTTATGTACCAGGCCAGACACCCCCTCAAAGCAATTCAAGAAAGTAGCCCAGTCTCTACCTTTGCTAGTTGTTTTAAGCAGGTGTGTGGGGAAGAAAATAAACCACTCTGCATGCCCACTACTTGTTCACAAAAACCATGTCTGCTCTTAGCTAAACAGAATCTACCCATAATACTTCAACTTGACCACAACCAGCTCAGGAACTAAACAGCAAAACAAGACATTACCTAAACAGTTCCCAGACTGAAGGAATACACTTCTTAGACGGTCTGACAACAGACTTCCTGCCTCACAATAGCATCACTGCTCCTGCAGCCCCAAGGACATCCTCAGTCTCCTCAGGTACTGAAGCCCCAGGAAGCCTACCCAGGCTGAGTGCCACCCAGATACCTGATAGGAATGCACACCACCCTGCAGACCGATTGAAACCAGGATACTGGACAATAGTGTCGATGGTTTGATCAAGAGCCCTTCGAAACGTCGACTCTCCTGCTCCTCAGATGCTGCCTGACCTGCTGTGCTTTCCCAGCATCACACTCTCAACTCTAATCTCCAGAATCTGCAGTCCTCACTTCGCCTATTAGACATTAGCACCTGCTCTAGCAGAGGAATGGAACCACCAGTTACAATTATTACCAGATTGCTACTACTGGACAACTGATTGTTTTGCATTGAATGTAATTTAATTTATATTGTCCTGTAATTAACACTACACTACTGTAACACACTGTAACTCTGAAAAGACTGCCTGTATCTGCAGCTCAGGGAAACTGTGCAGAGTGTCTGTTCTGTACTAGTCCTGTCAAATTCTCTTTCCCACGATATTGTGAGAAATAAACCAGTATTCATCAGTTTCACAAGATCTGTGTGTGGCCTCCATTTGTAATTGAACGATTCTCCGACAAGGTGTAACACAGATATTCCGGGAGGGATGCAGCTGCTCAAACCACTTAGTTTTAAACAAAACAGAATTTATTTACAAGGTTACTGAAAGAAACATGAACAAAAGAGAACAGAATACCGAATAACTTATCTGAAAACCCAAAAGATTATCCCAATTTACCGATGCTGTTCCAAATATTTGCGACAATCCCCATAAACACCCCTTGTGTAAAATCAAGCACAGGGTCTTACAGGAGAGATCTCAGAGGGAGAGAGAGAGAGTACCAGTCTGGACCTGCTTCTTTAGGTCCAGCAGCGTCTTCAGCTCTACTGTACGAAAACCAAACTAAACCAGAGAAAGGCTGTGCTGGGAGCACTGGCCGCTCCCCTTTCATTATACAAGTGTTTTTATTTAAAACTTGAAAGCCTTTTTCACTGAGGCAGTATCTGTTAGCTATAGTCAAACTGGCCCTAAAACCCAGCCAAGCCCAGACTGTTAGGAGTCCTTCTCTTTTACGACCTCTCTGAAAAAGAAGCCAAGGACAACATAACCTTGTTAAAGGAGTAGCATCATTACAGGTCATCAGGGACTACCTGAGATCTTCCAGCAATCAGAACCTTACTGCCTGCACAATCTTGGTCAAAGATTGAGTACCAGTTTATAGAAAATAATGCGTGAGATCAGTTTGAAGATATCGTCATTTGAGAGTAGCTGCTAACCATTTGAAACAGTTAACAAATGTGTTTGCGTTTATCACCAAATGTTCAGGATTTTGTTCTATAAAACCAAATTGTGACATGTGCATGGTTTGGGATCTGTTTCAGAGTATTTTGTTAACATATATGATGTTTCAACTCCACTTCCTGTTTGGTATACAGTGGTATTTGACACATATATATGACAATTGTGTTAATTGTTCAAGATTAATTATTGTGGGTTTCCTACTAATTGTCAACTACTATTGATTCAGTCTGATGTATTGATGCAGTCTTGAGCAATAGAATCATTCTATAAGCATTATATCAGAATTTAAATACAATCAACATGTCATACTCTCTAGAATGACTCAAAATTACGAGCTGTTTAATCTCAGTTTATACTGTCTCCTATAGTTCTGAATGTAACATAAAGTTATTTTGTGCACATCTAATGTAACTCTGAGAAACAGCCTACCATCTCAGAATCTCCTTCCTCCTGCAAACTGTAATCTGAGAAAGATGTTAACTCCTAGCCTTAGTAGTTTGTGCTTTACCACTGGGGATAAATGTCCCCTCATTGGAGTTGAAGTTACCTTAAAGGACAAAGTTCTAAAAAGGGCTATCTCCTTAACAGTAACATTTCTTACCATTATCAAACTATTGCAGGCACACCAGCCCTCAATTTCCCATATATTCCGTTTATCAAGCTTTTAATATGAGACAGTGAGCATGCAAGTAGAGTGAGCAATTATGAAAGGAAATAGCACTTTGGACTTTGACGCAAGGGGACTGAGGTACAAGCGTAAGCATTTGTACAACCATAAAGGGCTTTGGTGGGACTACAACTGAAACACTGTGCAAAGTTTTGATTTTAAAATCAACTTAAGAGTATACTTGCATTGGACGTGATGCAGCAACAATTCCTTGAATGGCCTGGGGTGGCACAGTGGCTCAGTGGCTAGTACTGCTGCCTCACCAGTGCCAGAGACCCAGGTTCGATTCCAGCCTTGGGCGACTCTCTGAGTAGACTTTGCATATTCTCCCTGTGTCTGTGTGGGTTTCCTCTGGGCGCTCCGGTTTCCTCCCACAGTCCAAAGATGTGCAGGTTAGGTGAATTGGCCATGCTAAATTGCCCATAGTGTTCGGGGATGGGTGGATTAGTCAGGGGTAAATGTAGAGAAAGATAGTAGGGGATGGGTCTTGGGTGGTTTACTGTTGGGAGGGTCAGTGTAGACTTGTTGGGCCAAATGGCTTGTTTCCATACTGTTGTGATGCTATGAAACGGTTGTCCTGAGTAAACTGAGCCTATACATTCTGACTTTCAGAGGAACGAAAAGTAACCTCCTTGATAAATAATAGATTCTGAATGGAGTTGACAAGTTAGACATTGAGGTTGTGTCACTGGCTGAGAAATGTCAAGTATGGGGATCAATCTGAGAATAATGGGTTAACCACTTAAGAGCTGAGATGAGGTGAAAATTCTTTAGTCACTCAGTTATGAATCTTTACCTGAGAGGGCTATGGGTTTTCTTAAAAATTATCTAGTGAATATTGGCGTGCCTGATTGGCTAACTTTTATTGCGTATCACAAGAAGGTGGTGGTGAGCTGCTTCCTTGAACCCCTGCAGTCCACAAGCTGGAGGTAGATCCACAACGCCCTGAGGGAGGTACTATAGGATTTTGACCCAGTGACAGTGAATGAATGGTGATACATTTCCAAGTCAGGATGATGAGTGGCATGGAGGGGAACTTGCAGGTCATAGTGTTCCTATGTATCTGCTGCCCTTGTCCTTAGAGATGGAAGTGATAATTAGTTTCAAAGGTACTGAATAAGGATGTATGGTGAAATGCTGCAGTGCATCTTGTAGGTAGTGTATACTGCTGCTACAAAATAGAAAATGGAAACGTGTGGGTGTGGTGCCAATCAAGCGGGCAGCTTTGTCCTGGATGGTGTCAAGCTTCTTGACTATTGTTGGAGCTGCACCCACCAGGCAAGTGGAGCATGGTTCCACCTTGGGCCTTGTAGATAATGGACAGGCTTTGGGGAATTATTCTTAGCCCCTGGCCTGCTCTTGTAGCCACTGTGTTTATGTGGTGAGTTCAGTTGAGTTTCTGGTCAATGGTAATGCCCAGGATGTTGATAGTGGGGGATTCAGTGATGGTAACACTGTCAAAGGAATGTTAAGAGACAGGGGTTAGATGTTGTCTTACTGGAAATGGTCATTGCCTGACCTTTATGTGGCACAGATGTTACTTGCCACTTGTCAGCACAAGCCTCGATATTATCCAGATCTTGTTGTGTTTGAACATGGACTGCTTCAGTATATGACGAGTCGCAAATGGTGTTGAACACTGTGCAATGATCTGTGAACATCCCTTATGCCAGGTATGACTCTCACCAGCAGAGAGCTTGCCCTGTGAAACTCCTTGATTCCAGTTTTGCTAGGGGTCCTTGACGCTACACTCAGTTGAATGCTGTTTTGATGTCAAGGGCTGTCACTCCTCATTGACCTTGAGTCACCTTTTGAACTTCTGCAGTCTACATGGTCAAGATACTTCCACAGTACTATTGGGGAGGCAGTTCCACCTGTGGCTGTGATAGGGACCAGCTATCTATTCTAAGTCAGGATGGTGAGTAATTTGAGGAAAGTGCATTTTGTGGTGTTCCCAATACCTGCTACACTTGCTCGGTAAATGGGGGTTTGGAAGGTATTAGTGAAGAAAGCTGCAAGGCTGCTGCATTGAACAAGATCACAACATTGACCCGAAATCAAACATTAGACCTATTCCAGAAATCATCTCCAAGAATCATATAACTGTGTGGTTATTGGGTTCAACAGCCGAGTACAGTAGGACAGATTTATGTTTACACAAGCTTAATGTCAGAGCCTGTTATATTCTGATTTTCATTTACTTGTGTAAATACAATGGATGTAGGGAACTAGTTGAAGCAAATGAATATGAAACAGGCATATATATTCCACTGCTCAGTTTGAACTTCGCACTTCCAAAATCCAAATGCTGGAGCGAAAACATAATTCTGGTTTGAAAATTGCTGATTTAAACTGTGATCGCTGCTCTCAATTGTCAGCATGGGTAAGTCACAATTTAAATACTGCCTGAAGGAGCTACGTCATGCACATACGCAGACAAATGCAACATTACAGTTAGAGATGGGAGCACTATCCATACAACTGTGATTTAAGTTAATGAAGTTGTCAGACCATGATTTAAACTATACAACTCAAAACAATCTTAATCTTACTGGGAGATTCTTGTACTCAATAATTCTCCAGATATTATTGCGTTTTGAACATGGACTGCTTCGAAGCTAACTAAAAGCTGCTCAAAAATGTATTGCAAAACATGGGAAATATTTAAATGTAAATAGTGAAATATATTACAACCTTTTGATGATCCTGTTTTCAATAATGTCCCAAACTGCAATGGTGTTCAGGACCTGATTTTACTGTAAGTAGCTTGGCCTGTGGATATCGGTGTTATGTGACTTACCAACAGGAAAGTAATACAGAGAATAATTTGGGAGCGTCCAGCCTGCAGAATATATGAATGGCATTAACACAGATTCAAGCGCCATGTGAAAATTACACAGAATGATTGATGTTACCAGAAAAAGACAGCCTAATTGGATTCAGGACATGCTAAGAGAAAATGGGATATTAAAAAAGATGATAAAAGACTGGATGAAAGGAAAAATGAGGGGTTCGGAAATCAAAGATGCTTTTGGACAGCTGAATAATGGGAGAGCAGATGGAATATTGAAGAGAGCAGCAGAAGAGGGTAACTTAGACAGGGGAAATTTGAGGCGGGGCCTAATGTTAGCCTTAGAGTTAGTGGTGATGACAGTGCAGTGCCCTGGTAGTATTTGTATCAGTGTACTGTACTTTGGATCAGAATAACTATCTCATACTCTCCTTATTGGTGAATTGGCCATGCTAAATTTCCCATAGTGTTGGGTGCATTAGTCAGAGGGAAATTTGGAAGGGCGGTGTGAACTGGTTGGGGCCGAAGGGCCTATTTCCACACTGTAGGGAATCTAATCTAATCTAATCTTATGGAAGTTCCTAGCGTAGAGACACAGAGATGCACACTGTGGAAACAGACCCTTTGTTCCAGCTCATCCATGCTGACCAGATATCCTGAACTAATCTTGCCAGCATTTGGCCCATATCCGGGTAAAAAATGAGGTCTGCAGATGCTGGAGATCACAGTTGAAAATGTGTTGCTGGTTAAAGCACAGCAGGTTAGGTAGCATCCAAGGAATAGGAAATTCAACGTTTCGGGCATAAGCCCTTCATCAGGAATCCTATCATTCCTGATGAAGGGCTTATGCCCGAAACGTCGAATTTCCTATTCCTTGGATGCTACCTAACATGCTGTGCTTTAACCAGCAACACATTTTCAACTTTGACCCATTTCCCTCCAGACCCTTCCTATTCATATACCCATCCAGAGGCTTTTTAAATGTTGTCATTCTACCAGCCTCACCATTTCCTCTGGCAGCTCATTCCTTACACGCACCACCCACTGTGAGAAAAAGTTGTCCCTCAGGTCCCCTTTAAATCTTACTCCTCTCAGCTTCAACCTATGCCCTCTAATTTTGGACTCCTCCACCCTGGGAAAAAGACCTTGGCCTTTCATCCTATCCCTGTCCCTTATGATTTTATAAATTTCTGTGTAAGTTCAGCCTCCGATGCTCCAGGGAAAATAGCCCCAGTTTATTCAGCCTCTCTCTATAATTCAAGCCCTCCAACTCTGGCAACAACCCCATAAATCTTTTCTGAACCCTTTCAAGCTTAATAACATCTTTTCTATAATAGGGACACTAGAACTGATTGCAGTATTCCAAAAGTGGCTTAATCAACATCCTGTACTGCTGCAACATGACCATCAGGCAGCTGCAGATTGGCCTGATGGTGGGGGCAGAAAACCCGACCTTTTGTTAAAATACGTTATCTGAGAGCCTTATTGGTTTGCATCTGCCAGCATGGCTCCTGCTGGTCTCATTGCAGAAAGGAGGGGGAATTCACCTTGTAATTGTACTGTCAAAAGAACAGAGTTAAACTGAAAGGACAGAGATGAGAATTTTTTAAAGAAGTACAATTACCACAGACTTTTCTCTTAAGAGTGCCTTATTTCTAAAAAAAGGTTCCATCCTCCTTTGAGCTATTACACAAAATGAAACAAGAATCACAGATAATGAAGCTTGTTATCTTGTTCTCTGAACCTAACCATGTTGATTACGTGTTATAGCTTATTATTCACACCACCGTATCTAATATTACAAAGACTATTTGGTGATCAGTAAATGTTAGAAGCAAGATAATGATAAGTACAACAGGATTCCAGTTAAATGATAAGCTGATTCATGCGCTGAGTTCAGGTAATGTGTCACTTTCCAGATTATTTCAACTCAGTCATATATTGATGAGATAAAAAAAACTTAATGTTTAGTTTTGTCATATTTGTAAGGCAAAAATGGAGGCAATCTGCTGGTTAACCATCAATTCCGCAAACTTTTCGTTGGTTAGAAAGTATTATGTCGCTACTTGCGAAAGTCAACACTGTTACTTGGTGCTAGTACCATCTTAAACTAGTGAATATGAGAAGAGTTGCACTAAGTTCCACATTCCAACCCCCAACTCCAGAAAAGCATGCAGAACTTACCCCAGCAAATGAGAGGTTCGATGTCATGGAGGATCTCCAGGGCATGAAGAGCCAATGAGCCTCACTCTTTCCCTCGGAGGCCTCCAAGATAATCTTCTGGTCTGGGGTCTGCTCCATGGAGCAAGATGAGATGTGCACGTGTTCCTTCTTCTAGAAGGTGTAGATGGCTCGGTAATGTCACCTCAGTCTGACATCCTGAGGACCAGCAAATCCTTTGATGTCAGTCTGGATGACACACAGCCCACAGACAGTGCGGCCTCCCAGTTGTTCCTGTCCTCTATTATGGAGATCTTATACAATAGCATACAGGAGCTGCTGAACCAGCCGCTATTTGTGGATGAACTGACCAGGGTCTTCGAGTCCGTAGAAAAGAATAAAACCCCAGGAACAGATGGCTTACTGGCTGAGTTGTGTTCGGCTCTATGGGGCTGGATTGGCAGGACCTGCTGGAGGTGTACGACAGTATGCTTCTGGCAGGGAGCATGTGAGAATCCATGAGGAAAGGTTGCATCATCCTCATCTACAGGCGGAAGGGGGCAAGGGAGGAATTTAGAAATTGGTGACCAATCTCACTGTTAAATGTGGATTACTGAATCCTGTCTGAGATCATTACCAGCCAGGTCAGGAGAGCTCTGGGATTGGTGATCCATTCCGACCAAACCTGTGCTGTACTGGGCAGGACGATCTCTGAGAGTCTCACGCTCCTCAGGGATACGATCGCCTACATGCAAGACAGCGGGCTGGATGCCTGCCTCATCAGCCTGGACCAGGAGAAGGCTTTTGACAGGATATCGCACACCTACATGTGGGACACACTCTCCAAAGTGGAGTTTGGGGAGGGAATCTGCAATTGGATCTGATTGCTCTACACCAACATCATTAGTGCAATCACAATCAGTGGGTGGGAATCAGAAAGCTTCCCGATTAGATCCAGAGTCAGAGCTGAAAATGTGTTGCTGGTTAAAGCACAGCAGGTTAGGCAGCATCCAAGGAACAGGAAATTCGACGTTTCGGGCCAGAGCCCTTCATCAGGAATTAGATCCAGAGTCAGGCAGGGCTGTCCACTCTCTCTTGCCTGTGTGTGTGCGTTGTATAGAGCCTTTTGCTAAGTTCATCAGGAAGGATGTGGGCCTGAGAAGGAGTGGAGGTTTGAGGGTCAAAGCCCTGCAGGATGACATTGCTGTTTTCTGCTCGGATCCACTGTCACAGCCTCATGAACATCTGCAACCAATTTGAACTGGCTTCGGGAGCCAAGGTAAATCAAGGCAAGAGCAAGGCCATGTTCTTTGGCGATTGGGCCAACTGATCCTTTATCCTCTTCACCGTCAGGACAGATTACCTGAAGATGCTGGATATTTGGTGCGGAGAGGCAGGGTCATGCACAAAATCTTCGGAGGAGCACATCGCCAAAGTAAGGCAGCAACTGGGCTTATGGGAGACTGCTCTCTCTCCATTGCGGTAAAACCCTGGTCAACAGTGTTGCTGTATGTCGCGTACGTCTGGCCTGTTCCCTGGGCCAGCACCACTGCAGTCACCCAAGCCACCTTCCATCATCTGGAGATCTAAGATCGACTGAGTCCACAGGGATACCTAATACAAAGCTCTGGATAATTTGGAGAAGGGGGAGAGGGTGGACCTACCCTCATTCCGATGGCCATCTTTTTTGTGTGACTGCATCAAGCTGTGCGCAGTTCCTTGATATGCAAACACCAAGTGTTAGTACAGACTGAGACTTTACCTGTCCCTGGTGTTATGAAGGATGAGTCTGGCTTTGTTACTATGGAATTCAACTGAGTATTGCAGACTGGCATGTCCGAAGGTCCAGTTCTATATGCTGAAGGGTGCTTTAAAGCTTGGAGCAGCTGCTGCTAAGGTGCACTGGCGAAAGGCGACTGAGTAAGTGCCTTTCTGGCCATCCACCATGAGGCCTTCCCTTTGTAAAGAAGGTCCGGAGAGAGACGTAGTGGTTTTTGTTGAGGTTTGTCCTCAGCAGCTCCGTGGCAGGCCTCTGTGCTCTACAGTCTGTTCCCTGGGATATACACTCCGACAAACATCGATTGCGCCTGGAGGACCATCAACTAAGTAAAGGATGTTCTTTGGTCTGCCAAAACTGTTTGGCCTTCCACAGCAAGGACCTGACCTTGATGGAGTGTTGCAGACTAGCAGATTCCAAGGTCCACGACTACTGAGGGATGCACCAAAGTTTGGGGCAGCTTCCACCAGGGCACAGTGGCGAAAGACCACCATCTGACCGCCATCTTTAGTAACTGGCCATGAAGGCCTGTTAAATTCTAAGACACCGTCGTTGCCTGAATGGGAATGTTAATAGCTTTCTTTCATGATTAAATAATGTTAATTTTTTGTTATTAGATTAGATTACTTACAGTGTGGAAACAGGTCCTTCGGCCCAACAAGTCCACCCCAACCAGCCAAAGCGCAACCCACCCACACCTCTACATTTAACCCTTACCTAACACTACAGGCAATTTAGCATGGCCAATTCACCTGACCCACACATCTTTGGACTTGGGAGGAAACCGGAGCACCCGGAGGAAACCCACGCAGACACGGGGAGAACATGCAAACTCCACACAGTCAGTCGCCTGAGGCGGGAATTGAACCCGGGTCTCAGGAGCTGTGAGGCAGCAGTGCTAACCACTGTGCCACCTTGCCGCCCACCACTACGTCTCTCTCCGGACCTTCTTTACAAAGGAAAGGCCTCATGGTGGTTGGCCAGAAAGGCACTTACTCAGTTGCCTTTCGCCAGTGCACCTTAGCGCCCACCGCTCCCTCCCCATTGATGCTGCTTGGCCTGCTGTGATCTCCAGCATTTTTTGTTTTCACTACAGTTTTCAGCATTTCCAGTAATTTCATCCTATTTCTTTTTTTCAATGTTCTGCTCCAGTATGTGTGAGCATTCCTCTAACCAACGCATCCTGCTATTGGATTATGCTCTCTCATTACTTCTCGGATCCTACTTTACGGTCACCGTATTTTTCCCATATGTTACAAAAATACTGGGGCTATTCACGTTGCGAACTTTCCTCACTCAGCTTTCTCAGTATGTCATTTCGCACCTTCCTCTTCTTCCCTCATCAAGCACATGGATTTACACCAACAAGACGTTCACTTGTTGCTACCTCTCTCAAACTCGTTATTGGCTCTGCAGGAATCCTGCCTGTGCCCTTCTGCTATTGTGTGCACTTAGCCCAGCCCTCACTTCATAATGAAGGTTAAAACTTCCATCTCCAATTCTTTTACTGACATGAAAAATGAACAATTGGCTGACCAAAATTATGTAAGAAAATATTAGAAAGGAGATATTTTAAAGAACTGTGGGTCAAAGGTAAAGCCAGTTGATGTTGAAAGTTGATGATCAGGCCTGGACTATGTCTATACCCTGACGTGAGGATCAAACTCATAAGCTTCTGATTCAGAGGTGAGGGCCACCAACTGATTCAGGTGGACACCTTAGAATATTCACTTTGATCCTTGCTTGCTGTATTACCAAAGCCAAATACTCATGGTCAGATTGGATGATTCTCTTATCCTTCAGTAACATTAGATCAGATTCCCTACAGTATGGAAACAGGCCCTTCGGCCCAACAAGTCTACATAGACCCTCTGAAGAGTAACCCACGCACTCATTCCTGATGAAGGGCTTGTGCCCGAAACATCGAATTTCCTGTTCCTTGGATGCTGCCTGACCTGCTGCGCTTTTCCAGCACTGATCTCCAGCATCTGCAGACCTCACTTTTCCCTCTATATTTACCCCTGACTAACACAATGGGCAATTTAGCATGGCCAATTCACCTAACGTGCACATCTTTTAGATTGTGGGAAGAAACCTGCACAGACACAGGGAGAATATGCAAACTCCAGAAAGACTGTCGCCCAAGGTGGGAATTGAACCAGGGTCACTGGCGCTGTGAGGTTGCAGTGCTAACCACTGAGCCACCATGCTGCCCCGATGAGACATTGTAACATAAATAATAGATTACTATTCGGAGATTCAGTAACCCTTTAGTGGCCATTAGGCTGGAAATATCCTATAATTTTTTTATTCACCTGATCATTTATTGTTCATTCCTAGTTTCTTCAGAATAATCTCTCGCTTTCACTGTTGGGGAAAGAGGATAACAGAAACCGATGTTTAATCCTGACACAGGATAATGCTGGCAGCCAATGGCTCTAATGCACATGGGAAGAGGTTCTGGTGAAAGATCAGTGATCTGGAACCTCAACACTGTTTTTCTCTCTCCACAAACACAGTCTGACCTACTGACTATTCACAGTATTTTCTGTTTTTCTTTCAGAGATAGACAATGTACCGTATTTCACTTTTCTTGATGCCAGCAGGTAAAGAAATAGACCAGCTGAAATCCAACATTTGCACATTACCAAATGTCTCATCAGTGGAGTTTGACAGATCACCTTCCAACTTCATTCATCCAGACGTCTGTCCCTCTCTACAGCTCATCAACATCATTTGCTGGGGGGTCCTTTAGCAAGAAGGGGATATTGTGGGTAGTCATGACATCATAGTAATGTTACTGGATTAGTAATTCTGAAGTCCCAGTCTAATGTTCAAATCCCGGTGCGACAGATGGGGAACTTTACGTTCAATAAAAAGTCTGGAATAAACAGCTAGCCAATGACAGCCATTTAACCACTGTCAATTGTTGTCAAATAACATCAGTTCACTAATGTCGTTTAGGGAAGGAAATCTGGTCGAAATGGTACATCAAGTCCATGGCAATGTGGTCGTGTCTGAACTGCCGTCTGGGCAATAAATGTTGGGCCAGCTAGTAACACCCATGTCTGTGAATGAATTGCTCCAAGTCTTTCCTTTGGCAACAACACTAACCTCCTGCAGTCACTGGCCGTAACTCTGACAGTTCGTGTTGCTGCAGCACGTCACCTGACCTCAGGTGGGAATGGAAACTGTGCTACAACCTCACGAACTTATTGCTCCCCTTCCCAGAAACGTTGGGTAAATTTATTCTACTTGGAGAAAAATATACAAGTGAATTGATGAGCAATTGTTGAAAAACAAAGTGCCCTTGAAAGGTTAATCTAATGCACACTTGATTCTGTAGGATTATAAATGACTTGTTGGGCCAAATGGCCTGTTTCCACACTGTGGAGATTCTATGAAATGAGCCATTTGACACAACTATTCCATTCAAGTGGTCACTCTCCACACAACAATATTATGTTTGCTTAAATAGTTAAATTCTGAATTAATTTTAACTTTCCTATATTGATCAGTCCACTTATCCTATTCACAGAGATTATCAGTGGCACTCTGTTCAAAGACAATCTGTTCCTACTTATAGGGTTGGTCTTGGTTGGGATGGTTTTAGGGTATGTTAAGATTAATAAGTAGGAGGTATTATATGCTTTAGCAGCCGTGAAGGTGCAGAAATCCCAAGGGCCTGATGAGATGTATCCCAGGCTGCTGTTGGAGGCAAGGGAGGAGATTGCTGGTGCCTTGGCGGGGATATTTAATACTTCATTGGCCCTACGTAAAGCACCAGATGACTGCAGGGTAGCTAATGTGGGTTACGTTGTTCAAGAAGGACAGCAAGGAAAGCCAAGTAATTACAGACCAGTTAGTCTCAGAGAGTGGTAGGAAAATAATTGCAAACATTTCTGAGGGATATGTTTAATCTATACTTGGAAAGGCAGGAATCATTCAGGGATAGTCAGCGCAGATTTGTTGGAGGGAGATCTTGTCTAATTAATTTTATAAGGTTTTATGAGAAGGTGACAAAATATATTGGTAAGGGTAGTGCAGTTGATGTGCTTTACATGGACTACAATAAAGCCTTTCACAAGGTTCCACATGGAAGGCTGGTCCAAAAGGTAAGAGCACATGGGCTTCAAGACAAATGGATTCAGAACTGG
The DNA here is from genome assembly GCF_020745735.1 of Hemiscyllium ocellatum. Taxonomy (NCBI): domain Eukaryota; kingdom Metazoa; phylum Chordata; class Chondrichthyes; order Orectolobiformes; family Hemiscylliidae; genus Hemiscyllium; species Hemiscyllium ocellatum. The sequence goes on from NC_083419.1 coordinate 55,190,369, forward strand.
CTTACAAATAGGAGACAAAGGGTAATGGTGGAGGGTTGTTTCTGTGATTGGAAGCCTGTGACCAGCGATGTACCCCAAGGATCAATGTTGGGACCCTTGTTTGTTATGTACATTAATGGCTTGGATGTGAATGTAAAAAGTATAATTAAATAGATTTTGATAGTGAGGAGGATGGTCTCAAGCTACAGTCAGATATTGATCCACTGATAAATTGGGCACAGCAACAACAGATAGAATTTAATCCTGATAAGGTTGAGGTGATGCATCTTTGGAGGTCTAATAAATTAGAATGGAATTCAAATTAGATTTTATTGTCACGTACAAAGGACAAAAGGTTAACTGGGGAAAGAATGGGGCCCCTCAAAGACCATTAAGGCTGCCTTTGTGTGGAGCTGCAGAAAATGGGGGAGATACTAAACGAGTATTTTGCATCGGTATTTACTGTAGAAATGGAAGATACAAAGTAGCAAAATAGATGGTGACATCTTGAAAAATGCGCATATTACAGAGGAGGAAGTGCTGGATGTCTTGAAACTCATAAAAGTGGATAAATCCCCAGGACCCAATCAGGTGTACCCTAGAACTCTGGGAAGCTAAGGAAGTCATTGCTGGGCCTCTTACTAACATAACTGTATCATCGATAGTCATAGGTGAGATGCCGGAAAACTGGAGGTTGGTGCCACTGTCTAAGAAAGGTGGTAAGGGAACTATAGACCAGTGAGTCTGGCGTTGGTGGTGGGCAGGTTGTTGGAGGGAATCCTGAGGGACAGGATGTACATATATTTGGAAAGGCAAAGACTGATTAGGGATAGTCAACATGGCTTTGTGCATGGGAAATTATGTCTCACAAACTTGAGCTTTTGAAGAAGTAACAAAGAGGATTGATGAGGACAGAGCGGTAGATGTGATCTATATGGACTTCGGTAAGGCATTCGACAAGGTTCCCCGTGGGGTACTGATTAGCAAGGTGAAATTTCACGGAATACAGGGAGATGTAGACTTTTGGATACAGAACTGGCTCAAAGGCAGAAGACAGAGGGTGGTGGTGGGGATTTATTTTTCAGGCTGGCAGCCTGTGACCAGTGGAGTGCCACAAGGATCGGTGCTGGGTCCACTACTTTTTATCATTTATATAAATGATTTGGATGGGAGCATAAGAGGTATAGTTAGTAAGTTTGCAGATGACACCAAGATTGGAGGTGAAATGGACAGTGAAGAAGGCTACCTCAGATTACAATGGGATCTTGATCAGATGGGCCAATGGGCTGAGAAGTGGCAGATGGAGTTTAATTTAGATAAATGCGAAGTGCTGCATTTTGGGAAAGCAAATCTTTGCAGGACTTATACACTTTATGGTAAGGAACTAGGGAGTGTTGCTGAACAAAGACACCTTGGAGTGTAGGTTCATAGCTCCTTGAAAATGGAGTCACAGCTAGATGGGATAGTGAAGAAGGCATTTGGCATGCTTTCCTTTATTGGTCAGAGTATTGAGTACAGGAGTTGGGAGATCATGTTGCGGCTGTAACAGGACATTGGTTAGGCCACTGTTGGAATATTGCGTGCAATTCTGGTCTCCTTCCTATCGGAAAGATGTTGTGAAACTTGAAAGGGTTCAGAAAAGATTTACAAGGATGTTACCAGGGTTGGAGGATTTGAGCTACAGGGAGAGGTTGAATAAGCTAGGGTTGTTTTCACTCGAGTGTCGGAGGCTGAGGGGTGACCTTATAGAGGTTTACAAAATTATGAGGGGCATGGATAGGATAAATAGACAAAGTCTTTTCTCTCGGGTGTGGGAGTCCAGAGCTAGAGGACATAGGTTTAGGGTGAGAGGGGAAAGATATAAAAGAGATCTAAGGGGCAACTTTTTCATGCAGACGGTGGTAAGTGTATGGAATGAGCTGCTAGAGGAAGTGGTGGAAGTGGTAGAGGCTAGTACAATTGCAACATTTATATTAAAAGGAAGGGTTTGGTGGGGGGTATGTGCCGGGTGCTGGCAAGTGGGACTGATTGGGTTGGGATATCTGGTCGTAATGAATGAGTTGAACTGCAAGGACTGTTTCCATGCTGTACATCTCTATTTAGGGGGCGGCACGGTGGCACAGTGGTTAGCACTGCTGCCTCACAGCGCCGGAGACCTGGGTTCAATTCCTGACTCAGGCGACTGACTGTGTGGAGTTTGCACGTTCTCCCCGTGTCTGCGTGGGTTTCCTCCGGGTGCTCCGGTTTCCTCCCACAGTCCAAAGATGTGCAGGTTAAGTGAACTGGCCAGGACAAATTGCTCGTAGTGTTAGGTAAAGGGGTAATGTAGGGGTATGGGTGGGTTGCGCTTCAGCGGGTCGGTGTGGACTTGTTGGGCCGAAGGGCCTGTTTCCACACTGTAAATCTAATCTAAAAAAAAATGACTCTATGACTCTACAGGGATACAGGACTACAGTGAAAGTGCACCACGTCACCATTCCTGGTACCATCTTCAGTACAAAGGTACCCAGGTACAAAACTTTGGATACAAATTAGAAAAGTAAAGAAATAAAGTTAAACGTTCATCATTGTAGCCCTTTTTAAGTGCTTACCCGTGCTGGGCTCACAGTCTTCACAAGGTTGACCTTTTCTGTGTTGGACTTGCTCTCCCCACACTCCCCTGCTCTCAGATGCTAGAAGGTGTTCCTCTCTTAATAAGGAAAGATTTTCACAATGTGGTGGGTCCCTGGGGAGTGCAGAGGAACAAACAAACCTTGGCATACAAGTCCATAGATCCCTGAAAGTGTCAGCACAGATAGACAGTGATGAAGAAGGCATACAGGATACTTGTCCTCATTAGCCAAGGCATAAAATACAAAATACATTCCTGATGAAGGGCTTATGCCCGAAACGTCGAATTTCCTATTCCTTGGATGCTGCCTGACCTGCTGTGCTTTAACCAGCAACACATTTTCAACAATGAATCTACCACCCTCACTCTCATAATAGCTGAGTAACACTTCCTTTGGTCAACACAAATACTGTATCAGACCAGGATTCTCTCCATAAGGTCCAAGTACCTCACCTGCATCTCTGAGCTGAACACCATTACTGATTTCCAGGATGTGTTTTCTTGTTTTGTTTGTCTGTATTAAATAGGCATTTGATGTTTATATCTGGTTCTTTCAATATCCAAGGGTTGACAAATGCAATAACTATTCAAGCCAACTGCAGCATCACTTGATATGGAGAGCTATACGAGGTGATGGCTCTGAAAGGTTTAATGTTGAAGTTACAGTACCTCGACCCAACCTGTTGATGTTATACAGTCTGGGGTGGTAACCTGGAATTCTCCTCTTTCTTTTGGGAAGGAGCAGATGAATCTGTACTCGTTCCTTAATATCCTGTAACTACAGCTGACCAAATATAATTGTACTATCATGTAAGAAACTCTCTTGTTATCAAAAAACAGGGCCTTCCGTGGATACTTCATGTTGGTATTTTCTCTGCCATTAATCATTAGCTAGACCCCAGGCATAGCAAAAGTGAAGGAGGATTAGTGGCAGCAAATGGCCTCAAACAACTCTCACCTGGTGCCACATAATGTCATAGGTGGTAAACACCACGGGATACCATGAGTAGTCATCTGGGAAAATACTACTTAGAGACTCCTAGTAAGGAGCTCTGACTGTGTTTTGAGCTGAATTAAGTGTGGACAGCTCATAGAAAATAGTTTTCCTTCTCAGAACCCCATATTCCTTTATGATCTCCAAGATATGTCAAACCATTACAATCGGGAGAAAACGTTACAAAAACTGTTTTCAGACAGTGGAATATTTCAGCCCAGTAAATGTTGAATAACAATTTTCTTCAAGCTTTCGAGACAAAATAAATGGTTATTCATTTGCTGTCACGTACCCTGAGGATGTTTCTTTCTCACATCTCCCACATACTCTCACACGTGGAAAGATTACACACAGATGAAGCTATTATACCGTTACAGAATGTAATGATCACCATTTCTTCTGAGGCAAGCCTGAAGTTCCTTATTCAGAGATCTTATTTTACAGTTGAAGGGTTCTCAGCAGCCTTTGAGATTTCTTGTAGCTGTATTTTGAAACTCTCGATTCTCAGCTGAATTTAAAGTTGGAATGAGGTTTGAAGTCCTTTTCTCTGTTTGGTTCTTGATCTTTGAAAAGGTATTGGTTGCAATAATTTGGTTACAATGCTTGGATGACCTCCAGCCGGTTTGATAGCTTTCTGATGGAATTCTATCTGCAAAAGCACTTATAGTTGTTTTTTAACTGATCAGCAATATACCTTCCTTATCATCTGATCCGTAGAAGTTCGAAGTGTTTTTTTTTCCTGTCTTATTCTTTAACATTTTGAGATACAACCTGTCTAGTTTGGATGAGGAAAACCATCATAATAGAATCCCTACAGTGTGGAAACAGGTCTTTTGGCCCAACATGTCCATGCCAACCTTCTGAACGGTAACCCATCCAGACCCATTCCCCTACCCTATAATCCAATATTTACCCCTGACTAATTCGCCTAACCTACAAATCCACAAACACTATGGGCAATTTAGCATGGCCAAGCCAACTATTGTGCTTATCCTTGGACTGTAGGAGGAAACCAGAGCAAACCCACACTGACATAGGGAGAATGTGCAAAATCCACACAGATAGTTACCCGAGGCTGGAATCAAACCCAGGTCCCTGGCACTGTGAGGCAACAGTGTTAACCACTGAGCCATCATGCTGTCCCAAATAGATGGTCAAGTTAATCTCCCAGATCTAAATCCTTAAGTTTGGAAAAGGTTACCCTTTCAGCTCCATTCACAGAAACACTGCAGACCTTATAAACCCTAGCCTTTACTGTGGATCTGTCCTTTCTTGCCTTGCAAAATAAGTGTTGCACTCTCCCCCTCTCCAACCCTAGTAAAGACCTTACCCTATCCTCTTCAATCTAATGCTCACATTTAACCTCAAATATGATACAATCATCTTCAGCTGTTTCCTCAATGACCTTTCCTCCATCACAAGATCAGAGATGGAGACATTTGCTTATGATTACACAATGTTCAGCACCACTCACTACTCCTGAGATCCTGAATCAGCTGGTCTCCTGATGCAGAAAGAATGAACGCTGTCCAGGCTTGGGGCTGGTCAGAGGCATCAGCTTCATGAATTCTCCTTCCCCATTCTCTCTCAGCTAATCCCTCTACATCCCAAATGGGACTCTCAGCTCCTTTCCTCGTCCTCTATTGCACCATTGCCAAGTTTATCTCTTTTTCTTCGACCCCTTCTTTTCATTTTCATATTTCCATTAGCATACCTCTTCCTTAATTGGCAGTTCTGTCTTTACTACAATCCAATGCTCCAGTCATACAGTTGTCATTTGTAGTGAATTCTGCCGTGCTTTCACACCTTCTCTATGCCATATATACTTACTCCCTCAGTGGAGAACTTTTCTAATCAGACCCATTCTGATCTAAGTATAGTCGCCAATGCATTCTGGTGGTGTTACAGTGAGTTACTAGACTGGCATGAGATCCCAGCTGCATTGTCAGAAGTGCACAACAAAGGCAGAGGCTTGAACAGGAATAGGAACACCTCCAGCCACATCTCTTAATCAGCAACACGACCAACAATGGATCAAAGGCTGCAAAGAGAACACGCTCTGTGTAATGCCCTCTACTAATCTAAAACTGGATTCCATCATGTACTTTGGTGCTTACCAAAGACTGCCAGGCAACCTAATCAACAAAGCCAGTAACAGTGTGTATGCTTATCATCATTCTTTTGTTTGTGATCCTGATCTGAGTCCTCTCCAGCAGAACTCATCAACAACTTCACCTTCATGTGCACTGGTAAGTAAGTTCTCCTTTCTTCCTAAGCCTGTCATACCTGGATGACTGATCAAGTGCTGATTTCAACTTTCTATTGTCTTCACAAAGTGCCTGTATCTGAACTGGTGGCTGTGGTTGTCTGCTCAAGTGCTATGATCTCTTCATTTACTCTTCCAGCTTTCTCTCCATATGTTTCTGGGGGTATGTGAAATCAGACTTTCAGAATGGTACGGTTGGTTTGTTGGACTAAGCGTGGGATAGAAAGCCAGATGTGCATGGCCACCTAATTGGAAATGTGCTCACCATACCAGATAGTTTGTTCAGTGGTGGTTGAAATTGATAAGGCGCGTAAGTCTGGAATATGCCAACATTTTTAACATCTTCAGATATACGAGTGGTCATGGAGTCTGTCACAGCAAGCCTTATACAACTTATTCACCCACAACAGTTCTGCTCTGCTCTCTTCTATTGTGTGTGACCTTGTCCTGCAAAGGAGAGGGCAGAATGTCAGTGACTGTGTCACTCTATCCTTGGTTTATGTGGATACTATAGCTAGAGCTATGTGGAATCAGTGAGAGGTAAGGCTGTCAGTATTGTGCTTGATGGTAGTTGAGGGCAAAGTGGCATACCTGGATATTAGATTTGAGTGCTGAGTACCTGGGCTTGCTGTTGGCTAAGTGATGGTGGGTGTGGTGCACTGAACAATGCAAAAGTTAGTGAAGTAATTGTTCGGACATGTCATGCATTCAGGAACCTTGACCACTCCTTTAAATCATTAGACATTTTGTGGTATTGCTGCTGGTTTCATGGTTCGGAGAGTTGGCTCCATGCTCAGTCTCCTCGGAGGGTTTTCTTTAATGGGCTTCCTTTAAGGGGCAGCTGGGGGATTTTCACTCCTTCTCCTGTCCCCTGCCCTCTCTTCAAATGCCAATATTTTTGCAGCCATCGCCTCCAAACCCCTCTGTGCCTTGCCATTCAGTTTTCAATCCACAGCAGCAATAATGTTTAGTGCAGCGAGACTGTTTTCAGGAAGGAACTGAACCACATGATCTCAGGGAGCATGCTGTTTGCCCCTCCCATTGGACAGTTGGCAATGCAAAAAGGAAGCCAACACCTTGTAACCTATTGGCCTCACAATGTCATGAGGCAAATGAGAAGCCAGCAGCAATTTTGCACACTGAATTAGCATGGTCAGCTCATGATTCATGAACCGTGCATCGAAAGAAATGAGGCAAGCCTACTTTTAATCCTTCGGCACAAATGGTTCAGAGCTCTGAAACTGGAGTAGTTATTATATCCAGCAAAATAAAGACCCCGTTAGTTTCTTTAAGGGCCTGCAGTCATGATGATTGACGTTGATTTCTCAAAGCCCTCTGCTGTTCCTAAGCAGGTCGGGTGAGTGCCTGTGGGTTATGCCTGAAGAAGGGCTCATGCCCGAAACGTCGATTCTCCTGCTCCTTGGATGCTGCCTGACCTGCTGCGCTTTTCCAGCAACACATTTTCAGCTCTGATCTCCAGCATCTGCAGTCCTCACTTTCGCCTGTCGATTATGGTAAACCAAGTTGCACCATAAATTGGAGACAAAGGTTTTATTCCGGACATAGGCCTAAGGCAATTGTATATGTATCTGGAACCAAGCAGGAAATTTGTGCAGGAAACATTTTGGGGACATGCATCTTCTACATAAACCTATTTCCTCATGGAATATTAGAATGCTCTTGAAGATTGGTGTTGATTTCACAGATTGAGTTATTGGTTAAAACTAATTGTGATGTTATAAAGAATGATGTCATCTCATTTAGTTCTTGTGTAGATTTATTTATTTGCTGTAATTGGCTGACTATAAAGCTATTTATTCAGCAATCTTGATTACATTTTTAATCCTCTAAGTCCAAAGCCGAGATTGTATTGCAACATATGCGTATGCTGATGACACATATCTCGGCAACATATAGATCTTTGCAAATCTTGCACAATCATGGCCACAGCATAATTTATTGTTACTTTCCAGTGAACTCATTTGATCACAAGATGGCATCAAGATACAATCTCCGTTTCCATTGAACTTTATGTAGATTTGTGCCCAACTGCAATCTGTAACTTTGTGAACTTGCATAACCCGCATCATGTCACATTGATCAAACCAAGGGATCATCACCAGTTTAATAAAAGTTGTAGAAAGCAATAGCCAGAGCAGTAATAGGCATACCTAGAGATCAGATGGCAACCTGGTTAAGCTCAGAGGATGATATTGGTCTGAGCTCAGTGCTGATGATGCCACGGGACAATTCAGATCCCAGAATCAAACCTGTCTTAATAGATCGTATTTGAGTGAATGGTGGCTTATACCCAAAACATCAATTCTCCTGCTCCTCAGATGCTGCCTGCCCTGCTGTGCTTTTCCAGCACCACACTCTGAACATTGATTTCCAGCATCTGCAGTCCTCGCGCTCTCCTAGTTGATAGATTTTATGTTTACTTTCATTTTAGTTAATGCAATGGTCAGTCATTGGCACGAGCAAAAGAATAAATGAATAAAACAAGTTAAATATAAAAGTTCTTAAAAATTTAAAATAAAATTTTATGCTCATTAAACCCAGCCCAAGTCTTGGTTCCCATATCTAGTTGACTGCAGGACAGCGCTGATCAGATTCGCAGTCCGGGTGAAATATTCAGAGGTTGTAGAGTTTGCTCCTGTCCCTGCAAGTGAACATTTTACCAAATCATTATTTACATCACTACAGATGATAAATGGCGATTGAGTTGCGTTTGGCATGGAATAATTTGAAAACAAAAATCTTGAGGTTTACAGAACACTGTTTACATGTCAAATTGTCTTTGCCTTGCTCCTACTATTTTATTGTGTGTGCAGAATAGCATCAAACTGAAAAGTGAATACCGAGCGATCAACAGCATTGTTTGATTTGCTCTTAGGTAAATTCTCCAAGTTTGTTTAGCAGGGGGATAATCCAATGTTTCAGATTAGTATTAAACAGCGACTGAGTTAATCTCTATACATAGAGACATGACAGATATGTAAATTTACATAAATCCATTAAATCATGTTTTCCCAAATGCATATTTCATACACATTGGAAATGAAGGCTTTTTCTGCAAGCAAATTTGTTAATTTGTGTTCAATAGAAATGCATATTAATCAGTCACAAATAAGTTACATATTACCATGTTTGTATTAATCCTTGGAGGACCAAATTGTGTTAGATATAATTAGCTAAGAAAAAGTAAATGAAGGAACAAAGTTTCATTTGTTCTGTTGCGAGTCAATGTGATCTCTGCTTGCGTACAAGATTAGGTCTTCTACCAGGAAGCCATTAACTTTCTAAAAGCTTTTAGTCAGAGTGTCAGCAATTGATTTGATCGGAGAGGGACCTTCTAAATGTTTTCTCTCTGAAGACGTTAGGAGTGGTTCTCATGTATTGCTTCAATGTTAAGCCATAAAGGCACGAGTCACATTATGGTATTTTCCGGACAACTCCAGGCAGTAAGGAAACTGTCTGCATTGAATCACTTCAAAACACTATTTTTCCTAAATATACTTGATCAGTAAGGAAAGAATTGGACTTTTGTCAAAAGCTTTGAGCAGAGAAAGACCTGTTAGTTTTGAGTCAGAGAGGGGGTCTGACTGGGAAGGGTTTTCTATATTCACTCAGGAAACAGCAAATTGGCCTTTCTCAGCAAGTTCCCTGGCAATGAAATGATTCAAGCTGTTGAGTCAGAGACTTTTCTAACTGAAGGATCAATACGGTCAAAATGAAACATTAATTAACTTTCTCTCTCCAGAGATGCTGTCTGGCCTCTGAAGAATTTCTAGCATTGTCTGTTTCTATTTCTTCCCTGTCCCTCTGTCTTAGTTCTTGAGATCCTTATCAAGACCCATCATTTAAAACCCAAGTACCCTTCTTTAGCTCGGTGGCTAACATTGCTGTCTCACAGCACCAGGGACTCAGGTTCAATTCCAGCCCTGGGTGAGTGTCTGTGCTGAGTTTACACATTCTCCCTGTGTTTGTGTGGATGTCCTCCAGGTGCTCTGGTTTCCTCCCACAACCCAAAGATGGGTAAATTAGGTGGATTGGCCTTGCTAAATTGCCCATTGTCTCCAGGGATGTGCAGGCTAGAGGGATTAGCCATGGAAAACCCAGGGTTACAAGGATAGGGTAGGCGAATGGGTCTGGGTGGGATGCTCTTTGGAGGCTTGGTGTGGACTCAGTGGGCCAAATGGCCTGCTTCCACACAGTAGGGATGCTGTGATTCTTATAACCACTTTCTGTAACTTGCTTGTGTGCATTTTGTATCTGATTGTGGCTCTTGAAGCTACTTTCCATAAGTAAAAATGTACTATGTAAATGATAGTTAAATTAAATGGTGTTACATCCTCCAAACTTCCATCATATGACATATTATCTGGAAGCCACTTAAACAACAAAAGGAATTGTCTAACTATATTTTGTCTTCTTTCCGCCCACTTGCTCAGAAATCTGAACTTCCTGCCCAAAGTATGAGAACACAGATTCAATCATGGCTTTCAAAAGTGACTTGGTTCGTGTTATTAAAAACATGTAAGACTTTGTGGAAAAGGCAGGGGAAATGAAAGTATGGTAGTTGCCTGTGCAGATATGATGGGCCTAATGTCCACCTCTGTGCCATAATTAATCCATGATCTTCATTAGGCAAAGGCCACATGGGTTTGAGTTCTGGTTTGGACGATTAGGGGAACAGTAGGTACCAACCTCTCCTTCTGAGTGATATAGTGAATAAGACAATCTTGTTTAATATATGTGAATGAATGTTTCCATCTTGTGCTCGATATCAGTGGCTTTATCAGTTGCAGTTGGAAAGTTGCAATCCAATCATTACAACCAAGCTCTATAATTAGGAATATGCTCTGTCTCAACATTTTCCACTGTCAGTGACCTCGAGAGTCCTTTGCTCATCAGGTGTATGGTAAATTTTTACTCCTGATATGATGGAAAGATGGAACATTATAGCTTTGTGGACAATTCATATACATTTCAAGAAGGTAGCCTAGACCCTAGCCTTTTCTTATTTTAAAGGCAGATGTGAAGTGGATATTCCAGGAGTGATGCAGCTGGTCGAACCACAATATTTTAAGCAGAACAGAATTTATTTAAACGCAACAGTTGAAACACAAAGAAAACAATACAGATTATAGAATAACTTAACTATTTGAAAACTCAACCAACTCAATAGCACAATTTAACTAATGAGGTGTTCGAATTCCTGTAACATCCCATAAGCACATGTCTTGACAAAAGGCAAATTCAAGCTCAGGTTCTTATAAGCATGAGAGATTTCAGAGAGAGAAGCCAGTCAGGAATCATCTGCTGAAGCATCGAACCTCTTCATTGCAGCAGCTTCTGTGCCAGTTCCCAGCAACATCTTTGCCACAATTAAACCAAACTAGAAAAGAACCTGAACTGGGAGAACTGGCCACACTCCTGCCATTGTTAAACTAGGACATTTCAATACCTCTGACCTTATGGCCTCTCTTAAAAAAAACCCTAAGGACAAATAGCCCTTGTTAAAGTGACAGCATCGTCACTACACACACACACACACACACACACTTCCCAGCCAATAACACAAATCAGTATTGCAAATATTGTTTTTCCATCTGTGATTTATTTTAAATCCCCCATTCACCCCATCCAGTATACTTCTGCCCTTTAAAATTTGCCAATAAACATTTGATATACAGTTGTGCATCATCTATCCATAAGGGTGGTTGATTTTTCAATACTAAAAAGAGATCAACAACATCGAAATGCCTCATTTATCACTGCAGTAAAGGTAAAGATTAGTGCAGCATTGATGATGTGTCATGGAGCAAGAATAAATAAGTAGTCTTTTATGTTGTTTTGACAAAGATGAGAAAAAATATGCATGAAGAGAAATTCCCTGTGTTATTTTTGTCAGCATCACAGGACCAAAACATGGCCAAACTTGACATGATGTGACATTAACAGGCATCAGAATTACAACTTTAAAAAGTTGTAATTGAAAAGGAAGAATAAAAGATTTTAAGGCAACCTTCAGTTGCAGGACAAGTGCTCACCAAACGCTAATGATATAAACTGAATGATAAATAAAAAATAATGCAAAATGAAACAAGAATGTCAAACTCTACTGCACAAAACAGCAGGTTGAGGGCACTGCAATAGGATTACAGCAACCTTCAAAATATATTCAGGCAAAGAAACTGCAATAAGGTGAAAAGAGAAGAATAATCATGGAAGACAAAGTCAAAGCTCAAATGTACACAGGGTTGAAATTTAGTATCAATTAAACAGTTATTGTCATAAATTATTCTCCAGCCTTAACAAACACCTATCATGGAAGAAGGTGTTAATAGCTATCATCCATTGTAGAATAAATGGTTCATATTTTCTGCTGTTGAAGTTCCTGGTGCATCCGAGGTCAGATCATTCACATAATGAGAGATATAATGAACAATATCCTTGCCTCCATTGATGATCCCAACTAGAGTGAAGTTTGGAAAATGGCTGCATGTGTCTCAAGTGGTACTATAATCAGTCTGAGAAGTTACAGCTTAAAAGAGAGTTCTCAAGTGCTTTTCATGATTGTTGTAATGGCTTCCAAAGCTGATGTGATGAAAGAAGTTGGATTTATTCAATGTTTTTAAATTACCTCCGGGTATTGCAAACCAATTGATAACAAATAAAGTATTTTTGAAGTATTATCACTGTTATAACATCATGATGGGTTAATACAAAGAATTTTATGTTCCCATAGGATTGAAGTATATCTCGCTTTTGTGATACACAGGTTCTGAATCTGGTTACTAAGTGCACTGCTCTGTCCTCTTGGGAAACACAGTGTAGTATCTTCATTTAATGTCCCCTTTTCATACATAATGTGATTGAATTTGTACCAATTATCAGTGAGAGTTTTGAAAGAGGCAGTGATGCTGAAGCTTGATGCTTGCTCAAGGGATAGTTCTGCCAAGTTAGTTAAATTGTCTGCAGATCAAACTGTAGCAGATGGTATAGTTATGTAATAATCAGTCTGTTGAAGCAGGACTGTATATAGGTAAACTCATGATAAGTGATGTGTGCAAACTAAATACCTCAGGTTTTATGGCATCTGCTTTTGTTGTGCCCTTAGGAACTTGTCTTCCCCATTTAAATCATGCCTATCATTGGAATCCCTTGGAGAATTCCATCACAGGAACATAAGAAATGTTGATGCAAAAGACCACGGTCCATCATGATCACTTTATACCTGACACTGTTAGTCATCTGATAATTGAGATATTGACTAACTGTAGCGATCAATTAATTATTCCATCATAGATCTATATTTAGGGTGAGGAAAATCTCAATGGGTGAAGAGCTTTAAGGATCATGAGGTAGATTGTGATTTTGAGCAACTGTGCAAGCAATTGGTAAACCCGCAGTTTGTCTTCATGTCTCCTGAAATAAAAAATGGGGAGAGATATACAACTAGGAGTTGGGAGATCATGCTGCGGCTCCACATGATATTCGTTCATCCACTATTGGAGTATTGCATGCAATTCTGATCTACCTCGTATAACAAGGATGTTGTGAAACTTGAAAGGGATCAGAAAAGATTTATAAGGATGTTGCCAGGATTGGAGGGTTTGAGCTATAGGGAGAGGCTGAAAAAGCTGGGACTGTTTTCTCTGGAGCATCGGAGGCTGAGGGATGACCTTACTGAAGTTTAGAAAATCATGAGAGGGCTGGAAAGGATAAAAAGGCAAGGTCTTTTCCCTGGTGTGGGGAGTCCAAAGCTAGAGGGCATTGGTTAAGGTGAGTGAGGAAAGATATAAAAGGAACCTAAGGGGCAACGTTTTTCACACAGAAGGTGGTGTGTGTATGGAATGAACTGCCAGAGGAAGTGGTGGAAGCTGGTACGAATAGAAGATTTAAAAGGCATCTGGATGGGTATATCAATAGGAAGAGTTTAGAGGGTTTTGGGCCAAGTGCTGGCAAAAGGGACCAGATTAGGTTAGGATATCTGGTCGGCATGGACGAGTTGGACCGAAGGGTCTGTTTCCGTGCTGTATATCTCTGCTACTCTAAGACTCTATAGCTTGCTATCTCCCAACATATGCAATCAAACAAGATGAAGAAGACAGGGAGATTTACGGAATGGATTTTAGATGCTATGAAAACTTTCAGGTGACCACAAAGAGATTTTAAGCTACAGCATCCGTTTGATCGTCATTTGATATCATGCCTTTGGAAAAGAGTTGAAACCAATGATTGGAATGGCTTGCTAGAGGATTGTTTAAGAACCAAAAGTCACTTAAAATGCCAGTTCACCAAGAATTGGCAATAAATTTTGATGGCTTCTAACAGCAACCAACTGAACAGGAGTTAACATGGTATTGTTGTCAATTTCATGTGCCGTTAATGGAATACTCACCACCCCATGTTCATTGCTGCTGAAGTTATGAAGAGACTATTTGAAATATTTTGGGAGACTTTCTGGAACACTTTACCAAGACTTCACCATCACTTCTGTATCTTACCGAGTGCTCTATAAGAGTCACTCAGAAAAAAAATCCTTAACCCTAGCCCTCTTACTAAAGATGACCTTTGATCTAGATGATGAATTAGAGGATACAAGGCCCAGCAGAACAGCACCAGCTGCTACAGAATAGCATTGCTGGTTCCCTTTATGACAGTACTTATGATTATAATGGCGCCAAACAGTTTCTCACTTTGGAACAACTTTGCTTGTTTGACTACCTACTTGCTGAATTTTCTACTGGAACTGGATTCTTCCAAGAACAAACACACCGATTCCATTTCAGAGGCAATATGAGTAGTTATTCTTCAATCCTGCAAAACTACATAACTGCCTCAGTCAAATATTTGATTACAAACCTATTCCTAAAGATGATTCCCTTCTGATATTCCTTCATCAAAATTATAAGTTTAGAACTAAACAGTCCAGAAGAGACTCAGATAACTCTCTTGTCCTCAATCCTGAAGAGTATATAAAGTTCTTTTAAGCTGCACAAATGATCACTTTTTGTTATAAGTGTAGTAAACAATGGCCCAGTGCTATTATTGCTAGATTATTAATCAAGAAATTCAGGTAGTGTTCTGAGAACCTGAGTTTGAAAGCCAATGTGACAGATGGTAGAATTTGAACTGAATTTAAAAAATAATCTGGAATTAAGGGTCTAATGATGACCAAGAAATATTGCCGATTGTCAAAAAAACCCATCTAGTTCACTAATATCCTTTAGAGAAGGAAACTGCCATCCTCACCTGGTCTGACCTTTATGTGATTCTAGACCCACAGCAATGTGGTTGACTCTTAACTGCCCTCTGGGATATAAGGAACGGACAATAAATGCTGGCTTAGCCAATGATGCCCACATCCCGTTAATGGATTAAAAAAAGAAGCTTCCATTTATTTTAACAAAGCTAAATTAACTTGGTGTGCTTTGTGCAAATTATTCTCGCATAATCTGATATTACATTGCATGAAAGATTTTCAAATACATTTTTATTTGTCATTATTGTTCTGTAAAGCAATTTAAAAGTAATGCTATGTAAAGTGGTACATAAATTTTACAACACAAATTTGTTTGAACTTTATCAAATGCAAAATGAAATATATCAAGTCAATGTCTTTAATCTCTTCCCTGCATGTAAAAATCGACAAGGCATTGCTCATTTATTATGCACATTGGTATGGATGTTGTTTATAGTCATGCATTATACATGAATGCTACAATGAGTAAACATGAAGGAAAAGCATAGGCTAATATTTCTTTCAGTTTAAAAATAGTGGCCAATAAATTTTTCTTTAATAATCAGACTTTACCTACTGACAAAATGGGGGTCATGGAAACTATTTGAAGGTGTAGCAATGTGCAACAGTGATTCTGAGTCAGAGGGTCTATAAAATTGTTGTTTAAGCAGGTTTGAGTTAATTATGAATAGCCATGATCATGCTTAACTAATCAAACTGAGTTTTTTTTTGCTGAAGTAATGGAGAAGATTGGTGAAGTGAATGCTGTCAATATTAGACACTTAAAACCATTTAGACAAAAAAAAACAGAGGCTGAGTGTGGATCTGATTATGCAACACAAAGATAAACTTGCAGGTTCCTGCCACTAATACCCATTTATCCAGTTGTTTTAACCTTAATGAAAAAAAAAACAAATCTGTAAAGCTTCTGATAGCCAACACATTAACCTGTTTGCCAAAAATTAGTTAGATGAAATTAAACAGAGAGCATCCTTTATAACATGGGATACTTATTTCTCAATACTTCAGTCTCAAGTAAAAGTCGTAACTGATGTCCTCTGCTGACTGATTCCACTGTAACTTATATATCAGCCGAGAGTATCTCTGCATTGACTTCCCTTCATGCCTTAAGCCATTATCTCCAGAGGCCCCACAAATATCCATTCATTCCATTTTTCTTAGTTTTCTGCTTACACTGCTGTGCAATATTATCTCAAGTTAGTTGCCAGTTGAGTGGAGGACTTGTAGGACAGTAAATAGGATCCTTACCTCTGAAGCTTTCTGTTGGATTCCCATTGCGGGACATGTCTTTGGAAGGTGTTTCTAAACAGATTGATTTGTCAGCCTACAACTCATTCTAATACACCAATTACAGGCAGCAATAAGAGAAGAGAACCCCGGTCAACCATGTTTCATTCAAAGTGATATCCCTCAAACTACAGCCTCGAACCTCTCATTAGTGATGGAAAAATACTGTGGAAAGCAGACATAATGATTGTCTGCCTCATGCATGTCGAGATGTCAGAGTATTCTAAGCCTTAGTCCATTTGTCCCATTATTGAGGATTCTTTCCCTAATATCGTGAAAGCCTTCACAATGTTTGGGAATTGTCTCCCTTTGAGTGGGTTTCTTTTCCCATTGTTGAGAGCTTGTACCTATTTTATACGCTTTTAATGCATCTTTCCTTAGCCTTGAGCTTTCCTAATTATTGGAGGGAATTATTTCTCAGTTCTTGAGGATGTTGTTTCACCATTTTTATGTTTGCGATGTAGCATTTTTTATGCTAATGAGTGAGTCGGTGGGCTATGTCAGAGGACAGTTTATGAGTCAGCCAGGTTGGAGTGTGTGGTATTGCATGCAAGCCAGAGAAGATCAGGATGGCAGATTTTCATCCTCTCGGGAGGATTAGTGAACCAGATGGGGTTTTACAGCAAACTGGTAGTTTCATGTTGCTGGTGTGCTACTTGACCATGTCTGAGGATCATTAATCTTGGCCCCTACTTTGCTAACGGTATCACCATGCTCCAATTCCTGTGGTGAAGTGACAGTGACTACTCTTGGCGGTCAATGTACATGTAGAATTAGAATTAAAATTAGAATTTCCACAGTGTGGAAACAGCCCTTCAGCCCAACAAGTCCACACTGACCCTCCGAAGAGTAACCCACCCAGACCCCATTCTCCTACCCTATATTTTACTCCTTCCCTATAAGCAATTTGTCATGGCCAATTCACCTGACCTGCACATCTTTGGATTGTGGGAGGAAACCGGAGCAGCCAAAGGAAACCCACGCAGACACGGGGAGAATGTGCAAATTCCACACATACAATCGCCCGAGGCTGGAATTGAACCCGGGTCCCTGGCGCTGTGAGGTAGCAGTTCTAACCAGTGCTGCCCCATTTGGTCAAGTCTAGCATCAAAGAGCCCTTCATACCCAGTACCAAGGAAGATGGTTGTGCTTATTGAAAACCATTCATTCAGACATAGGACATCATTACCTTCAGGTAGTGTCTTAAACTTAATCATCTTCTGTTGCTTCATTGATGACCTTTCCTCCTTTATAAGGTCAGAGGTGGGGATGCCATCAATAATTACACCACATTCAGTATGATTCACAGTTCCTCAGTCACTAAAGCATTCCATGTCTAAATGCACCAAGACCAAGATAACATCTATGCTTGAGCTGATAATTGGCAAGTAACATTCGCATCACAAGAATTCTGGGCAACAATCATCTTCAACTAAAAAGATTCTTTTCTTGGCATTCAATGGGATCACTACCTCTGGAGAACAATTAACATATCCAGGAAGCTACTACTGATGAGGACCAGAACTGGGCCAGCTGTGTAAATCCAGTGGCTGCAGAGTCAGGTCAGTTGCTGGGAATTCAGTGCAAAGTGACTCACTTCCTGACACCTGAAAGAACATTCCTAATCTACAAGGCAGAAATCAAGGGTATGATGAAATATATCCCAATCGCTTGGATGAGACAACATACAAGAAGTCTGATGTCATCCAGAAGAAAAGCAGACTGCGTGATTGCATCTCATTCACCACTTTCAACATTTACTCCTTCACCGCTCATGTAAAGTGGAAGCAATGAGTACCATCTCCACCCTGCACACTCAGCAGTTGGATCCTAGGAATTAAATGATATCCACTCAGAGTCTAGCTGGAGATTGTAGTGAGAAGCCCTGACCACAAACAGAAGTAGTACAGAATAAGTGATTGGCTCAGACAAAATGAGCTGAAAATGTGTTGCTGGTTAAAGCACAGCAGGTTAGGCAGCATCCAAGGAATAGGAAATTCGACGTTTCGGGCACATGCCCTTCATCAGGAATCTGTGCAGTGAGAGAAAGACTCACTGAGATCCTTGTAGAGGGAGGAAGAGAGCTTCTTCAAGGAAGGCATCCTTGCAAGAGGATTCGCAGTAGGTTAAAATCTTTGGGTAAAAATGAGGTCAGACAAAATGAGGTCCTGCTTCTTTGACTGATGTCAAAACACTGATCCATATAGCCCAGCATTGGTCCCCATTTGTTGTTATGGTTAGCTGTACCCTTTGTAACGTGGCACTGTTGAGTAAACCAGAAACGATTCCAGAGGAATGTAGACAGCACCATCATCCTCACCAAGGAGGGGGAGAGGGGAGGTGGAGGAGGGGGAGGAGGTGCATTATGATGAACTATAGAGCTCTTAGCCAGTGATGCCCTCTACTGCCTCATTCAAGCACATGACTACAATATCACCAGATTTCCAATGCAAACCCTTCTCCTCTACACCCACCAACCCCCACCCTCCTCCCACAGTCACCCAACATCTATCACCTTCATGCCCGTTGTCCTTATTAAGATGGCTCATTCCCCTCCCTGGAATGAAGCTGACGACAGTAACTGAGGATCCAACATGATATGACAATGCATATCTCATAAAATTATGATTTAACTTAAATAAAGAGAATTAATATTTCAATGACACAATAATAAGCATCAAAATAATTCCTTTGGTGCAACTTAGGCCTTTTCCTCATCTGTTTTCTATTAAGCATGGCCTTACACTAAGTCTGCGGTAGTTAGTAGAGCGGGTTCTTTCTTGATTATATGTTTTATTGAGATATATCTCTTGATTAAACTTAAAATATAAGCCATAATATTAATTTAACCTGGAGCAGTGTTTTGTCGAGGAATAAGACAGTGTTATTTTCTGGGTCTGTAGATTGTGAAGGAGCAAAAATGGCTTTTGGAAGAGTGATATGCTCTTCTTGCCAGGTGGGGGAGTTTAGGGAGAGTTTACAGGTTACTGAGGATTATATCTGCAATAAATGCTGTTGGTTGCGAATCCAATCGTATCGAATGGATCGGTTGGAGAGACAGTTAGAGGCAATGAGGAATTTACAAGAACAAGGGGATGTGATGGACAGCAGTTATAGGAAGGGGGAAAAACCACAAATATAGTCACATAGATGGGTTAACTCCAGGAAAGGTAAGAGAGGTAGGCAGGTAGTGAAGGAGTCTTCTGTGGCTATACCCATTTCAAGTAAGTATACTGTTTTGGAAAATATGGGGGACGATGGATTCTCAGGGGAACGTAGCATGAACAGCCAACTTTTTGGTATTGAGACTGGCTCTAATGCAATGAGGGTACGTCGGGTTCCAAGAAATCAATTGTGTTAAGGGACTCTTAGTCTGAGGTAAAGACAGACGTTTCTGTGGCCAGCAGTGAAAAAGCAGAATGGTGTATTGTTTCCCTGGCATCAGGATCAAGGATGTCTCAGAGAGGGTGCAGAATGATCTTAAGGGAGAGAGGGGCCAACAGGAAGTCATTGTCCACATTGGAACCAACGACATAGGAGGGGAAAAGGTTGAGATTCTGAAGGAAGATTACAGAGAGGTGGCACGAATTTAAAAAGGAGGTCTTCGAGAGTAGTGATATCTGATTACTCCCGGTGCTACGAGCTAGCGAGGACAGGAATAAGAGGATAGAGCAGATGAATGCATGGCTGAGGAGCTGGTATATGGGAGAAGGATTCACATTTTTGGATCATTGGAATCTCTTTTGGGGTAGAAGTGACCTATACAAGAAGGACAGATTGGACCTAAATTGGAAGAGTACTAAGACACCGTCAGGGAGATTTGCTGGAACTGCTCGGGAGATTTTAATTAGTAAGGTGGGTGTTGGGACCCTGGGAGTTACTGAAGATATAGATCAATTTAAGACTGGTACAGTTGAGAAAAGAAGCAAGTCAAGCAGTCAGGGCAAGCAGGGACAAAGCAGAGAACAAGGCAGGACTGATAAATTAAACAGCATTTATTTCAATGCAAGGGGCATAACAGGGAAGGCAGATGACTCAGGGCATGGTTAGGAACATGAGACTGGGATATCAAAGCAATTACAGAAACATGGTTCAGGGATGGATGGGACTGGCAGCTTAATATTCCAGTTAACAGATGCTACAGGAGGGTCAGAAAGGGAGGCAAGAGAGGAGGGGGAGTGGCGTTTGGTTAAGAGATAGCATTACAGCTGTACTGAGGGAGGATATTCTCGGAAATGCATCCACGGAAGTTATTTGCGTTGAACTGAGAAATAAGAAAGGTATGATCACTTTACTGAGATTGTATTATAGACCCCCTAATACTCAGCGTGAAATTGAGAAAGAAATTTGTAAGGGGATCTCAGTTATCTGTAGGAATAATAGGGTGGTTATGGTAGGGGATTTTAATTTTGCAAACATAGACTGGGACTGCCATAGTGTTAAGGGTTTAGATGAAGAGGAATTTGTTAAGTGTGTACAAGAAAATTTTCTGATTCAGCATGTGGATGTACCTACTGGAAAAGGTGCAAAACTAGACCTACTCTTGGGAAATAAGTCAGGGCAGGTGACGGAGGTGTCAGTGGGGGAGCACTTTGGGGACAGCAACCATAATTCTATTTGTTTTAAAATAGTGATGGAAAAGGATAGACCAGATCTAAAAGTTAAAGTTCTACTTTGGAGAAAGGCCAATTTTGACAGTAATAGGCAAGAACTTTCAAAAGCTGACTGGGGGAAAATATTCACAGGTAAAGGGACAGCTGGAGAATGGAAAGCCTTCAGAAATCAGATAACGAGAATCCAGAGAAAGTATATTCCTGTTAGCATGAAAGGGAAGGCTGGTAGATTAGATTAGATTAGATTAGATTAGATTAGATTAGATTAGATTAGATTAGATTACTTACAGTGTGGAAGCAGGCCCTTCGGCCCAACAAGTCCACACTGACCCGCCGAAGCGCAACCCACCCATACCCCTACATTTACCCCTTATCTAACACTACGGGCAATTTAGCATGGCCAATTCATCTGACCCGCACATCTTTGGAGTGTGGGAGGAAACCGGAGCACCGGGAGGAAACCCAGGAAATGTTGGATGACTAAAGAAATTGAGGGTTTGGTTAAGAAAAAGAAGGAAGCATATGTCAGATATGGATAGGATAGATCGAGTGAATCTTTAGAAGAGAATAAAGGCAGTAGGAGTATTCTTAAGAGGGAAATCAGGAGGGCAAAAAGGAGACGTGAGATAGCTTTGGCAAATAGAGTTAAGGAGAATCCAAAGGCTTTTTACAAATATATTAAGGACAAAGGGTAACTAGGGAGAGAATAGGCCCCTCAAAGATCAGCAAGGTGGCGTTTGTGTGGAGCCACAGAAAGTGGGGGAGATACTAAATGAGTATTTTGCATCAGTATTTACTATGGAAAAGGATATGGACAATATAGAATGTAGGGAAATAGATGGTGACATCTTGAAAAAGTGTTCATATTACAGAGGAGCAAGTGCTGGATGTCTTGAAACACATAAAAGTGGATAAATCGTCAGGACCTGATCAGGTGTATCCGAGAACTCTGTGGGTGGCTAGGGAAGTGATTGCTGGACCTCTTACTGAAATTTTTGTATCATCAATAATCACAGGTGAGGTGCCACAAGACTGGAGGTTGGCTGACGTGGTGACACTGTTTAAGAAGGGTGGTAAAGACAAGCCAGGGAAGCAGGAACCAGTGAGCCTGACGTTGTTGGGCAAGTTATTGAAGGGAATCCTGAGGGACAGGATGTACATGTATTTGGAAAGGCAAGGACTGATTAGGGATAGTCAACATGGCTTTGTGCATAGGAAATCATGTCTCACAAACTTGATTGAGTTTTTTGAAGAAATAACAAAGAGGATTGATGAGGGTAGATTGGTAGATGTGATCTACATGGAGTTCAGTAAGGCGTTCGACAAGGTTCCCCATGGGAGACTGGTTAGCAAGGTTAGATCTCACGGAATACAGAGAGAACTAGCCTTTTGGATGCAGAAATGGCTCAAAGGTAGAAGGCAGGGTGGTGGTGGAGGGTTGTTTTTCAAACTGGAGGCCTATGACCAGTGGAGTACCACAAGGATCAGTGATGGATCCACTTCTTTTCATCAATTATAGAAATGATTTGGATGTGAGCATAAGAGGTAAAGTTAGTAAGTTTGCAATTACACCAAAATTGGAGGTGTAATGGACAGCGAAGAAGGTTACCTCAGATTACAACAGGATCTTGATGAGATGGGCCAATGGGCTGAGAAGTGGCAGATGGAGTATAATTCAGACAAATGCGAGGTGCTCAGATTCTCCAGGAGGTTTTTTGGTGGTCGTCATCAGTACAAATGTCTGAGAGTATTAGAGATGGACACCTCCATTCTCCTTGTGAGGGTGCACATTGTGCCTGGAAACTCTGTCAAAATCTTATATTTCCCAGTGATGTTCCGACAAATACCCCTTCGGCGTGTGACTAGAGACTCAGAGCTGTGTCCAGCTGCAATGAACTTGAAATATTCTGTTCCCTTTGGGAATGTTCCACTGCTGTTCTTATCTCCAGCCTGGGGTGGGGTAGCCTTTCCACACCTTACCTCCAGCCTGTGGATCTTTTACTGGCACCTTCAATTACTCTGTCACTGCTACCATTTTGTTAATTCTTCAATGGAGAGCATTCATTTCCTGACCAAGTGCCTTATCATGCTTACCTTCCTTGATTGGAGACAAAGTCCAGAAATTGGCAATCCAATTACCCTCTGTTGGAACAAAAGGAATCTCTTGGACAGATGACATTGATCACCATTCACAATGATGTGCACCCAATTTAGTTGACTTCAAAAATGGTGCCAATTCTTAGGAAATCTCTTTCACATGTTCAAGATAACCAGTATGAAAACTAACAATTTCAGTGACTGAAATTGAGCTTGGAATAATAGGTGAACTGAATCAATGCTGAAAATACTTTTAAGCTTTTTTTCAACTGCTCAGTCATTATTTGTAGATATTCTGTACAGAGGTCCTAAAACGTGGATAGTTAGAATATGGATGGATATCACTGTTCTTTCTTTCCCATAGAAAATCCATCCAAGTTTAAAACAAAACTTGCATTTTCAAATGTCTTTCATGGTTCTAGATGCCCCAAAGCATTCAGAACCTAAGCACCTTTGAACTGTGGTTACTACATCAATGTAGAATCAACATGTGGAAATCCTCAATGCCCACTCAGTCTTGATGCAATTTCCAACTCTAGGTAGAACACCAGCTCAATGAGAGGGAAATGTAACGCGTACATCCAAGGAGTTAAAGTCCCAACGTTAACCAGTTAGCCTCAAAAGATTTTTTTTGTGGCAGTGATCGAAGTGAAGACATAGATTGGTGGGGAGAGTAATGATGAATGAATCATTTGCACATTTTGGTCACGGTGCTTGTGACAGTTACTGAATTCAGGTTGCTGGGTGTGATTTAATTTGAATGATGTGTCACTTGCCTCTTGCTGATGATAAGCTGATCCATCTGCCTCAGGACTGAAAATTGTTTTTGGTTTCTGTATTTTCAGTGGCACTTGATCCAATCAGCACTGCCACTTTGGATGGTAATTGCTTGAACCACATTTGACTTTTCTTTTAACTTCTGGATTGATGATGCCTTTCTGAAACTGTCATTTGAGAAATGCTGCTTTCGCAACATTCTTTACTCCCAAGTGGAGCTCTTTCTGAACAGTGAGTGGATGCAGAGTGTTTTTGTATCTGGTGTTCAGTTGGGGTCAAGGTGCCTGCAAGGAAGGGCAACTAGTTGATCCCTCCTATACCTGAAAGAACCATTTTGTTGAGTTCAAGGTGAAAATTATTTGTTCTTTTGCGAGAGTGATTTCAGGAACTTCTCAACATTGTAATACGTGAGCAAGCTGTCTGAAAGACTCCGGAAATGACCCGCTGTGATTAATGTCTTGACAACTTGGGCCACAATATCTCAGCAACAACCATTCTCAGCTTTATCCTTTTTTCCTTCTTGAATAACTTATTGCTATCAATAATTTTCATTTATGAAAGCCAATTTTTCTCTCTTTTTCTGAGGTGCATGTGTGTGTTTTGGTAATATTTCGAGGGATAAACATTTATATTTCCACATTCCTGGTTGTATATCACCTACGTATTTGCATTTTCATTGAGTAAGTTTGTTTTATAGAGTCATACAGCATGGAAACACACCATTCAGTCTGACTCATCAAAGCCAAGGAAGCTTCCCAAACTAAACTAGTCCCATTTGCATGTATTTGGCCCATATCCTTCTAAACCTTTCCTATTCACATACCTGTCCAAATGTCTCTTAAATGTTATAACCATACCTGCATCTACCACTTCCTCTAGCAGTTCATTCTACATACAAACCACCCTCTGTGTGAAAATGTTGCCTCTCAGCTGCCTTTCAAATCTTTCACCTCACCTTAAAAAGATGTCCTCTAGTTTTGAACTCCCCTACCCTAGGCTAAAGATCTTTGCAATTCACCTTACCCCGTGCCTTGCATAATTTTATAAACCTCCTTAAAGTCACCCCTCTTTCCGCAGAAAACTGATTGATAGATGTGATTTGGAGATGGTGGTGTTGGACTGGGGTATACAAAATTAAAAATCACACAACACCAGGTTATAGTCCAACAGGTTTGTTTGGAAGCACTTAACCTAATGTTGTATGATTTTTAACATTGATAGCTCTTTGTTATTTAAAGCTTGATATAAGTTAAGGTACTTAATTGGCCATCTTGTAAAAATATTTTCATTTTATGCTGTAACCCATGGAGGAGTGGGACTTGCAACACTGTACTCCATCAGCCTCACTTATAACACATCAGAAATGTTCATGTTTGTGGTGGTATAAACATATTTGCTGTAAATTTCAGCTGCACTGGACCCTTTTTTGGGGCATTTTGGCTGGCTTTTGTGGTCCAACTTAGACTTGGATACTGCGTGATGTCTGATGGAAGTCACGCTGGTCACCATATTGGAAAGGCCTGCAGTGGGCACCCACAGTATGTTACACTGATTTAATACTAGGTGTGCCATTTGAGAGCTCAAAACTGCAGCTGATGCCTTCAATTGATCACGAACAACGTATCCAGTTGTAGTACATATGGTGTTTGTGGGTAAAAGGATACTGCTAACAAATCTTTTTCTATAGTGGGTGGCACGGTGGCACGGTGGTTAGTACTGCTGTCTCACAGCGTCTGAGACCCGGGTTCAATTCCCGACTCAGGCGACTGACTGTGTGGAGTTTGCACATTCTCCCCGTGTCTGCGTGGGTTTCCTCCGGGTGCTCCGGTTTCCTCCCACAGTCCAAAGATGTGCGGGTCAGGTGAATTAGCCATGCTAAATTGCCCGTAGTGTTAGGTGCATTAGTGAGAGGGAAATGGTTCTGGGTGGGTTACTCTTCGGAGGGTCAGTGTGGACTTGTTGGGCGGAAGGGCCTGTTTCCACACTGTAGGGAATCTAATCTAAAAAAAGGATACGGTTTATGATGTGATAACAATCGCCTGTAGGTTACATTTAGTTATTGGGCATTACTATTAAAACTATGAGGAGAACTGTGTTTTCTAGAAATCCACTTTCTTCACAGTGTCTGTTATTCCTTCAAGCAAGACCAACACTTTGGTTAAACTTGATTTCCTTTCACAAAATCATGCTGACTCTTCTGATATCGTTGAGTTTTTTTTTCCATTTTAAGAGGCCAGCAATAAGATCAATATTAATACCTTGCCCACAGATGACGTCAGGCTAACTGGTCTAAAGTTTTGTGTATTCTGCTTCCCCTGTTCCACGAAGAGAGGCAGCATGTCGCTCCTTTCCTGATTGAGGGGGCCTTTCCAGAAATGTAGCAAATTTTGAAAAGTTTACACCATCCCACCTATTAACTCATCAGCTCAGAGCTCATGTCCTAAACTTGAGATGTCTTTCTTTGTTACCTATGCAATCTGCCTTTCATTGTGCTAGTTCAGATTCTGAAGGGCAAAAGTTGAAAATATATATGGACACAACTTTAGTAAATTGTGTTGAAGGGATAGAACCAGGAAGAACCCAAGGGGGTATCATTATTCAGCTGGACAGTGAAGCCAGTGAACACATGTTTCCAGCACTGACAAATTGGATCATAAATCTTCAAGAGAGAGTGATCTCTTGGAAAATGGAATGTTTAGATTGCTTATGTGCACCTTCAGCATCTCCAGGGCAAAATGCAGTGTTATCATAGAACTCCTAGACATACTGTATATATTAGCTATGCTGTTGTATTGATGTTTGTTAGATCTGCTAATCAGATCTGATTTAAACACGACTCATTCACATTAAATAATTATGTATGAAATAGTCATGCAACTCTTGTGTACACCAGTCAAGGCCTGCTCTAGGGAGCAGTAGGCATCAACATTAGTAAAGGTTAAACATACATTTATATATGGCATACAAACCAAATAGGTACATTTATTAGTAATTATCACGTAAGATCTGATCATGGTTAAAAATAATATTTCACAAAACTATTGTCAAACAGACTAAACTGTTCTGAATCATGGAGGCATACTTAAAAAAAAAGTAATGACTGTATTTCAATCAGCTCACCAATGCTGATGTGA
Organism: Hemiscyllium ocellatum; assembly: GCF_020745735.1. Classification (NCBI taxonomy): domain Eukaryota; kingdom Metazoa; phylum Chordata; class Chondrichthyes; order Orectolobiformes; family Hemiscylliidae; genus Hemiscyllium; species Hemiscyllium ocellatum. The sequence continues at coordinate 55,217,401 of NC_083419.1, forward strand.
TCTTGTGGGATTCTGACACCAGCATAACCAAATTTAACAAGCAACATCCAAAGAAGAAATTACTAGCAAGCTATTTGCAACTTTCACTTTCACACAGATCTCAATCAATATAAAATAAATGTGAATTACCAGACAATTAATGTTTCAAATAAAATGGTAAATTTGTCTTTTAGTATTCATCACAACAAAGGAATGCCATTCAGAGACAAAAGTATTCCTTTGAATGTTGCCAAGTTACTATGAGATGAATATTACATTTTTCTAAGTCGGAGCTGTGTTAGTGCTTTGGAGGGTTTGTCACGATGAGGCATAACATCTTGTTAAATGTTACTAAACTTACTGTATTAACCTGCTTTATGACATTTTTCATGTCCGAGTTTTGTTCTATCTACCAAACACCTGCCCAGAACAAACTACCACTCGCTGAATATGCGCGCAAAGACTGACATGTCTTGCAGCCATGCTATCTATGAAAGGTGCTGAGCACCTGAACAGCCATAGGCAATCTAATCTTGAACGTCTTCAGAAACCTCATGACACATGAGCCATGAAGACACGCCAACATACAACACATAGCTGTGGGGCTGTCTGCCCCTTGCACATACAATACCATTTTCTCAACTGTTTAACCACCATTCAACAATCTTTCCCTCTCCTTAGCTACACTCTGCCTAAATACCCTCTAAGTCAGCACTACGCTGCCACCATTGACCACTGTCATTGCTGTTGTGGACCACACCCCCTCAAAATATTTTCAGAAGGTAGCCTGGACCCTAATTTTTTTTTATTTTAAATGCAGATGTGAAGTAGATATTTCAGGAGCAATGCAGCTGATCAAACCATGCGGCTTTAAGCAAAACAGGATTTATTTAAACACTACAGTTGAAACATGAACAAAAGAAAACAGAATTTAGAATAACAACCATTTGAAAACCCAACTTGATGTAGCAACTTAACTAAGGAGCTGTTTCAATTCCTTTAACATCCTATCAACACACCCCTTGGCAAAAGGTAAATTCAAACTCAGGTCCTTACAGGCAGGAGAGATTTCAGAGAGAGCCAGTCAAGAACCATCTGCTGAAGCTTGGAACCTTTCTCCACTACAGCGCCTTCTGACTGATTAGAGAAACTAGGAGAAACGTGTACTGGGAGAATTGGCCATTCCTCTGCCATTGTGGAACTAGGCTAATTCCCAGACATTTTGGCACATCTGCCTTTCCAACTTCTATAAAAAAACAAGAACAAAATAACTTTGTTAAAGAGGCAGCATTGTCACATTGTTCAGTGAGAAAACATCAAATACAAGCAAGCAATCAAATACAAATACAAACATGAACTTTTATTTACAGAATACAACAAAAGAACAAAAAGAAAGCCAACAAAGGCCAGAAGTTGCCCTTACAATGCAACCAGATTTGGGAATTATCACCAAAATATAGAACAGAGCACCCAGCTCTCATCTACTGGAAGCTGTTGGCAATGACATTTTGCTGAAAATGTGTTGCTGGAAAAGCGCAGCAGGTCAGGCAGCATCCAAGGAGCAGGAGCATCGACGTTTTGGGCGTGAGCCCTTCTTCAGGAATGAGGAGAGTGTGCCAAGCAGGCTAAGATAAAAGGTATGGAAGAGGGACTTGGGGGAGGGGCGTTGGAAATGCGATAGGTGGAAGGAGGTCAAGGTGAGGGTGATAGGCCGGATTGGGGGTGGGGGCGGAGAGGTCAGAAAGAAGATTGCAGGTTAGGAAGGTGGTGCTGAGTTCGAGGGTTGGGACTGAGATAAGGTGTGGGGGGAGGGGAAATGAGGAAACTGGAGAAATCTGAGTTCATCCCTTGCGGTTGGAGGGTTCCTAGGCAGAAGATGAGGTGCTCTTCCTCCAGCCGTCGTGTTGCTATCTCCAGCTGCTTGGTGAGAAGTTCCACCCGTTGCCCATTTCCAGAATATTCCAACGTATGTTCGCATATGCAAGAGCCAACAATCTTCCATTGACAGTACCATCACAGAATTCTCCACCATCAATATCCTGGAAGACATAAACCAGAATGTCAAATGTATCCAGTGTAACATAGTGAGTGATTCATCACTGAATCTCCCTAAGCCTGTGAACAATTTTCAAGTTGGGAGAGTTAAGGAGTAGACCTCACTTAACTGTTCCAAAACAAAAACAATGTTTAGTCAATAGCATTTTTACACATCTTCTGTTTTAAAATGTGATACCATGTTTCAGTCTTACCATTATTAACTAGACGTTTGAATTTCTTTTTAGAAATTCTCAGTCTTTTCAGGGATTGTAAAACATTGTTTGTTACTCACACTGATCCATATTCTTTGTCCTGACTATAATGTCCTTTGAACTTGTTCCTCTGACCATTGCTGCTTAAAGGGGCTGATGGTATTTGGGGGAACAGATGCTGGTCAGAAAGCTGCTGTATAAAGCACATGTATACGGATGGATTTAACAGATAGTTTGTTGTAGTTGGAAGAAAGATCTGCGGTCCTCATGGCCCACAAGCAATGCAGTAAAAGCAGTTATCCATGGATTTGGCCCTTCTCAGCTTCTTTCAGTTGTTAGGTTTCCCAAGGCCTTGGAAATCTAGTTGTTTCATGTTTAAAATAGATTCCCTGTTAAAATGAAAGTACACTATCGTCTTTAACATGTATGAATGGTTAACTTGCCACCTACAAGCTGAGTTGTTACACCATCTTCACCGTATCCATTAAAGTCAAAAGTGGTTAAGTTTGAGGCAAGTTCAATTCCTGTTTTAATTTTTTTTTCAATTTCAATACTATCCAATCCCATTCTACCCATTGTTTGGATTCAGCTCATCGTTCTCTTAGAGGGGATATGCCAAGGATGGATGAGGTGGTGGGTAGAGGAATAAGCCAACGGAGCTCATGAGGAAGCAGGAAAATTGGGATATCATGTATTAGCTAAAAGGCATTGTGAGCTCTCAGCCTTCATCTGTATGATCCCTCGGGCGATGTTTTTATTTATTCTTTCAGGTGATTGTTTCCGTCGAAGTCCAAACTATATGCTTGAGAGTGTTGACTCAAAAAGGTCAATGAACACTATCGTCATCCCCAAAGAATTACTTAGGTCTCTGAATTACTAATCCAACAACAATATGTCATTTCCTCCTCCCCAAATATTTTTAATGCTAAGGGTTTTGTTTTATTCAGGGGTTAACATTTGTGTTTTGGTGTTAGCTAAACGGCTAAACAGCTTAGAAACTAAAAATAATGTATAGTTACATTGTATACATAAACAAATACAAACGGAAACCAGGCAGATCAGTGCTTTTTTTTAGTGACTGGGAGTTTGTTGACAGCTGGAATATACTCAATTTATGACCACTTAAGGATATCATCTTGTCACCGCTCTTATTCATCCAACTGCAGGTAGGGTACATATGGTTTGCATGAGAAGTAATCTCTTGGGTTGAGAGGTTTAAGGGGTGGGAGCTGGTGGTGGGCATGTTTTGTTGGGGGCCTAAATTAATAGAATGCATTCTATTTGGTCATGGTGTAGAGGGAAGCCCAAAGCAATATATGCCCTGCCCTTGATGCCAACCTCCCTATAGCACCTACCCAATGGCCCTCCCAACCTGTGAAACCCTACCTGCCATCGCTTGTGTCTGGTCTGGATCTCCCCGATCTTGTGTATTCAGGTGGCTGTCATTTTGCGAAAGAGCTACCAGTGCCCTTGGGTCCTGGCCTGGGAAAGGTGGCTTCTCAACTGCCAGATTGGCCTTCCTCCAGCTGCTAGGTGAGAAGTTCCACCCGTTGCCCATTTCCAGAATATTCCAACATATGTTCGCACATGCAAGAGCCAACAATCTTCTGTTGATAGTACCATCACAGAATTCTCCACCATCAATATCCTGGAAGACATTAACCAGAATGTCAAATGTATCCAGGATAACATAGTAAGTGCTTCATCATTGAATCTCCCTAAGCCTGTGAACAATTTTCAAGTTGGGAGAGTTAAGGAGTAGACCTTACTTACCTGTTACATCAGGTCTCATGAAGCTCAGCTAAAACAAAACAGGCTGGTACTTCTATAACATGACGATTGGAGATCCAAAACCCCTTGCAACCAATGAGGCATATATTTCTTTGACGTGTCATCACTGTTGTAGTGCAGGAAATATCAAAGCCAATTTGTATGCAGCAAGCTCCTACAAACAACAATGTGGTAAAGACTGGATAATGTGTTCTTGAGATGCAGATTGGAACACAAATATTGGATAGGACACTGGGGTTAATTCAAGTTATCACCTTCTAATGCAAGCAAGCAGGAACAGCCTCAGTTTAATCTTTTAGCTCAAAAGATGGTATCTTCAGTGCAGCAGAACTTCAGTAATCTGAGTGCAAGCTGAGATTTTTTTGTGCTCATGTCCTAGGATGGGACATGGATTGAAAATTAATAGAAGCAAGATGCTAACCATTTCAGCCATACCTGACATACTGTGTCCATGGTATGTACTAAGCAACTTGCAACACTTCTTCAGCAGCATTACCCAAAGCCAGAATGGCAAGGCAATGTAGGAGCATGTTCCGAATATTGACTGCAGAGGTTTAAGAAGACCCAGCTCTGAGGCAATCACAGAGGGGCAACGAGAAACCAAAACAGCCCGTATCTGGAGAATAAATTACAATAGAAAAACCACATTATCATGCTTTTGTCTAATAAGTGAGATTACCAAAAATTCATTTAAATATTCAACTACAGTGCACTCAGGCAGTGTTTTATATCTTTTCTATGGAGAATTGGCTTTTGTGCTTTACGATTGATTGTAAAGTGATTAATTGCAATGCTGTGATCAATTGGAGTGCTATGAACCTTGTGTCATGTTTAAACCTTAAGTATGATATTCCTCAAATTCAATTAGCTTCAACATCCATTGGCAATCTGAAATGAGAACAAGTGGAGATTTATGTTGATTGAGTGGTGAACATCTACTGTTTCTTGATTTTTGAGACTTTGGGGATTATCCTTTAAGTTTCTTTCAACGAGCATCATTTAATCATCTTACTTTCTTCAAGTTCTACATACTTTACTGTAGCACAAGAAGATAAATGTTGCAAAACACTAGAACTAACATTTTCAATGCAGAAATTATTCTCCAGAATGGATTAACAGTGCCTGCCAATTCTTCACCTCAAAGGGCTGTAGTACCTTTCAGAGATATATGGTTTTACATAATTTCCAACAATACTTCATCAGCAGCTTTCTTTTCCTTTATTTACACTGTAAAATTATTATGAGTTATTACACTTGCTACATATTATTATGTTCTGGGATGCACTGCCTGAAAAGGTAATGGAAGTGGATTCAATAACAAATTTCAAAGGGAATTGAATAAATGCTTGAAGGGTGGGAAATTTATAGCACTGGGAAAGAAACAGTGGGATTGATTGGAAAGCTCTTTTTAAGAGATAGAAAAGGCGCAAAGATGGGATTTGTGTTTTGTCATCCCATAATTGACAAGTGCTTCCACTAGACACAGTTTTACATCCAATAGATATGTTCTGAATTGTTTATTTCATATTGTGGGGTAGATGTGGGGAGAAAAGATAACATCCTCATACATCATTTCAGAACATCTGGCTGACAGTACATCAAGGTGAAGATATTCACACGTCATTTCATCCAGTCAAGAATAATCATGGGCAAATAAACAAGCAGTTAAAGCAAAGTTAAAAATCACACAACACCAGGAGCCAGTGTTGGACGAGGGTGAACAAAGTTAAAAATGACATAACACCAGGTTATAGTCCAACAGGTTTATTTGGAAGCACTAGCTTTTGAAACATTGCTCCTTCAACAGGTGGTTGTGAAGCAGGACCATAAGACACAGAATTTATACCAAATTTGTATAATTTATTTGCTATGAATTCTGTGTCTTATGGTCCTGCTTCACAACCACCTGATGAAGAAGCAGCGCTTCGAAAGTTAAACGTTCCAAATGAACCTGTTGGACTATAACCTGGTGTTATGTCATTTTTAACTTTGTCCACCCTCGTCCAACACTGGCTTCTCCGCATCATAGTTAAAGCAAGCTCCTCCACTACTCCCATCCGCGTTGCTGGAGGAGCCCAGTGCATCCGTATAAAAGACACAACTGAACTATTTGCAACCATCTTCAGCCAAACTCGAGGAGTGGATGATGCGTCTCGGTCTCCCTACACTGCAGAAGTCAGCCTTCAGCCAATTTGATTCACTCCATATTAGAAAGGAGCAAAAGCAATGTCAACCCAGCAACAGTACTGAAGACGTATTCTCCCTAGAGTTTGCAAAACTCCTTGCCAGGTTAAACTCAGAACAAATCCAATGCAGCCAATTACCACTCCTCAGTGTAGATTAGATTAGATTAGACTTACAGTGTGGAAACAGGCCCTTCGGCCCAACAAGTCCACACCGACCCGCCGAAACGCAACCCACCCATACCCCTACATTTACCCCTTACCTAACACTACGGGCAATTTTAGCTTGGCCAATTCACCTGACCCGCACATCTTTGGACTGTGGGAGGAAACCGGAGCACCCGGAGGAAACCCACGCAGACACGGGGAGAATGTGCAAACTCCACACAGTCAGTAGCCTGAGTCGGGAATTGAACCCGGGTCTACAGGCGCTGTGAGGCAGCAATGCTAACCACTGTGTCACCGTGCCGCCCAAGCAAGCTCCTCCACTACTCCCATCCGTGTTGCTGGAGGAGCCCAGTGCATCCGTATAAAAGACACAACTGAACTATTTGCAACCATCTTCAGCCAAAATCAATTGGCTATGAAGTTCTTTACATTTTATGTTGATTGGAAGAATTAAATGTTGAAAAGTTTTGGAAATAAATTCATTTCAGATTTAGTGGAAATACCTGGGATGCTTTCTTTAATGGAGGTAATTGAGAGGTCACTGCAAACAGTGGCGATTACAGTTTTCAAACAAGGCTGTAGATCCCTGCTAGGGCTCCTTTGAACTGTAAACGCCTTGGAGAAGTACTTGTTTTATTTGGTTCCACTGTTCAGAATCCCACTAAAAAGATGCTGAGTTGGAGGAATGTTTGCTAAGAACAACCTGCTGAGCTGTCCTCTCATTTCTGAAAAAGAGAACCCTGAGGGTAAGTTCACGGTAAAAGCTATTTGTTCATTTGAAAAAGCGATTGAAGAAACATCTGAAGATTGTACTTCCTGAGTAAGCTGTGTCTGCAAGACATTGAATACAACCATCGGTGATTAGTCATTTGACCACAGAACATCATAGCAACAGATTCTGGAACATTATATATTTTATATTTGTGCCTTTAAGACTAACCCATTAGATAGAGGTCTTTTTTTGTTCAGAAATCCAATCAATGCAGAGAAATTTGTTTCTTCTTTCTCATTACCTGTGTGTATATACATATGTGGTATTTGTGTATCTATTTCTGCGTGTATGTGAGTGTGGGAGGCAGAGGGAGTGTAGCAACGGTACTTTGGTCTGCATTTTGGAGATATATAGAGGGATACATATTTCTACTTACACATTACTAACTGATTTTATTGTCCCTTCATTGTACTTATTATATCTTTATGATATAGGTATTGTTTTGATCATAAATCAACAATTGATTGATGGCTCTTGTTTTTTTAAAGCACGATATAGAAAAGATATTTCGCTGGTAATCTTTATAACTGGAAACTTTTATTCTATGTCATGACCCATGGAGTAATGGGGCTAGAGCTACAGTGGACACCACCAACCTTGGTCAAAACATAGATAGGCAACAAAGACAACATTTCATTGGAAATGGATTAATAATAATTTGAAAAGGAGAAAAGGTAATATATCAGCAATTTATCATGGTACACAATAACAGTGCAGAGAAAGCAGTACAACAGACCAAGCTACAGTACTGATAGCCAATGTGAGACCAGGTACAAACACTGTTCTCAGTGTAGGGAAAGTAAATAAGGTACCTGAGATTTAGAGGGACCTCTTGTTAAAAGGAAAAGTAACTCCTTATTCCTCAAATGAGGCAAGCAAACCGACAGCCATATTTAGAAATACAGAAGCCACTTAAACTCTCGCTCAGGAATGGTTTACATTTTCCATCAGTAAGAGACATGAATTTTGAAGATTTAGTCAATACAATCAGCAAGGAATATATACCCATATTTCTGTACTGGAACATCTAGAGTTGACGTTATGTCTGGAATTTGATCGCTAGGGGTCATCTAAAAATGGGTTGACCTACACCTGGGAAATGATTAGGCAGGATTGAAAGATATAGCTTTTCCTGCTAGCCAAATGAAGTCAAGAAAACTGAACAGTTACAGAAATAAGTTCCAGGAATTTCCGTTTCTTGGGTGGAGGCCAATCTTGGCTAAACAAAGTCTATCATCAGATGTGGAATTGGCACCACAGGCAGGTATTTGGTTATTTGAAACTTTCATTGGAGATGTGGAAAATCCAAAGGAAAGGCCAACAAGACTTCTCTGATAGAGAGTAAGGAAGGCAATCTGGAGTTAAGTTAAACAAGATTAGAGTGCTGCTAGAAAAGCACAACGGGTCAGGCAGCATCTGAGGAGCAGGAAAATCGATGTTTCAGGCAGGAGCCCTTCACCAGGAATTCCTGATGAAGGACTCCTGCCCAAAATGTCGATTTTCCTGCTCCTTGGATGCTGCCTGACCTGTTGTGCTTTTCCAGCACCACTCTAAGCTTGACTCTAATCTCCAGCATCTGCAGTGCTCACTCTCACCTAGTTAAGTTAAACAGCCTACTCAACTCAAACTGAAGTTAAAATCAAGGGAAATTCAGAATGCTTCTATATGAAAATACCTGATTCTGATGAGGAAGTGGAGATTTCTCTTCAGAGACTTGTGAATGGTAAGTAGTTCACCAGATAGTGGTACTGCCCAATGATCATCAAGAAATAGGTCAGTCCTCCCATCCCTGGAATTCGTCTGGTGAACCTTCACTGGACTCGCTCAAGAGCAAGAATGTTCTTCCTCAAACTAGGAGACCAAAACTGCACATAATACTCAAGGTGTGGCCTCACCAAGGCCCTATATAACTGCAGCAAGACATCCTTACTCCTTTACCCAAATCCGCACAATATGAGGGCCAGCATGCCATTAGTTTTCCTCACTGCCAGCTGTATCTGCATTCCAGGCTTCAATGACTATTCCACAATGTTGCCAAGGTCTTGTTGCACCTCACTATTTCCTAAACAGTTTTTCCTATTGCAGTTTTTGAGCAAAGTGCAATGTAACTCTGCAAAATAAATTCACCACACAAAGTATATGTGTGCATGTGGGTCTTTGTCTGTCTGTGTGTGTCTGTCTGTCTGTCTGGGGTAGGGGTTGTGAGTGTGAGAAAGTGTGTGTGTATGTGTAGTGGGTGCAGAGTGTCTTAGGTCTGCGAGGGGGAACACTTCAGTGGTCCAGGACATTCAGCCTCGGACCTTCGGGTGACCGTCCTCCAAGGTGGACTTCGGGACAGGCAGCAGAGGAAAGTGGCCGAGCAGAGGCTGATAGCTAAGTTCGGTACCCATAGGGAGGGCCTCAACCGGGACCTTGGGTTCATGTCACATTACAGGTGATCACCATTGCACTACACACACACGCACACACACGCACACACGCACACACACGCACACTCACACATACACATGGACACAGGTACACACAGACGCGCACACAGACACCTACACACACCCTTATAGACACACACACTCTCATGCTCACACATGCACCCCCTCGCAGACTTAAGACACTCTGCACCCATCTCTCTCACACACACACACACACACACACACACACACACACACACACATATATATTTTGTGGGGTGAATTTATATTGCAGAGTTACATTGCACTTTGCTCAAAAACTGCATACATTCATGTCGAACTCTGAGCTTAAAAACTACAGGAATTTATGTAAAACACTGTTATCTCACTTCTTAGATTAGAATTAATCTAAACATCAGGTCATAGACAGAGAACACAGGGGGCTAACACCTTTAACATATTGTCTAGCTATCACCATTGTTAGCAGCTAACCCGAGAATGCAACTTTAAAAAGAAGGGTTTTGTGATTTACACATGAAAGAAGTGAAACTATCACTGTATTCTAACAGATGAAAGGCTTAACAGACAATCAACTTTTCAATGTATAATTTCAGTTACATCACACTGCAAATTTTTGCTATAAATTCTGTATTACGATCGAGCCCTCCACAATCACCTGATGGAGCGTCGCTCCGAAAGCTAGTGTGCTTCCAATCAAACCTGTTGGACTATAACCTGGTGTTGTGTGATTTTTAACTGTGTACACCCCAGTCCAACACCGGCATCTCCAAATCATGCCATTTCTGAAGTATTCTTCAAGGCTGGAAGTTTTACAAAAGATATTTTATACTTTGTAGCCCAAATTTTCTGTTGGCCAGGTAGTATTTTCTGAAGTGGAGATGGGAGTTGAGTGAATGGACTCAGTGGAAATTCAACATAGCAGATACTGAAGGAAATGACTAGCAAACTGAAGGTTCCAATGGGCAGTTCCCTACTCTTGGAACTTCAGACTGTATCTATATAAATCCAAAATGGTTCCGGTAAAGTTAAGTAGGTAGCTGTGCAGAAAATTTTAGACATGAGAAAAAGTCAAATCTCTGAGTAAGTCCTAAACTGACCTCAAATGTGCATCAGACACCTCCAAGTAAACCTCTCACAGATCTCTCACCCACTCCCATCCAACCCGGACTCTGGTCCAATGCTCACTCTCCACCATGGGATCTGATATTACCCCCGCAGCCAGATTTGACATCGTCTTTCCCTGTCACCAGACCCAAATATCTCTCCCCTGACAACAAACCTAACCTCCCCAAATCCCACTCCTTCACCTCCAGATCTGACCCTCTCACCAAATCTGACCCTCCCTTGCCTTGGCTGGACCCACAGAACCTGACGCCCACTTGGCACACCCCACCTCCATCCCCACGAATCCGACACCTCCATCACACCGGACTAGATAACTCTTCGAAGTAAAGGATCTCCCGAGGCAAGGTATATTGACAAGACCATGCAGACGCTATGACAATGGATGAATGGATGCTGTGCGAAAATCATCAGGCAGGAATGTACCTTCCGAATCAGGGAACACTTCAGCTGTTAAGGACATTCAGCCTCTCTTCTTTGGATTAGCATCCTTCAAGGCAGCCTTTGAGATACACAACAATGCAGAATCACCGAGCAAAAACTGATAGCCAAGTTCCGTACCCATGAAGGCAGCCTCAATTATGATCTTGGGTTCACGTAACCCCACCAGATTGTTCTGTATTTGTAAAATCTTCTTCACTGTTCTGTTTTGACACCATCATCTTGATCATTTGTTATGATCTCTCTACATTAATTAGTTTGTGTAGTTTTGGATTACATATTATGTTGGTTAGGCCCTCATCATACAACTCTTCCACTTATCATGTTACTTCAGCCATTTGGTTTGTCTCCACCACCATTCTATTTGCAATTTTCTGTAATTAACTCTCTGCCTTAATTAATTGGATCATAAGTCATCCCTTCACTTGTTATTCTGCTGTTGACACTTTACTCACACCATCTGACACTTTTGATCACCAGCAAAGACTTATCATTCAGCCTGTTGACACACTACTCACACCATTTGCAGTATCTTTTGACACCCTTAATTATTTAGAATTATCTTGCAATGATCTCTCTGTCTATAAATTCTGTGTCTGCACACGTCCCTCCACTTCACCTGATGAAGGAGCAGCGCTCTGAAAGCTTGTGACTTCAAATAAACCTGTTGGATTATAATCTGGTATTGTGAGATTTAGGTGACTCCCATCCTCCCAACCTACCCTAAACACTCCTGTCACTTACCCTAGCCTCCTTGCCATCTTACACTTGGCACTAATAACCTGGAACTGCTGCAAGCTTCATCAGATGCTAAATGGTCGGAAAATTTACTAAGAACAAACTGTTCAGTTGATCTCGCTCATTCCTGAACAGACAAAGCACTTTTTGAGCTCTCTAAATCTATTTATTCTTCAGAAAGCATGATTGAAGCACAAAATCCACAGAGTGTGGAAACAAGCCATTCAGCGCATAGATTCCACACTGACCCTCCGAAGAGCACCCAACCAGACCCACCTCCCTACCCTATTCTTATGACCTACCCAGCATGCAAGATGCCTCCCAGTAGTCTCCCAGTACTCCAAACTCAAAAGTAGACATTTACTCTTTTACATCAACTGACACAGCAGCTACCTGTGATGCTATGCATTTAAATTTCAGAATGCAGCAGCTGTCTGCTGTGAAAAAGAGATGTGCTTTGCCATTACCTGACAGCTTGGCACGACGGGGACCTGACAAGGTGAAGTAAGGCTTCACCCTTCCAAAGGTACAGATTGGAATCTCCTGCCAGAGATGCAAAACTCTTCCATTACATCAAAAACAGAATGGACTAGCAATCCGCATTTTATAACCACGTTTTGGAAATCAAGAAGCAATATTGTTTGGAGGACTTATGTTTTGAAAGGTTGTGGAAAATCAATTTATTTCAGATTTTGTAGATGCATTCATAGTGCCTTCTTTATTTGAGGCCACAGATAGTTGCTATGAACATCGGAGATGTTTTTTTATAAACAAGACTTCCTAACAGTTGCTTGCTTTGCTGTAGATCACGGCTGGGGCAGTTTTGAAAAGTGAATGTCTTAAAGAGGTGCTTGCTTTATGTGGTTCACTTGTAGTGATGCCTGCTAAGAAAAGATTGAGTAGATGGAAAGCTTCATTAGAAGCTGAGTAGTTGGAAAATTTACTCAACAACTATTCAGCTGATCTCTCTCATTTAGAACATAGAACATTACAGCGCAGTACAGACCCTTCAGCCCTCAATGCTGCACTGACCTGTGAAACTAGGCTGAAGCCCATCTATCCTACACGCTTCCATTTTCATCCATATGTCTATCCAATGACCATTTAAGTGCCCTTAAACTTGGCGAGTCTACTACTGTTGTAAGCAGTGGATTCCAAGCCCCTTCTACTCTCTGAGTAAATAAACTACCTCTGACATCTGTCTTATATCTATCACCCCTCAATTTAAAGCTATGTCCCCTCATGCTAGCCATCTGAACACACAAAGCACCTTTTGAGTTGTCTGAATCTATTTATTCTTTAGAAAGCATGATTGAGTCATAGAATCCATACAGTATGGAAGCAGGCCATTCAGCCCATGAAGTCCACACTGACCCTCTGAAGAGCATCCCAACCAGATCCATTCCTCTACCCTATCCCCGTAACCTTGCATTTCCCATGGCCAACTCACCTAACCTGCATATCTTTGGACTGTGAGAGGAAACCGGAGCATCCATAGGAAACCCACACAGACACAGGGAGATTGTGCAAACTCCACACAAACAGACACTGGAGGGTGGTATTGAACCCGTGTCCCTGGTGTTGTGAGGCAGCAGTGCCAACCACTGAGCCACTGTGCCACCTATCATGAAGAAACATCTCAAGATTGCTTTTCTTAAATAATTGCAAGACCTCCGAGACAATATTCTGTGTTTTGTTCCTTTGCTTACAACAACCTATTGCTCACAGAGATTTTTTTAAGAATGTCATCCTCTGTAGGGAAATCTGTTTTGCTCTCGCTTCCTGAAGAGAGAGAGAGAGAGAGAGAGTGTATGAATGGATTTTGAGTTTATTTAAAGGGATTTGTATTTATACTTCTATATTCCCAAGTTGGAGAAAGTCACAAAAATAACTACAGAGCCAAGTTGTGAGGTTAACACAAGGAATCTACACGGTGGCTCAGTGGTTAGCACTGTTGCCTCACAGCACCAGGGTCCCAGGTTTGATTCCAGCCTTGGGTGACTGTCTGTGTGGAATTTGCATATTCTCCTTGCATCTGCATGGGTTTCCTCCGGGTGCTCCGGTTTCCCCCCACAGTCCAAAGATGTGCAGGTCAGGTGGATCGGCCATGTTAAGTTGCCCATAGTGTTAGGCGCATTAGAGGGAAATGGGTCTGGGTGGATTACTCTTCGGAAGGTCTTTGTGGACTGGTTGGGCTGAAGGGCCTGTTTCCATAGTGTAGGGAATCTAATCTAATCTCTAATCAGGAATTTAGGCAGATTAAATAAGTGGGAAAAAAAACCTGTCAGATGGAATATACTAGGGGCAAATGTGAGGTCATGCGCTTTGGCAGGAAGAATAGAACAGCTGAGTATTATTTAAATGGGGAAAGACTACAGGAAGGTCTAAAGAAGACTGGAATTGGACATGAACATTGAGTCTCTTTCTGCTGATAGACCTTCTGAGTTCCTCCAGCATTCTGTTTTTATTTTATTTTTTATTTCCAGCATCAATGATATTTTATGATATTTACTGCAGAAAGTTGCAGCACAGAAGGAGTTGAGACTCTTACTGTACAAACCACAAAAAAGCTAGCATCCAAATTCAGCAGGTAATAGGGAAGGCAAATGAAATGTTTATTTTATAGGGAGTGGAGTATAAAAACAGGGAACTCTTGCTCAAACTATACAAGGCACTGGGCAGACCGCAGCTAGAATATTGTTAAAAGGTTTGGTCCCTTTATCCAAGGAAAGATAAATAGGAATTAGAGACAATCCAGAGAGGGTATGGAGGAATTTTCTGATGAGGAGATGTTCGGATTATATTTAGAAAAATGAGAAGTTATCTTATTGAAACATATCAGACGTTAAGAATTGACAGTGTGGATGCAGCAATGTTTTTTTTAGAATGGATTAGATTCCCTACTGTATGGGAACAGGCCATTTGGCCCAACAAGTCAACACCAACCATCCAAAGAGTAACCCACCCAGACCCATTCCCCCTACCCTATATATACCCCAAACTAATGCACCTAATACTATGGGCAATTTAGCATGGCCAATTCATCTGACCTACACATCTTTGGATTGTGGGAGGAAACCAGAGCACACAGAGGAAACCCACCCAGACACAGGGAGAATGTGCAAGCTCCACATGGACAGGTGCCTGAGGCAGGAATCAAACTTGGGTCCCTGGCACTGTGAAGCAGCAGTGCTAACCACTGAGCCATGTTGTTTACTCCTGTGGAGTGAGCTAGGACAGGAGGGCATCATCTCCTAATTTACCTGTATCCAACAGAGATGAAGAGGACTTTTTTTTTCTCTGAATTGTTAATGGACCAATGGGATTCTTTACCACAGACGGTCGACGTGGTTATGTTGTGAAGCATTATCAAGGCTGAGATAGATAGATTTCTAATCATGTTTTTCGACAGCACCTACCAAACCAACAATCATCCCAGCTAGAAGGCCTTGCACAGAAGGCACCTGCCTGGGAACACCACCATCTACAAGTTCCCCTCTAAATAACATGGAACTGTGTCACCACTGTTTTATTATCACTGAATAACATTTCTAGAACATTCTCTCCAACAACACTGTGGGAGTTCTTTCATCCCCACAGAGTGCAGCAGTTCAAGACATTGGCTCACTACTACCTTCTCAAATGGTAATGAGGATATTCTAATTATATTAGTTATGGAACACAGTCAGGCTAAATTAGAGGTGAATTGCATTAATGTACAAATGTTAGTCACATGTTTCTAGAGAACATATATTTTCAGAAATGTCATCCATTGCCCCATTCCTAATCACTGTTGAACTTCTTGCTGCAGACTTTTAACTAGATTCGGATGACTGACTTTGATATGGATTGTTACGTCTTCTTTCATCCCATCACGAGAGATATTCTCTTGCTAGTGTGGCTCACTTAATTCATTGGAAAGCCTTTTTTTATAAATAAAGGCAGCAGTATAGTATATCTGTCAAGTATTTGAGTGAAGAGAACAGGGGACATTTGTGAGAGCCTGAGGTATGTCCGTCGTGGTTTATTCAGAACTTTATATTCGACAAATTCAATAAAGACTGCTGGAAAAATCAAACACCTTTTTCCTGAGCTGCTGACAGGGCACAGATTGGTTCAACACTTCTTCATTAAAAAATGTTGTCAGCAATCAGTGTGGAGACATTATTCTGCTTATGTTACAATTGCTACATACAAGGTGACACAAGGTACAGAGATTAAAGAGTGTAGAAATAGATGAAATAAAAACATTATTAATTGGTATACCAAGTTTTTTTGAAAGGTACAAATCAGCAAAGCCTCCTCAAATTAGTGAGCAATTATGTGACTTTGGTTCATTTTAAACTTCATTAACATTTATTTTCACTTTATTAAAGCATACAACCCACTGGTAGGATTTTAATAAATATTTGCGCAGGTGCTGTGTACCAAATAGCTGTCAATGAAGCTTCCTTCAGGAAGCCTGAAAATATAAAGCATGATCCTGCTCAATATTATGAGCAAATATTTAAAGGATCCCTTTTTTAAGCTCACTAAGACAATGTTAACAACTTTCCTGTAGAGTATAGTAACAAATGCTGGACTTTTAAAGATAGTGATGGGTTTAGGCTTTTTTAAAATTTTTAGATAAAATGATATTGTTTGGAGTGGGAGGGATATGTTCCAATACAAGTCCAAATGATATGCTGGGGTTAAGTCCATGTGACATGTTTCTGATTATGTGGATGTGCAGGTGTTGGACCAGGATGGATAAAGTCAAAAGTCACATGACACCAGGTTGCAGTCCAACAGACTTATTCAAAATCACAAGATTTCAGAACATTGCTCCTTCAACAGCGCTCCGAAAGCTTGTGATTTTGAATCAACCATTTGGACTATAATCTGGCATCATGGTATTTTTGGCATGTTTTTCAATGAGACTAGGAACTTTTTTCTCCAATCGTGACCGGAAACCCATAGGAACAAGGGTCCAGTAAAAATGTAATGCTTAAGATCAGTTATGTTGCATGTTCTCCACGATTATTTTAGCTGGAATATTTCTCTTACATTGTAGGTTGATGTTCAAATATACCGCGCAAGATAAGGTCTGACAAAGGAAGTGTACAACTTTAATATAACATCTCTAGACTGATATGTAATGGAGTCATCTGTTCAATAGTCTATCAGTTTTCTTTGTGATATTAAAGTCCCCCTGGTTGTAGGTGTGACTGAGAAGTAAAAACTTATTGCCCATTCTTAGTTCCCCTTTAGATGGTAGAGGAGATTACTCTTCTTAGCAACAAAGAGGCTTGTTAAGTAATTTCAAAGGGACGTTCATCCCATTGCTGAGTAATTTATACCCCAGCTCAGTAAAGATAGCAGAATTCCCTAAGGGGCATCAATGAAATAGGTAGTGTTTTTACAGCAAAATTCAAGCAGTTACGTGGTCATCATGACTTGATAAAAGCTTTTCATTCCATATTTGACTAAGAAAGTTTAAATTCTCAAGCTGCTGCGGTGGGATTTGAAATCATGTCTTTGAATCACCAACCTTCAGGAGTGCTCATCCAGTAATATAACTATTATGCTCTCGTTCGTAACACACCAAACTATGGACCAAGCAATATTTCAGAAGAAGTACAGATTCTCTCACATCCTTTTCTGATATAAAAGATGATGTCGTCGTAGCTGAGAAATGTAATTGCGTCAAATATTCCTCTTTGGAAATGAGATGTGGCCTATGTATAGATTTAAAATTTGTATTTTTAGTCATTTATATGACTGATTCAGCAAAAAACAAAAGTGTTTCGAAGCTTGTACCATGCTGAAATGAAAATATGCCGTGTAGTTGCTTCAGATAATCGTATGAATAAAACATGGATTAAATCAGCAACTCTTTTCATTTTGTTTCTTCCATTGTTAACCCCTTCCAGGACATTTGTGAAATGAAAACAATGATGGACCACTGAGCTAGTCTGGGCAGGAGTTACATTGGGGTTGAGGAATGGTCAGAAGTCATTTCCTGAATTTAACCATTTAATTTCACCTCTGTTTTGGAAAATCACTGGGGTAGGCTTTTCTAGGCCCACCTGGAACTTTTGCAGGATGGTTGGGGTGGATCTAAGTTGTATGGGGGGCAAAGTTTCACTTCCCGACTGTAGGCTAAACATTTGTTAGAAAGTTCCCCGAGTTTAGTTTTCCTGACAGGAATTGGCAATAACCTCTTTTGCATTTATTAGTAAGTCATCAATTTTCATTCATATGACAGGCCACTGGAATTGCATTCATGGACACAATCATGTTAGCCAAAGACGGGAAGCCTATCTGTTCACAAATCTGACTCATACACAAGGCGTGTAACTTTTGGGGGTTGTGGTTGGTGGGAGGGAAGAAGGAAGAAGGTAAGTGTCATCCTCCTAGCCCTGGTGAGTACAAACTACTTCAAAATTCCGACTCTTTTGCAAACAAATTGATTGTCTATGTGAGAAATGTTTGGACTGAAGCCTCACCAGGTTAACTAGCCCATGAGAAGCCGACCTATTTGCAGTTAAACCCTTAGAGTATTAGGGTTGAAGCCTCAACTAGTCAACAAGACAACCCAACCCAAGCTGAGGCAGGCATTCTGAGCAGAAATCTTTAACCACTTGGACTCATGACAGTCCATAACCAACAGCCATGCTCAGCCAACAGCTCTCCAGGACAAACAACCCGATACCCATTATGTGCAAGACTTCCGTGCAAAGACCGCACTTGCAACATTATAGAGGGCAAACGGGCAGACAGCCAGCAATCTGCCAGTAGGCAGGATAATCAAAGCTTACGAAGTGCTTCTGCATTGCAGACATGACGTGATGTCTAGGGACATGTTAAATATGACACTTGGCTATTGGAGCCCACAAGGTACCAGCAGGGTGCAGATTTTCCCGCTGGCCCACTTGTAAAGTACACCATTAAACCTTTGCCTGCATCTGCACTGAACTGAAAGTACTGTAACAATGAGGGAAAACCTGCCCTGCTAGTGAGTGGATGTCCCTCCTCCTTATCTACCCACCTCTGCACTTAGTCGAAAAAAGACAGAATCCTGCCATAGTCTCCATGAAATGTCTCCTTGTAACAGCCTGGCTGAGATGGAAAGTGCAGATTTCAAGTGGCCATACCACACAGACAGACCACAGAGTCAGTGTCTATACCGCACAGACAGACCACAGAGCAAGTGTCTATACCGCACAGACAGACCACAGAGCAAGTGTCTATACCGCACAGACAGACCACAAAGCCAGTGTCTATACCGCACAGACAGACCACAGAGCCAGTGTCTACACCGCACAGACAGACCATAGAGCCAGTGTCTATACTGCACAGACAGACCACAGAGCAAGTGTCTATACCGCACAGACAGACCACAGAGCCAGTGTCTACACCGCACAGACAGACCACAAAGCCAGTGTCTATACCGCACAGACAGACCACAGAGCCAGTGTCTACACCACACAGACAGACCACAGAGCCAGTGTCTATACCGCACAGACAGACCACAGAGCCAGTGACTATACCGCACAGACAGACCACAGAGCCAGAGACTATACCGCACAGACAGACCTCAGAGCATGTTTCTTCTGTTTCAATTCGATTTGTAACACTACACCTAAACAAATGGGATAACTTTAAAAGGAAAGATTAGATTAGGTTACCTACAGTGTGGAAACAGGCCCATCGGCCCAACAAGTCCACACCGACCCTCCGAAGAGCAACCTACCCAGACCCATTCCCCTACATTTACCCCTTCGCCTAACACTACGGGCAATGTAGCATGGCCAATTCACCTAACCTGCACATCTTTGGACTGTGGGAGGAAACCGGAGCACCTGGAGGAAACCCATGCAGACACGGGGAGAATGTGCAAACTCCACACAGACAGTCGCCTAGGCGGGAACTAAACCCGGATCTCTGGTGCTGTAAGGCAGCAGTGCTAACCACTGTGCCACCATGCCACCCCGTTCTGTTTAAACAAATGAGAAAATTTCAATTGTATTGCAGAAGAAAACACAAGTTTTCTTTAGCAAAACAAAGACATGTTGCGCATATTCCCAACCTAGAAAAAACATGGCCAGTAATTTTGAAAAGTCTATGGAGTTAGGATTCAAAATCAAATATAAACCTATGGTATGGACTGACAATATTGTCAGCATGCAATTCCTTTATTAGATACAGATACTAAAAGTACACTTTCCGGGAGCGATCATTTTTACCTTACTGCTTAAGGATATGAATGCTGAAGATACAAACATTATTTTCTCCAGGGATAGAACATTTGTGAATTCTGGTTTGTTGACATTTTGAAGCCTACTATAGTTTTGAAGGGGCAGCTGCACAGATCTTAGTTTTAAATTAATTCATTCCATTTTTTATTTTCATACCAAGCTTGGCAAATACAGTAATGAGAATTTTTAATTACTAAAGCCAACGGAAACATTTGCACCAGGTAAACGCCACCTCCTCTCAGAAACACAGCTCAATATCGTACTGAAGCAAATAACATTTATGTAAGACAACATGCAGGTGGGCTCAGTAAGGTTCGTTTTGGGGAAAATGTGTTTTTAGACGCTGCACTTCAACAGCTTGTGTGATATATCTCGTTTTTTCAAGAGAGAAATAAATAACCAAACAAAACTGGGACTCTCAGACACTAACCGACCTCATTAATATGTTTACCTGGAGTTTGTGCTCGATTGTTTCAACACACAAGCTATGGAAGACAATTAGCATCAAGAGTGTGGCGCTGGAAAAGCACAGCAGGTCAGGCAGCATCCGAGGAGCAGGAGAATCGATGTTTCAAGCAAAAGCCCTTCGTCATCATTCTTAATGAAGGGCTTAAGCCTGAAACATCGATTCTCCAGCTCCTCCAATGCTGCCTGACCTGTTGTGCTTTTCCAGCACCACACTCTCAACTCTCATCTCCGGCATCTGCAGTCCTCACTTTCTGGGTAAAAACAATGGCTGCCGATGCTGGAAACCAGAGTCGAGATTAGAGTGGTGCTGGAAAAGCACAGCAGTTCAGGCAGCATCCAAGGAGCAGTAAAATCGACGTTTCGGGCAACCGTCCTTCATCAGGAATACAGGCAGAGAGCCTGAAGGGTGGAGTTGCCTGAACTGCTGTGTTTTTCCAGCACCACTCTAATCTAGTCCTCACTTTCTCCAAGACACTTAGCATCCCAGAGTTTGGATGACAGGGCTTTTGGTTCTGACAACACCTCAGCTTCCAAATATTTGGTTGATTCTAACAACCTTCCAAAGAAAATGGAAATAAAATATGTTCTTTTAAAAATGGAAAACATTTTTTGAAATGGTTTAAAAGCTAACTGACTTAAAAATCTAATAGATGGAGTGCTCATCTGTGTTGTACAGGCAAGCATCTATACTGTATTGAGATAGTCACCAGCTGAATAGAAATGATCAGATTACTTACAGTGTGGAAACAGGCCCTTTGGCCCAACAAGTTCACACAGACCCGCCGAAGCGTAACCCACCCAGACCCATTCTCCTACATTTACCCCTTCACCCAACACTACGGGCAATTTAGCATGGCCAATTCACTTAACCTGCACATTTTTGGATTGTGGGAGGAAACTCCACACAGAGAGTCACCTGAGGCAGGAATTGAACCCGGGTCTCTGGCGCTGTGAAGCAGCAGTGCTAACCACTGTGCCACCGTGCTGCCCACTTTATATCATGAACATTAGATGACATTACTTACAGTGTGGAAACAGGCCCTTCAGCCCAACAAGTCCACACTGACCCGTCAAAGCGTTGAATGGCCAACCCACCCATTTCCCTACATTTACTGGCCAATTCACCTGACCCGCACATCTTTGGACTGTGGGAGGAAACCGGGGCACCCGGAGGAAACCCACGCAGACACGGGGAGAACGTGCAAACTCCACACAGTCAGTTGCCTGAATCGGGAATTGAACTTGGGTCTCTGGTGCTGTGAGGCAGCAGTGCTAACCACTGTGCCACCGTGCCACCCGATCATGTAGCCAGGATGCCTCTTACATGTTCCACTCATTAGAGGTAATTTCCCACATGGTACACTAGTTCGTAAGGTTAGATCATGTAGGATCCAAAGAGGGATGGCCAATTGGATACAAAATTGGCTTGTTGGAAAAGATAGAGGGTGATGGTAGAGTGTTGTTATTCAAATTAGAGGCCTGTGACCAGTGGTGTGCTGCAAGGATCCGTTCTGGAGGCATTGTTGTTCATCATTTATATGAACGATTTGGATGAGAAGACAGGAGGTATGCATTGTAAGTTTGCAGATGACACTAAAACTAGTGTAATGAAGTTGAAGGCATGTACTGTATCTTTCAGAGAGAGAGAGAGAATGCTGTTTTGAACTGAGAGTTTAGAAGCACCTGTGTATATGACTAGATGGCAGTCCTAGAGTGTACTGGAAAATTGAAAATACATAACATTTGGTTGTGAAATGGATATCTGAGATTTGGTTGCTGCTTTGACAACAATTCAAACTTAACTAATCAGTTTAAATTTTGCCAGGAGAAAGTGAGGACTGCAGATGCTGGAGATCAGAGCCAAGAGTGTGGTGCTGGAAAAGCACAGCAGGTCAGGCTGAGGATCAGGAGAATCAATGTTTTGGCATAAGCCTTTCTTCAGGAATGAGGCTTGTAGACCAAGGGGAGCTGAGAGATAAATGGGAGAGGAATGGGGTTGGGGTGAAGGTAGATGGGAATGAAGGTAGATGAAGGTAGAGGGGAAAGGTGATAGGTCGGAGAGAAGAGTGGAACAGAGAGATGGGAAGGAAGATGGATAGATCAAGAGGGCAGTGCAGAGTTGGAGGCTTGCGACTGGAAGAAGGTGGGGGAGGGGTAGGGGAAATGAGGAAACTGGTGAAATCTACATTGATCCCACGTGGTTGCAGGGTCCCAAGGTGGAAAATGAGACCTCCTCCAGTTCTTCCTCCAGGTGTCAGGTGGTTAGGGCTTGGTGGTGGAAGAGGCCCAGGACCTGAATTTATTTCTCAACCCCCTGACCCACAAGCCTCTTTCCTGATGAAGGCTTATGCCTGAAATGTTGATTCTCCTGCGTCTCGGATGCTTTCTGACCTGCTCTGTTTTTCCAGTACCACACACTTGAGTTTAAATTATACCCCAGGTTACTAAAAGCCAATTGAGTGTGAATTTATTGTTTTGTCAACATCAAACCAATGAGATGATCCAGGTTGGGTGTATAAAAATGCAGACATTTTGAAAATTGGTCAGAGAGCAATTGACGGGTAAAAAATGAGGTCTGCAGATGCTGGAGATCACGCCTCATCTTCCGCTTGGGAACCCTCAAACCACAAGGAATGAACTCAGATTTCTCCAGTTTCCTCATTTCCCCTCCCCCCACCTTGTCTCAGTCAGTTCCCTCAACTCAGCACCGCCCTCCTAACCTGCAATCTTCTTCCTGATCTCTCCGCCCCCACCCCACTCCGGCCTATCACCCTCACCTTGACCTCCTTCCACCTATCACATCTCCATCGCCCCTCCCCCAAGTCCCTCCTCCCTACCTTTTATCTTAGCCTGCTTGGCACACTCTCCTCATTCCTGATGAAGGGCTTATGCCCGAACCGTCGAATTTCCTATTCCTTGGATGCTACCTAACCTGCTGTGCTTTAACCAGCAACACATTTTCAGCAGAGAGCAATTGACATAGAGAGAGAAACTCCTGGAGAGCTAACTGCCCATTTAACATCTTGTTCTCAAAGGAATTAGAAAACACTTTCTATCAAAGGTACCTTTTCATATGAAGCATCTTCACAGTAGAATGAAAGACAACAATCCAGGGAATTCAACAGCCAGAAGAGTGAAGATACAGAAGGGTTACAGCAACTGTGTGGTTTTGAAAGTAAGTTAATGTAATTTTAATAAGGGTCTTATTGGAACAGTATATTGCGAGAGTTGGAGGCAGATTGTAAGCTGTTAAGAGAAAGGAGGGGGGCTGCTTGTCATTAGTTTTTGTTCAATGTTCACTTTTAGAGTAAGAAAGTAAATTGATGTTATTTTCTTTTAATAGTGGAATTTGGGAATTCTCTGTCACTCATATTTTAACAGATTATGAGGTGAGTTGAGCTTTTCTGGGTGCTTGGTTTAATTAACAGAAAAGGTTCGCCTCCGTGTTGTAACAACTATGAAAACAGTTACCTAAGAATACAACAGGATCTTGTTCAGATGGTCCAATAGGCCGAGGAGTGGCAGATGGAGTTCAATTTAGACAAATATGGGAGTCGTATTTTAGAAAGGCAAACCACGGCAGTGAAAACCTTGGAGGAGTGTTGTTGAATAGTGACCTCGGGGTGCGGGTTCATGATTCCTTGGAGGTGGTGTCTTGGTAGACAGTGTGGTGAAGGATGCATTTGGCACGTTTATCATCATTGGTCAGAACATTGACTATAGGATTTCAGATATCATGTTGCAATTGGACAAGCCATTGGTGTGGCCACTTTTAGAATACTGCATACAATTCTGGTCATCCTGTTACAGGAAGTGTGTTGTTAAACTAGGAAAGGTACAGAATAAAATTTACAAGGATGTTGTCGAGGCTGGAGGATTTGAGTTATAAGGAGAGGTTGGATTGGCTGTGACCTTTATTCCTGGAATGTTGGAGACCGAGGGGTAACGTGGTAGAGGTTTATAAAATCATGAAGGGCATAGATAAGTTGAAAAAGTTAAAGTCTTTTTCCATGGAAGTCTAAAACCAGAAGGCATAGTTTTAAGATGACAGGGGAAGGACTTAAAAGGGATCTAAGAGGAAACTTTATCACACAGAGGATGGTGCGTATGTAGAATGATCTGCCAGAGGAAGTGGTGGGGTAGGTACAATTACATCATTTAAAAGACATTTGGACAGATACATGAATAGAAGAGGGATACGGGCTAAACACAGGCAACAGGGATGAGTTCAGTTTAGGAAACCGGATCAGCAAGATTGAGTTGCACTGAAGGGTTTGTTTCTGTGTCATATTAACCTATGACTCTGAAAGGGAAGCACTTGCTCAACATTCTGGAGTATGCTGACAGCTACACAAAAAATGAGTTCCAGATAATCAGTTGAACACATAATGCAGCTCATTCACTGTTGCTAACAATGATATACGTTCACCCATCGGGACTTATCCTCTGCAAGGAAAAGGAATATGCTCCATCTTGAATTACCCAGGAGCTTGGAGAATCAATGCCAATGGCCTGATGAGTGAAAGATAAAAAGCTTTGGCAGGAGGTTTCTCTTTCAGCAATATTCAAACGTATTAATCTCAGGATATTTCAGAATACTTTGAATTCCACAAATTCCACAAAGGGATAACATTTTTAAAAAAAGTTACTATTTTTCTCTGGTCTCCTTTTCTTCTTCTCTTCCAAGCAGCATGGTAAAGCAAAGCTTTATCTACTCTCATTTCTCTGCCAACAAGAGATTTGTTGCTTTTATTTGATACGTGTGCCTCACATGGGGATCGGTTAGCTTAGTTGGCTGGATGGCAGGTTGATGATGCAGAGCACTACCAGCAGTATGGGCTCAGTTCCTACACTGGCTGAGGTTACCAGGAAGGACTCTCCTTCTCATTCGCTCTCCTCACCTGAGGTGTAGTGATTCTCAGGCTTAACCACCATCAGTTGCCTCCCTCTGATCAGAGAATAGGACTATGGCCATTCTACATTTTTTTATGATTTGGAGATGCTGGTGTTGGATTGGGGCAAAGTTAAAAATCAGACAAACCAGGTTATAGTCCAACAGGTTTAATTGGAAGCACTAGCTTTCAGAACATCGTTCCTTCATCAGGTCATTTTGTCCTCCACAACCACCTGATGAAGGAGTGGTGTTCCGAAAGCTAGTGCTTCCAATTAAACCTGTTGGACTATAACCTGGTGTTGTGTAATCTTTAACTTCTACCCCATATGCTATTTGTTGTTCCTGAATCTCTTGAATGGAGAGAAATGTGAATGCATTGCCCGGGGAACAGGGTGGTGTGTTGAAGTGACTTGTCCTTATCCCAACCCCCACACACCAAGCCTCGTTATCACATTGTCTGCTATTACATACAACCCACTGTGAGTCACTCACCATTCCCATTAATAACTATTCATTTTCCTAGCCAGAGCATTATCCACTCCCGTGTCTGTCAAACTGCTCTTGTGTCTCTTTGGCCTCTATCCCCACCTATCATTTACTCCTTACTCCCTCTCCCCTACCCAATCTTCTGCATATAAATGAACATTTTCCTAACTATGATGAGTTCTGAGGAAGGGTAATTGACCTGAAACAGTAACTCCGATATCTCTCTGCGGACGCTGCCGGACTTGCTGAGTCTTTTTTGGCAACTTCTGTTTTTGTTTTTGATTCCCTTGTCCTTCATTGATAAGAGGATATTTCAGTTTAATATTTTAATGAAAAGATGGCACCTCTGACAGTGCAGCACTCCTGTAACACTGAAGCATCTACTGCTGTAGTCCCAGGAAGGGCACTTGAACTCCCCACCTTTTGGCTCAGAGGTGAAAGCAGCAGCAGCTACACCTGAAATGAAATGGTCGGTCCTCCTCAGCAGGAAGCAGCACATAATCGATGGTCATGTAAAATTGATGAAGTGCAACAAATTATTACCCACTCAATCCCATAAACTGTAAACAAACTTGTCCTTCCCAGACAATGATCGCAATGGGTTCTCATTACTTTTAGCATGCAGAGATCTTCGAGCTGATACCCATGAAGAATAGTGCAGCAGCACTACTGATCAATTTTGGAAACTGTATTCCTTACGGTGATAGTTCCCAATTTCTACAGAAAACACATTAGCTGAAAGCACAAACACTCTCTTTAATGATGCCCATAGTCAATGTGCCAATTCTGTTCATCAGTTGCTTGTTACTTGGATATGATTTAAACTCAAAACATGAGACTAAATGATATGTACGCAATTAGACAGTAAATTGCTTACTTACAATGAAAGTGTCAGTTTATTATTTATAATGTATGCTTTCATTGATACAAATATTCTGAAACCACTTGATGCAGAATTATGCATTTAAATAATAAGCTCCATTTACATTTATCAATCTAATAGGCAAGCAGTGACAATCTTCATTAGGAAATCATGATTTATGTTTGTTAGTGACTGTCCCCCCAGTTCAGCCAGCTGATAAATGAGAGTATAATCTGCACTGGCCGTTGAAGTTAGCAATTCTGTCTGCTTTATACTAAAGCTAAATTAACCTAAGAGTATTCACACATTCATCAAGCAAATAGAATCTGCAAGAACATTCAGCTGCTCAACAGTACCATTTATTTCCGTGCCTCGAAGGATGAATGGCAGATAATTAGTTTCTGGGGGGAGAAAAATAGATTGATGGCTTTTCCATTTCCACAGGGATTTCAGTTGTAACAAAGCAACAAATTGATTAGCAATTCATAAACCATTTAAAAGGGAGAAATTATGCATACAATGTGGCATTCCATTTAGAACTTTCAAATAAAAGACAAAGAGCTTTGGTCCCTAGTTTGTTTCGAACAGTAGGTTTTCTGACAATTCTGCCTTTTGAACAATCAAAGTTCAGTTCATCTCAAATCACGACAAGCATTGAGTAACATAGAGCCTAATATCATAGAATGAGCAATGTTTCTGCACCATTAATTTGATTGCTTGTATAATACTGAGCTATGCCAAGGAGGTCCAATATTGAATGCTTGGATATTACCAATCATCACAACCAAGGCTCTGGTGAGAAGTACTGGTTCTCCTGGTCGCCATCTTAGGTAGGAAAATCAGTCAGTGCTCCAGCTGCAGGTTGCTATTCAGGAATCTCTGCTGGATTATTCACGTGGGTCCAGGTTGGGCTGAAGGTGGATTTACTCAGCATGATCTTCATTTGAATATCCTATAATCAACACCGTCACATGGATCTCTCATTGAAGAACAGCTACGACTGAGGTATCAGAGAAACCTCGCGCATTTTGCAAACCATTTTGGTAGGGATCAGATCACAACTACATTCAATACAGTCCTTCATGAAAGGTTGGGCGTCATAGTGGCTTGGCGGTTAGCACTGTTACCTCACAGTACCAGGGACCTGGGTTTGATTCCTGCCTTGGGCGACTGTCTGTGTGGAGGTCGCACATTCTCCCTGTGAGTCCGGATGCTCTGATTTCCTCCCACACTCCAAAGATGTGATATTAGGTAAATTGGCCACACTCATAGTGTTCGGTGCATTAATCAAGAGTAAATGTGGGTGGATGAGTGGGTCTGGGTGGATTGCACTTCAGAGAGTCAGTGTGGACTTGTTGGGTTGAAGGACCTGTTTCCATACTGTAGAGAATCGAATCTAAAAGGTTGGAGAAGATTAAACTATTGACCTGGTAAGGATATTGGCTGAGTGGCAGAAGACAGAGGCAAGATTAATAAGTCATGATAATTGATAGAGTGGTGCCCCACAGGAGATCTCACTGTTCACTGTTTATTATTGATTTAGATGGTGGGACATACACAAATTTGTCATGAAGTTAACCATAGATAGTCTAAGTCGTGATTATATGGAAAGAATGGAGGTTGTAAAAATGTCATGAATAGCTATAAACATAATCGAAAAGGCTAATAGTAGAATGTTGGTTTTTATGACTCCTGCTTCATGCTATTTAAAGCTTTGGTTAAGTCCACACTCAGAGGGTATTATGAGCAGCTCTGGACTCAAAAAATGATCATGTAAGCGTATTAATTAGGAGTAGAAACAGGCCATTCAGCCCCTTCACCTCGCTTTGCCATTTGATAAGAACATGGCTGATCGGATTTTGGCCTCATCTAAGGAAAGAATAAAGGCAGTTGGTGTAAATCTGAAACAAACACAGACAATGCAGGAGCAGTTCAGCAAGTCTAGCAGTATCCATGGAGAGGGGAAGAGAGTTAACATTTCGATTCCTGTATGACTAAAGAAGTGTCTTCTGAAGAAGAGTCATGCGAGACTGATCAGCGGCCCAGTGGTTAGCACTGCTGCCTCACAGCAACAGGGACCCGGGTTCAATTCCACCCTCGGGTGACTGTTTGTGTGGTGTTTGCACATTCTCCCTGTGTCTGATTAGATTAGGTTAGATTCCCTCCAGTGTTGAAACAGGCCCTTGAAGCAGTCTGTGTGGATTTCCTTCCACAGTCCAAATATGTGCAGGTTAGGTGGATTGGCTCAGTGGTTAGCATTGCTGCATCACAACACCAGGGTCCCAGTTCGATCCCAGCCTCGGGTGAACGTCTGTGTGGAGTTTGCACATTCTCCCTGTGTCTGCGTGGGTTTCCTCCAGGTGCTCTGGTTTCCTCCCACAGTCCAAAGATGTGCAAGTCAGGTGAATTGGCCATGTTAAACTTCCCAGAGTGTTAGGTGCATTAGTTAGAGGGAAATGGGTCTGGGTGGGTTAATCTTTGGAGGGTCGGTGTGGACTGGTTGGGCCGAAGGGCCTGTTCCCACACTGCAATCTAAATTTCCCGTAGTGTCCAAGAATGTTCAATCTAGTCATGGGAAATGCAGGGTTATAGGGATGGGATGGGATGGGTGGGATGCTGTTATGGAGGGTCAGTGTGGACTCAGTGGGCCAAATGGCCGGCTTCTACACTATAAGGATGCTTGATTCAAATTAAGACTCAATAGCAGTTTATCCTCGACTGAGATGGACGCTTTGATTCAGCCCAGAAAGGAAGGTTGGTGGCAACAGTCTATACCAGCAACAAGCTGCCAACAGTTATAACAACATATGATATGGTCATCAGCAGTAAGGACTGTTGCATAAATACTTTAATGTAACAATTATGAAAAAGATTTCCAGCTGACCCAGGATTGCAACAAGCTGAAAAAACAGTGGACTGTACAGAGTGCTCAGCAAATGACTGCATTTGCAGATTATACAATAACTACTCATAGGAAGACAATAAAATGGGACAGAAACTCCAGAGTTCCTGATCAGGATGAGATCCCCCTCCCAAGTGACCCACTGGGCTGACAAGGAAGAAAAATGGTGCATTTGACACTATTAAGAACACCATCATTGAGAGCTTGGAGCAGCCAGAGAGTCATGAGTACTCGCAAGAGGGCTATTTCAGAACATACACTCACAACAATGTGCAATGAACATCAAGGTGAACTGGACACACATCATTAAGTCATGAAACATAACAGTGGGATGACGGACTCTGAACATTTTGCTATAGTCCAATTCTTCCAACAATTCTGCTGACCAGACTACTGCAGAAGAGATTTCTAGGGTCATATTGCCAATTAAGGAATCATGCAAGGTCCATTTTCATCAAATCCCAATGAAGAACTGTCCAATTACTTTGACTCTTCTATTGTTAATGGAAGCATGACCCTAATATTTCTTGTTGTGCAAGGAACCCTTGCTCTACCTAGGGAAACAGCCTCGAGTTGCAGTGTAAGGGGCAGTCCTCTTACCATCTAACTGTGATCAAATCTCACCATGGATCCAAAAAGAGCATTATCCTCCCCAGTCCAGGTTGAAGCTCATGGGACTGGAGGACACACACCACCAATGGCTAACTAAATAAGTTAGCGAGGCATCAAACTTAAGGAAAATGTACAAACTTGTTTAAAGACAAGGCTATGTTGGATGATTAGTCAGAATATAATGAAAAGCAGACAATGACTGAAAGGTTAATTAGGACAAATAAATTAGAGTACATGAGAAATGCAAAGTGGAGAGCCAGAGTTCCTATTGAAAGAGGAAAATAATAAAGTGAATGATTGTTGGTTCTTTCGAGGGAGAGAAGGAAGAACCATTAGCAGAAACTCAGGAAATGGTACATGAAATGAGCAGATATTTTGCTTCTTTTGCCACTATATAAGACAAAATTATCCCAGTAATGGCTGGATATCAGAAAGGAGTGAGGAATTCTGAGAAATCACAATCTTTAGGGAAGCAGCATGAAAAAAAACTGATAGAATGAAGATTTGGCAAGTCCCCAGGACATTATGAACTTCATCCGAGGGTTTTAAAGAGAGACAGCGAATGTGGCAGGAGATACATTTGTGTTAAATTTTCCAAAATTCATTAGGATCTGGAAAGGTTCCTTTTGACTGAAAGATAACAAAAATATCTAGGTGCAAGAAGTGAAGGAAACAGTAAACAATAGATCAGTTAGCTTGACATCTATTATGGAAAAAGGGTGAGAGTTAATCATTAAGGTGTTTATAGCTGCTCAGCAGAGAGTTTGTATCAATGAACTTTTGACTGACTGGTAGGACATGACAAGTGGGTTTCTGCACAGGTCTGTGCTGGGGCTAACTGGTTATAATGTCAGTGTAACTGAACTGGTTTCATCAGTGAGATAGATCCTGTAGTTTGCTTTCTTCCAGGCAAACTGTAGGACCTTTCCCCCATCAAGAACCTTGGAGCTAGAGATGACAATTCAGAGGCAGGCTGAACTGCTTTCTCTCTCGACATCAAATAGCAACTGAGTTAGAGCTCCACACCATGCCTCTAAAGCAGGGTCAGCGGTCCAGAGCGGGGACACCAGTAACCAGCGACCCAATGGAAAGTGGGGGCAGCAGCGACCCAGTGGAGAGTGGGGGCAGCAGCGACCCAGTGGAGAGTGGGGGCAGCCGCGACCCAGTGGGGAGTGGGGGCAGCCGCGACCCAGTGGGGAGTGGGGGCAGCAGCGACCCAGTGGAGAGTGGGGGCAGCAGTGACACAGTGGGGAGTGGGGGCAGCAGTGACCCAGTGGGGAGTGGGGGCAGCAGCGACCCAGTGGGGAGTGGGGGCAGCCGCGACCCAGTGGGGAGTGGGGGCAGCAGCGACCCAGTGGGGAGTGGGGGCAGCAGCGACCCAGTGGAGAGTGGGGGCAGCAGCGACCCAGTGGGGAGTGGGGGCAGCTGTGAACTAGTGCAGCCAACAGTCAGACCACATGTTTACCACCCCCTCCCTCCCCCGCCTCTTCTCCCCACCCCAACACTGACCTGTTGCAGTTGGAGAGCCTTTGGGGAGGGAATGCGATTGCTGTTTTATTAGCTCTGCTTCTTGTTTTTCCTAGTTTTACTGTGTGTAGCTGTAACGTAAGATCATTTCTTCATTTCTCTATTCTGTAACTAAGGATTGTAACTAGGTGCTCTGTACCTGAGATGGCGCCGTGTGTCTGTGACATTGTTACTCTGTAACTAATCTTGCAACTGAAGAAACTGTACATGTGACAATAAAGCTAATTCAACTCAACTCATAACTCTATATCTTTTAAGCAATTTCTGTCATGTGACAACGATAGACATTTCAGATACTGAAGGTTCAGTTGGCCATTGGTAGGTATTTAAGCTAACAGTGTAGCTTTACATGCCCACCAGAGTTTACAGTACAAGGTGATGAAGTAATTATAAACGCGTTAACATACGTTTAGGAAAAAGAACTATTGCCCAGAGATGAGTGGAAGCAGACTGCTGGTCATAGAGTCATAGAGTCATAGAGATGTACAGCATGGAAACAGACCCTTCGGTCTAACCCGTCCATGCCGACCAGATATCCCAATCCAATCTAGTTCCACCTGCCAGCACCCAGCCCATATCCCTCCAAACCCCTCAAAATCATATACCCATCCAAATGCCTCTTAAATGTTGCAATTGTACCAGCCTCTACCACTTCCTCTGGCAGCTTATTCCATACACGTACCACCCTCTGCGTGAAAACGTTGTCCCTTAGGTCTCTTTTATATCTTTCCCCTTTCACCCTCAACCTATGCCCTCTAGTTCTGGACTCCCTGACCCCAGGGAAAAGACTTTGCCTATTTATCCTATCCATGCCCCTCATAATTTTGTAAACCTCTATAAGGTCACCCTTCAGCCTCAGTCTCCAGGGAAAACAGCCCCAGCCTGTTCAGCCTCTCCCTGTAGCTCACATCCTCCAACTCTGGTAACATTCTTGTAAGTCTTTTCTGAACCCTTTCAAGTTTCACAACATCTTTCCGATAGGAAGGAGACCATAATTGCATGCAATATTCCAACAGTGGCCTAACCAATGTCCTGTATAGCCGCAACATGACCTCCCAACTCCTGTACTCAATACTCTGACCAATAAAGGAAAGCATACCAAATGCCTTCTTCACTATCCTATCTACCTGTGACTCCATTTTCAAGGAGCTATGAACCTGCACTCCAAGGTCTCTTTGTTCAGCAACACTTCCTAGGACCTTACCATTAAGTGTATAAGTCCTGCAAAGATTTGCTTTCGCAAAATGCAGCACCTCGCATTTATCTGAATTAAACTCCATCTGCCACTTCTCAGCCCATTGGCCCATCTGGTCCAGATCTGAGGTAACCCTCTTCGCTGTCCACTACACCTCCAATTTTGGTGTCACCTGCAAACTTACTAACTGTACCTCTTATGCTCACATCCAAATCATTTATTTAAATGACAAAAAGTAGAGGACCCAGCACCGATCCTTGTGTCACTCCACTGGTCACAGGCCTCCTGTCTGAAAAACAACCCTCCACTACCATCCTCTGTCTTCTACCTTTGAGCCAGTTCTGTATCCAAATAGCTAGTTCTCCCTGTGTTCCATGAGATCGAACCTTGCTAATCAGTCTCCCATGGGGAACCTTGTTGAATGCCTTCCTGAAGTCCATGTAGATCACATCTACTGCTCTGCCCTCATCAATTCTCTTTGTTACTTCTTCAAATAACTCTACCAAGTTTGTGAGACATGATTTCCCACGCACAAAGCCATGTTGACTATCCCGAATCAGTGCTGAAAATGTGTTGCTGGAAAAGTGCAGCAGGTCAGGCAGCATCCAAGGATCAGGAGAATCGACATTTCAGGCATGAGTCCTTCTTCAGGAATCCCAAATCAGTCCTTGCCTTTCCAAATACATGTACATCCTGTCCCTCAGGATTCCCTCCAACAACTTGCCAACCACTGAGGTCAGGCTCACCGATCTATAGTTCCCTCATTTGTCTTTACCGACCTTCTTAAACAGTGGCACCACGTTTGCCAACCTCCAGTCTTCCAGCACCTCAACTGTGACTATCGATGATCCAAATATCTCAAAAAGAGGCCCAGCAATCACTTCTCTAGCTTCCCACAGAGTTCTCGGGTACACCTGATCAGGTCCTGGGGATTTATCCACCTTTAACCGTTTCAAGACATCCAACACTTCCCCCTCTGTAATCTGGACATTTTGTAAGATGTCACCATCTATTTCCCTACAGTCTAGATCTTCCATATCATTTTCCACAGTAAATATTCATTTAGTATCTCCCCCATTTTCTGTGGCTCTACACAAAGGCCACCTTGCTGATCTTTGAGGGGCCCTATTCTCTCCCTAGTTACCCATTTGTCCTTAATATATTTGTAAAAACCCTTTGGATTCTCCTTAATTCTATTTGCCAAAGCTATCTCATGTCCCCGTTTTGCCCTCCTAATTTCCCTCTTAAGTACACTCCTACTTTCTTTATACTCTTCTAAGGATTCACTCGATCTATCCTGTCTATACCTGACATATGCTTCCTTCTTTTTCTTAATCAAACCCCTCAATTTCTTTAGTCATCCAGCATTCCCTTTACCTACCAGCCTTCCCTTTCACCCTGACAGGAATATACTTTCTCTGGATTCTTGTTAACTCATTTCTGAAGGCTTCCCATTTTACCTGCGAACATCTGCCTCCAATCAGCTTTTGAAAGTTCTTTCCAATACTGTCAAAATTGGCCTTTCTCCAAGTTAGAACTTCAACTTTTAGATCTGATCTATCCTTTTCCATCACTATTTTAAAACAAATAGAATTATGGTCGCTGGCCTCAAAGTGTTTCCCCACTGACACCTCAGTCACCTGCCCTGCCTTATTTCCCAAGAGTAGGTCAAGTTTTGCACCTTCTCTATTAGGTACATTCACATACTGAATCAGAAAATTATCTTGTACACACTTAAGAAATTCCTCTCCTTCTGAACCTTTAACACTATGGCAGTCTATGTTTGGAAAGTTAAAATCCCTGACCATAACTACCCTATTAATCTTACAGATAGCTGAGATCTCCTTACAAGTTTGTTTCTCAACTTCCCTCTGACTCTTGGGGGGGTCTATAATGCAATCCCAATAAGGTGATCATCCCTTTCTTATTTCTCAGTTCCACCCAAATAACTTCCCTGGATGTATTTCCGGGAATATCCTCCCTCAGCACAGCTGTAATGCTATCCCTTATCAAAAATGCCACCCCCCCCTCCTCTCTTGCCTCCCTTTCTATCCTTCCTGTAGCATTTGTATCCTGGAACATTAAGCTGCCAGTCCTGCCCATCCCTGAGCCATGTTTCTGTAATTGCTATGATATTCCAGTCCCATGTTCTTAACCATGCCCTGAGTTTTCTGTCTTCCCTGTTAGGCTCCTTGCATTGAAATAAATGCAGTTTAATTTATTAGTCCTACCTTGTCCCTGCCTGCCCTGACTGTTTGACTCACTCCTGTTCTCAGCTGTACCCACCTCAGATTGATCTCTTTCCTCACTATCTTCCTGGATCCTACCCACCCCCCCCACCTTACTAGTTTAAATCCTCCCAAGCAGTTCTAGCAAATTTCCCTGCTAGTATATTAGTCCCCTTCCAATTTAGGTGCAAACCATCCTTCTTGTACAGGTCATTTCTACCCCAAAAGAGATTCCAATGATCCAAAAATGTGAATCCTTCTCCCATGCACCAGCTCCTCAGCCATGCATTCATCTGC
The DNA here is from genome assembly GCF_020745735.1 of Hemiscyllium ocellatum. Taxonomy (NCBI): domain Eukaryota; kingdom Metazoa; phylum Chordata; class Chondrichthyes; order Orectolobiformes; family Hemiscylliidae; genus Hemiscyllium; species Hemiscyllium ocellatum. The sequence goes on from NC_083419.1 coordinate 55,252,984, forward strand.
TCTGTCCTCCTATTCCTGCCCTCACTAGCTCGTAGCACTGGGAGTAATCCAGATATGATTACCATTGAGGACCTCCTTTTTAAATTTCTGCCTAACTCTCTGTAATCTCCCTTCAGAATCTCAATCTTTTCCTTTCCTATGTCATTGGTTCCAATGTGGACAATGACCTCCTGCTGGCCCCTCTACCCCATGACAACATTCTGCACCCTCTCTGAGACATACTTGATCCTGGCACCAGGGAAACAACACACCATTCTGCGTTTTCTCTGCTGGCCACAGAAACGTCTGTCCGTACCTCTGACTGCTGAATCCCTTAACACAGTTGATCTCTTGGAAGCCGACGTACCCCTCGTTGCATTAGAGCCACTTTCCAAACTCTCTTGGATTATATTTATCTGGTACGTCTATATAGAGTCATAGAGATGTATTGCATGGAAACCAACTCGTCAGACCTAATGGTCTGTGCCAATCTGGTAACCTAAATGAATCTAGTCTAATTTGCCAGCATTTGGCCCAGATCTAAACACTTCCTATTTGTGTACCCCTCTAGATACATTTTAAAAGCTGAAACTGTACCAGCCTCCAATGCTTTCTCTGGTAGCTCATTCCACACAACTGCCACCCTCTGCGTGAAAAAGTTGCCCCTATGGTACTTTTAAATATGTCCACTCTCATCTTAAACCTATACCCTCCAGTCAGAAGCTCCTGGAAATGCAGTCCTGTAATCAGCCTCTCATTTACGGGTCCAGTAAGGTTATCCATTTGTCAAAGAAACAGAATTTAAACATCAAAAGAGAAAAAAGAGTATTTTCTTTCAAATTTCTCTTCATACCCTCTGGCCATGACAATTACGAGAGAAATTGAACATAAAAGTAAGGATATTATGCTTGTATCCTACAGGACATTGGAGAGATCATATCTCAATTATTTTGTCTCCTTTTTAAAGGAGGGATGTAATTTTGCATAGAAGGCCTTTTCAGGAAATGTCTTCTTGATTGATTACATTGTCTTCTGAAGCTATGTCGGACAGTCTAGGCTTGTTTCCATTCGGATGTAGGAAAAAGTGCGTGCTGATTTAATAGATGTATATGAAATCATTAGCAGACTGGACAAACTGGTCAAGGAAAGAATGCTTTCCTCTTGCAGTTGAGTCCAGATCAACGGGGCAAATCTGTAAAAATAGGGATTGTCCTTTTGGATGGAGGAGGAGAATCCTTTTCTCTCAGAGGGTTGTGCAACTTTGGAACTCTCTGTCTCGGGGTGGGGGGGTCGTTGAATAGATTGGAGCTGGAGGTGGATTGATGATTGTAACACAAGGGAAATCAAGGTTATTGGACTTTAATGGGAAAGTGGAATTCAAAACATTAACAGATCTTATTGCATGGCAGAGTAGGCTGGAGTGGCCAAATGGTTGATTTCTATTTCTAATTTCCAAGTATGCATGCTTGGAAATTGTGTGCTGAAATTCTGTGGAAGGTAATGTTCCACGTCTTTATTTTTAATGCAATCAACTGTAAGCTTCCTGGTAGCTTAGCCAGAATTTTGTTTTGGATATTATCAGCTTTTGTCTGTGGACTCTTCCATTGAAGAACACTTCCAACTAAAGTTCTGCAGCAGAGCACAAATGCCACCTTGCCCTCCAAGGAGCTGGAACATGCTTGATTTTCAACTCTTGGTTACCTGTGCTCAATGTCTCACTACCTCTACACTGTCCTCTAAGTTAGTATTTGAGCTGTGCCTGAGAGTGTTAAATTAAATTATGTGTCAACATCATTCTTGCTCTGCCACTGTCTGATCAGTTTGCACTTTCTGAGTACCTGAGATGGGGGAGGTCACAAAGGTGGGATTGTAGTGTGACAAGAGACAGAAAGGTAAGAGATGTATACTGAGATTATCTGCAGGTTGCAGAAAGAATGTGTGATAAGAGGAGATGGAATGGGAGAAGGATGATTAAGTATAAGAGTGGTTTCAGCCTTATAACTGGCCATGTCACGCACAATGCAGTCCCAGTAATGGTCAGCATCATTACCTCCATGTGAGCAATGTTGTAAAAACATCAGTTCCCATTGTTTAACACTTGCTAACTACAGTTGTGCATGACTTGGTCCTGTAAGAGAGAGAGGAGAGTTTCGCTCAGTGTTATGCAATCTGTTAAGATTATGTGAGCAACATAGTTGAATAGCTGCCAGTGTAGGCACACTGTGTAATGTAGTTGTGCACCTTAAAGAGAAAGTGTATGTGTGAAAGATGATTAAAATTGTCAATGTGATGTACGAGTCTTGATAGAGATAACTTGTAGCTGGATAATGGGATTATGTAAGTTCAGACCAGTGATGGATTTGGTGGGATATTGTTTTTGGAAATGTATTGACTGACCTTGACCGTTTGTGACTTCTTGCAGCATCATAACCAGCCCCTTGGGGCATGCGTTTTGACATCGAACTCCATAGCTAACTGCTTCCACAGCCTTCTAAACAAATGTTCTTGTTCTCTTCCAAATGCAGGTTATTATTGCTTTTCCATGTTCTCCACCGAGGGCTTCAGTTTCGAGTCTGAACACTTTGGAAGACATGCCTCTCCCACTCTTCACAACCTCCCCATTCAGAGGCTCTTCTGATTTTCAGAAGCTGCTCTAGGCACAACCTACCTCACATTGCAGAGGTGCAGATTAACTTTAAATGGTGTTAACTAATCACAATATTGTCTCCAAACAGACATGTCTAATTAATCAGCAGCACAGCTAGCAAAGCTGGATATTGTAACAAGTAGACAGCATGAAGGTGCCATTAATTCTGTATTTCAATTTTCATTCCTGTCTTCAAGGGCTTTCAAAATTAGCCTTCACATAATCAACCTAAATACTATTCTTATTAGCTATGTAGACCTGCTGAACTAACAGCTTGTGTTTCTAATTTGAATGCGTAATACAATCTCCCAATTCATCTGTATCATCAGCAGGTATGTTAGTCAGATTCACAAAGATGTTTGATGGGCAACGTCTTTTTTATTTTTGTGTATCTGTGATAGTGAGAGTTAAAATGGGAACGACTGTTAAGGGATTACTGCACTTTTTAAAAGCAAGTTTCCTGACATCGATTGTAACTGCTGTTTGTAGAGCTGTTGGTGTGGCAAACCTAGTTTTGGGTGAGTTGGAGTCTAAATGGAGTTTTGGCTGGCAACAAATAGCTGATTGGTCTGTGAAAGGGAGACCAGTATTTGGTGACAAAAACCTTCTGCTTGTCAACAATTGGTGATGGTTCTCAGGCCTATCAATAACTTGGTGACTGGCTCCCAGGTGGCTGAACTGTTTGGGGGTGTGAATGTTTGAGGGAGAAACCATTGGGCTTTGGAAGGGAAGGAGCTTTTTTTTGCTTTGCAAGGAAAAGCATCTTAGCCTGGAGATGGCCAATGTATTCCCCCTCATCACTTGCTATAAGCTATAACCTTTAATCGATAAGTCAGCAACATTTCTAAGGGTGGACCGAGCAGCCTGTGCCCCCTGTAAATGGTTAGCTGGAGAAGCAAGTTCAAAAAGTAACATTCTGATTAGCAAAACGATCATCTCAGCAAGTCCTGGAAAAAGGGACGACTGAACTGTCTTTGCAGTCTTTTCCTCTACCCAGAACACTTTCCTTTTGTGACTGTATTATTGTCTCACCTCTCTCTAAAACAAGATCAACAACTCCAACCAGAATGTGTGAATGAATTTGCCCAGCTGTCCCACAATATCAAAGTAGTCAAATCAAAACAAACACAAAATGGTATCAATGCAAAACTGCCCCAACTTTATTTGGAACAAGGTTACAGAGACCTTTAATACTAAATATGCTTCCCGTTATCCTATTTGGCCCCTGAAGATCACAATACTTCCAAGTCTCATTTAGATTCACACAGTTGCTCTCTCCCTGCCTCTGCGAAGCTGCTTCCTTCCTCTCTCTCTGTCCGGATGGTCACTGGCTCTCTCCCTCTTGCCATTCTTGTCTCCTCAGAGGGACAAAGATAGGTTCTGAGAGAGGTCTGCAGATCAACCCTGTTTTTAATACCTTTTAGATGGTTTTCTGGAACTTTCTATAGTTCTGGTCAATCAGGGAGATGCACTTAATAGTTTGAAACAGAGACGATCATTTGAATGGCATGTTACCATCAGTTGCTTTGTGCAGCAGGACCCAGTGCCTTTCTGTTTGGGCCTTCCTTTGTTAGTGGGTAAATTGTTGGGAGTGTCTGTCCAGGATGATGATTGCCTTTTACATTGTGCTAATGTCATTAACACCTGGCTGCTGTGTTTGCTGTGTGGTTGTTTTTGTGATTTCAAAGTTTCACTTGGCCAATGTACCCAGCATCCCTTGCTGTTTAGCCAGGTTAGCAATCTGTCTGTGTTTGAGCAGAGGCTGCTATAGTATGTATGTATTTGCGGATGTGGAGTTTTATAATCAGGTTAGAGTTTCAGCTAGTAAAGTGAAACAATGTTTCCTAGTTGTTCATCTGCAGTTAAAATCCATTTATTTATATTAAATAGCAGCTTCTGTTAAGTACAGAAACCCAATCTGTGCTTTCTGTCAACCTGCGTCTAAAAGGCAACAACTTGGTAAATGTTGTGTATGTTTTTATAAGTTTAACTTTTGTGATAACCTTGAGAATATTGGGACTCAATTTCTTGCACATTACCCCAGTGAGGCGAAACAGTATTAAAACATTCTTCAGTCTGAACAAAATAGGTATTGCAATAAATGTACTGTTATAAGGGAGAATGGTCAGGATGACCTGCATCTGAGCTGCATCATTCCCTAGAAAATGCCTGGCAAGATAGCTGTAGCAAAAAAACTGTTCAGTTGAAAAAATTGGAGAATTGGAGTAAGTGAGCCAAATTTTATCAGAAATTGACTGCATGTCAATTTCAAGAGGTTCATGGTGATCTTCTCTCGATGAGCTCTAGCGAGATATCTCATGCAATTTGACGGTTCTCACCTTATTATCTATGCATCATGTTTTTGGAGCATCATGCGTGTACTCATAAGCTGCAGAAAGACTCATCACTGCTGAGACATTGTGGGATTTGTGCCATACTTACCAAATCAATTGCTGGCAGCTACAAAACAAACCCTGTACAGTACAATTAGTGGGAGGGAAATGAAATAGCATAGCTTCTGGAAGCACATAGTTGGCACAGGTAACTCATCTTTGGAAAAAGAAGCTCACATTCATAAATGTATTGTTACTTTCCATCATCACCTGTCTGATTGACTGACAATGTAACTGCAGCTATAAGAATGAAGACAAAGGCTACTCACACTTAGCACTATACTGTGTAAGAATGCTGAAGAAATGTTACTATTTCCCTAACTCCCCCCAACTAAATGTTATCATTCTATCCTTCAAAATCAATGTTAGAAAATCATTGATATTTACTGAGCAACAGGAAAAACAAAGAAAAAATTCAAAAAATGTTGAATTTGTTTCTGGGAACGAAACTTGTCTGAATTAAATTAACAGGGAATACCGAAATTGAACACCTAGAGCAATGCTGTACCATTATCCCTTCACTTCCTACATGGCTAATTTAGTATCATCTTTTCTGAAGGTTATACCAAAACAGTAATACCAAGCTAAAACATCAAGCTAAAAAAGAAAGCAAGTAACAACTTTACAGCCACAATAATAATTTTGATGTGAAGTCACCTAATGTAAGAGATGTATATGGCATCTAATTTGCACACGGGAAATGGCAATGACCAGATAGTCTGTTTCTCAGTGATGTTAATTGGGAGTCTAATAGTAGTTATGACGCCGGGGAGAACACCCCTGCTGTTCTTTCCTGGGATCTCACACATCCACCTAGGACAGAGCCTTAATTCAATATCTCATCTGAAGATGTCAGTACTGAACTGTATTGTCGGCCATGGTTTTATGCTCAAATCCCTGGAATGTAACTTGACTACACCCTTTGTGATCAAGATTGAGGATCTTATCGTTGTGCCCATGCCATATATGGTACATGTGGCAATTTTCTATGCAATCTGGTGGAGAGATTCAAGGGAAGTTTATCTTTGGAGTTAATTCCTCAGTTGGTCAGAATGAGAGCATTACTGACAACTGCTCAACAGTCTGGCTCTTTTCCCTATTAGTAAGAGGGTATTATGAGGAACAGAAGGAAGTAATAGCAAGCAGAAGGACACCAGTTGGTAAGAAATGCTACTAACAATCTCCCCATCATAAACAATTGTCAGCCAATTGTAAATGTAGTAATGTGGAACTTATTTTCCATTGCAGAAGAACTAACTAGCCCTAATGCCTCCCGCCAGCCCCTATTCCCTTCTCTTCCTGGAAACAGCAACAAAATTATTGCAAGAACATTCCATTGAATAAAGAACAGCTGGAGTTTCCATTTTAAGTAAATTTGGAAAGAATCCAACTGAATATAAAATGCTTTAAATGGTGGATTTCAGAAGGAATTACAATAAGTTCTATATAAATACTTGGCTTAAATGCAGTGATATTTCAACAGTATAAATGCAGACTTCATACTAAATTTTAACACAGCATGATCACATGGAAGATATTTATGGAATAAGGCAAACTGCAAAGTGAATAATGGTATCTGTAGGGTTTCTGATATTCCTTCTAGAAATACATAGCATTATCCACTGAATGTAGCATTGTTTGGCTTCTTAGACCTAAGCTGTTCCTCCTGCGAGTCAACATGGAGTGCTCCTGTTGGTCATCACTGAAGAGACACTAAAATGGTGAATCTTATCCTCTGCTCAGGTTGGAGGCAAGATGGTGGGCGAGCAGCACAGAAATGCAAACTACAAAACAATACATCTTTTTATATATGTGCAAAAAAAACATAATTCAAGCTGTGATCCACAGTTTCTAAGACGTCTGTGTGACACAAAGAACAATGAAGAGACAAGCACATATTAGCAATATCAACCCCTTCTGTGCACTGATGGGTCTTAATAATCACTCTCTAAAGATCTCACAACCTGTGATGGATCTTAATAAGCAGTTAGCAAAACATTGGCCTTAGATATTCATTTTAATTGCCCAATTTTTGCAAGAGGCAATTGTCATTGCTATCACAGTGCAGATAAAATGCCGTAATTGCTATTTTATGTTTTGAAATTCATTTGATCAACAAATAAAAAGGTCGTTACAAAAAGGAGCACACGATATAGATCACTGCACAAATGAGTTATAAATGAACTGTAGAAATTATGTCTTCTTGGTATTGAACCAATTTTAATAAACTTTTCCCTGGAGGAAATTATGCTTTTCTTCATATATTGACTGATTTTATTATTAAGAGCATTGTAACAAGAAGTAATTTTTACAAAATGACCATCAGTCCAGTTATAGGGCAATGTCCTTTATGTCACAAAAAGAGTTAATACTTGTACTATGTTTGAAAAATCCCATATGGGATCTACCCAGTTTCAGAACTGGCCACCCCCACCATACCCAGAATAATCAAAGCAGCACAGACATTTGATCAAATTGAACTCACTCAAATTGGACACACTTTCCTCATTCCTGAAGAAGGGCTCATGCCTGAAACGTCGATTCTCCTGCTCTTTGGATGCTGCCTGACCTGCTGCGCTTTTCCATCAACACATTTTTCAGCTCAAATTGAACCCGGTAAGACAGAAAGTAACATGCTTCATGTAGTCAATAATTATCTACATCATGAAGTCGACGTGTGCATCAATGGCTGTAAAACAATTTATAATTTTACAATAATTTGGTTTTATCATTGCCCTTCAGTTAGTACAGCATCCACCATTTCTGCTTTTGCCCACCAGTCAGGTTTCACCTGATTGAATGATTTAACTTCCTGAGTTGGACATTTATTGCAGGTTGCGCTAGGAAACAGTTACATTTTTGGCAAAAAAAATCAATCATCATTTTGGTCATGATTACATTTTTAAGATTTTTAAGTTTTTTAATCCCATTTGTTTGATGAAAACATTTTGCTGATATTGTTTGCTTATTTTTATTGCATAATTACCATAGCACTTGTTTCACATTTGTTTAAACCAAATTACTTAGTAATTGCAATATATGAATTTTGGTGTGCAAGTCCCACTGATGTTCAGTCTTTGGACAATGAACATATTTCTTGAATAAAAAACGATTATTAATAAGAGTAATACATTATTTTTCTCAGGAAATAATATACTGTGGATGCTTTTATTTTTACAAGTGACAAAATCATTAACTAACAGTTAAAAAATCTATGTAACTGTTTTTAATAACGTGCAACTATTAATTTGTTATTTTGATAAACGGATTGTAGATAATGCATGCATAGTAGTCATGACTGATATCTCCATTGATAACCATTGATATTTTTCATTTCAATCACCTGTACTTTAAATGATTGTGTCCAAAAACAGGTAAGATTGTTTAAGTACATTTTATAAGATGGATCTAGTCAACAAAGCAAAGCAGTTGATATTAGCCTGAGATATAGCGGAAAGGACTGTTGATGTCACTCAGGGGTAAATTTAAGCCCAAAGTTCAATGCATCGGCTACTTGAAATGATGCAAATGTTAGGTTCAACAAATTAGGTTTCATACATGACCTCGAGATTCTAAGATATGAATCAATGCAGCTGATAAAGGTTGAATGTTTGACCAATTTACCAGGCATCACACTGGCATTGAAATTCATATATCACATTATTATTTGTGTGGCAGATAACTTGTCTTTTTGGCTTGATAGTAGGAGCCAATTAGTGTAGACTTATTGGCTTAGGACTGATATCACCAAATTAATAACCACTTATCAGTCTCAGATAGCTATTATTGCAGCATGGGGAATTAGGAAATGATTGGCACAGAGGGAACATGCATCTTTTATGAAGGAAAAATGAGATCTGTAGGTGTCAATCCTTCCTTAATACATCTTTCAAGAGTGTACTCTTCATGTTCAAGTGGAAATGAATAGAGGTCATTCAACTGCACTAACTAAGAGAGCTGAGCCCCATCCCAGCACTCTCCAGTACACATTAGATTACTTATAGTGGAAACAGGCCCTTCAGCCCACTGACCTCCCAGACCGCCACCTACATTTACCCCTTCACCTAACACTAGGGGGAACTTAGCATGCTCAATTCACCTAACCTGCACATTTTTGGACTGTGGGAGGAAACCGGAGCACCAAAGGAAACCTATGCAGACACAGGGAGAATGTGCAAACTCCACACAGTCAGTCGCCTGAGGCAGGAATTGAACCCGGGTCTCTGGCGCTGTGAGGCAGCAGTGCTAACCACTGTGCCACCGTGCCAGCCACATGCACCCTTTCTGCAGGGCCATTGGATAACAATCAGATAGAAGACCCAGACTGACTTTTTCTTTCTGATCCAAGGGTGCTCAGGCCTATTGTAATGGACAATGCACCGGTACAGAATTGAGGCTGAGCTTCTATACACTATACTGTTCAGCCACTCAATAAGCCAATACACTGAATCACTGTGGAGCCTGAATTAAGAATTTTGACCAAGGGCCTGCTCAGACTCAACCATTTGTGGCAGGAACTGATAACCCAAAGCAAAATTAGCAGTCACAAGGACAAATGTAAACTAATTAAGAAAAGCCAGCATGGCTTTCATTGTGATGTGGGTTGATGACAGTAATGCACATAAATTTCTAGAATGTCCTTAAAGTGTCACATCACAGGCTCAAAATTATAGCTCATGGAATAAAAGGGAAAGTGAGCACAGATGCAGGCTGGCTGACAGTAACAGAAAGCCATGGTGAATATTTGTTTCTCACACAAGAGGAAGAGAACCATGGGAACCCCACTACGTATCACTGGGCAATTGTTTTATTTGATATATGTTAATGACCCAGATTTTGGGTATAAGGTTACAATTTCAAAATTGTTGTGAACTTAAAATGTTGTGAACTGTAAGGAGAATGTCATAGCCATCAAGAAGACAGAGACCTGGTGGAAGAATGGGTATTGCATTTGCAATTTTCAGGGTAGAGTCATAGAGATGTACAGCACTGAAACAGACCCTTCGGTCCAACTTATCCATGCCAACCGGATATTCCAACCTAATCTAGTTCCACCTGCCAGCACCGGGTCCATATCCCTCCAAACCCTTCCTATTCATATATCCATCCAGATGCCTTTTAAATGTTGCAATTATACTAGCCTGCACCACTTCTTCTGGCAGCTCATTCCATACATGTACCACCCTCTGTATGAAAATGTAGGCCCTTAGGTCTCTTTTATATCTTTCCCATCTCACCATAAACCTATGCTCTCTAGTTCTGGACTCCCCACCACAGGGAAAAGACTTTGTCTAGTTAGCCTATCCGTGCCCTTCATGATTTCATAAACCTCCATAACGTCACCCCTCAGCCTCCAAGGCTCCATGGAAAACAACTCCAGCTTATTCAACTTCTCCCTATAGCTGAAATCCTCCAACCCTGGAAACATCCTTGTAAATCTTTTCTGAACCCTTTCAGGTTTCACAACATCCTGCCAATTGGATTGCACGCAATATTCCAAAGTTGCCTAAACAATGTCCTGTACAGCTGCAACATGATCTCCCAACTCCTGTACTCAATACTCTGACCAATAAAGGAAAGCATTCCAAATGTCTTCTTCACTATCTTATCTACCTGCAATTCCATTTTCAAGGAGCTATGAATGTGCACTCCAAGGTCTCTTTGTTCAGCAACGCTCCCCAGGACCTTACCATTAAGTGTGTAAGTCTTGCTAAGATTTGCTTTCCCAGAATCTCACATTTATCTCAATTAAACTCCATCTGCCACTTCTCAGCTCATTGGCCCATCTGATCAAGATCGGAGGTAACCTTCTTTGCTGTCCACTACACCTCCAATTTTGGTGTCATCTGCAAACATTTGTATAAATGATGAAAAGTAGTGGACCCAGCACTGATCCTTGTTGCACTCCACTGGTCACAGGCCTCCAGTCTGAAAAACAACCCTCCACCACCACCCTCTGTCTTCTTCCTTTGAGCCAGTTCTGCATCCAAATGGCTGGTTCTCCCTGCATTCCATGAGATCTAACCTTGCTCACCAGTTTCCCATGGGGAACCTTGTCGAACGCCTTACTGAAGTCCATATAGATCACATCTACTGAACTGCCCTCATCAATCTTCCTTTTTTCAAAAAACTCAATCAAGTTTGTGAGACATGATTTCCCACACACAAAGCCATGTTGACTATCCCTAATCAGTCCTTGCCTTTCCAAATACATGCACATTCTGTCCCTCAGGATTCTGTCCAACAACTTGCCCACCACCGACGTCAGGCTCACTGGTCTATAGTTCCCTGGCTTGTCCTTAACACCTTTCTTAAACAGTGGCACCACATTAGCCAACCTCCAGTCTTCCAGCACCTCACCTGTGACTATCGATGATACAAATATCTCAGCAAAGGGCCCAACAATCACTTCCCTAGCTTCTCATGGAGTTCTAGTGTTCACCTGATCAGACCCTGGGGAATGTATCCACTTGTATGCATTTCAAGATCTCCTCCACCTCCTCCTCTATAATATGGACATTTTGCAAGACGTCACCAACTATTTCCCTTATATCTTCCATGTCATTTTCCACAGTAAACACCAATGCAAAATGTTCATTTAGTATCTCCTCCATCTCCTGCAGCTCCACTCAAAGGCCGCCTTGCAGATCTTTGAGGGGCCTATTCCCTCCCTCGTTAGCCTTTTGTCCTTAGTATATTTATATAATCCCTTTTGATTCTCCTTAACCCTATTTGCCAAGGCTATCTCATTTCCCCTTTTTGTCCTCCTGATCTCCTTCTTAAGGATACTCCTACTGCCTTTATACTCTAAGGATTCACTTGATCTTTCCTGCCTATACCTAACATATGCTTCCTTCTTTTTTTTAACCAAAACCTCAATTTCTCTAGTCATCCAGCATTCCCTACACCTACCAGCCTTTCCTTTCACCCTAACAGGAATATATTGTCTCTGGACTCTTGTTATCTCATTTCTGAAGGTTTCCTATTTTTAGCCATCCCTTTATCTGAGAACATCTGCCCCCAATCAGCCTTTGAAAGTTCTTACCTAATACCATCAAACGTAGCCTTCCTCCAATTTAGAACTTCAACTTTTAGATCTGGTCTATCCTTTTCCATCACTATTTGAAAACTAATAGAATTATGGTCGCTGGCCCCAAAGTGCTCCCCAATTAACACCTCAGTCACTTGCCCTGCCTTATTTCCCAAGTGTAGGCCAAGTTTTGCATCTTCTCAAGTAGGTGCATCCATATACTGAATCAGAAACGTTTCTTGTATACAACTTAAAAATTCTTCTCCATCTAAACCCTTAACACTATGGCAGTCTATGTTTAGAAAGTTAAAATCCCCAACCATAGCCACCCTACTATTCTTACAGATAACTGAGACATCCTTACAAACTTGTTTTTCAATTTCCCATTGCCTATTAGGGGATCTATAGTACAATCCCAATCTGGTGATCATCCCATTCTTATTTCTCAGTTCCACTCAAATAATTTCCCTGGATGTATTTTTGAGAATATCCTCGCTCAGTACAGCTGTAATGCTATCCCTTATCAAAAACACCACTCACCCTGCTTTCTTGCCTCCCTTTCTCTCCTTTCTGTTGCATTTATATCCTGGAACATTAAGTTGCCAGTCCTGTCCATCCCTGAGCCACATTTCTGTAATTGCTATGATATCCCAGTCCCATGTTCCTAACTATACCCTGAGTTCATCTGCCTTCCCTGTTAGGCCTCTTACATTGAAATAAATGCAGTTTAATCTATTAGTCCTACCTTATTCTCTGCTTTGACCTTGCCTGCCCTGACTGTTTGACTCACTTGTTTTCCCAACTGTACCAGTCTCAGATTGATCTCTTTCCTCACTATCTCCCTGGGTTCCACCCACCCTCCTTATCAGCTTAAATCCTCCCGAGCAGTTCTAGCAAATCTCCCTGTCAGTATATTAATCCCCTTCCAATTCAGGTGCAATCCGTCCTTCTTGTAGAGGTCACTTCTACCCCAGAAGAGATTCCAGTGATCCAAAAATATGAATCCTTCTCCCATACACCAGTAGTTAAAGAAAGACATTTTTGTACAAAGAACAAGCAGAACAATATAAGCTGATGGGAGCAACTTTTAAGAGGGCTACAGGAAGAAAGAAGTCTGGGGTGTACATGTGCGTAAATTATTCAAACTGTCAAGGCAGGTTAAACAAATAGTTAGGGGAGAAAGTGAGGTCTGCAGATGCTGGAGATCAGAGCTGAAAATGTGTTGCTGAAAAAGCGCAGCAGGTCAGGCAGCATCCAAGGAGCAGGAGATTCGATGTTTCAGGCATAAGCCCTTCTTCAGGAATGAGGAAAGTGTGTCCAGCAGGCTAAGATAAAAGGTAGGGAGGAGGGACTTGGGGGAGGGGCGATGGAGTTTTGATAGGTGGAAGGAGGTCAAGGTGATGGTGATAGGCCGGAGTGGGGTGGGGGCGGAGAGGTCAGGAAGAAGATTGCAGGTTAGGAGGGCGGTGCTGAGTTCGAGGGATTTGACTGAGACAAGGTGGGGGAGGGGAAATGAGGAAACTGGAGAAATCTGAGTTCAAATGATTTAAACAGACATATGGAATCCTGGACTATTTTCAAATCGAGGCAGAGAGGTCAAAATCAAAGAAGGCTTGATGAATCTTTATGACATTAGTTCAACTTTAATTGTCGAATTATGTTCACTTTGGACACTTGTGAAGGCTTTACAGAATGATTTTAAGGATGAAGAATCAAACGGATGAAGTGGAGAAGCTGGGTTTCTCTGTGGAGAAGCTAAGGTTGAACAGAGATGTGATAGAGATGTTCAAAGTACAGACTAGGTAGAGAGAAACTGTTCATATTCATGGAGAGCTTGAAAACAAGAGGACGCTAATTTGTGATGATTGGCAAAAGAAACAACAGTGGCTTGAAGAAAAAAGACATTTTATGCAGTAAGTTGCCAGATTGTTGGTAGATGGTGTGGTGGTACCAAATCATGACGTTGAAAAGAAAATTAGATATGGATCAGAAAATAAGACTTTTGCAGGCTTTGAGGAAAGAGCAAAGGACTGGGACTGGTCGAGTTGCTCCTGACAATATGGATTGAACGGCCTCTTCCTGTGCTGTAAAAATACAATCATGACCTTCTTACTCTCCCAATTTGGATACCCAATGTATGATTTATTACACCTAAGATTGCTTTTCAAGTTTGAGTTTCTCCCAAAAAGCATTGACAGAGATTGCAGACATTCTGCTGTAATGTCTCTCCTGCTCCATGGGGTGAGACTTAGCTTTTTGATCCAGTTTGACATTGCCTTATTTCCATCCTTAAGGAACTGTATTCATTGATTCTTCCCAAAGTTGCTTCTCACATGGCTGTAATTCTTTCCTATAATTCTATGGAAAAAGCTCAATTAAACGTCTGAACATAAGATTGTTTGACTTGGAAATGATAATGCTTTCATTTCCAAATAAAATCAAGCTAAAGACTTCTATTATTGGAAACATTCCCTCCCCTATTTGATGTTAGGGCATGCAGTATGTACGGTTAGATTCCCTGCGGTTTGGAAACAAGTCCACACCAACCCTCCAAAGAGTAACTCACCCTATATTTACCCTGACTAATACACCTAACACTATGAGCAATTTAGCATGGCCAATTCACCTAACCTGCACATCCTTTAGATTGTGGGAGGAAACCAGATCACCCAGAGGAAACCCACGCAGTCGCAGGGAGAATGTGCAAATTTCACACAGCCAGTCACTCGAGGTGGGAATCGAATCAGGGTCCTTAGCACTGTGAGGCAGCAGTGCTAACCACTGTGCCACCCTTAGAGTAATTATTATCTTCTGTAAGGATGGAAATAAATCACAAGAAGTGTTCACTAATGGAGGTTCAGAAAGCAGATCCAAATTTACTGCTGTCATTGTACACTAAAGCTGAGATATCCACATAAAACAGGATCCCTGCCTTCACATGCAAGACTACACATTTTTTAATTTAATTGCAATGCCTGTGAGAGAGGCTGATTTCTGCCTTTGCATACTGTAATTATTTCTTCATATGCAACCTGTCATTAGTAATCAGCATCTTTTGTTGGCCTATATATTCTGGGACTTAAAATGATCAAGACTGGGCATTACATTTACAATAACAAACTGTTTCTAGATATTATTGCCAAATGAATTATTCCACTTAACAGATTTTCTATTTTACCCCTTCCAGGCAATGTTTAATCTGACTGCATGCTATTAGCCGACATGTTCCAGCAACAGTGATGAAGGCCACTTTAGGTTTCATCCTCTCATGCACTGATCTCATTGTTGATAACTTGCTGTATATTTTCATGAGTTTCTCATCGGAATATGTCACACATATTACACCATAGAATGAGTTGCACTGTTTTTCCATAATTCCCCATCCATTCATTTAAAACTGCCCCGATAGTGATTGGTTTTACTTGCCTTGGACTAAATATGCATTCATCGATGAATGGACAACTGACTACTCCAAATTTCAAAATCAGTTAAGAGGGGCTGAAGCTTCGAAGGGAAAAGTGCATCGGCAGTTTATATAGTTAAGGAATTTACTGAGGACATGGTGCTTCTGAGGAACGGACTTCTGAAGGAAGAGGGGGCAGGTCAAAGAGACCTGGAAATATATTTGCGTGAGAGTGAACAGATAAGCAACATAAATCTCCAAGACTGGACACGTGGACTACATGTTCTTTACCAAATCTGCACTTTCCTCTTTTCATTTGCAGACATTGTACTGTTGCTGTTGAAACTCCCTGCTCAATAGTTCATTCAGTAAAGGAATACTACATAGTGCAGAATCCTCATTTAAAAAAGAACGTGGACTGAAATTCCTTTTAGAAGAATTATGATGTAAAAACTACCAAGACATGACACTAACTTATCAACCCATACAGACAATAGTGGCAAACCTTTATTACCACCTTCCCTCATCTCTTGAAGATATACCACTGTGTCCAATATAAAAGGATCAACTGTTAATATTTGGAAGAGACTCTGCAGATGTGGAAGACTAAGGACTGTGTCAAAGTGAGCATACTTCAACCTCCTTTTCTCACCTATTCCCTAATAGCACAATAAAGATTGAAGAAGGGGAACTGGATAAAAACCACTGTATTCTATTTTATCCCCTTCTATTCGAAATAAGTCTCAAAATATTAGACTGGTACACATTACTGTCACAAAGCTCTTGGAAACAACCCAACAGAGAATGAAGCTGAATTGTCATCATAAGGTGGCTAACTGTCTTTCCCATCAGACCGTCAGAATCAAAGAGTCCTCTCTTATTGTCCGTGACTCAGGCGAGAGTTCTTCAGCTCAGAAAAGCATTCAATTGTTAGACGTTTTCAATTGTTAGTAGTAAAACATGAGAAAAACGTGGTGTAAATAATAGATAACAAAATTTCAAGGCTGTTGAAACATCAGGGTTCCTCTGCTCATTGCCAAGTGGTAGTGATGCGTGTAAAAGTCGCTCCAGAAAATGTTATTTACATTTTGCTTCAGATGAGGTAGTGCTTACATCTTAGCTGCGATTATGTTCGCAGTTTTATGTCATAACTGAACTGAGCACCACTCCTGCTTGCTATATTTTGCCATTTACCTGGTGCGGTTTTCATCAGAATTTGAAGTACTAGCAACATGCACAGAAAACACATTTGATTTATTGACTGGGGAAGCTTTCAATTTGTGAAACCCACTGTCAGTTGATAATGGGTGGCCTATTCAAGAGTCTCCTCATCAAAAGAGGTTGTGTGTCCGAACCACACAACCCTTTCCAATACATTATCATTACAATAAGTTCCGCTTGTAAATATTTCACACTTCACTATTTTCTCTTCATTTAGCTGTCCATCATTATTTGTTGAGACCAGATTAGTCAGTGAGTGAAATCATTGTATCCTGACAGAGTGGAAACAGACCATTTGGCCCAACACTTCCACACCGACCCTCCGGAGAGTATCCCACTGGGACCTACTCCCCCACCCTATTACTCTACATTTCCCATGAGTAATGCACCTAGACTACACATCCCTGAACACTATGGACAATTTAGCATGGCCAATTCACCTCACCTGCACATCTATGGATTGTGTGTGGAAACCGGAGCACCTCGACACAGGGAGGATGTGCAAACCTCACACAGACAATCAACCGAGGCTGGAATTGAACCGGGGTCCCTGGTGCTGGTGCAGCAGTGCTAACCACTGAGCCCCCGTGTGTGCTAGCATTTCCCAGAGTTGACATATATTCATGGTTACTGGGGAGGTGGGACATTTCCTTGAGTGTGGAAGAAACAACTGTGTTTTTGCACCTACTGTTATTGAACGTACATGTTAATGTTTACTGTGTGGGTCATTCTGCTATAAAGTGACCTGTGTTCCTCTGCAACCTCACACTATAGAAAATCACAGTGCAGAAGATCGCTATTAGAAAATCACTACACCCATTCAGTCGAAAGTTTGCGTTATCCAAACAATGTCCACAATTGGCCAATTGCATTATAGCCAATTCACACTGATGAAACTTGCAGAGTGACCTGTATACTTTCCACTCTGTGGGACATAGCTGAATGTGAATACTCAGCTGGCCCTCTGTCCCATGCACTGTGAAGGACATTATCCCTGAGAAATTTCAGAGGAGGCAATCGAGATGTTGTAGGTGAACTCACAGTCTTGTTAGGAGAATCACCCAGCTAGCATCCTGAGAGAGAGCTCAGATGGGTAATACTGACACTAGTTTTTAGACCCCTCATTTTTTTACACTCAGGGACCACCTCCACCAGCTTCCACCAGGAGACCAGACCCTTCTCACTTCACTCCTCCATGTCACTGGCCCCCGTACGCAATCTCTGCCTCATCACTGTCTTATCCCTGCCAGTTTCAAAGCCCCATCCAAGAGTCCATTCTCTTGTTCTCTTCCATTGTTCAATACAAGTAAACTAGAACTAAAACCACTGATTATAAACAAATTGCACAAAGCTATCAGAGAAGTCACCCAACATTTAAATAGTTGTGAACTGGAAGCCAGGAGGTTCTCATATATCAGAGATTATCTTGAAGGTAGGGCTTCATTGAAAGCTGTTCCATATTAATGACCCTTCATTGCATGAAAACGTATTGCAGTATGAACCTGCCACATATAGTCCTAATCACAGGGTCATAGAGCCATGGAAACAGGCCCTCTGGGCCAACTTGTCCATACTGGCCAGATATCCTAAATTGCCCTTGTCCTATTTGCTACATTTGGGCCATATCCCTCCTGATGCCTTTTAAATGTTACAATTGTACCAGCATCCAATACTTCCTCTGACACTATCCATACATGCACCACCCTCTATGTGAAAAAGTTGCCCCTTAGGTCTCTTTTAGATCTTTCCCCATTCACCTTAAACCTATGCCATCTAATGTTTGTCTCCCCTACCTTTGGAAAAACAATCCTCCTCTTTACCCTATCCATGCCCTCATTATTTTATAGACCTATATAAGGTCACCCCTCAGCCTCCGACTCTCCAAGGAAAAGAGACCCAGCCTATTCAGCCTCTCCCTATAGCTCAAACCTTGCAACCCTGGCAACATCCTCGTAAATCTTTTCTGAACCCATTCAGGTTTCACAACACCTTTCCCACGGCATATTATGTCCCAGAGAAGAGTCTTAGCATGTGAATCACTTGCTCAGTTTCTCTCTTCACGAAAGTTGCCAGACCTGAGGAGATTCTCCAGAATTCTCTTTTTTTAAAAATGTCAACATTCCAGGAATGTTTGACATGCCATGAGCAGGTTACTAACTTCATTGCTGCATCACAACCTATCATTGGGAAATAGAGATTTTGGTCAAAGCACAGCAGGTTAGGCAGCATCTCAGGAATAGAGAATTCGACGTTTCGAGCATAAGCCCTTCTTCTCTATTCCTGAGATGCTGCCTAACCTGCTGTGCTTTGACCAGCAACACATTTGCAGCTGTGATCTCCAGCATCTGCAGACCTCATTTTTTACTCGAAATAGAGATTTTGTATTCTGTTCACTTACTTCACCCTGAACATCATATCTCCCACTGTTGCATGGTCCATAAAATATCACTTCTTGAGTCAGTTCTCATAAAATAAGTCATGGGCTGGATGAACAAATCTATTTCTGATATTGCATGTATTTCAGCTGTTACTCTCAGTCTGTTATTTAAAACGAAAATAACGAAAAGAGATATTATAAATGGTATAGAAAAGTAATGATTAATATGTGAATGGATAAGTGGAACGTTTGCATATAAATGTTTAAGAATTGTAAGATATACAAAGGTTAAACCTTATCCCTAGTATTTATCCAATTCCTAGGACCTTCCTAATTTGTCAGTTCACTAATTGTTGCTCAGACCAGACCTGAGAAGAAAAATAACACATTGAAAGTTATATTTTGGGTTGTATGTGAAAACTTGTAAAATCGAGTTTCTATCACACTTCAGCAAATGAACCAATATTTGAAAGCATAAGGTTTGATGATAACCGAGAGCTAATATTGTCTAATAGCTAACCTAAGTAGCAATATGCAAATACAGAACACTTCCACAAATCCTGTGAACCTAGTAAAAGGAAGTCGCAAAAAATTAGAACCTGATGAGACCTTCCTATTGTTCGTCCTCTAGTACGAGGATATGTTGTCTAACTGTTCTAGTATTGTAGAATTGATGAATCAGATTGCAGAGTTTCACTGTGAACTGTCTACTGTACACTTATAATCTCTGCTACCCTGCCACCTGCCATACATGTTCTTTTTGATCTTCCTGTCTACAATGCAATCATTTGTTTTGTCACATAATAACTTGCTTGTTCTGCAATTTAAAGTACTTACCAGATAAGTCACTTTACTAACCCTCCTAACTACATGAAAAGACAATTGAATCTCGCTGTTAAAGGTACACGTTCGAAAGCTAATAAGACTAACTCGGATCTTTGAATTGAAGTGTTCTAGTTGCACTCCTCCTTCGACTGACTGAACTGGTCCTCACCCTGAATAACTTCTCTTTTCAATCCTCCCACTTCCTCCAAACTAAAGGAGTTGCCATGGGCACCCGCATGGGCCCCAGCTATGCCTGCCTCTTCGTAGGATATGTGGAACAGTCCATCTTCCGCAACTACACTGGCACCACCCCCCACCTTTTCCTCCGCTACATCGATGACTGTATCGGCGCTGCCTCGTGCTCCCACGAGGAGGTTGAACAGTTCATCAACTTTACTAACACCTTCCATCCCGACCTGAAATTCACCTGGACTGTCTCAGACTCCTCCCTCCCCTTCCTAGACCTTTCCATTTCTATCTCGGGCGACCGACTCAACACAGACATCTATTATAAACCGACGGACTCCCACAGCTACCTGGACTACACCTCCTCCCACCCTGCCCCCTGTAAAAACGCCATCCCATATTCCCAATTCCTTCGTCTCCGCCGCATCTGCTCCCAGGAGGACCAATTCCAACACCGCACAGCCCAGATGGCCTCCTTCTTCAAGGACCGCAGATTCCCCCCAGACGTGATTGACGATGCCCTCCACCGCATCTCCTCCACTTCCCGCTCCTCTGCCCTTGAGCCCCGCTCCTCCAACCGCCACCAAGACAGAACCCCACTGGTTCTCACCTACCACCCCACCAACCTCCGCATACAACGTATCATCCGCCGCCATTTCCGCCACCTCCAAACGGACCCCACCACCAAGGATATATTTCCCTCCCCTCCCCTATCAGCGTTCCGCAAGGACCACTCCCTTCGTGACTCCCTCGTCAGATCCACACCCCCCCACCAACCCAACCTCCACCCCCAGCACCTTCCCCTGCAACCGCAGGAAATGTAAAACTTGCGCCCACACCTCCACACTCACTTCCCTCCAAGGCCCCAAGGGATCCTTCCATATCCGCCACAAGTTCACCTGTACCTCCACACACATCATCTATTGCATCCGCTGCACCCGATGTGGCCTCCTCTATATTGGTGAGACAGGCCGCTTACTGGCGGAACGCTTCAGAGAACACCTCCGGGCCGCCCGAACCAACCAACCCAATCACCCCGTGGCTCAACACTTTAACTCCCCCTCCCACTCCACCGAGGACATGCAGGTCCTTGGACTCCTCCACCGGCAGAACACAACTACACGACGGCTGGAGGAGGAGCGCCTCATCTTCCGCCTGGGAACCCTCCAACCACAAGGTATGAATTCAGATTTCTCCAGTTTCCTCATTTCCCCTCCCCCCACCTTGTCTCAGTCGGTTCCCTCAACTCAGCACCGCCCTCCTAACCTGCAATCCTCTTCCTGACCTCTCCACCCCCACCCCACTCCGGCCTATCACCCTCACCTTGACCTCCTTCCACCTATCCCACCTCCATCGCCCCTCCCCCAAGTCCCTCCTCCCTACCTTTTATCTTAGCCTGCTTGGCTCTCTCTCTCTTATTCCTGATGAAGGGCTTATGCTCGAAACGTCGAATTCTCTATTCCTGAGATGCTGCCTGGCCTGCTGTGCTTTGACCAGCAACACATTTGCAGCACTCTTTTTGTCTGCCTAATTTATTATCACCTTTGCCTGTGAAGTTTTTAAATGTCCATCTTCTACTTTCTGAATTCCTGGGAGTCTCTCTTGAAACATGAACATGTAATACAATATTGAGGAGTTTGCATTTTTGCTTCAAAATCTTATCCTTGATCAATTTTAGGGGATATCTTATCTCATGACATAGAGAAAATCAAATCAGCTAAATCCAGAAGATTCATTTCTGGAATCTCTGGTAGTTAACCTTAAGAAATCTAATCCTTTGTTTCAGTCCAGAGGATATTCATTGCCATATGCCTTACTCATCATTCTCAGAGTTTGATGGTATAACGTCACAAAGTTCCCTGTGTATGTAAATATAAGACCACAGAATTCAATCCTTTTATAGCCACACCATTGATTACATTTTGAAAAAGTTTGATCATAAAGTTGGAACCTTAATCTGATTGCATTTCTATTGGGAGTTGATAATGTGTAAAACAACTGAGCTTTTTTAATCCATTACCAACTTGGCTGTCATTGCCATTAAAGGAATCATGCCATCATATCCATTACAAGAATATATATTGGTGTACTTTCATTTTCAGTAATGGTCCAATACAACCTACTATCACTTGATGGAAGGGTTTTGCAAAACTGTTGTGGCTATTAAAGGTGCCAGTTTGACAACATGTTGAGGCTTTCTCACTGTCTGACATATGTGGCCTATTTTATAGAAATTTACTACTTCCTTATGAAGTCTTGGCATGGTAAAACACCTGTTTTGTATTCCGGCATGTTCTGCTATGCAAATTTCATATACTTCTTCCAATATCGCCTTATGATATCTGAGTAATGCCACCATCTGATGAAAGATCATCTATTCCTTATCTGCAGATCTGTGAGAATATTGTTACTTCCTCAACAGAACTCTGACTTTAAAATATTAACACTTTACTATTCTTTCAGCATTAGCTTCAATGTGAAATGACAGCTTTAACTTTGGATCTGCTTTTTGAACATCCATTAGTGCTCTAGGTTCAATTCCACCCTTGGGTGACTGTGTGGAGTATGCATGTTCTCCCTGTGCCTGTGTGGGTTTCCTCCCACAGTCCAAAGATGTGCAGGTTAGGTGAATTGGCTGTGCTAAAATTGCCCATAGTGTTCAGGGATAAGTACGTTAGGTGCATTAGTCAGCATGAATGTAGAGTAATAGAGTAGGGGAATGAGCCTGGGTGGATTACTCTTTGGAGGGTCAGTATAGACTTGTTGGGCTGAAGGGCCTGTTTCCACACTGTAGGGATTCTATGATCTACTTGTCACATTTCTTTGACCTTTGTTCAGCCATTGCTGTGGTCACCACACACCATGTTACTGCTCCCTCCCTGTAAACTCACGAGGACATTCTGTGATTACAGGTGACAATAAAACTCTGTCCAAATCATTATCAAGGAGGAAGCAAACTCTACCCACATGAAATTTGTTATCGCCTCCTATAACCAGTCACAGTCTAAATGCACTTTGTACAAAGAAACACATATGCACTCCCATTTATTCTATTTTGAAAACTTCAGCTTTGTGGGAAAAACCTGTATCGTTCTCCAGCTAACTAGACTGCATTGCTTTAGTTATGAGTTTAGTTGTAGCATTTGAAGAAAAAGCAGTTGCCTTTCCTGTCAATAAAAATGTTTTGCATCTCTCACCTACCTTACTCACCTCTCCTGCAGTGACAGCAGTGATTCCCTCTGGTTTCCTGTTGTATTCAAAGCTATAATTTAATGTTTGGGAGTTCCTTTTCTGGACTTATTCTTACAATACAAAACCCAATATGTCTTATGGGCCTCCCCCAAAATTCCAGCATTCTGAAGGAAGATGTGTCTCATAATTATTATGGAAACACTTTGATTTTACTTCCACCCTCAGCACTGTCTTTGCTGGCCTGAAGAGGAGATGACAGGACATCCCCAACTGTCCTTTATTTACCCTTTCACTCCCCCACTTTTCAAGTTTACAGGGATGACGTAAAATATATTTAATTCCATGGGTCCACTCACACTAAGCCATTTCAACAGGGTGTCTAGCAATTACAACCCTTTGGACTTCAACATAGGTTTTTATTACAAGAGATAATGAGGCTTAAAATCTTTGAAAAGAATCACTCCGAGAGCTTCTTACATGGAATTATATTTATTTCTAATGCCCATACCCATCTGGCAAAATTACTTCCAAATTCAATGTCGGCTTGTCCAGTTTATCTTCTTAAATTTTAAGTTGTTCACTTGCACTCTCAGCTGTGTCATAAATGGCGGTTTGACCAGTCTGAAGGCTGTCATTAAGTAGGTTTCCTGTTACTCAAAGACTCCTTGTACAAAATTATGAGGGGCATGGATAGGGTAAATAGGCAAAGTCATTTCCCTGAGGTCAGGGAGTCCAGAACTAGAGGGCATAGGTTTAAGGTGAGAGGGGAAAGATATAAAAGAGGCCTAAGGGGCTACTGTTTCACACAGAGGGTGGTACGGGTGTGGAATGAGCTGCCGGAGGAAGTAGTGGAGGCTGGTACAATTGCAACATTTAAGAGGCATTTGGATGGGTATATGAATAGGAAGCGTTTGGAGGTATATGGGCCGGGTGCTGGCAGGTGGGACTAGATTGGGTTGAGATATCTGGTCGGCATGGACGGGTTGGACCGAAGGATCTGCTTCCATGTTGTACATCTCTATGACTCTATGACTCTACCTACTTCACTGCTTCAAAAAACTAACAGAGCCGTACCTTACTGTCTTTTGGCACAGTACAAGCTGGGTCGAGTTGAAATAAGTGACTCTCGCTGTAATCAAACCCTACATTGAGTACCGTTTCAGCCCCCATGGTGAGAATCACGCCTTATGTTGGCCTCATCTTACCATGGAACCACTCGCTATTCACCACACATCCTGCAATTGACCTGACAAAGGAGCAGCGCTCTGACAGCTTGTAATTTCAAATAAACCTGTTGCACTATAACCTAGTGGCATGTGACTTCTGACTTTATCCTAGAATAGACTGACATCTTTGGCACAGGGTGTCATCTTTAAAAGGCCTTTGTTCATCCAGACAAGTACTGTCAGCCTGAAGTTGCATGGCAAGGTTTCTGACATTTGCCCTGGATATAGCAGATGGCAGGATATTGTGGATATCCTGTACTTTGTGGATAGGAACCTGGATGTCCTGCTGGATGGGTTGGTATAGATGCTGCAAATACTCTTCCCCCAGGACCAGCTGTAGAGGCCATGATGTAGACCATGCCAACCTGATCTGAGGTTGCCACTCAGATTAAAATGGTCTCAGTTGTCTGGAGGTATACTCAAAACTGTAGGAAGGAAGTCAATGTCTTTCTCAACTCCACCAGCATAAATGCCGCCATCTTCTCACCGAAACCTCACAGTCACTCTATCGCTGTTATTGTACCCATCTGCCAGCAATGATCATGTTCTCCCACTCTTGCTATTGTCTGCAACATCTTCGCTACACACGCCTACCTCCAACCTGTGACACATTAGCACTGAATACCCTCTGTGCTGCCTACTCACTCGCTTGGGACACATTCTTATCTGCATCTACAGGAAAAGCTGTTCCATTCACATTCCTCTTCCATAATAGCTGCTTCTCTCTCATTCCAGGAGGAAAATGGCCCACAATAAGGCAGACGGAGTCAAGACAGTTGAGGTGCTGCCCGACATTCGGTTCCTCATCCCTTATGAGGCACGAATCCTGACTCTGACCAGCACAATCAGGGCTTAGACTGGTATTGGAGACTGCCCTTGCCTTACTGTGCCAGGACCTACTGAGCAAATGCCATCCCCCTTGACTTGACTGAGGACTGGGGACAACAAGCTTCATGGCTTTGTGCCTGCACTAAACAGCACGCAAGACATCAGTATTATGTGCCTGAGATCCCTTGCTGAGGGGCAAAGTGCAATAAAGATGAGACAAGGCAATGCAAGGCAGGGATGCCATGAGCATTTCAGTAGGGTCAAAGAGAGTGTGCCATGATAATGACAGAACAGCTTGGAGTTACAGCCTGGTCCAGTCCATGAGCTGGGTGTACTTCTCCGAATGCACAGTGTCCTTGCTGCAGCATTACAATGAGTGTTGCCATTGCAGACTTGAAGTACAGAAGCATGGATTGGACATGTGCTGAGGTTTGATAGAGGATGACAAACATCATACACCCATGTCTGTGAAGATGGGAATGCACATGACTGTTCCCCATG
Source organism: Hemiscyllium ocellatum (assembly GCF_020745735.1). Taxonomy (NCBI): domain Eukaryota; kingdom Metazoa; phylum Chordata; class Chondrichthyes; order Orectolobiformes; family Hemiscylliidae; genus Hemiscyllium; species Hemiscyllium ocellatum. The sequence continues at coordinate 55,278,792 of NC_083419.1, forward strand.
GAGCATACCCTGAGATGTTGGCATCTGGTATCCAACATGGACATCATTTGGAGGAAGCAGTGAGTTGAATCCTGTCTGGTTTCCGTGTCAAGTTTTCCAATGGCTAGTTTGTTTCGTGAGTTTAGCAAGATCACAACCAGAATATTAACGTGGCAAGTAGGGCTGCTAACATGGTAGTTAAAATGCAGTGATGAGCATCAATTGGGAACTTGCCACTGCTGAGTGAGAATCTCAGGACACCATTTGAGAAAAACATAAAAGATGCAGTGAGATTATCCTGACATTAAGATGACTCTCACTGAATATTTCACCACACATCTCACCTTAGTCCCTTAAGATTCCACCTTATGTAGCTAAAGTGTACGCCTCAGATTCCTACTTGATTATCAGGTTACAAAAAAGAACATTTCCAGATATGTTTTAACTATATAATAGGGTCCAACTTTCATTTCACAGTTTATCGTCCACAGCTCCTTATAGTTCGCCAGGCCCCAGGTATGGATGGCAAATTTCCTCCCCAAAGGACATTTTGAACCAAATTGTCATAGCCACCATTACTGAGGCCAGTTTTATTATTCAGATAATAAGTTTAAATTTCACCAACTGCCCTACCAGAACTTGCATTTTGAAGACCTCTGTCTATACAACCTAGGCAATCTTGGCAATACAACTATTGTCAATTATGTTGGGGTAGTTAACTGAATTGAATGGTGTGCCATAAATGTGACACCATTTTGTAATATTGTTATGGTGTAGAAATGTTTTCGTGTTTTGGGGCTGGTCTGTAGAGATTCAGGTGAGTTTAGAGATTTAGTAATTCATTCAAAACTATTTTACATTGTGTATGACAATATGTAGCAGCTTTCATAAGTCATTTGGGTTTTCTATTGTAAATATATTGGTGTATAAATTCTATAAATTGCTTGTTTGACATTACAGTTAGCACTTTTGAGGTGAAAATCGTGCTAAACATAACATTAGTCTGCTGTCATACATCTTGGACAGGCTGATCTGTGCCAAAGTAACCAACCTGGTATAGTGAGCCCCAAGTTTTGGAACTTCAGCAGTCTTTATATACTGTATGAATGTATGAAGTAATGCAAAGAAGTCTTTTCTCCCACTGTTAAAACATTTTCATGTTTTATAATTGTGCAGTACAACAGCAGGTAATGCATAAAATGCTGCTTTGTCACATTGGATACCAAAATTGCGATGAATTTTGAGGGGAAATAGCTGCCGTCCTAGCAAGTGATGTTGTAATGGCTTAACCCTTAAAATAAAGACAAGCTAAAATTATATGAACAAAAATGGTGGTTGATGGAAAATGTTCATCCTGGAGTCCAGTTACGAGTGGTGTACTGCAAGGGTCGGTGTTGGGTCCACTGCTGTTCGTCATTTTTATAAATGCCTGAATGAGGGCGTAGAAGGGTGGGTTAGTAAATTTGTGACGACACTAAGGTTGGTGGAGTTGTGAATAGTGATGAAGGTCACAGAGAGACATAGATAAGCTGCAGAGCTGGGCTGAGAGGTGGCAAATGGAGTTTAATGCGGACAAGTGTGAGGTGATTCACTTTGGTCGGAGTAACCGGAATGCAAACTACTGGGCTAATGATAAGATTCTTGGTAGTGTTGATTAGCAGAGAGATCTCGGTGTCCAGGTATACAGATCCTTGAAAGTTGCCACCCAGGTTGACAGGGTTGTTAAGAAGGCATACAGTGTTTTAGCTTTTATTAGCAGAGGGATTAAGTTCCAGAATCATGAGGTTATGCTACAGCTGTACAAAACTCTGGTGCAGCCACATTTGGAGTATTGTGTACAGTTCTGGTCACTATATTATAAGAAGGATGTGGAATCTTTGGAAAGGGTGCAGAGGAGATTTATGAGGATGTTGCCTGGTATGGAGGGGAGGTCTTACGAGGAAAGGTTGAGGGACTTGAGGCTGTTTTCGTTGGAGAGAAGAAGGTTGAGAGGTGACTTAATAGAGACATATAAGATAATCAGAGGGTTAGATAGGGTGGACAGGGAGAGCCTTTTTCCAGGAATAATGACGGGGAGCACGAGGGGGCATAGCTTTAAATTGAGGGGTGATAGATATAGGACAGATGTTAGAGGTAGTTTCTTTACTCAGAGAGTAGTAAGGGTATGGAATGCTTTGCCTGCAACGGTAATAGATTCACCGACTTTAAGTGCATTTAAGTTGTCATTGGACAAGGTTAGATGGGCTTCAGATTAGTATGACAGGTCAGCGCTATAATGTTCTATGTTCTATAACATTATCCTGGGCCTTTGGATTATTAGTCCAACAACATTTTAACTTGTTATAAAAATAAGTATGGTAAAACAAAACCAAATTGGCCAGTGGGTCATATGCAAGAACAAATCAGACTCAAATCGAAATAGTTTTGCAGACTTGAAGAAAATAGTTCTCAGGAGAGCAGGGATCGATATTGAACTCAGCTAAAGGCAACAAAGTAATAACAACAGAGGGAAAATATGAATGGAGAATATTATAATGGATCACAGTATTAGTACTAGAAAGGTCATAGACATGTTAGGAGTTAGAGGACAAGTAGCTCTGTGCAGAGTTATTAAGAGCTGCTTTCAGGTAGATTAATATGGACTCCTAGAAAATGGCAACATTTTAAAATGGTCATGTTGTATCTGACTTTCTGCAGGAGATGATGCTGAGTTTTCAATAATACATTACGCTGTTGACTCAGTGCCAAACTGAATGGGGGTATGGTCCTGAATAGAATAAAAACCACATGGGAGAACTAGCTTCTTGCAGCATTCAACTGGAGATTCTCCAATCTGTGAGAATTGCTCTCTGTGAACCCCTTGCTTGTATATTTGAAATCTGTGACTGTTTCCATAAATTAGAAAGAGACTTGGTGATGCTATTAATTAAAAGAGGGCAATAAGTTCAAATCAGAAAATGACAGGCTGCTTCCATTTACATTCAGGTAAGATGCTAGAAGTGATCATTTAAGCTGCCCTGTATAGCTACACAGGCAAAGTAAGGTTTATTAAACAATCTGATCACAACTTTGGAAATGATGGCAAAAACTATACTTATAGATCAGGAATGAAATGGCAAACGGGTATCTTTTCCCTTCAAAGGAAACAGCTGAAGGGGTGATTTCATGTAGGTCTTTATAATTGTGAATCAGTGTCATCAACCAGAACAGAGAGAATGTTTCCACGTGTAGGGAAGAGTATAACTGTCCGTCGTCAATGTAAAATAGTGAAGAAATCCAACAGAGATTCAGCAGAAACGTCTTTACCTAAAGAGTAGGGAGAGTGTAGAACTCACTGCCCCATGGAATGGTCTAAGTGAATGGTACACATGTACTTCAGGGATGCTAGGTAAACATTTAAGGCAGAAGAGAAGAGATTGTTGCATTGGTCCGTTAATACCTGAAAGAGTTAACTGACATGTGAGATAAGCACCACCCATTTAAATATAGAGAACTATTCAGAAGGCTGTGGAGGCCAAGTCTCTGGATACTTTCAAGAAAGAGTTGGATAGAGCTTTTAAGGATAGTGGAATCAAGGGTTATGGAGATAAGGCAGGAACAGGATACTGATTGAGGATGATCAGCCATGATCATAATGAATGGTGGTGCTGGCTCGAAGGGCTGAATGGCCTACTCCTGCACCAATTGTCTATTGTCTATTGTCTATTCCTGGGTGAGTGGGGGTGAGGGTGAGATAAAGTGCCAGGTGAGTGGGGTTAGGATGCAAGGTAAGTGAGATGCTAGGTGAGTGAACTATAGTCCTTAAGATACTACAATCGTAGGGAGGTACAGTGTATTGTGGCAAAAGGACAAGATAAGTGATGAAGTATTTAGGGCAGGTGGTGTGGGTGGGAGATATCAGGTCCAACAAGGGAGGGCCGGGAAGTCGGGAGGAAAAGGTGTCAGGTCCGGCCTAAGAATGGGTGCTCAGATTATAGGTGAGTGGAGAAAGGGGTGGCTGGTCCAAAGGCAGGTAGCGAATGTGTGTCAGGTATCAGACATGGTTGGAGAGGATGGGCATGTCCAGTCCAGTAGCAGGATTGCCATGTCCTAGGACTGGAGGGGTGATGTCAAGACAGTGTCCGGAGGGTGTTAGGTGTTTAGGGAGGGGTCGGAGATAATTTGAAGGGGTTAGTTGAACAGTTACTCAGAACTAATACAGATTTTTTCTGAGTACAGCAGGTTTCAAGGTTATGAAAGGGCTTCATTCTTGAGCATGTTCATAGTTCAGAACACAATGAAGTACAATATAAAGTAGCCATTCATAATGCAAACATTTGTATGTCAGATCTTCAGAATTACGTAATGTTAATATACTCTGTCTGGGATCTCATTGGTATGGTGAGTGTCTGTAGGTCCGACATTAGGAAATTGGAAATTACCCGTAAGTAATGACCTAACTGCAGTGAAACTCTGCATATTATCCAATTTAAATAGATGCTTTTGGAGTGTTCCAGGAACAGAGGAATTTCCCAGAAGAATCCTCGGAGTCTGTTGCGATGGGGATTCTGCAGGGTCCTCATTTGCAACTCCCATCTATGCCTCAGAAACCATTTTTGACCGTCAGAAAGTCTGGTCCAATATTCACAGATTTGACTGAAAGCTAGCTACCACTGCTTTTAGTCGTTCCTGTTAAGACAACAGCATCAGTGACACTAAGAGATAGCAAAGGCATTTGGCCACTTCGTTAAAGGATTGAAAATTCTGAGTTTTAATTCCATGGTGGTTGAGATTGACTTAAACTGGTTCATGCCAGCACAACTAATCAAGCTAAATTATAGCTGTATCTTTACACTAATTGAAACACAGCTAGACATAGGGTATGCGACTATATTTAATAAAGAGTTCATCCACAAAGCAGATTGCCAGCCTATTGCTTTATTGTTTTAATATGCTGAATAATATCATTACAAATTTTGCGATGGTTCAGCAGTACAGGCAACAAAAACAGTGCACATGTGTCTCCAACCTGCTTTCCATACTGCTGTTGCTAGGTTAGTAAACATCTTACCAGTTCTCTCACATTTCCTTAATTTTATTCACCAGCAGAGTTCATTTTGGGTGCAATTGGTAATCCATGCACAAATTACACCTGTTTTGAAAGTTTTTTTTTAAAAGAATTGCTGGATTTCTGCACATATTCATTTGCATGCTGCAGAACACAATACCTGCTAAGAACTAACTTAAGTAATATTGCTTAGAACTCTCAACCCAGTAATCTGGTTTGCACTGCATTGTGAAAGTATTAAACCTGGCTACAAAATGGCAGTCCCCAGTCACTCTATCCTAGTAGCGGTCACAGACTATTACAAGTCAGGAGGCACATTCATACAGATTACTTTTCTCTTACAAACTGCTCTTTTTCCATACACTTGGTGCATTAGATTAGATTACTTACAGTGTGGAAACAGGCCCTTTGGGCCAACAAGTCCACACCGACCCGTCAAAGCGCAACCCACCCATACCCCTACATTTACCCCTTACCTAACACTACAGGCAATTTAGCATGGCCAATTCACCTGACCCGCACATCTTTGGACTGTGGGAGGAAACCGGAGCACCCGGAGGAAACCCACGCAGACACGGGGAGAACGTGCAAACTCCACAAAGACAGTCGCCTGAGGCTGGAATTGAACCCAGGTCTCTGGCGCTGTGAGGCAGCAGTGCTAACCACCGTGCCGCCCACATACATTTTGAGTTACCCAATACACACAATTGCTCACATGCATTAGTAGTTGGTCTTTCTCTTGCTTGATCATGCCAAATTATTTCATAAAGGCATGCATGTGCATTGGCACAGGTTTTTCATTTGGGTGATGCACCTTCCCAGGGAACGTCATTTCCACTTTATTTGTTGATGCTGTGACACTTGTTTTTGTTCACTTTTGTTGGAGTTCTATATATTATCTTATATCTCACAATCAATATGGCAGTATACCTTTAAGAGATATGTTCGTGATCTCTTCTCTGTAAACACAACATGTTACGTGAGAATATAAATGTCTCGTCCTCAATCTTAATTGAGGATCACTCGAAGAATGACATGCTACTAAAAACATGCTAGTCTAATTATCAAATTAATACTAGTCCAGATGCTGTGTCTAAAGCATGCACTGTTTGTATGCAATTGTGAGCTAGAATAAATATCTATTGGATTTTTCAATACTATCAATCAACACCAAGATCCTGTTACAAGTGATAACATAAGCATTGCTGCATTAGATAAAATATTATATTGGAGGCAAAATGAAATCATGATTAATATTCATAGGTATTGTTAAAATAATTCTAATTTCTTAGGTGCAGATATTTGGAAACCTAATTAAAGAAAATTTGTACAATAACTTTGAACATGTGAGACTGTGGACAATCGGCAACTTTAGTCTTTGTAAGTATAGGCATCATACAGATCTGCAGACAGTGCATTAACCACAATGAAGGCAAACTCGATTGGTGCAAGTTTCTTCAAGATACAATAAGTTTTTAAAGAGTTCCTTACTTAATTAAAAATAAAAGGCTAAAATTACAAATACAACCAAACCTAATGCCTGTAGACCTCCACAGTAACACAGGAAGAAATAAATACCATGCAATTGTATTAAAAATGGCAGCTCTCCAAGCACAGTTCAAACATTTCCTGACAGAAAAGTATAGCTGAAATACACTAACAAAAATGGGGTTTTATCCAATAAAAAGATTATACTGGTGTCTAACAGTTCTGCCATTTTCTTTCCCTAGGTCAGTGTGAGATTTTTAAAAAAGCCTGCATGGCAACATCACTTCCTATTTGGTAGGAATGCCATATATAGGCAGAAACCTGCAGCTACAAGCCTGCAATTCTGAAAGCAACAATTTTAAATGGATCATGTTCTGTGGAACAGCAGCTTTGATTTACACCAATACAATGTCAGTGACACACAGTTCCATGAGGCACGGCACAAACTTTTCAAGAATGAATCATGGATAGCAAAAATCTCATTATGCATTGGGCACCATCCAATGATACCTTTACGAAATTACAACTGTTGACGTGGTTAATATTTGATAATACGAGTTGTAGACAATCCTGAGAAAAGAACTCGAAAAATCATGCAGCCGTAAGCAAGAGGCTTTACAGGATTAACAAATCTGCTCTTTGCATGAACAGTCAGAAAGATGTAGAAAAGATTTATAAAGTTCTTGAAGATAGATCGAATTAAGAATTAACACCAAGATTAACAGATCATGTCACACAGGCAGCAACCCTAGGAATCCAGTAACCTGTTTTGTCAGAAGGTGATACAGCAAAGAGTAGCAACTGCAGCATTTCAATTTCTGTATTTTTGTTTGTGGAGTAAAATGGGAAAAATGGGGGACTATTTTAAAACCAAAGGACTGTGGAAAGAAGGGTTGTCTTTCTAAAAAACAAGTTACTTAAACAGTGTGATGTTTCCATACCTGCTTTGTTCAGGTGGACAGACAAGGTGTTTGTCAACAAGGTGATTGGTTTCTGGTCAGCTGACCAGTCTCTCTGTCCAGTAAAAAAAACTGAAACGTTGATGAACGCTATATTATTTTCTTCCATTAATTGCGATAAGTAGTTGCTTTTAACCAAGTAGTTAAAAGACTTTGTAATTAGTTTTTCAATGGCTCTGTGCTTCCCAAACAACAAACCAGATGGAAGGAGATTGAAGAACAGACAATCTTGGCAAGCAAAATGATCACATCAACTAGCCCTGCAGACTGGTGCTATTGAACTGCAGTTCCCAGCAATTTTTTCCTTCACACATAAACCATTGTTTTTGTTTTTAAATTCATGTCTGTCTGTATGTGTGCTTCATAGGCTTAATGGAGACTGCAGATTGAACAAGTGCAATCATATCTTAATGGTTCATTTTTATTTTTTTTTCCTCCAAATAACCCATGGTTGTGTGTGTGTATGCATCGAGACACAGTAAAAAAGACATTATGCAAAGACTTTATTCTATATTTTTCCACCATCAGAAAAACACCCACAAGATGGCACAACACCACAACACTCTAAGCAAGGAAAGTGCCATAGTGACAAACTCAAAAGCAAGACAGTCTTTCCCAATCTGAACACAGCATCGCATTGTGTTAACACCCTGAATGCAAAGGAAAATGGATGTTCTTGTTATATCTAGACCACTTCAAGTCCTGACTCACCATAGGGTGACTTTGTCATTGACATTTCATGTCAATCCACCACTGGTGTTGCCATTGTGAGTTGCTGAATTTCAATGAATACTGCTTGTGTTGTGCTCCATTGTCAATACGCATCTTCTCAATGAGTTGGCATAATGGTTTACATTCTGACAACAAATAGCTAATGAATCAAACAAATCATTGCACTGCAATTTCAGCTGCATCTCTGCCTCGGGTCTCATCTTTTCAGGATCTGGGCTGTCTTGATTACACTCAACTTCTCCAGTTAACCTTGAGGGCAGCAGATACTGGATTGGTCTTACATCGTCATCTACTTCAACATGACATTCTCCAGGAAGGCAACCTAACCTTGCAAATACATTGTTGTGTTCCTCTAGAATCTGAGTCGAAAAGTGTGGTGCTGGAAAAGCACAGCAGGTCAGGCAACATCTGATGAGCAGGAGAGTCAAGGTTTCAGGCATAAATCATTCATCAGGAATGAAGGGCTTATGCCCAGAACATCGATTTTCCTGCTCCTTTGATGCTGCCTGGCCGGCTGTGCTTTTCCAGAGCTACACTTTTCGACTCTGATACTCCAGTATCTACAGTTCTCACTTTGTCTCGAATCTGTTCCATGGTCAGTGGTTTAGTGTGCTGCATCACATTGCAAATATCTTCCAGCACGTCAGGGATTACCAGTCCATGCTCTGGACCTGCTACAAATGAGATAAGTGGCATTTGCTTGCTGCCAATGAGTTGGAAGTCCAGACTTTTGTTCTTGTTATTGACATTAGGCTTGCCATTGAATCCAAGCTCTCAGCAACTGACCAATGGACTCTTTTTCACACTGGACTCTAATTATACAGTCATGTCTCAATCAGAGATTTCGGTCACCTTGTGCATAAAGCATGCCTTCAAAGGCTTTCAAAACTTCTCCAGTCATTTTGTTTTCTGTCCTTTAGAGTGAATACATTTTGAAACACACCTTTCCCAACAGCTACATGTAGGAACTCTGACTTGTTAAACAGATCCTTCACAATTTTGTAATTGCACATAGCAAAACTGGTAGTTCTGCTTCACATCACCCTTGATTGTGACCAGAGGTGGGATAGGAACCATTGCAGCCATTGTGTCTTACCCAGCGTGTCAGCTGTGACCTGCTAGTTTGTTCTTTCTCAGTTTCTCGTTAGCAGCTTTCACAGCTTCGAGCATTCCTGTGCTTCCCTTATGAACAACTGCTCTTTTTCACAAATCCGCGACGTTCCATTTCAGCTCGACTTGTGACACTGTATTTCATGTTCTTATAACAACAATCTGGCCTGTACTGTGACTTTATTGAAACTGGTTGCCAGATAGAAGCCCCTGTGTGTGCGTGGTCTCTGATCAAGGGTATATAACTACAACAAGCCAGGAGGCACATTGGTCAGATTGCATTCCTATCCTAAATAACATTCTAAAATATAGTCTAAAAATGTTTTCAAAATGATTCTTAGTTTATTGTAGCCTGGCCATTTGGTAATATTTAATTAGAATAATTGAAAATGAGTTTAGCACTTAAAAGCATTTTAAGTCAGCATTGAATAACTGTTACTGAATTTTAAATGATTGAACATGGCATTTAAAAATGTAAAAAATAATCTATTTTCTAGACAGGTTAATTCACAGAAGTTATCTTATTAATAAATTGGAAAGAAAATCAATTGTAAACCCTTTATGATACACTGCTTGGGTATGACTGCCTGAATAACCAATTTAATGTCTGCAAACAAGTGCAACCGATGAAAACCCCTAATTGAGATTCATTCATCGTGAGATGTCGGCTGTTATTGGGCAAATATTGCACAAATTTCAGTGTAGGAATGCAGCCCAATTGAAGAGAAACTCCAGGCTATGACTGCTTCACACTGTTCCAGTAGGATCATTTTTTGGATTATTATAATCCAAGTGAAGGAACTAAGACACTTATGGGTCAGAACAGTCAAAATAAATTGAGCCACATGACCCTCTCCACATTAACCAAGGCATATTTGATACACTGATATTTTAAAATCCATCATTAGGGCTTAAGTAGCCATTTTTAGCACCTCTATGTATCTGAACATTAGATGCAGGAGCAGCATAACTTTAATGAAATGCATTGATGTATATTATATCAGCTTGGAATAACACAGTGGCTCAGTGGTTAGCACTGCTGCATCAGGGTTCCAGGTTCAATTCCGGCCACAGGAGACTATCTGTATGGAGTTTGCACATTTCCTCCCTGTGTCTGTATGGGGTTCTTCCAGTCCGCTGGTTTCCTCCTACAGTCCAAAGATAGGCAGGTTAGGTGAATTGGCTGTGCTAAATTGCCCAAATGTTCAGGGATGTGTAGGTTAGATACATTAGTCAGGGGTAAATATGGGGAACGGGTCTGGGTGGGGTACTCTTTGGAGGGCTGGTGTGGACTTGTTGGGCTGAAGGGTCTGTTTTGACACTGTAGGGATTCTAGATTCTAGAATTTGAATGAAATGCTACAAACAGCACTTCAATGTTAAGGTTAATGCGGATCCCTTGATCTACAAGTCGTTTACGTTTGGTTTTCTTATTAGATTTGACCTGCTTATACCAGTACAACATTAGCAATATGTTGGAATTTGCAATTCGCTCAATCTACTATAATAATGTGCCCAAGTACAGCAGAGGTTTGTGTTAATATATGGGTGGAATAGTGAGTCTGGCCAGCGTATAATTTGGTTATAGCATATACCACAAAATGAATTCCTCCAGGTTCTACTGCAAGGCAAAGAAAACACTGTCAGCAGGTTTGTTAAATGATGCAGAGCTTCAGCTCTTTAATTATAAAATTTAGCCTTGCCTTTGTACTGCAGGGTACAGAGGTGTTTCCATCTGCAAATTTATAGCACACAACTTCCATACCTAACAGACTATTAAAATGGCAAGGAAAATAAAGTTCATGCTCTATGTATATGATAAATAGTAACAAGGCAACAGCACATGGCTCATTTTAGTCACATCAGACTAAGGAATTGCTTTGCTATAGATTTTATTGATATCGTTGAATATAAATTATTGAGTGTGACGATGCTTAGTGCATTATATTGGCTTAAAGAATAGTTCGGAATTTTAAAAAGTAAAACTGTACCTCCTCTTCTTGGTGTTGAAGATAAGCATATATGCACTCAAATCCTGTGAATGAATAAAAGATATATGAAATACAATGAAATAGAAACTAATGACCCATCCAACCTACCCTACACAGTTGTGATTCCTTAGAGACCAGTAGCACAATAGTTATGTTACTGGATTATAAATCCCAAATTTGTGACAGGATCCAAATTCAAATCCCTCCAGCTGAGGGTTTTTACTTTCAGTTAATTAAGCATATCTAGCATAAAAAGGCCAGATCAGTGATGGTGACTGTGCAGCTATCAGATTAATGCAGAAACCTACTTGTTTTACTGACTTCCATGGAGGAAGTTGTTCTTATCCAATTTTACCTCTATTTGACAACAGACCCATAAAGCAATGTGGTTGACTTTACAATGCTCTTTAAAATGGCTGAAGAAACTACTCAGTCAAAGGCGATTGCAGATGGAGAATAACTGTTTATTTGACTAATGATGGCCAGATCCCTTGAATGAAAATAATCAAAAATGTGGCATTGCAACACATACACCCACCAAACTCCTTGAGCCACGTAATCTCTTGGGATGTGGCAGCTTGGATAAAAACCTGTAGCCATGAGGGAAAACTATCTGGGAAATTCTTCCTTGACCTCTGAACCAAGAAATAAATGCATTACCCACTTCTTGTGCATGTCGATCTCCACAGGTTCAGCTCCCCTTGAAGAAACTCAGTGAGTCAGCATTTAAAGAATGAGCTGGCAATTTGACAATGGTGTTATTCTCTCGCACGGACATTCCTGCCATGACCTTGAGCAGCAGCTAAACAGAAAGAAACAAATTACATCTTGCTTGCTATTTGAGATTTTCGAAGAGTTAAGGGTAGCCATGGAATTTATCGTGCTCAGATGCCAGTGACAAAGGTGAAGAATCCAAAGGTGATTGAAAATTATCAAAGTTGTGTTTGTGACTGTGTTCAGAAAATAGGACCAGGGAAGAGGTGAAGATCACTCTGCACCTGAGCCTATTCCATCATTCACTGGAACATGTGTACTTCAACACCATTGACACGACTTTGGTCCATATCCTCGCATACCAGCACTTAATACAAGTCTATTCTTTCCAATTTTGAAAATTTCAATTGATACAGTGTGCACAGCTTTCCATGAAAGAAGTTTCTAGATTTCTCTTCATGGTGTAAGAATAGTTTTATGCAGCCATTTCTATCTCTTTAACATCCTTCCTTGATTATTTTGGGGGTTTTCTGACCAGCCCCCATTCATCCACCTTGCAGGGACTTGAGCTCATCATTTCTCTATTCATCGACAGGATGTAAGTACACATTGCATTTTTTGATTAGCCTATAATCATTGAGATGCCTTTCTGAATTGGTGCAAATAATCCCTCAGTGATATAGTGAAGGGCATTCCAAGACTGTGACTCAATAAAGTGAATAAAAGTATAGTTCCACATCATGCAGAGTTTAAGACTTGGAAGCGAACCTTTTGTTGGTGCTTCCAAATGCCCCATGCCCTTGTCCTTTTATATGGTAGAGATTTTGGATTTGGAACATGCTGTCATAGAGTCGAGAGTGTGGTGCTGAATGTGGTTGACTTTACAATGCTCTTTAAAATGGCTGAAGAAACTACTCAGTCAAAGGCGATTGCAGATGGAGAATAACTGTTTATTTGACTAATGATGGCCAGATCCCTTGAATGAAAATAATCAAAAATTATTTTTTGATTGAGGAATGAGGTTGATGAAGGACTTATGCCCGAAACATCGATTCTCCTGCACCTTGGATGATGCCTGACCTGCTGTGCTTTTCCAGCACCACACTCTCAACTCTAATCTCCAACATCTGCAGTACTCACTTTCTCCTATGCTGTCATAGAGCCTTGGTGAGATGTTGTCAATGCATCTTGCAGGCAGTACACATTTTAGCTACAGTGTGTCAGTATTGGAAGGGACATTCTGGTTAGTGGATTCTGGTAAAATGGAGTGCTTTGCCCTGGATGGTATTGGGCATTTTCAGTGTTGTTTGAATTGGGCTTACCCATGCAAATCGAGAATATTCCTTAACACTCTTGAAAAGTAAGCATTGTTGATGGTAGGGGGCAGGTTTTCGGAAGTCAGGAGAAGAGACATTCATCATAAGGCTTTTATCTTTTGGTTTGCTCTTGAGAACACATGCATTTAATGTTAAGCTTGGAGATGGAAACCTGCAGGATGGTGTTGTTGAAGAATTTGACAATGGCAATGCCATTAAATGTCAAGAGAAGGTGGTTAATTTGCTGAAGACAGTTGCTTGACATTATTTTTCAAGTCTGAATGTTTTTTGGGTTTAGCTGCATGGCAGCACAAGCTTCTTCAGCATCTGAGGAAATGTGAATGGCGCTGAATACTCTGCAATCATAAATCTTTTTCATGTTGTGATGAAAGAAAGGCCAGTGACAAAACCTCTAAAAATGGTTGGGCTTGGAGTGTGCACGCGCGCGCACACACAACACACAAACACACACACACCAGAAGATCTCAGCCAATCAGATCCTAGAGCTAACACGATTTGCCTTCAATGATTGCAACATTTAGGCAAGATATAATACCAACTAGTGGAGAATTTTCTAATTGATTTTAATTGATTTCAACTTTACCCGGATGCCAGATTCTGAAATTTGTCTCTTTTGGACCAACGTTTTAGTGAGATCCAGCCCTGTGTGTCCTCACAAAACCAATACTCTAATTTGTTTTCTCTCTGAGGCCCATACTCAGCACTAACTTCCAAAACCAGGACAAAATCAGCCTGCATGGGACTTTGGAGGAACCTGGGAGTAACTGTATTGCCACACAGCTTAGATGAAGCATTGCAGAGGAGCTGATATGGTCAAATAGAGTCAAAGGGTATCTGGGCCATTCAGGAATATGGAGGTGAGATCGAAATGAGTTCAACTATGATATTGCTAAATGGTTATGCAAGCTTGAGGGGCTGAATGGCCTTCTCTTAATTTATATATTGCATGTAAATTGCACTTCAGTGAATGTTGAGTGAATACCACAGCATTTGTACATGGATAATCACTGTCTTCTAGTAGCTACCTCTCAATTTTGTTCCAGAAGTAGAAATCACTGGAGAAACTCAGCAGGTCCGGCAGCCTCTGTGGAGAGAAAACAGAGTTAATATTTCTGATCCAGTGACCCTCCTTCAGAACTTCAGGACTCTGAAAAAAGGTCACTGGACTTGAAATGTTAACTCTGCCTTCTCTCCACAGAGGCTGCCGGACCTGCTGGGTTTCTCCAACAGTTTCTGTTTCCGTTTCAGATTTCCAGCAACTGCAGTTTGTTGTTTTTTTCTCAAATGTTGTTACTTGGCCAATAGAAATTCAGGGAATGCGGAATTCAGTGGATTTCAGCAGGATGCAAACATCATGGTTGGAAGTCTGGAATTTCTGCAGAGATATATTTTTTGGTTTCTCAGCCATTGCACATCATGGAGGGGAAGCCCTTGCAATTGGTGAGTGCGCCTGAGTGGTCTAGGAGTGCTAGGCTGGCCATGTGGGTGAGGTTGATAACATCCTCGTGCAGCGGAAACCACCAGAGGGGTAAAAATGATCTGCCATTCATTCCGATTAGCTCAATCACAGGTAAATTTCCCATAATTTCCGGCCCTGGCAGATAGCAGCCCACTTGACTGATACAATTTCAGGCAGACCTGCTGGTGGACCTAGGATGTGTCTCAAGCACTGGAAGGAGTTGGAGGAAGAAAGGTTAAGGACGGTGGTCACTTTTGCATCCTCTGGTAACAGGTGGTTACCAAAGGGGCCCAGGAGAAAGCAATCCTTCCTGTAGGAGGCTATAAGCGTCTGTGGTCACCTGATCTGACAACTTACGTCTGCTGTGGCACTGCTGTTCCACCATGCCACAGAAGCTGAGCGTCTGCCTATATCCCTTTGCCCGGGGGTGGTAACTCCTGTGGGTTGCTCCCCTTGCTGTTCAACTGCAAGGTTCTCAACAACAAGTTGGAGCTTGCTGTTTGTATTGTTCAAGTTGCTCCTCATCCAAGATCTAAGCTAAAGCTGCCAAGGCACAATCCAGCCTGATGTATTCTGGAAAAACTCTAAGTTCTAAAAAGTAAGCTTTCAGCAATATAATATGAGCAAGCCCATAGATTTAAAAAAAACCCTGCGAATTTGTTGGAGTATTTCCTTGTGTTTTATTCAGCTCGTCAAATTGCTGTTGTGTTCTCACCTTACCTTTCAATTTCAATAAGATAGAAACACATGGACGTGACAGTAAATCAATTATTCTTTTGAAATATAATTTTAAATTCTCTAATTAACCATTGTTGATGCTTAACAAATGGGCAGCATTGTAGCTCAGTGGTTAATACTGCTACCTCACAGCACTAGGGTTTGATTCCAGCCTTGGGGTGACTGTCTGTGTGGATTTTGCACATTATCCCCATTTATGTGGGTTTCCTGCAGGTGTTCTGACAACTCCAACAGTCTAACTATGTGCAGGTTAGGTGGGTTGGCCATGCTAATTTGCCCAGTGTTCAGGGCTGTAGGGAGTACAGGGATGGGGCAGGTCTGGGTGGGGTGCTCTTCAAGAGGTTGGTGTGGACTCGATGGGCTGAATGACCTGCTTCCGTAGGGATTCTATTCTGTAACTTCACTTCTCCATGCAACAAGTTAAATGGAGATGCCAGCATGGAAGAGAGGAGTTTCTGAAGTTTTGACAATCTTGCCGGTTTGCGTCATAACTTGCAGCCAAACCCAAATGATGTTCCATATTAAAATTCACCTTGTGTAATCTTAGAACACAGAATGGCACCCTACAGTCCATCACGTCTGTCATTCGCACTCACCTGTTCTTCCCCCGACACCAGACAATTGACTCCCCTCCGAGCAATCCTATTTTCATTTCATAATTACTTATAAATTACAATAATTTTCGTGCCTTTATTATGTTTCAAAGATTAATTCAGGCAAGTAGGCCTCAGGAAAATCCTATTTCAGAAAGGCAACACTTTATGGGGAGAGAGCTGGTTTTGAAGTTGATTTAGATAGCTTTAAGGAAGGACAGCATAATATTAATGACTGGTCATCTGCAATACAGGAGATGTCTAAGGTTCCATGGGACAAACCTTTGAGCTGGTTTGATGATATTCTACTGTTTTTTCCTGCTTCTCTTATTGTTAGACTTCACTGACTGTTCATGCTTGATTCACTAATTTAGCCTCCTTCAACACCTCCTCATTATAGTCACATTCATTCACTTGTCATATGTCAGATTCATGAATTCCCGAAACATTCAGATTTGTACCCGGTTTGGGAATACAAAATTTGAGCTAATCGATGACAGGAAATTAATATATTGGCGAGTTGAATAATTTACTCTTCAGCTTGGTCTCACTTTGGACAAATCAAAGCCAACTGAATTCAGACTCATCTATTAGACTCAGATATTGCAATGTTAAATTTATTGCAACAGATGGACTTTCGAATCATTTCAACTCATCCCATCCCTGAATTCGGAATATGAAAATCTATTTCTTCCAATACACAAATCAATCTTGCATTGCACATGCACAATAACTTCTCAAACCCGAAAAGCAAGCATTTACCAAGTGAAGCTGCAAAAGCTGAGATTAGTATTGATTTTTTTATATCCTCGAACAAAACAAAATAAAATAAAGAGTACAAATGTTCTGTGCTATACCCAAATATAGCCTGTGCTTTGCCACATCAGGGAATAATAACTTCTGCTGACATTATCTATCCAAGATAGTTATGTTACTCATTGACGTCAGCTCTTAAGTAGAACTGAAGACTATCTTTCTGAATGAAATAGCTGTTCAGCTTATGATATTAACCTCTGTGTACCCAGTGTATAATAAAATCAGTTGAGGTATAAGACATCAGAAGAATTTGTTGGTTTTTTTCCAGTCGAACTTTGAATGGATTCTACAAGGTAGGTAAAGTGGTTTAACACTTCATTTTGGGGTGACATTGTCAGCAATCTAAACCACAGAACTATACTCAGTCATGTGCCGGATAATGTACCAAGATTCTGGACTGGATTTAAGTGGACAACCTTAAAGCTATATACAAGACTGCTGCCGATGATACAGGTTAGAGCTTCACAGATTACTTTTAATGACCGGTTCCCTTTGCGTTCCTCGCTTGCTTGCTTAAAACATGGCAAGATACTTGAGGGTAAAGGCAGGAACATCTATATTCAAATTCACCATGTATTCATGCCAAGAATCCAGAACCCCCTTTGTCTTCAACCAAGTGATTTCCTCCCCATCTTGTTAGGAAACATAGAATCACAGAGTCATAGAGATGTGCAGCATGGAAATAGACCTTTCAGTCTAACTTGTCCATGCTGACCAGATATCCCAACCCAATCTAGTCCCACCTGCCAGCACCCGACCTATATCCCTCCAAATCCTTTTCTATTCATATACCCATCCAGATACAATTTAAATTTTGCAATTATACTAGCCTCCACCGCTTCCTTTGGCAGCTCATTGCATACATCTACTGCCCGCTCTGTGAAAAAGTTGCCCCTTAGGTCTCTTTTATGTCTTTTCCCTCACACCCTACACCTATGGCCTCTAGTTCTAGATTCCCCCACCACAGGGAAAATACTTTGTCTATTTACCCTATCTATGCCCCTCATGATTTTATAAACCTCTATAATGTCAGCCCTTAGCCTCCAATGCTCCAGGGAAAACAGCCCCAGCCTATTCATCTCTTCCAATAGCTCAAATCCTCCAACCCTGGCAACATCCTTGTAGATTTTTTCTGAATCCTTTCAAGTTTCACAACATTCTTCCGATAGGAAGGAAAACAGAATTGTACGCAATATTCTTACAGTGGCCTAACCAATGTTCCGGATAGCCACAACGCGACCTCCCAATTCCTGTACTCAATACTCTGACTAATAAAGGGAAGCATACCAAACGTCTTCTTCACTATCCTATCTACCTGTGACTCCACTTTCAAGGAACTATGAACCTGCACCCCAAGGTCTCTTTGTTCTGCAACACTCCCCAGGACCTGACCATTAAGTGTATAAATCCTGCTAAGATTTGCTTTCCCAAAATGCAGCACCTTGTATTTCTCTAAATTAAACTCCATCTGCCACTTCTCAGCCTATTGGCCCATCTGGTCAGGATCCTGTTGTAATCTGAGGTAACCTTCTTTGCTGTCCACTACACCTCCAATTTTGGTGTCATCTGCGACTGTTTACTACTAAACAGTCTTCATGTTCCATTTTTCTGAACTATGTTCAGTCTGTGATTAAATTTCAACTTGCCATTTTAAATTTTTAATCTCATTAGAAGGAAGAAAGGTACTTCCTGTCAAATCTTGCTTGCTTTTTCTTTCTCTGTTTGTCTCTGCCTTTCCCAAATTAAGCGCCAGGGACCCGGCTTCGATTCCAGTCTTGGGTGACTGTCTTTGTGGAGTTTGCACTTTCTCCCCGTGTCTGCGTGGGTCTTCTCCGGGTGCTCCGGTTTCCTCCCAAAGATGAGCGGGTTGAGTGCATTGGCCATGCTAAATTGCGCATAGTGTTCAGGAATGTGTAGGTTAGGTGCATTTATTAGGGGTAAGTGTCGAGTAATAGGATAGGGGATTGGCTCTCGGTGAGTTACTCTTTGGAGAGTCAGTGTGGAGTTGTTGGGCCAAATGGTCTGTTTCCACACTGTAGGGATACTATGATCCTATGATTAACTATCAGTAGTGACTAATTCTAGTGATCCAGTGAACAGAATCAGTTGGAGTTAAATTTGAACTTAATAGTCAATTTTGAAATTCTATATTTTTTGTAAATTAGTTGACATGAATCAAAGACAGCACTTACACACACTCTTACTTCAACCTCTTTCTTCAGTTGTCTCCAGTTGAGAAGTTCTTTTCTGTCATTTCCATTGCAGTAAACTTCAAATACTGGTAAAATAATTCGCAAAACTGAATGCTATCCTCAGAATCCCTGCAAACTATGTCATGATAACTAAATACAATTACTTAAAATCTAAATTGCAAAAGTAAATTATGGATAAAACATAAAAAAAACTTTAAATAGACCCAACAATATAATTTTATCCGTAGAAAACATGATGGAACAAGACTAATTCTTATCTGTGAATAACTACTTAAAATTCACTGAATTTACAAGACTGAAGGCATGGAAGAAATTGTAATATAAATTGGGAAGAAGAGGATGATGCCATTTAAATTAGTTTCTTTTTATTCACTCATGGGATGTAGACATTGTGACGGCACCAGCATTTATTGCCCTGAATGCAGTTAAGAGTCAATGACATTGCTATGGACCCAGAGTCAAGACAATTCTCATTAAAAGGGTCACAGACCAGTTTGAAAAGACTATCCACAAAAAGAGAAAGAATGTACCAGTCAACAATAAAAGAAGAAAATATTCAAAATACTCATCAGGTCCAGCAGCATCAGTGGTGAAAGAAACAGAGTTAATGTTTCAGGCCAATAACTTTTCATCAACTTTAAAAAGTTAAGAGATTTACAGGTTTCAAGGCAGTAGAAAGACAATGGGTTTGCGAGGAAATGGAAGGGAGCAAGGTGTTGGAAAGGCATGTAGAGGTTGTGTTGTGGAAGAAGAACAAAAAGGTGGAAAGCTGGAGCAATTGAAATCACAAATGAGATGATCGTACAAGGCAAATAGGGACTGACAGTGGCACAAGAAAGAAATCTTAGGTCTGGTTGGGATATACCACAATTATTACCTTCAGCTGCTGTTTGAAATCTTGAGGACATTGGGTCCAATTGGAAATGTTTGAGTTCAATGTTGCATCCAGAAATCAAGTGCCTCATTGAAAGGTGAGGTGCCGTTCCTTCTGATTTTACTGAACTTCGTTATGGCCTAGGAAGCCAAGGGCAGAGAGGTCAGAGTGCACGTGGAGTGGAGAATTGGAAGGACAAGTGATCAGAAACTCAGGGTCATGTCAATAGGCTGAATGAATTCTGCAAAGTGTTCACCCAAACTGGGTTTTTGTCACCCCATTGTAGAGGACAATTAACTGTGAGCAAAGAACACAGTACACTGAATTGAACGAAGTACAAGAAAATTGATGTATTGATGCATGGGAAGGGAAGCTGTATTTGAAAGCAGCATTATATTGGAACTGGCAGGAATGATGGGCCTGTTCAAATTTTTAGTTCGTTTTCTGTTAATGTTTCAGATTTCTTGGATCTACAGTACTTTTCATTTTTTTTCACAAATGAATAAATTAAGTATATATATAATCTGTACTAATAGCAGCTGCTAGTGAAACACTAGCCTTTATGAATTGGTGATCGTTGACACCCTTCATCATTGACACATCGCCATCTACAGGCATGATCGGTACTACGGGTACAGGAATGAGTTACTAAAGCTAAATTTACACATTTTCAAACAAATGCATGTCCCACAAAATAAGATTTAATATGCACTATGAAGGACAGTCACATTTGTTTCAATGCTTTACTTGCATGTTGAAGAGAATTTCATGCGATATACATACAAAACAAAGATAATGTGGATGCTCAGGGAATAAGAGATACGTGGAACAAGTGAGAAAGTTGAGTTGAAACTGAAGATCAGGAAGATGATAGTGAATGTCAGACGGATTGTAGTCTCAACTTTGCTCCTATTTCTGAAATTCTGAAAAGCATCAGCCAGTCTCATAGCACAAAGAGAAACGGGGTTAACATTTCACACGCAGCAATCTGAATCATTTATCTCTCCACAGATACTGCCAGACCTGCTGAGTATTTTCAGCATTTTCCGATTATGTATAAAATGTATCAGTAAATCATGCACTGAGGCTCTCTGTTTTGTTTATTGCATGGTCTCAGGTTGATGATGGACAATTTACTCTCCATTATACAGATCGTGACATCATCCACAATTTCTGTTTTGACACGCAATGGTTTCACCAGGAGAATGTTTCAAGGACTTTTAAATTATATCTTCATTTCCAGGCAAAATAATAAATCTGTTCTAATAGCAATATTAAACTTTCCAGTGTTTCGAGCCTTGGGCCAATGCTCTGCCATCTGCAGAATTTATAGCTTCAACAGAGCTGAATTATAAAGCATAATGAAAATAGTCACACATATATACCAACAATAATGTCATTACATTTTAATTCAAGATCCTTGAGTTGTTTTGTCCGTATGTAATGCAATAGTGCAAGATTTAACAATGCATTTCACCTTACAAATATGCTCAGTCAAAATATTCAACCTTATCAATGACACCACGCAACATTAGCATATAAATAATTAAAGACACATGTTCTATTTTAACTGATGTATTGTGTCTTTAGGAATAAATTTTGATCTGACCATGATTAATTTTCTCCTCTAGACCTTGTCCCAATAACAACTGCACTTGGACTTTCCAAGTACAAGTTTGGAGTTAGCGGGAGAACACGTACATAAAGCTGCAGTCCTGCTCAGATCCCAGAGGTGAAAGAAACGCAGTCATCCTCCGTGTCACCCAATCCGTCAGGCGCTTGTGTTGTTCCAACAAAATGTTTTTCTATCAAAAACCCGAGCGCAATGTATGAGATAGCAACTGCAAACGGCATATATTTTATTCCTTTTAAATTAAAATGTTACCACTCTGATTATGGAATTTGTCACTGTCACACAGCAATTTACAAAACCTCTTTTTGGCTTTGGCAGCTGAATCTCTTGAAGATTAATGGCTTGCTCCTGTGGTCTGGGAAGTCTGATTGGGAATATGTGGATAAATCAAGTCACAGTGCAGACAGGCTACAGAAGATGCAAGTGAATATAACTTTCTACAGGCTGTTTAGTCAAGGATACTATCTCATTTTATTAGTCCCATTCCTGACTTTTCATATCCACACTCAAACTTTCTGTCATTCTTTGTCCAAAATCCATCTTTTACAAAATGAAGCTTTGAGGCAAGAAAAATAACTTCCAAGATTCTCAAGGATCTGAACAACTGTCAATCATCAGAGTTGATACTTAACTCATTGATATCTAGGAGGGATAGTAAAAATATTCAGCAATATTATGACAGAGGATCTCTGATTGGAAAAACATCACATAGAATCTGTTTGGTTGGAAGTAAGAAACAGCAAGTGACAGAAAACAGTGCTCAGACTAATTTATAGGCTGCTAAACAGTAAAGCTAACATATAACATTGTATAAATGAGCAGATTAGAGGAATGCATAATCATGGATAACTTCAATCTACATGTAACCTGTGTAAATGTAACCCGGAATGTCTTTTCTGCAGCAGATCTCAGGAATCTTTGAGGATATTATTAGTAGAGTCAATGAGGAGGACTCAGTGGATGTGGTGCATGTGAATTTTCAGCAGCACATTAGTAAATTAAAGTGCATGGGACTAGGGGTAGTATGCCAGCATGAATCGAGGATTGGTTAACTGGCAGAATGCATAGATTAGGGGAAATGGATCATCTCCAGGTTGGCAGCATATGACCAGTGGGGTAACACAATTGAAACCCAGTTGTTCATAATGAATGATTTGTGTGTGAAGGCCAATTGCAATATTTCAAAGTTTGCAGACAGTACAAAATTTGGTGGAAATGAGAGTTGTGAGGTTGATGCAGAGAGTTTCAAGGGGCTTCAGATAGGCTGAGTGAGTAGGCAAGACCATGGCAGATAAAATACAATGTGGATAGATATGAGGTTATCCACTTTGGTAGAAAGAATAAAGGTGCAGAGTATTTCTTAAACAGTGACAGACTGTCAAATGTTGATGTCCAAAGGGATTTAAACATCTGTGTTCCTAAGTTACTGAAAGCTAATGTGCAGGTACAACAAACACTTCAGATGGCAGATGGTATGTTAGTCTTTATGACAAGAAGATTTGTGTAGATGCCGTGTACCAACTATTGTAAACCCATCAGTTTGAGCACTGGAGTATAGAGGGAGTTCAGCCAAAGTGCACCAGACAGATGGTTGGGATAGTGAGACTGGGCAGTGTGGAGAGATTGAGGAGACTGGGTCTGTATTCTCTGGAGTTTAGAAGAATGAGAGGTGATCTCACACAAGCTTACAAAATGATAAAAGGATAGGCAGAGTATATGCAAAAATCCAAGCACACGGTCTCAGAATAAAAGAGATGCCATTGAGGATAGAGGGAATTCTTTACTCAGAACATAGTGAATCTTTGAAATTCTCTACTCGAGAGGGCATTGGAACTCAGTGATTAAGTAAGTTCATGAGAGAGATTGACAAAGTTTAAGTTACTAATGCCATCAATAGATATGGTGATAAATTGGGAATATGGCTTTGAATTAGACGATTAAATGTGACCTAGAATGGTCAAGTATGCTTGAGGAGCTGAATGTGTGGCCTGCCAGCCCTTGGAGGAGGGAAAAGATAAATACAAAGAGAAAATAAATTATAATAACTGCACATGAGGGAATGTATGGTTTTCTAACTTGTGACACGTGCACACTTTTACATGAGTGCTATCTGGGGTGTTACTTGTATTTTGTTTTATTCGTTTGTGGGATTTGGGTGCAGCTGACTGGCCAGCATTGATAATCCATCTTTATTTTCCCTTGAGAAGGTGGGAATGAGCTGCCTTTTTGAACCGCTGCAGTCCATTTGCTGTGGGTTGACCCACAATGCCAGTAGGGAAGAAATTCCAGGATTTTGACTCAACGACTGTGAAGGAAAGGCGGTATATTTCCAAGTCAGGCTGGTGAGTGGCTTGGAGGGGAACTTGCAGGTGGTGGTGTTCCCAAGTACCTGCTGCCCCTGTCCTTCTAGATGGAAGTGGTCGTGGGTTTAGAAGGTGCTGCCTAAGCATCTTTGGTGAATTTCTTCAGTGCATCTTGTAGATAGTACACACTGCTGCTACTGAGTGCCAGTGGTGGAAGGATTGAATGTTTGTAGATGTGGTGCCAATCAAGCAGGTTGCTTTGTCCTGGATGGTGTCAAACTTCTTGAGTGTTGTTTGAGCTGCACCCAACCAGGCAAGTGAGGAGTATTCCATCACACTCCTGACTTATGCCTTGCCATTGGTGGATAGACTTTGGGGTGTCAGGAGGTGAGTTACTCGCTGCAGGACCCCAAGTCTCTGACCTGCTCTTGTAGCCAGTGTTCATATGGTGAGTCCAGTTGAGTTTCTGGTCAATGGTAACCCCAAGGCTGTTGACCGTGGGGATTCAATGGTAATACCGTTGAATGTTAAGGGGTGGTAGCTAGAGTGTCTCTTATTGATGATGGATTTGTATGTTTTGGTGGGCTCCAATTTGTTTGAGGAGTTGTGGATTCATGTCAGCGTTGGAAGTAGAGGGGTTCTCCAGTGCTGGTGGTCTCACAGCAGTTGTTGGAACATTTAAAGCTTCCTCTTCCCTCGGCACCACCAGTCCTCCCCACAAACCAGAAACCTCAAGCCATTCTAATGAAGTAGAGGTTCAGCTTGTTTTTCTATGTAGCACTGATTCAACTGCAATTGGGTTTCTTCCCACTGGATTTTTTTTGCTGATTTTTAAGAAAATGTGGATCAATTGTTCCTTACTGTTCTGCTTCAGACCATTCCAACTCTGCCTGGAGGTTCCACTTGAAAATGTAACCCATTTTCACTCTCAACTGGCGCATTTGGACAATGTCATTTCATCTAAAAGATTTATCCAGCTTCTTCTTCAAAAGAATTAATGGACATAATGATGACTGCTGATGCTGGTTGGCTGAGTGTCCTTTAGTTTAATGCTTTCAGCTCAGACTGAGTAAGTTACTTGCATTATAATCTGTGTCAATCACCTTTCTGTTTAAAATGCTACAAGGCTTTGTGTTGCTTTGCGTAACATCTACTCATTTTATTTAATTGGTGAAAGCAATAAAAGGCTTTTTAAAAAGCAAATCACCAGCTGCAGACTGATGGAATTGCTCAAAGTATGTGAAGCACTGACTGTGACAACATGCTACACAGCAATGCGTCCGAAAGGCACCTTTCATAATGGATTGCAAGTTCAGGCATTGTATCTTTACCAAGCTGTTGGTAGTTCAAGGCTAAAATTGTGAAATCTTCAAGAGATTAGCCAGCCATCTTTGTTCATTTTGGAAATGGACAATCATTAGACAATCATTGTGATAAAATGCTTTTAACAGTGACAAGTCCAACAGATTTTGATTTCATGAAACGTTTATCCGAAGCCAGGAGTTGTTTCCACTTTTAAAACAAAACTTAATTTGCATCCAGGTTGTACAATCTAAGCCGCAGCCTGACCTCACTGAGAAAATTGTAAACAGCCTTTCTTTTACCTGTTCACAACAAAATCCTATTTTTGTTCTGTGCATCAGCACTAACGCTACCAGACAATCATTTGTAGCAGCGTGACGCTAGAGAATATCTTCCTTAGATAACTAATTACTTAAATACATTTTGAGCACTTCTTTTAAACTGTCAGAGCACAGGGCATGTTCTATTTGTCATTTTCTCATCTCAGGATTCCCTGCTTGCCGTATACTTTTCCAAACAAGATAAGTCTGCAGGCACAGATTTCATCTCTGAAGTGCTGTCTCTGATGCTGCTGGCACTCACTGCTACTACCAGTGCAGGCTGTGTGTGTGCCCTCAACACTATTGCCTGCACACATGTCCCCGATGTGTAACCTGAAAGTCTCAGAGTGCAGTCCTTATATCAAGCATGTTCCTGATGCTGGGGAAGTCCAGAACTACGAATCACAGTCTGAGAATAAGGAGAAGGTTATGCAGGACTGAAATGAGGAAGAATTTCTTCACTCAGAGAGAGTTGTGAACCTGTGGAGTTTTCGCCCACAGGAAGCTGTTGGGGCTAGTTTGTTAGATATATTCAATAGGGAGCTGGTCGTGGCCGTTGAGGTTAAAGGGATCAAGGCATATGAGGAGAGAGCAAGAATGGGACATTGAGCTTGTATGACCAGCCATGATTGCATTGAACAGTGGTACAGGCTCAAAGGGCCAAATGGCCTACTCCTGCTCCTATCTTCTGTGTTTCTACGTCACACACCCCTACTAATTATTGTGACACTGGAATATCTAACTTGGACGGAATGTGTTCAAACAACAAATCTTTGTGGAATTCTCAAAAGGACTAAAGCTGAGTTATAGGATGGATCTTGTAAGCAGGGCCAGGCAACCAACCTGCAAGTGATAAGGTCATTTGTATCAGGGAAGGCAACCATTTAGCCCATCAGCCCCATGTTAGCTCTTTCCACAGAAATACAATAACTGCCATTCCCTTACACTCCCATAGCCCTTAAAGTTTATTTCCCTCAAGAACAAATTTTCCTTTAACTCATTGATTGTCTCTGTTTCCACATTTGCAAGCAGTTTATGACCACTTCATGCATTAAAAAAGCTCTTTCTCCTTAAACCTGTGGTCTTCATACTAATGGAAATACCTTTACTTTGGCTGCCTTATCTAAATGGGTAACAATCTTATACTCCTCTGCCAAATCGCCCTTCGATCTTGTTTCCTGCAAGGAGACCAAGCCCTGTTGCTCCAACTCAAACTTGTAGCGAGAATCCCTCATCCCTGGAACCATTATGATGAAGCTCACTTTTAGCATCTCAAAAAACCTCATTCCCTTCTCAAAACATGTTGTCACCTGAACTGGATACAGCTCTCTTGTTGTGGCTTAACCAAAGTTTTATAAAGGTTCAGCATAACTTTCTTGTTTTGATACTCAGTATGTAGATTGTATAAGGCCCCATACAACAACATGGCCTTCCGCCTTCATAAATCAACATACAAGAGTCCCAGCTCCTGCATACTCTTTAGAACTGTACCATCAAGCATATATTGTTGCTTCCCCTTTTGCTAAAGTGCTTCATCTGATACATCTAAGTAGATTTTGAAGAACGTTTGCTCTTGTGAAATGTCTAGAAGATGTTTTGAAGGTATGGTGAAAGGCTGCATTTGAGGATATTTCTGCATTCTCACAGGGAGCAGATGACCTAATTACTCAGCGTAACCAGGAGGGGCAAGGGAACTGGATCCTTCTTTTTGAACAGGGCGTGTCCCCTCAATCAGTGGCAAAATAAATTTCATTGTGTTTTAGCAAGTAGCAATATCACAGTTCAATTTAAACACGGCACTTGTAAAAAATAAGAGGAAAATATTAAAATGTAACATCTTGCACATGCAAAAGCAGGTAGAAAGTTCAAAAAAGGGAAAAGTGGCTAGTACAATAGGAAGTCAAAAGAATTTTGCTCAGCTAAACAGAAATTTTTGACAGTCAATGTGTTGTAGTTGAACCAGAGATCGTAGCTGTTTAGTTGACATGCTGTGTCCTCAAAAGTAGAAAATCTCCCTTCTGATTTCATGATATGTTAAAGGAAACTGTAAGTGAGAAAATATTTTTCAGTTGTATTCTTACAAATCCATTTCCTGCTCAGCCCTGTTTGTCTGAAATATCGTTTTCTGTGTATTTCCATGTCTGGCATCATTGTTTTTTATTTCAAACTGAATAATTTGCAGGTGACTTTCATCGCAATATGTGAAGCCTCCAGAAAGGTGTACATCAGAAATAGGACTCCTTTACATCTAGTTGAGTTTCAGTGCCTGATGAGCACAAGGACAGCTCAGACTGCACCAAGAATGATAACAGCTTAGAACTTGCTCGGTCTCACAATACAAACAGGTAAATGACTGGAAATGCAAAGCTTGCATACAAATGAAATGAAACCAAAGCAATCAGTTTGAAAATTGTAATCCTCAAGTCTGGATTCTAGGGTAAACTAATTCAAAGTTTGTGAGAAGATTTGTAGCTCGGATGCTCATTGTTGTGGTTCTGTTTGCCAAGCTGGGAATTTTTGTTGCAAACGTTTCGTCCCCTTTCTAGGTGACATCTTCAGTGCTTGAGAGCCTCCTGTGAAGCGCTTCTGTGCTGATTCCTCCAGCATTTATACTGGTTTGAATCTGCCGCTTCCGGTTGTCAGTTGCTGACCACTGCAGCGGACAGCAACTGACAACCGGAAGCGGCAGATTCAAACCAGTATAAATGCCGGAGGAATCAGCACAGAAGCGCTTCACAGGAGGCTCTCAAGCACTGAAGATGTCACCTAGAAAGGGGACAAAACGTTTGCAACAAAAACTCCCAGCTTGGCGAACAGAATCACAACAAGGGTAACCTAATTTCTAGCCCTCAATTCCTGTTTATAGTGATTCACAGAAGCGTACTTACTTTTTATCCCCTTGTTGTGAAAATGTATATTGTTCCTGTTGAGTAGTCCCCTTGATCATAGAGTCATAGAGTCATAGAAATGTGCAGCATGGAAAAAGACCCTTCAATTCAACCTGTCCACGCTGACCAGATATCCCAACCCAATCTAGTCCCACCTGCCAGCACCCGGCCTATATCCCTCCAAACCCTTCCTATTCATATCCTCATCCAAATGCTTCTTAAATGTTGCAATTTTTCCAGTCTCCACCACTCCCTCATTTAGCATTAAGTTTGGGAAAAAAGCCTGAAGGGAATTAAAGGCATGAAACCTCATGTTAACATCTCTTGATGTACCTGGCTACAATTTGGATGCACTGAGATACCACAGAGGACTACAACAACTGCATATATTCTTTGAGGCTGTATTTACAGCCATTGCAACCACATAGGACATAGTCACTGTTCATGTAATGCCTTTAACTTCAGTGCCAATTAACATGAGAGAGCAGGGTTGGGATTGGAGGGAACAGATTAGTGAGTTTTGGTCGGACTAAATGGATTTAGCTGAGAGTGGAACGGAGGCATGCGAAACAACTTGGAAGTTGGGGGAAGGTTGGCAAAATTGCAATGAAGAGCAGGGAATGCCAAATGGGCAGCAAATGGATCTGCTGAGTGAGGTAGGAGAAGAGGACATGAGCTTGTCAGGACACTGAGTGGAGAGTGCCAAGGGCTCCTTGGGCACCAGTAATGCCATCTTTGTATCGGTGAATGCACTCTCTGTTATAGCAGTGTAATGTCATCAGTGTCATCTTTGCCGGACAAATTGGTGTCAGCTTCACAAACTTGGTTTTGATTAAAATCCCTGTTCATGCACAAATGTTATTTGGGAAACTCTATTGCCAAATAACGAGATGCTGACTTTATTTTTAGTTGAACCTCTAAGAATTAATATGGCAAATGCCATCATTAATCTATTGACACCTCACCCTTGATTACCTCAATCTATGACATAACTACTCTTGTCTTATCTCATTCAAATTCACCTCCAATTTACCTCATGGATGGAATCCAACGTTAATTTTCCATTACCACTGTCAACCTCTCAAATGACTCTGTATTATTGTTCAATATCCTTCACCTTAATATTGGGAAGATCAAAGTCAACTTCATTTATTTCTACAGGTAGAACCAGACTGTTTACATCCTGCTCTTCCAATGAACTTCTGTCCCCATACACCTCCCTCAGATGGCTGCTTATTTTTACCTACCAAAGATTAGTCACCTCCAACCTTGCTTTGTCCCCAGCATAATGGTAGTCATTAATAAAATTTTGCCACTTCCAGATATAACTACATCAAATCTCTCTTTGTGAATCTTCCACCAACTTTCACTTGTTCATAACTGTTAACATTGCTTCATTCCTTTAATTCCTTTCACAATGCTTATCCAAACTCAATGATAACTCCTTTGATTACTCTATTCTGCACTGTGTACCCCTCACCCGTTCTTAACTTTGAACACTTAATTTTAAACTCTTCACCTTTAAATCTCTCCATACCCATCCTCCAATATCTCTTACCTTTGTCTATAATTGCCTAAAGCCTCATTATGGCCTTCCCGTAATATTTGGTTCATCGGACTTGTGCCAATTTCAGTCACCTCTCGCCTCTTTATTTTTCCATTGATGACAACCTTCACTGATTCTCAATTCACCCTGTAGAAGTCCCTCCTTAAAACCCTTGCTCTTGCTATCTCCCTCACCATTTCTTCCACAAAACTTTAACTCACTTTCCAGAACTATGCCTTCTATCTGACAATCTGTGTTTTATTTTAAATGTGTTACATTTTGTTGTTATGTTATTGTTATCTTACCAAAGCCATTAAGTTTGAAGCTTTTGCTGCAACACAACATTTCAACCAAACACAATTCTGTCAAAAATCTTTGATAAGCTGAAAGAAAAGAAATCTATCTATTGCCGCATGATTCAAGGATGTTACAGAATTCAGGGAAGTGCATATTCACTGTTGCACAATACACTGATAAATATACCATTTCTCCAAACTGTGGCTGCAACCCTACTAATATAATACAAAATCAATAAAAAAAACTTCATAAACCTTTGTCATCAATAATCTCATGGGATTTAATTGCCCACTACATGGATACAGAAGCATGACTTGTTTGCTAATGGATTGTCGAAATACATTCACCAATGGAGGAACAACATAATAATGTATTCTTTTTTTTTAAAATGTAATCTGCAGAATTTTTCATTTTTTTCACCTATATGTATACTAGCCTTTTATTTCTTACCTTACAACATTGACTGCATTTTAGAACTATTTAATTGGTTGTAAGGCATGTTGGGATGCCCTGATGCTGTGAGAGGTGTTACATAAGTAAGTGTCTATGTTTTCCTTTCAATACGATTCTGCAAGAAACCTGATAAGATGCTATTGAATTTTTAAGTGGACTGGTGAAGGAAAGGGTCTGAAAGCTTAAAAACTGCAAAGAAAATGCTAATGTTGCAGTGTTCTGAAATTTTATAATTTTTATCAAGGTATTCCAATGTTTTAAGCCTCGGTTGTTATTCATGCCAAGCATTAGCAAATTTATCAATGTTAATACTTATTTGAAAATGGTAGGGCATGCCTATCCTTCATTTGAGATTCTGAGTCACCTACTTAATTTTACACAAAGAACCATCATTTGGCTCCCTGCAGGTGAGGAGCTCATTTAGAACTAGCACTACATTGATGTGCGGTTTGCATCCAACAGGGTAACTGCACTTAATATGGAAATGCTAATGTTATCCCTTGCAACATAAGAAATGAGAATGTCGGTAACATGATATTGAAACATCCAACAGATGTTCATTGCAACTCACTGATGTTAATATTATATTCACAAGCGCATCCATTTCTGGGCTCATGTTAAATGATTGGGTTATAAAGAGTAGCATGCTTTCAAAGGCATGTCATGATTCAAGTGGCCCAAGTTAAGATGAAGTCTGAGACGTTGCTATCATGAGGTTGCATAATACGATGCAATGGTGTTGCCCTAAGCAAGTAGTACTTGAAATAACGCCACAAAGATCAGTATCCTGTCACCTAGTCACCCTTTAGTTACACATGAGCAGTCCTTGACTTTAGTATTGCCTCTTCAGACTCAGCCACCAGAGTGACAGTGTCTCTCACACTCACATTTTCTTCTGTCAGCCAGGGATTCCTGATTGGACCAGATTAAAGACCAATCAGTGAACTCATTGACTATATGAGGTCCACCTGGCTGACCTCATTACCATCACTACAGTACTGACACACTAGCTGTAAGACAGTCAAAACATAAAGTATTATCCAAAACAGATGCATATGGTCATCTAAAACACATCGGGTCATTTCGACAACTATACTGGTAAAAACAGATTTAACAAGATTAACAATTCAAACAAATGAAATGCTCTGGAGGTTTGACAAGTCAGCATAATCTAGTGTTCATACACATGTCTAGAGAAGTATGCCCTGTTCTTTGTCACATTTGTCAACATGTCAGTTGTCTTGCTGTTGGTTGTTTTCACTCAGCATCACTGCACAGTCATTGTCAAGGACCTGCTCTATCGCTCTTTTTGTGAATGGTTCGTATGGGTTGAGTTGGCTTCTGTTCCTTTGCAATTTGGTGCCATGGTCAGCAATGATTCTATCTGATCAGAGGTTAATTAAATTAAAAGTTGCCAATTAAAGGTTGCATAAACTACAAACCTTTGCCGATATCCAAGTGTTTAGTATTTCTAATTGCCCAGTGCACATTTTCGGTAATTCTTTATCTGCTCCCTTATCATGTATTTCTTTCACTCCCCTTTGAAACAATTGGTTGCTAGGCAGGGTTGTCTGCACTTGCCTTCCAAATATACATTATGCTGCAGGTGGTACTCCTTCTCCTTTGGTGTTGCACAAAAATACAACA
This sequence comes from Hemiscyllium ocellatum, assembly GCF_020745735.1. Taxonomy (NCBI): domain Eukaryota; kingdom Metazoa; phylum Chordata; class Chondrichthyes; order Orectolobiformes; family Hemiscylliidae; genus Hemiscyllium; species Hemiscyllium ocellatum. Next base: position 55,311,230 of record NC_083419.1, read on the forward strand.
TTTTTTGCAAAACTTTAGTTCATTCCTCAACACTTAATGATCATTGATTTGATAGTGTATATCACACACCTGCTGGACCATTTGAATGTAGATAGTGAGGGGATATGGGTCACTCTGCACTTAGTGAACTACAGTCGGTTGTCAACAAACTCTCCGCTCCCATGATGCTGAACAAACTGAAATTAGCCTGAAATTGTGTCAGTTGTGTTTGTTTGCTTTTAAGATGTTGAACAAAAGATGCAATCTTCCCTGTACACTGTTATTAGGTAAGTTGGTACCTTTGTCCATGAAGCGAATGAACAGTTGCAAACATAAATGCTTGTCTTCCATTGCATTTGATATGTTTGTCGTGCCTCACTTCACTGCATTCAAAAGGTTTTGAATATTCTGTTTCATTCCTGCTATTCATGTGCTAATGTCTTGTGCAAGCAACACCTATATGTCCCCAGTTAATCATGGACATAATTCCTTGGCATAATGTTTTTGATATTATGGCTTGTTTATTGTTGAAAATGACTTGGCATGGTGTATCAGTTTCATCTCTGTATACCTAAAATGAATGGATGTTCTTCAGTACTTCTTTCATACTGTCAAGACATCGCAGGTAATAGGTTGCTCGTCTTGCCAATTAAAGGTGTTCACATTGGTTCTGGCCAGAGTGAAATAGATAAACCTTGAGAATGTCTTGAATGACAATGGATTCTATTGTACTACATGTGGTCGGTTCCACCACAGAAGGTGTGGTTTGAATCTCATGAATTGCGACTATACTAAGATTTGTGTGCAATGGTAGTCCTATCACTGCTGTACTATTGATATAAACCAGATTAAAAATTTTGGGAAACCAAGGTAAACTTGTACGTGTGCACCGCAACATGATTTTACCAATGCATGTGAGATGGTCTCTTCTGGATTATAGTACTGTGATGTACCACTTAGAGTCATAGAGTCATAGAGATATACAGCGTGGAAACAGACCCTTCGGTCCAACTCGTCCATGCCGACCAGATATCCCAACCCAATCTAGTCCCATCTGCCAGCACTTGGCCCATCCCTTCCTAAACCCTTCCTATTCATATACCCAACCAGATGCCATTTAAATGGCACAACTGTACCAGCCTCCATCACGTCCTCTGGCAGCTCATTCCATACACGCACCACCTTCTGGGTGAAAAAGTTACCCCTTAGGTCCCTTTTAAATCTTTCCCCTTTCACCCTAAACCTATGCTCTCTAGTTATGGACTCCCCCATCTCAGGGTAATGATCTTATCCATTTACCCTATTCATGCCCCTCATGATTTTATAAACCTTAATAAGCTCTCCCCTCAGCTTTTGACTCTCCAGGGAAAACAGCACCAGCTTATTCAACCTCTAACCCTGGCAACCCCTCTAACCCTGGCAACATCCTTGTAAATCTTTTCTGAACCCTTTCAAGTTTCACAACATCCTTCCTATAGGAGGGAGTCCAGAATTGCACACAATATTCCAAAAGTGGCCTTACCAATGTCTTGTACAGCCACACTATGACTTCCCAACTCCTATACTTACTAAAGCATATTTCTTTCAGGATGTGTAGGTGCAATATGTGTTCACGAGCTCATAATGTTAGTACAATGATGTTGTCTTAACGTCATTAACACAATGAGGTGAGTGGGTGCAACAGCCTCTGATCATTTTAGATTGTTGACATGGATTTGCATTTTCCGATGACTGGATAATCATTTCTGAAGCATAGATGGGAGTTTTGCACATGGACTCAGGGGAATCCTCATGATTGCAGACTTGGCTGAAAAATGAGCAGCTTAGAATTCCTGAACATAGGATATTCAGGTGGAGAGGGGCCTAAAAAAGGGAAGGTTTGCATTGTTGCTCAAGGAATTATAGCAATGAAGAAGGGTAAGTGTGGATGAGCAGAGGGATCTTGGTGTCCATGTACACAGATCTCTGAAAGTTGCCACCCAGGTAAATAGTGCTGTGAGGAAGGCATATGGTGTACTGGGCTTTATTGGTAGAGGAATTGAGTTCCGGAGTCCTGAGGTCATGTTGCAACTGTATAAGACTCTGGTGCGGCCTCATCTGGAGTATTGTGTGCAGTTTTGGTCGCCATACTATAGGAAGGATGTGGAGGCATTGGAACGAGTGCAGAGGAGGTTTACCAGGATGTTGCCTGGAATGGTAGGAAAATCTTATGAGGAAAGGCTGAGGCACTTGGGGCTGTTCTCATTGGAGAAGAGAAGGTTTAGGGGAGATTTGATAGAGGGGTATAAGATGATTAGGGGTTTAGATAGGGTCGACACTGAGAACCTTTTACCTCTAATGGAGTCAGGTGTTACTAGGGGACACAGCTTTAAATTAAGGGGTGGTAGGTATAGGACAGATGTTAGGGGTAGATTCTTTACACAGCGGGTTGTGAGTTCATGGAATGCCCTGCCAGTAGCAGTGGTGAACTCTCCTTCTTTATGGTCATTTAAGCGGGCATTGGATAGGCATTTGGAAGTTATTGGGCTAGTGTAGGTTAGGTAGGATTCGGTCGGCGCAACATCGAGGGCCGAAGGGCCAGTACTGCGCTGTATCTTTCTTTGTTCTATGTTCTAATACACCTGGGGAACGAGAAAAGCAAGGCAAAGGATTACAGTCCTGATTACAGTCCTGATGAAAGGTCCTGGCCAAAACATCAGCCCTCCTGCTCTTCTGATGCTGCGTGACCTGCTGTGCTTTATCCAGCTCCACATTTTATGGATTCTGACTCTTCAGCATCTGCAGTCCTCACCATCTCCAAGGGATTACAGTAAAATACTGAAGATCAGAGGGATCTTTGTGTGTATATTCACAGATGTATGAAGGTAGCAGGCCAGGTAGTAAAGGTTGTTTAGAGGACATATGGAATACTTGCCTTTTTTTTAAGCAAGAAAAGAAAAACAACTGGATAAAATGCTCATTAGGCAATAAAGTGAGTTCAGCAAACAGTTCTGTCACACTGTATGAAGGATGTGATTACACTAAAGAGATATGGTGTCATGGGGATAGAGACAGGGTAGATGTTTCCTCAGCTGAAGGGTTTAAGCTATGAGGCCAGATTGGATTGGCTGGGGTTGTTTTAACTCTGCACCCCCACTAACCTTTCATCATTCTTGCTCTTTGTGGCAGCAGCAGCAACGGCCAGGATGAGCTGGACAGGGCTCTGTCCCAGCATGGCGTCTCTCCTAGAGTGAGGAATAGGTACTGGGCTGACTGCCCCCAGCCCAGACCCACAGGCTAAGCAAAGGCAGGTTCACAGCTAGGCTCGGGTGCCTGAAGCTGAGGAAGTGGCAGTCTTGGCCCCAGGTGGCGGTCTTGTCCCAATGTGGAGGTCTTCCTTGTCTCTGGCTTCCAGGTATTGCAATTGCCAGGAAGTTGGTCTCAGCTTGGCAAGGTGGCCTTCTGCAGTGGTAGCTCCCAGCCCAGCATTACAGTGACCCAGCGTGGCATTGTCTTCTTGGAATGGCAGTCTCATTCTGGCTATATTGTCAGGGTTTTCCATTCCTCCTTTTTTTGGTTTTCCCAGAGCCTAGGAGTCATTAAGTGAACTGTAATGAACTTTATTTTAATTTTACTTTTTTATTTAGCTTTGATTCCTGTCATTAATGTAGATGCCATGATAGGGCGATTTATGAAACCTTTCACTGTATTTTTCATGTAAGCATACACATGACAATAAATTTCTATGCTTTTCTTGAGCAAAGTACATTTAAAACTGTTTCTTTAAGATCATGCAGACATTGATTACAGCTCACAACTATACAGAAATATTACAGACACATTTGTAAAAGGGCTGACACTATGCAATTCTTTTACAAAGAGTAGAATGCTTCCCACAGCATGTCATGCTTCAAGAAATCCAAATTAAAATTCCCTTAGGTCACATGCAACATGATGATGCCCTGAACTTGTCTCTTAAAGGTGTATTGATATGCTAACTGTGAGACATAACACCAAAATATATAGGATGATAGTCTGCAGCTATCACAGAAAACCAATCAGAATCAGATGAGAAATTGCACCATCAAAAATATCAAAATCCAATGCAATTAAAATGATTGGAAGTTTGTTTGTTTGCCCATGACCTAATATGATTGTTTTGAAGCAAACTTAGGTGTTCCTTAGCTTTTGTAGATTAATAATGTAAAGCATTACGCCTAACTCTGCTTCAACATTTCAGCTTCGTCATGCATAAAGTAAAGGTGACATTGAGAGAGTTGATTGTTGGAGAGTTTAATGATAATTTCAGCACAAGTTTTAGATAACAGCTAAAGTGTGTAGATGTACAAGTTTGCAATTTTTATTAAGCCAGATATAAAACCTGACAATAGATGGCATAATCTCACCAGCCAGGCTATGTATAACTGTCAAATACTGAGAGGGATATCAAGAACCTCAGGAACACAAGTCCGGGTATCTAAAGTCTCCCCTTTCACCTTCATGAAACTCATCTCTCTCTATTCAATAGCTATCTCTAGGTTCCTTGGTCTTTTTGACTGACTGAGAGCTCCAACTCCCAAGGTGATTGACAGTCCCTTTACAAACTACTATCATCAACCCTTTTCTCAGAGTAAAAAACATTTTTGTCTCCACTCTCCTTGGAAATAGCTGTCCCAGATCTAACCACCCTTATCTCTGCAAAGTAAGTGAAAGTTTCATCGCCTTCCAAACCAATCCCTATATTTATTTCATCTCCATATTTCCACCACTGCCACAGCTCTAAAACAGTTTGAACTCACTGTGACTGTAGGATGTTTTTTATTTCTTTTCTTTGCGCTTCTTCAATGTGATCATCAAAATTGTACTCTTCAGCGCTCTCCTCTGTTGCCTAACTCCGTTTGTTCCCATTATAAGACCTTAAGACATAGGAGTGGAAGTAAGGCCATTTGGCCCATGGAGTCCACATCACCATTTAATCATGGCTGATGGGCATTTCAACTCCACTTACATGTACTCTCCCCGTAGCCCTTAATTCCTTACAAGATCAAGAATTTATCAATTCCTGCTTTGAAGACTTTTAACAGCCCAGCTCCATTGCTCTCTGTGCCAATGAATTCCACAGGCCCTCCATTCTCTGGCTGAAGAAATGTCTCCTCATTTCCCCCTCTAATTCTAAGGCTGTGCCCACGGGTCTTATTTCCCTACCAACGGAAAAAAATTCCCAGCATCCACCCTTTCTAAGCCATGCATTATCTTGTAAGTTTCTGTTAGATCTCCCCTTAACCTTCTAAACGCTAATGAATACAATCCAAGATTTTCAGCCATTCATCATATGTTAGGCCTACCATTCCAGGGATCATCTGTGTGAATCTCCGCTGGACACGCTCCAGTGCCAGTATGTCCTTCCTGAGGTGTGGGACCCAAAATTAGACACAGTATTCCAAATCGGCCCTTGGGCCGAAGGGCCTGTTTCCACACTGTAAGTCTAATCTAAAAACTACAGCTTTATAAAGTCTCACAAGCACATCACTGCTTTTATATTTCAACCCTCTTGAGATAAATGACAACATTACATTCGCTTTCTCAATCAGAGACTCAACCTGCAAGTTAACCTTTACAGTATCTTGGACTAGCACTCCCAGATCCCTTTGTACTTCAGCTTTATGAATCTTCTCACCATTTAGAAAATAGTCCATGCATGTATTCTTTTTTCCAAAGTGCAAGACCACGTATTTGTTCACATTGAATTTCATCAGCCATTTCCTGGACCACTCTCTGAAACTGTCTAAATCTTTCTGCAGGAGAAAGTGAGGACTGCAGATGTTGGAGATCAGAGCTGAAAAAGTGTTGCTGGAAAAGCGCTTTTCAAGTAAATCTTTCTGCAGCCTTTCCACCTCCTCAGAATTACCTGCCTGTCCACCTGACTTTGTATCATTGGCAAACTTCACCAGAATGCCCCCAGATCATTAATAAATAAAGTTACACCACTTGTCACTGGCTGCCATTCCGAAAAAGAACCTTTTATCCCAACTCTCTGCCTTCTGTTAGACAGCCAATCCTCAATCCATGCCAGTAGCTCACCTCAAACACCATGGGCCCTCCCCTTACTCAGCAGCCTCCCATGAAGCACCTTGTCAAAGGCCTTTTGGAAGTCTAGATAGATAACATCCACTAGGTTTCCCGGATCTAACCTACTTGTTACCTCTTCAAAGAATTCCAACGGGTTTGACAGGTGTGATCTCCCCTTACTAAATCCGTGCTGACTTGTTCTAATCCAACCCTGCACCTCCCAAGAATTTAGGAATCTCATCCTTAATGACGGATTCTCGAATTTTACCAACAACCGAGGTTCGGCTAATCGGCCTATAATTTTCCATCTTTTGTCTTGATCCTTACTTGAACAAGGGGGGTTACAACAGTGATTTTCCCTGACTCCAGTGACTTTTGAAAGATCACAACCAACACCTCCGCTACTTCTTCAGCCACCTACCTCAGAACTCTAGGATGTAGCCCAGCGGGACCAGGAGACTTATCAATTTTTAGACCTTTTAGCTTTTCTAGCATGTCCTTTTTTGTAATGGCTACAATACTCAACTCTGCCCCTGACTCTCCTTAATTGTTGGGATATTGCTAATGTATTCCACTGTGAAGACTAACATGAAGTACTTATTAAGTTCTTCAGTTATTTCCTTACCAGCATCAATTTGGAACAGCCCAACGTCTACTTTTGCCTCATGTTTGTTTCTTATGCATTGAAAGGACACTTTTACTATCATTTGTAATATCACTGGCTAGCCTACCTTCATGTTTGATCCTTTCCTTCCTTATTTTGTTCGTTATTATCCCTTTGTTTGGGAACCTTCCCAATCTTTTGATTTTCCAGTGCTCTTGGCCACTTTATAAGTGCTCTCTTTTTTTTAATACATTTCCTGACTTGTCATCCAAAGATGTCTAATTCGACCTCCCCTCCCCTCCCACCCCCTTCCCCTGGATAATCTTTCTTTTCTTTGGGCTTAACCTCTGAACTGTGTCCTCAATTACACCCAGAAACTCCTGCCATTGTTGCTTTACTATCTTCTCTGCCAGCTCTGCTTTGAGACAATTTTTGTCAGCTCCCCTCTCATGCCCCTATAATTACCTTTATTTAACTGTAAAATCCTTTGCATCTGATTTTGCCTCTTTCTTTCACACTGCAGACTGAACTCTCCATATTGTGACTGCTGCCTCCTAAGTGTTCCCTTATTTTAAGATCTTTTATAAAGTCTGGCTCATTACATAGCACTAAGTCCTGAATAGCCTGCTCCCTTGTGGGCTCCATCACAAGCTGTTCCAAAAAGCCATCCTGTAAACATTCCATGAATTCCCTTTCTTTGGATCAACCGGCAACATTATTCACCCAGTCCACCTGCACATTGAAGTTACCCATGATCACTGTGACCTTGTCTTTCTAACATGCCCTACCTATTTCCCCGTACATCTTGTGCCCTGGTCCTGACCACTGTTAGGAGGTCTGTACATAACTCCCATTATGGATTTTTTGCCTTTGTGGTTCATCAACTCCACCCACACAGACTCCACATCGTCTGACTCCATGTCATTCAGTGCCATAGATTTAATTTCATTCTTAACTAACAGAGCAACCCCCTCCCCCTCTGCCCACCTCCCTGTCTTTTCAATAAGTTGTAAATCCTTGGATGTTTAACTGCCAGTCCTGAACCCCCGCAACTACGTCTCTGTGACGCCTACCACATCATAATCATTCACAATGGTTTGTGCCATTAATTCATCTACTTTGTTCCAAATACTAGAAGCATTCTGGTAAAGTGCCTTAATGCAACTTTCTTATCATTATTAGAGATACTGGAAATCATAAGATGTCCTAAGTTATCCTTCCTTTTTGCTGCATTGCTAGACTGCTAGACTGCCTCCAGCTTAAGCCCACCTGCACACATGTTATCCTGCTGCTTATCTTTCCATTTAATTCCATACTCCCTGTCACTTTTGCTTTCCCTTGCCCCCGACTTAGAAGTTTAAAGTCTTACTGACCACCCTATTTATCCTTTTCGCAAGAACACTGGTTCCAGATCGGTTCAGGTGGAGCCTGTCCCAACGGTACAGATCCCCCTGGTTCCAAAACTGATGCCAATGCCCCTGAAATGGGATCCCGCTTTCCCACAGCAATCCGTGAGCCAGGTGTTTAATTCCCTACCATTCTTACCTCTGTGCCAATTGGCATGTGGCTCAGACAGTAATCCGGAGATTATGACCCTTGAGGACCTGTATTTTAATTTCCTTCCTCGTACTTGATGATCCCCAAACAGGCCCTCCATCCTACCCTTGCCTATGTTGTTAGCCCAATGTGGCCCACAACAACTGGATCCTCCCCCTCCCACTCCAATGTACTTTCAAGCCAGTCAGAGATATCCTGCACCCTGGCACCTGGCAGGCAACACACCATGCGGGACTCCCGACCTGGCTTGCATAGGTTACTATCTGTCTCCCTAATTATAGAATCCCCTATAACAACTACTTGTCTTTTTGCTCCCCCTTCTTGAATGGCCTTCTGCACCATGGTGCAGTGGTCAGCTGACTCATCCTGTCCACAGCCCTTTCCCTCATCCATACAGGGAGCAAAAATCTCATACCTGTTGGACAAGGGCAAGGGCTGAGGGTCCTCCACTCCTGAACTCAGAAGCCCCCCGACCCCCCTCACTTACAGTCATACCCTGTTGACCCTGATCACTGACTGAACTTGAATTACTTAATCTGCCGGGTGTGACTGCCTCCTGAAACAAAGTGTCCAGGTAGCTCTCCCCCTTGCGGATGTGGCGCGAGGAGCTCAGATTCCAGATCATCAATTCTGAGCCAGATTTCTTCGAGCAACCAACACTTGCTGCAGATGTGATCACTGCCGCTCACAATGGGATCAGCCAACTCCCACATCATACAGCTACAGCACATCACCTGTCCAGCCATAACTACTTATTTCATTAACTTTTACAATTTATGTATTCAATAATTTCTAGTATTTCCTGCTACGGTCTTATTCAACTAATCAATTAAACCTTTAATCAATCACACGATACACAAGAAAAATAAGTTGAAAAGCCTTACCTTAACAACACACAAGAGTCCTTCTTGGTTAGAGCTCCCATTCTTCCTGCTGCTGGAACAGAAATGGAAGGGTCCGCCTGTCGAGGTAAGTTTTTTTGAAACCTTGAAGCGGTGATTCACCTTCCCTGTAGGCCCGTTGATCGATGCCTCCCTGCTCCGACCTCACTTCCACCCAGCTCCCAGTGCTCTCTGCTATAAAAGAAGACCACTGGCTTCGAGGTAAGTGCTTAAGTAGCAATGATTTGCCTTCCCAACAGCCTCCCTGCTCTGACCTCACTTCCGCCCAGCTCCCGCCGTTCTCTGTTGTGAAAAAGCCTCTGCATTTCATTACATTACCACCTTACATTATCACCTCTGCAATTACAGCTGAAGCATTTCAATCAAAGTACAACATTACTCACTGAGCTAATTTGAATAAAATCAGAGTAACTTCTGACTTGCTTTTTGTTGGACTGATGTTTGTTTGGTTTCCCCTTTGCACTAAGTGACCAAAGATATTTTCTGAAGAATAAGACAGGGTTGGGTTCGCAGAAATAAAGAAGATGTAGGCTAGTAAAATGGTCCCAAAACAACATTATCACAAGAGGAGTGTAATCAAATGCCTTCCCGAACTCCAAAGCAATTGCAGCTGACATTTCAAAAACTTTTGCATTAACCATTGTTAAATCTGCGCACATCAGGTTTTTATTGCCTCCTGTATTACAACTGCTGGCATATAGGGAGTTGCTGTTTAAATCCTGGTAATTTCATATGCTAATATACTCTCATTATAACAGCTTTCTCTAGGGTCGTGCGCAAGGCCACTGGGATTTGGTTTTGTGCAGAAATGCAAACTAAATTGAGTAACCGAATGCCAAAATTCTAACAAAAAAATCTTGAAATCCGATGTAATAAAAATCCATTGATTTTATTAATCTGCTTTGAATCACAGGCTTTTAAGGTTTTTTTTCCCTATTTGCCTTACCTGTTTGAAATGTTGCCTATTTGCCAAACTCATTTCTCGTTTTTTGTGAATTTTGGAAGCTGCATAAAAAAACACAACACATGGACAATAGTCCACAAACAGGCTGCAAGAACATTAGCCACTTAACTGGTGAAAGAATGAACAATCATTTGCCAATTATATTTGGAGACAAGCTGACCTTCAATAGCAAAATAATTTTGTCTGTTAAATTACCGCTTTCTCTCTCTCCATTACCTTGAACGAAACAGCAGAAAGGTTTTTTTGGCACTCTCTGTAGTTAACGATTTAAATACTTGCGTTGCCATGAGAACATGGATCAGATGTAAATAATATGACTTCAGGCACAGTTCTTATACTAATCTCATCCTCCTGCTATTGTTCTCTTAAAAATACCACCTTTATCTCTCAGAACATTCTCATCATTATTCCCCTGTGATGCAACTTGAACTGAGAGGGTTTAATATAGAAAATCATTTCAAAGCTACACAGAAGAGAAGTGAAGAACTATGCTACAGTATAGGTATATAGAGAGATGTCTGAAGACATATTTGAAGAAATTTGGTATCCTATATGACCCCACAATGATTCTCTGTCCCAACACTCCATTTACCACTATGATCATTTAATACTGACTCAATAATGAAGGCCATCTCTACTATTGCCTCAGCTTATCTATGCTAAATACCCTCATGGATACTTTTGTTGATTACAGACTTGACTATTCTACTTCCATCCTTGAAGATCTCCTACAATGTGCTCTATAAACTTCACAACATTTAATTTCTTCTGCCCGTATTGCATGAAGTCCTGTTCACCAATCATTACAGTTTTGCTGAACTGCATTACCATTCAGTCTAACAATGCCTCAAATTCAAATTTCTTGCCCTTGTGTTCAAAGCCTTCTATATTCTCCTCCCTGTCTATCCTTCAGCTTTAACCAAGAGCTGTCAGAGTTTGGTAATGCACAGTCAATATAACAATCTGCATTCCTTTATGTCTCAGCCCCTGCATAATTCTGACTCAGTGCACCTCTTCATTCATGGTCATGCCTTCATTTACCAAAGCCCTAAGCTCTTAAGTGCCCTTCCTCAGCATTTTGGTTTCACTATTCAATCATGGCTGATACGTTTCTCAACCCTATTCTCCTGCCTTCTCCCCATAACCTTTGATCCCATTGACAATCAAGAACCTATCTATCTCCATCTTAAATACACCTCAATGACCTGGTTTCCACAGGCTTCTGTGTCAGTGAATTCAATTGATTCACTGCTCTCTGGCTGGCAAAGATTCTCCTTGTCTCCGTTCTAAAACGTCCGCTCTTTACTCTAAAGTTGTGCCTTAAGGTCTGAGATTTTCCTACCAATGGAATCATCTTCCTAACATTTACTCTGCCCAGGTCGATCAGTATTTTGTGTGTTTCAATTAGATCCCCCCCTCATCCATCTAAACTCCATTGAGTATAAACCCAGAGCCCTCAAACATTCCTCATATGTTACACTTTTCATTCCTGGGATCATTCTCGTGAATCTCCTCTGATCACTGTTCTGTTCCAGTACAGAGGAACCTCGATTTTCCGAATGAGGTAGAAGGGCACTATTTCATTCGGATAATTGATTATTAGGTTAATTGATTTCCTCTGGGGCTTGGCACTTTCTGTGAAGTCTGCTCCCATTCAAGAGACTAGGCAAAAGCACACTGCGTGCGAGACCACCCCCCGCAAGCCCCTCTGCTCGCCCACCCCTAACCTTGCCCACCCCCAACCACATCCGGCCGCACCCCGCTGCCCTGCCCACCCCCAACCCTGTCCTCTCCCACCCTGCCCCCCCACCAGCCCCAACAACTTCCGCTCCCACCTGGTACCTGCCTATCCTAACCCCGTCCGTCTCCACCTCGCTCCGCCTGCCCCAACCCAGTCAGCTCCCACCCTGCCCACCCCAACCCTATCAAACACCCCCCTCCTGACCCCAACCCCACCTGTGCCCCCAACCCTGTCCAATGCTGCCTCTCTCTGCCCACAATCCCACTCCTCCAACCCTGCACCCCCGTCCATCCCAGCCACCATTTGTGACCACACCCACCATCTGACCACCCCCCACCCTCCCCCCCCTCCCCCCACCCCGTCCACACCACCCCTCCTGTGCAGCGGAGTGGACACCAACAGTAAGGCGTGTGTGTACACACACACACAATGTTTTTACAGGTTCCACCTCTGCCCTGGATAGGACAATGTTGGAGAGGTTATCTGGGGAATGGGGGTTTAGGGTTCACCCCTGTGTTGAACTCCTGGGAATGTGTGAGAGAGAGAGAGAGAGGGAGGGCAGGAGGTCAAACATTTACAGACAGTGCCTAGACTGTCCAGGACTGTTCTCAGCAGCATTTCAGTGAGCCGTGTCCATTTTTAATCATTGTACCTGTAAACAAAACACACAATCAGGGTTGAAACAGCTCTTTGATGTAATGCTTCTATCGGGACTTTGAGATCCCCTTCAGGTAATCCGATATTCGGATAATTGATATTCAGATAAACGAGGTTCCTCTGTATACTGAGGTGGTATTTAAAGAGATGTGAGATATATAGAAGTATAAAGGTCCGCAGCTTAAATGCTGCTGGAGATTGTGGCTCCAATGGTGATGATGAGGAAATAGCACAATCACATGGCATGAGAGAACTGAAGACTTTGGAGAGGACTAGTGCTGCAATTAGGTACAAAGAGAGACCAGGGTTAAAGGTTTCAATAAGTGGGAGCTAAATGCACAACCTTCCAGTAAAAGGAATTTGTGTGGACCATTGAGAATGGGGTGATAGACAGATTCTATTAGGACAGATCAACACACAAGATTAAGAGGCATTGGGTCAGGTCCCCAGTGAAAGGGTACAAGAGAAACTGGATTGCAAGATACCAAAAATGCAGAGAGTGTGTTACTACTGCATTACGTTTTGGTATTAACTTCAATGTTTTGTATCTATAGCTAGATTGCACATCAATGGTTTGGGGAATATTTTATAGCCATGGAGAGGAATTGTCCTGCTCTGCCTGTTCTTGGATTCACGTGGAACTGAAATGATTTCGGAATACCCTTGAACAGAACAGTGATTTGTCTAAAAAGTGATACGCTTCTGTACAGGCTGTGACCACAGGCCATCAATACAAAACATTTTGTTATTGTCATTTTTGTAGTCATCAAGACAGTCCCCCTGGTGATAAGGCTGTAAATAAGATCCAATGACAGGGAGCTGTCGGTAGTTGACTTGTTGCAGAGGTCCCAGGCCAGAGAAGCAGTGTACTTTTAAGGTAGTTAGATGGTATTGTGACATATGACATATTAATATAAAGGTAGTGCTCCACCTCAGTTGCATTAGCAATAGTGGTAAATAAAAGCCAAATACGGCAGATATTGCAAGTCTGTTATAAGAACAGTAAGTCCTGGAGAACATCAGTAGGTTTCTATGATTTGGAGGTGCTGGTGTTGGACTGGGATGGACAAAGTTAAATATCACACAACACCAAATTATAGTCCAACAGATTTATTCGGAAACACTAGTTTTCAGAATGCCCTTCCTTCATCAGGTAGTTGTGGAACAGGACCATAAGATACAGAATTTATAGCAAAATATTACAGTGTCATGCAGCTGATACGGTGTATTGAACAAACCAAGATTGCTGTTACATATTTCATCTTTGAGAATGTCTTGCAGGTTTCGGTTCATTAATATGTAAATCCCAGAACTTCTTTTGAGTCACATTCTCGAGATAACTTAACATTTTATAAAGAAAGGTGACATCTCACCTAAGACAATGCATTAAAGATGTGAGGTTCGAGTCTAACTGTATCCCAATCTTGAGTCAGGCTGGTTCTATTTCCAAAATAGGAATTTTAATAAAAGGATTGACTGCCTGCAGATTGTGCACTTTTTGAGCAAAATAGAATATATCTGCAATTACAATTTTGTAAATGTAAATTCAACCCATAGAATATATGTGTATGTGCATGCATGTGAGGGAGACAGAGAGGGAGAGAGAGAGAGAGAGCGAGAGAGAAAGAGAGAGAGAGAGAGAGAGAGAGAGAGAGAGAGAGTGTGTGTGTGTGTGTGTGTGTGTGTGTGTGTGTGTGTGTGTGTGTGTGCGCACCTCTTGGGAGGTGTAATTGTGTGTGTCAGAGAAAGAGTGTGTGTATGAGAAAGGTTCTGCATGTGAGTTTGAGAGAGTATGTAAGAATGTGTGTGTGTGTGTGTGTGTACGTTTGTGTGGGTGTGAGAGAGAGAGAGAGAGAGAGAATGTATAGTGTAGTGGGGTCATCTAGTGTGACATGAACCCAAGGTCCCAGTTGAAGTAGTCCCCATGGGTACCAGCCTCTGCTTGGCCACTCTGCATTATTGTGTATTCCAAAGTCCACCTTGAAGGAGGGTCCACCACAGATCCAAGGTCGAATGTCCCTGACTGCTGAATTGTTCCCTGACTGGGAGGGAACATCCCTGTCTGACGATTGTTGCAAAGCGTCTATTCATCCATTGTCATAGCGTCCACTTGGTCTTACCAATATGCCATATCTCGGGGCATCCTTGTCTGCAGCGTACAAGATAGACTATTTCAGCCGAGTACCTGCTGCATACATGATGGGTGGTGTCCCCACGTGTAATGTGTAATGGTGGTATCCATGTTGATAATCTGACAAGTCTCGCAGTAGTTGCCATGACAGGGTTATATGGTGTTTGTGTTCAATGTTAGGCAGTTTGCTGCAAACAATGATCTGTTTAGTTGTCTAAAGATGAAAAGTGGAGGTGTAGGGAAGGTTTTGGCGAGGTGCTCATCCTCATGGATAAAATGTTGTAGGCTGCGAAGAACAGAGTGTAGTTTCTCCGCTCCAAGGAAATACTGGACAATGAAGGGTACCCAATCGGTCACCTCCCGTGTGTCTCCTCGAGGGTAATTGTGTCGTCTCGCTTTGGTACATCAGAACTGGCAATCGATGAGTTGAACATTGTACCCTGTTCTTATGAAGGCATCCTTCAGCACCTTCAGGTGTCCGTCACGTTCCTCTTCACCTGAACAGATTCTGTGTATGCGTAGGGCTTATCCATAGTGGATGGCTGTTTAATATGTTGAGGGTAGAAGCTCAAGAAGTGCAGTATCATGAGGTTATCTGTGGGTTTGTGTTCGAGTGAAATACTGAGGTGCCCAACCTTGATGGAGATGCGTGAGTCCAAAAATGAGATAATACTAAAGAGTCGGCACGGTGGCACAGTGGTTAGCACTGCTGCCTCACAGCGCCTGTAGACCCGGGTTCAATTCCCGACTCAGGCGACTGACTGTGTGGAGTTTGCACGTTCTCCCCGTGTCTGTGTGGGTTTCCACCGGGTGCTCCGGTTTCCTCCCACAATCCAAAGATGTGCGGGTCAGGTGAATTGGCCAAGCTAAATTGCCCGTAGTGTTAGGTAAGGGGTAAATGTAGGGGTATGGGTGGGTTGCGCTTCGGCGGGTCGGTGTGGACTCGTTGGGCCGAAGGGCCTGTTTCCACACTGTAAGTTTAGTCTAATCTAGTCGTCCATGGTAAGTCTGATGGAGGATGAAACTTGTTGATATCACTGTGTAGTTGCTTCAGCGACTCCTCGCCAAGGGTCACACACAAGCATACACATACACTCACACTTTTACATACTCACACAGACTCTCTCTCATACACATGGTCTCTCTCAGACACACACATATACACCCTCGGAGAGGCACGCACGCACACGTGCATATACACACACACACACACACACACTCACAGTCTCTGTCTCTCTCTCTCTTTCTCTGCCTCTCTCTCTCTCTTTCCCTCACTTGCACGCACACGTACATATAAGTCTATGAGGTGAATTTGCATTTGCAGAATTGCAACTGCAGATACATTCCATTTTGTTCAAAAAGTGCACAATCTACAGACAGTCAGTGCAAGCAGTGAAACCATATAACATTTTATCAATTCCTACTTCGGAAGTAGAACCAGTCTGACTCAAGATTAGGATACAGACAGACTCTAACCTCACACCTTTAATGCATTGCCAGAGCTGAGATGTCATCTTTCCTTATAAAACCTTAAGTTCTCTTGAGAATGTGATTTGAAAGAAATTCTGAGATTACATATGAATGAACCAAAACCTGCAATCTATTTCCCAACTCAGGCGACTGACTGTGTGGAGTTTGCACGTTCTCCCCGTGTCTGCGTGGGTTTCCTCCGGGTGCTCCAGTTTCCTCCCACTGTCCAAAGATGTGCGGGTCAGGTGAATTTGGCCATGCTAAATTGCCCGTAATGTTAGGTAAGGGGTAAATGTAGGGGTATGGGTGGGTTGCGCTTCGGCGGGTCGGTGTGGACTTGTTGGGCCGAAGGGCCTGTTTCCACACTGTAAGTAATCTAATCTAATCTACTCTATTCTAAAAGATGAAAGGTGTAATAGCAATCTAGGTTTGTTCAATATATTGTATCAGATGCATGCATGACACTGTGATCTTTTGCTATAAATTCTATGTCTTATGGTCCTGCTACACAGCTACCCGATGAAGGAGCAGTGCTCTTAAAGCTAGTGCTTCCAAATAAATCTGTTAGATTGTAACCTGGTGTTGTGTGATTTTTAAATCAGCAAGTTTGGCAGCCACTGTGGAGAGAGAAGCAAAGTCAACATTTCAAGTCTGATATGACTTTTCTTCAATAATAGCGCTTACATCTTTGGTCTATGTAATTAATAGGCACAGTCAGTCTGAGTCAGAGTAAACAGAGTTTGTATAAGCATGAAACCTTATAGCAGCATTATTAGTTAGCAATCTTAATAAACTTCAAGATATCAGTCTCAACAAGCGTTTTCTTTTGTTGCACTTGTTACAAGGCCTAACTTTATAAGGAGCACTCATATCATACTGACAGCGATGTTTTACCTGGAACCTATAGCTGTCAGTGGAAAGGTAGGGAAGGTGCTGAAATATAATCGCTTTAGTCATTGACTATAGAAAATATCCTGGTATGTCCTACATAAAGACTGTCTGGAGCAGGTACTTTCAGCTTGGATCATGTCTGCAACCATCCATCCTTTATTTTTGTTTTCATTATTATCTTCAAGACTGATGAAATCAGAAAGAGATCACATGACCTTTAAAATCTTCAGAAACAGCAATTGCAAAATGCTGGAAGCGTTCTAAATCATAGAACCCCGACTGTGTGGAAACAGGCCTGAAGCCCAACAAGTCCACACCGACCATCTGATCAACAATAGTGATCGAGACCCATTTCCCTACGACTCTACATTTACCCCAGATTAATTCACCTAACCTCCACATCCCTGAACACTATGGGCAATGTAGCATGGCCAATTCACCTAATCTGCATATTTTTGGATTGTGGGAAGGAAATCAACACAGACACAGGGAGACTGTGCAAACTCCACACAGAAAGTCACCCAAGGCTGGAATCGAACCTGAGTCCCTGAGGTGACAGCACTAACTACTGAGCCACCATGCTGTCCTAAACCAAAGTGGCAATAGTATCACACTCACCAAATCTGTCACACTTCAACCTTTCCACTGAGTAGATTGTCAAACAGGCTCCACACAGTCACCTCTAGAAAACTGAAATTAACCAGGGGAAGAAACATAAAGAAATTATTGAGTACACTCGACCACATCTTACTTAGGTTTGAAAATCTCAATTCGAGATAATTGTAGATACTCAGTTATTCAGTATAACAAAGGCAGAAATCAACTTATCACCAAATACTATTAATCCAAGTATCAAGTAACAAACACATTTTAGATGAATATAGACAATAAATTATACTTTAAAGTGCAATTAAGATAGATCCTAATGAATTGGCTTAACAAACCATTCAGATTTTAATAATCACTTGAGTCACAAAGAGCTTCAAACTGTTTCCTCGTGAGGAACTTCAACTCATCTCTTTCTAACGTGATTCTCAGCCAAAAGTCTGGTGCCCATAATTACAGCCTTCAACACTACTTGCACATACCTGAAGAATCTGCTCAATTCAGTCTGGATGGGGTAAACCCAGCAAAGCTATCCTTAGTAATGGAAGCACTGTGGAAACTTATTTTAACTCCTGGCTCTGTACTGTCTATTTCAGACTCTTCTGTTTGCCTAAACTGCATCAGTGGGGTTCAACAGCTACCACTGTTAAGCTTGAGCTGACATTTATCCTTTGATATCTCTCAACACATTCCAGCTTTGATTCCTTAACGACTGAGGAGTTCAGGTTCAATTTTAGCTTCATCTTTTCTGCTTTCCTTTCAGTTTATCTTCTCTTTTGAGGAAATTAAGTTTAAAAATATAGAATAACTCGCATTTCACGACTCCATCGTTTAACAGGATTCTCAGGGCAGCATCCAAAAAAATGCTGAAGCCAACTCCAACCCATGTTGTGCTGTTAATTAATGTTTCCCAGGTCAGAGTCTGCCACTGAATGACTTGCGCACCAGCTACAGCCACAATGTACCTTTAAGAAGCTTCTAAAATTGCTTGCCACTCAAGATATTGGTCCCTGACTGATGCCTCCAGCCAATCAACAGCAGGATCACTGCTGGCTCAAAGCTAAAGTTGGCATGCGGCCTTCATTGCAATCAATGGGTGTGAGCTAATCACATATCTCAATCCCCAGACTTATTTGCAGTGCAATTGGATTTGTATCCCACTGGCTTCAGTTTCACTTCATGCTGCAGTCTTGATGAAAATTGTGCAATGCAACACTGAAACACGGTAGATATTGATGAAAATTCAGCTTTTCTCCCGTGCTAAAGAGTTTGAAAATTGCATTACACCCGAGTAAACAACTTTGTTCCACTGCATGAAATAATACTGATTATAAAGCACATGGAATTAATTCAAGCTATATAAATGATAACAGTTGAAGTATTAGTCCTAAAAAAAGGTGACTAATAATAATAATAATTTTATTTTCTGAGAAATTAGGCCACATATAAATGTGGCCCACCATTACATCTTTAATCCATCAAATGTTTGCAATGACATCAGTTGACAGATTCCCTCTCAGTTAATACAACTTGAATGCATATTCCATTTGTAGCTTTTTCAAATTGAGCTCCATATGATTCTTGAGAAAGAAGAAACCAAATTAATTAAGCCTCTTAAGAATTCAAACTTTGGTGGGTTAGAAGGCAAATAAGAAATATTCAAACCAAAATGACTTGTTTCAAATGTTCTGATGAGTTGCTAGGCGGAATCTTATTGAGGCATCAGGTATCTTGTCAGAATTTGTGAGAATCTGAGAGACTTCTGTGCTTCCCCTTCCAACCAGGCAGTTGGCAGACCTTCCCCAGGAGTCATGATGGAAGACCCACACAGCAAGGGCAGCCAGCCAATCAAAAGCCAGTAGATGGTGCATTCAGCATCACCATGGAGGAGGGTATGGTAGCTGGCAGGAGAGTATCCTCCATCTGAGGAGGGCCAGGGACAAAGGTAAGTAATGTTGGGGACACAGATGGGCAATCTCGGGTTGAAGGTTACAGGAAAATGGTTCAACTACCAATTTTCAACATTTTTCCTCCTGAGTCATTTATTTTTCCAGTCACACTTGCTATCGGTGCTCCAGTCAAACACCACATCTCATTTAGGAAGGGCAGATTGGCTTTAAGTGATGCTTACATTTGAGAATTTTGTGTTCCCTATTGAGGGGTGGATCTACTCAGTACTGGCTGCACTGGTCAATCAAGAAGATGAACAGCAGTGTTGGTATACATATCACCATGTAAAATGAAGGGATGTGAAACAATTGTGGAATAATGATCTCTGTGCTGGTTTTTGGGCCTTATCAAATTTCTTAAAACATGATTCTATTTGGCATTTTATTAGATCTTGTTATATAAGTTCTGAAACAGTTAATATTTGAAACTGAATTAATCCCATCCCACCTGACATCATAAAGAAAAGGGAGAAAGGTAGAAAATATGGTGGAATGAAGAGAAAAATCCATTGGTCTCCCATTAGTCTTAGTAACAATGTCCGTCTTACTAATGTAACTTGTATCTAGCTATCATCATTAATTAGCTAAACCTTATGTAGGCCAAGAGCCCCTTCCCATTGCTGGTTTTTCTCCACCAAGTAGGCTCTGACTGAGTCAAGGAAAGAGAATGGTGGCAGGAAATTGCCCCAGATATAAGCTAATAGTGATTAAGCTTATAACACATTCAACAGCACTCTTCCCCCTTAACACAGAGCAGCTCTATTCACAATTAATTTTCTCTTTGGTCAAATTTTAGCCTGCTTCAGCTGTCTGCCTCCTCATCTGTGCATTGCTACTTGCTTGTATGACACAAGATATTTAGCTTCCTCGGAGGCTTTTACTATCATATCCAAATCTAAATTTTGATAGCAATGAGAATCCTTTGACCCCTTGAGCTATATCAGCTAATTCATTCGGCAAATACTTTACACTGTAAGTCAACATTAACTCTTGCCAAATAAATGTTACATTTAAAAGTTTAACCACCCTTCTGTCAGGAAGCCATTACTAGCTCTCCTACAGCAGATGGTCAAATCACTGGCCTGTGGTTTCTTGTGTCGCAACGATAACCTTTTTTTAATGTTTTGACGCTATGTTATTTGTAATCCTTAGGTATTATTCCAGTTTACAACAATTCCCTGAAGATACTTGACAAGCATTATAAATGATTCCACTAACTACTGTTTTAACTCACCTTATTTATCTTCCTCTAACTTCCTCAGACTGACTATTAGTTTTAGTAACTGCTGCATTATTTCAACCTGCATACCATCGACCCACCTCACTCCTCCACCACCACCAAAACTACCAGAAGTTCAGCTTTCACTTTGGAATGCTTCTTGATGGCTTCCCCCAAGAACACAGAAAAAGAAATCTATCCTCAATGCCTTAGCTATTTGATATTAGATCACCATGACAGTGTGTATTTAGTTAGGCCATTTATTTCACCTCCTCATGAAGTAGATATTCCCAAAAATAGCTAACGTTTTCATTAATTTTCCCTGCTGTCCTGAGTGCTTTTTTTAAATTTAGCTCTCCTTGACTTATTTCACCTTGTTTATTTTCAATTCTTCCTTTGTCATCAACAAGTCAGTTTAGGAACACACATCAATGTGATTGATTTATTTTAGGGAGAAGTGTTAACATGTTCTTTTCAAATAAGCTCATGCCAGAATTTAAACTGAATCAGTCGAAAAATATAGACCTTTGTATTACTTAGAGTTCTTAAAACTTCTTAAAGTTTTTTCCTTGTCATAATTGTACATTAAAAGAAAATTCAAGCCTTCTGATTCTGCCTGGACAAGCCAATACCTAATACGTAGAAAGATGGTCATGGTTGTTGGAGGTCAGTCATCTCAGCTCCAGGACATCTTCATAAAAATCCTTGGGATAGTGTCATCTTCAGGTGTTTCACCAGTGACCTTGCCCCCCACCCCCATTTAAGGTGAGAAGTGAGGATGTTTGCTGATGATTGCACAATGTTCAGCACCATTCGCAGCTCCTTGGATACTGAAGCATTCCATGTTCAAATACAGCAAGACCTGAACAACATTTAGGTTCAGACTGATAAGGGACAAGTATCATCTGCTCCACAAAAATGCCAGACAATCACCATTTCTAGCAAGAGAGAAATCAATCATCACCCTTTGACATTAAAAGCATGTCCATTGCTAAGTCCTCCAATCCCAACATCCTGCAAGTTGCTAGTGACTACAAACTGAACTGGACTACCCATATATAAATATGTAGCTACAGGGGCAGATCAGAAGCTAAGAATCATGCATCCAGCAACTGATTTCCCAAAGAGACTCCACTCTCTACAAGGCACAAGTCAGGAGGGTGATGGAAAACTACCCAGTTGCTTGGATGGGTGCAACTCCAACAATTCTCAAGACGCTTGATGCCAGCCAGGACAAAGTAGGACAAATCCTGATTGATTGGTGCCACATCAACAAGCATTCACACTCTCCGCCACCGACAGTTAGTATCAAGATGAACTGCAGAGATTCACTGAGGATCCTTAGGTATCACCTTCCAAACCCACAACATTTAAAAAGGACAAGGCAGTAAGCACATAGCAGCACCACCACTTGCAAGTTCCTCTCCATTCCACTCACTACCCTGACTATTCCTTCAGTGTCATTGGGTCAAAATCCTGGAACTCTCTCTGCCAACAGCACTGTGAGAGGTCTACATCAAATGGACTGTGGTGGTTCAAGAAGGCAGCTCACCTTCACCATCTCAAAAGCAACTCAGAATGGGCAGGAAACGTTGGTGCAGTCAATGAAACCTTCAATCCATGAGTGAATGATGAAAAAAAGTCATGAATTGGAGGTTGGTGCAATTTAATCAATCACTTCCCCCATTAAAAGCAGCAAAAGGATTATCATCCTTCTTTGGTCTTCATTAGCATCCGATCAACAAGAACGTCTGTGCCCTTCCCTTCTGTGTCAAGGCAAAAGTATTCTTGGAAATGATCAAGCACAAATCAATTCATACTTATTAGCATTCAAATCTAGATTAGATTACTTACAGTGTGGAAACATGCCCTTCAGCCCAACAAGTCCACACCGACCTGTTGAAGAGCAACCCACCCAGACCCATTCCCCTACATTTACCCCTTCACCTAACACTATGGGCAATTTGGCATGGCCAATTCACCTAATCTGCACATCTTTGGACTGTGGGAGGAAACCGGAGCACCCGGAGGAACCCCATGCTGACACGGGGAGAACGTGCAAACTCCACACAGACAGATGCCTGAGGCGGGAATTGAACCTGGGTCTGTGGTGGTGCGAGGCAGCAGTGCTAACCACTGTGCCACCATGCCGCCCAAACTTTGTTCTCACAGTCTCACAGCCATGTTTACTTGTTTGATTTATTCTGACTGGGCAGCAGCTTGGCACCGGGTACATGGCAGAGTGAAATTTCCCACACACTTCTATAAAACTGCAGTGATTGTAACAAGGTCAACCAGGTAGTCCTCATGAAATATGAGACCTCTAATTAGCGCTATTAAACTGGTCAAATCAGGGAACCCTGGCTGACCAATAGAAACAGGAGTGTTGGACGTTCTGTTCACTCTGAGAGGTGCTCTGAGGTAGCCAGACCAGTGTTGAGAACATTCTACGTGTGAATAAAGGGTGACTTGGTGATGGGATTTCAACCTATGTGAGGTTATTTCAAAACCCAGCTCGGCAAGGTTTCAGGAAGCTTCTCTCTCTAGCAGACTACTGCATATGTTACAAGGGTAGGTGATGGCCCAGTGGCATTATCATTGAACTGTTAATCCAGAGACCCAGATAATGCTCTGAGGACCTGGGTTCAAATCCTGCCATGACAGAATTTGAACTCAATAAATATGTGGATTAAGTGATGACCATGAGTAGATTGTTGACTGTTGGACAAATCCATCTGGTTCACCGATGTCCTTCAGGGAAGGAAACTGCCATCCTTACCTGGTTTACCTACATGTGACTCCTGACTCACAGCAATGTGGCTGATCCTTAAATGTCCTCTGGGGCAATTAGGGATGGGCAATAAATGCTGGCCTAGGAAGAAGCGCCCCCATCATGTGAATGAATAAAGAAAAAATCTTATTATTTGGTCACTTCAGAACCCTCAACTCCAAGTGGAAGACAGTTATCTTCTTAGGAAGGAGGAGTTTTTTAAATCTGAATAAGGAATGAAGACATTATAGCCTGGGTCCTTTTTGAACTGCAAGTTAAAAATTCTTAAACATTGGAATTGCTTGAGTTGGCGCTATCTATGTGGATGTGGCTCCTCTAGGCTGGCTGCTTTTTACTGTTGGTAAATGAGGGAAGTTATGGGAAAAAAATCTTCATGAGATTACCCAAGAACCTCAAGTCATTATCATTACGAATAAGACCTGATGAAAGTTCAGGATTATTGGATCTGATGATCAACCCTCAAGATGGCAAAGAACAAAAAAGACAGGTTGAGAAAAAGGAAAGTTATAATTAGGCATTTAGGCGCTGAAAACTGCACTTCAATCACCTATAATTTACATTTGAATTCACACTCATCACTTGGCACATGAAGGAAAGGAAAATGCACTCCATTCCTTGTAATTCCAAGTACTTTAATTGGTATTTGTTTGTATTGGTTGTTGTGCAATATAAGATACTTTTCTTCATTAAGTGCCTAATTTGAATTTATTGGTGATTTAGCTTTTATGCAAATATGACTGAATAATCACAAACAGTCTGTAGTTACGAAATAACTTTAAAAATGATGAAATTTCCAGAGCTAAACCACTTTGAGACAGTGTTGAGAAAGAAAGGATATTGTGAATTTTACAACACCTTAATTTTCACAAAGGCACAGCATTACAGATGTGACTATGCTGGCAATCCAGTCCTTTGATTACACACAGATATGGAGGATGGGATCATGTCCTCACAGAGTTTGGGTGGGAAGGCAATTTGTTTAGGTGGGGTGATGTTGAACCTGAATCCCGTCATACTCCCCCTTCTGTGGGAATTATTTCCAAAACAGGAAGGCCCATGATTGATCTTCCAACCCACCTCCAACTGAAACCCTTAAGTGGCCAATTAAAGAACATCTATGTACCCATGCCCACCACCAGTAGCATGTGGGCCTGACACCGGGCTGCAAGCCTGGCAGATCAACCAGTGTGGACAGCAGCAGGGGGGAAGGATGGGTGGAGGAAATGGTCCCTCGATCAAAAACAATCAATGTCTGATTGCACATGGGTGATGGCGGGGCATGTTTGACTGGGTGTTTTAAATCACTTTCCCCCTCTTCCTGTAACCCCAGAAACACTGTCCTGCCTACACAAATATCTTAGCTCATGTTTGGATCCATGTATGATCCTGGGTTTCTCTCTTGTTGCAGTCACGGCCGTCTTTTTGCCTTCTCAGCCTGTGATTAGCAAGCAGCTCTCCCTTGGTGGCACCGATTTCCACATGAAGGCCTTTGGGAGACCTTACTAATTGTCTTAGCAGGCCTTTCCTTAAAGAGTCAGTGTGGGGGTCTCAGCAGTTTTCATATGCTAACAAGAAACTCCATTCTTATCAACAAGATTCTGTGCACAAAACATCCTCACTATCAGAAGAAGACAGATTTCATATAGGTGTCTTAAATGCAAAAATACAAACACAAAGGAAAGCCTTAAAAATGAGTGTTTTCATTAGAGCTGAGGATATAATGGGTTGATTTGGAACAGGCACTTAAAATACTGAAGAAATGGGATGCTGTGTAGAAAAAGATTAATTCCAATGATTTGACCTGTCTAGAATTCAGCTTTAGCCATACGTCAGTGTCCTAAGAAATTGAAAGCAACGAGGAGAAATATCTTTTCTTTTACACACGGGGCTCTTGATTTGGTGGAACTTAGAAGTGATTGATGCAAAGGCCATATCAACATTGAGGAAGAGATTGGATGACTGGTTGAAGGCAATGGAAATAAAAGGTACAGGGGAACTAGCTGGCCCAGGACTGCACCTGTGAAGGCTAGACAGCTGCCTGGGTTAAACGACCTTGCTTCCATTTTGTGATTTAACCGCAGCTTTACACTTAAATTTGAAGTTTTACCAACAACAGTGAACACTGGTAGAATACACATAAAAGAATTCATCACATCACAGTTTTAATCTGAAAGCTGGCTTTTAATCAAATCAAACCCTTTGATTATATTCATCAGCATTTGGCAGGTCTGAGATGCATCATTTGACTCAACAATGCATTTGGATTTTTAAATGTGAGTTGCTATTGAGAATTACCTTCCAGCAAATAGTCCAATGCCAAACTATAGTTTTAAATTAGGAAGAATGAAGCTAGCAAAAGGTTATTTGACTGTAGTATTTCTGTGGAATAAAATAAATAGATGATATACTGGATTTTGAGCTGGATTCATTTCAAAGAACTCTATAATAAGCTGCTTTCTGGAAGTTTGTGAAAATCTACTGAAGTTGACAACAGCTTTTGAGCAACTGCCAACTATAATATTCTTGTTTTCATTGAGCTGCTAAAGGATATTTACAGAGTCTGCTGAGGTAAGGAAACATTAATTTTATATAAGAAACATTTTACTGTGACTTTATCCTGCCACAAAGCTGCAAGAGACAGTAAAATCATATGGCATTACATTGCTTTTTGTAATGATGTCTCGACCAGAATATCACACAGAAGACTTAACCACTTCTTTTACAAACTTCAGAATACCAAGAGTCCCAGTTTAATGCTGTTTAATATTAGCAAGTTATACACCAGAAATCTTGTTGAATTTCACATTATTCACGGCAGCACATTATTGGTCACGGTTGGTACTATTTCAGTGCAACCTCTCTCTCTCAGTTTGAGGCCACTCCCAGCTTTCTCTTGTGATTTCTTCCCATATGGACTGTTAGCTAAGTTCTTCTGTGGGGCACCCCTCCCATCCAAACACCCATCAAACCAGCCGTCACGTCTAGGCACAATGCAGCCACTCACTGATAACATCCCTCTGAGAGGCCACTACAGACCCAAGGACCTGCCTGAAGACAATATAACCCTCCCTCCTAGTCAGTGGGGCTCCAGGCACCCTCCTCCCCCTTCCTGCAGACTAAGCCTGGTGACTAACATCCACCCTCCCTGAAATGTTAGGACACCTGTGGAGTACTGTGACTCACAGCCATTGGAACAATGCAGGAGAGTCACCAAACTCTATCTGGGGAAAAGCAGTTGACCACGAGGAGCAATGGCCCACGAAGACCCTGGAGGCAGAAGTGCGAGCAAGAATGACTCCCCAGTACGACACCACAATACTAGGCTCCAGCCACAATGTGGTAAGGACTGACTGAAGGCGCCAGCTGTTTGTCTGTATCTTGATCAGTGAATGAATGGAGACCTTGGAGAGAGATATTCTGGCTCAAGTCAGGCAGCACACTACAACAGAAGTGTAACTAAACTGTTACCTTTTTCACTTGTAACGGCATTATTAAACTTACTTTATTTTAATAGTTATTTCATTTACTAATGTATGAATTCAATCATTTAAAATATTGTATTTCAATATAGAAAGTTACAGGCATAAAACTTTAATTATTTTCTCTGTTACTGAAGGCCCTATGAACCCAACTCCAGCTTAAACATTGATAACCACAGGGCCCAATGCTTCACTTAAAGTCTTTTCAGTTAAAGGAACGATTTTCAGGAATGCAACCTTAACATTGAGTAAGACCACCCTGTACTCCTCCTCCAAAATCATTTAATGCTTAAGAAGAAATTCCTTAAAGAGAATTGAAATGGTCTCACAGAAGTGACAGCAGACTTGTTAAAAAATATGCAAAAAGAATGGAGACATTATCATAGGATAGTTAGGGAAAGAATTCGGAAAGATCTAGTAAAGGTATGTTGACCGTGAGTTCTCATTTTCTTTGACAGTATGTCATGTACGTGAACAATTATTAATTGGCAACTTACATGAGGATATAGAGAGATGCCTCCAGTTTAATGTGATGACTACTCCCAATCACTGGTTATTGGAATGATGAAAACTTTGTTTCTCCCAATTACTTCAAAGAATGGGAGAATCAGAATTGCCCTGTGATGTCACACTGCTGACAAAGGAAAAATGGCACCTGTTGGGAGAATGGTTAATGTTGGTGCTTGAATTTTCACATCTAAGCAGTGTCTCTGAATAAAAGTAGCTTTCAACCAATAGAAAATAAAATCTAGGGACTGGGACCTTTATGATCTGTGCACAGATAATTTCAATAACTCCTGATTAAAGCAAAGATCTCTTATTCATTTATCTCTTTGATGCAGCTTCAAAACCTTGCTGGGTCTGTTATATCATGATCAGAAGGACCTGAGAGTTCTTATAATCCACCATCAAAATAATCTTTCAGACTGAACCACAGAGGAGGGCTCATGCACCACCAAGGTGACTATCTTACAGTACAGCCTTATGGCTCAAGACTAACAAAATATATTTACCGCTTAATTTTCTAATATTTGGTTGTGTGAAGGCTACAATCCTTAATATTGATGCCCAAAATCTAATCAGTTCTAATCAGCCCAGTTTCACTCTTCTGAAGCCAATGAGTTTATATCTAAAATGTCCACTGATAGTAAACTCTACATTAAACAACACCTCACTTTTGAACTTTTGCACAAATTATTGAATATCTTCCAGAAAATAGCCAGAAAATTGTTTCACAGAACTCAACTCACTGCAATAACCTGTGGAGTTACTACTTCAGAAGGAAGGGAGGTGCAGACAGTTTCATTTAATATTCAACGAGGTTGGCTATGAAATTGCCAATGTGATTTCTAGTGTAATCTCAACACAGCTTCAGAAATGCTGAGCGTACCCTCAGCTGTTCCGAACTGTCTCCAGACTTGTTGGAAGAAGTTGACCTGGGATTAAGCCATTGGCCAAAGGAGGAGAAGAAATGAATATTGCCCATTCTTCATTTGGTTCCATGTGGAACTTACTTTGAGTTTAATTGCTTTGAAGAGGCCTGCTTTCCATACCTGAGACCATCCACACCCTGACTTGACTGACACCTGACTCCCCTTCATGACCATCCTCTGACCCCAGTACCCTACTCCCAAATATCCACCCTCCCTGATCTGATTATCTCACCCCACCACATCTTTACAACACAGCCCATAAGAATGCACAGTCCAACTCATAAGTTAATAATTCCCTTCAACATTGGTGAGGCTTATTCAATTTTCTTTCACCATTTTGAGAACTTCTGAAAAGAAGTACCATTTATTTGACAGGAACATGATTATAAAGTTTATATCACATTTAATGAGTTCAATAAATCGTTGATTGAAAGATCATTAACACTCCAATTTATGAACCTAAAGAGAAAGCTAAATAGAGGTTGATGGAGCACAAAAAGGTTTCTCTGCGCACATCCTTCAAGCAATGTAGCCTATCAGTTCCCCTTCAAAGGATCTATCAATGGCCCAATTCAACCTTTGAAAGACTGATTGGGAGACGTTAGCCTTGGCTTTTGCAAACCAACATTTTCACACACACCATTCAGAGAAAGCATTTCTCTGGGACACCAACCACCATCTGGCACAAACCATGAGGTGGTTCACTATCCAGACTACAGCATTCCTTCATTACTGAGACATGTGCTACACACCAAGCAACCTAGGGTCACATCTGATAGGTGGCTGGGTAACTAAAATTTAACAGCAGACTTTAGAACTCAGGAACTGTCAGCCTCTATCTGGATAACAGCTTCTTTGAAAAAAAACCCAAACTCCAGCCCCGGTCTTTCAGAACCTTTCAGAGATTCATAAATTTACCACTTTGCATAACTGTATGGTCAAACACATTTTGGTTTTCTTTTGCTGTAATGTAAACAGTCTTGATTAGTTAAGGAGACAATTTTTCAGTTAGAAAAGAAAAGAATGCTGCGGAGTAGTTTTGGGATGTCCGTAGGGGTTGAAATGATGCCAGCCAGGTGGATCCCATAGAATATGAGTTCCCTGACTGGGCCTGTCAACCCAGTCCAATCAGGGAGTCCTAGATGACAGATATAAACAGGGGTACCACAGGTTCTGCTCACTCTAGCAGCTGTTTGGTGCTAGCTGGGAACAATGTCATGTACTGTGTAGGTAAAAGGTGACTTGGTGATGGGATACCAACCTTTCAGGAGTTATTTTAGTATGTATCTAAAATTATTGTGCATCAGACAAGATTTTTAGTTGATCATCAGGGAGAAGATAGGAGCAGCTTCAGAGAACAGATATCAATTAACCATCTCGGTACTTTTGTGTATATCGCTTTTCTTCTTCAAGAAAAATGAGCTTGTCAAAGTAAGTTACCAATCCTTTTCTGAAGGAATTATACTAGATTAAAAACATTAACAGTTTCTCTCTATGTATAGTGCCAGATCTGTTGAGAGTTTCCAGGACTTCCTATTTTTATTTCAAATTTTTGGCATCTGCAAGCTTTTGCTTTTATACCAGTCCTTTTCACCTCATTGTTGTATTTGTGAATGGCAGAAAGCACAAGTTGCGTGGCATACCTCTGAGTACAAAACACCATTGACTTACCTCACAAAGTTAGCCCAGCACAATGTGAAGGTACATGGTGGAACACATAAACTGGTGATACGTGTCAGACCTACCTCAGTCCATTCTTGTAGGATTGTAAGGTGACGGCTGATTAGAAGGAACAAATTGTAATTTAGGTTGTATTAAAAAAAGACACAACAATAAAACACATGACAGAATAAATAGTGATTTGATTATTAAATACGTTTGCATTCTGTGGGATTGAATTTTTATTGAAAAGTGTCAGCACAGTTGAGTCTAATAACAACATAGTCTAATAACAACATTCAGTCAGCGATCAAAGGTGATACAGTAACTTGACTTCAAGTGTATCTTGACAACCTGACCTCCAGATCAGAAATAGTGGTAGCTTTAGAGCTCAGACATGTAAATAACCCATGGGTATTTTTTGCATATCATGTTATCTCTCTAATAAAAATCAATTCACCAGAGTAAGTTACCAAAACCTCTTATTGATCATAAAACTCAGTCAAGCTGATTCCCCAGTCACATTGTTCATTATGGGTGTAGTTAATAAAATTTGTACATTCCTTACAAATGCCATCCAGATGCATGCTGTCTACAGCTGATGAATGTAAATGCTCTCACAGTGATTGTAAATTACAAATTATCTTCCGCTCTTTGAATGCCAATGACAACAGAATTAATCTAAATAAAGGCTCACAACTGTGGTAATGTTTGTGATATTTATGTTAATTCTGCCTAAGCACCCTTATAAACAGTTATTACTCATCCAGTTTATTTATTGCTATTGTGCAAATACATTAAGTTGGATTTGGCATTAGTTTCTTATCAATTATCAATACTCAATTTATGGAAATGAAACACATACAATTATTTTCAAATCTGGAACAAATTCCATTCAAGGTCAAAAATATGGAAACTCTTGTGTCTTACCAAAATGTCCCAGTTAGCATTGAAATACACATACTCACTAACAACCAAACCTGCACTTAAATAACGTCTTTAATATTGTGGGATAGCCCAAACACTGCAAACTCATAGCAAATATACTTTGAATCCTAACAATCAATGTTATATTTCTTTAGGTCCAGGACTACGTGTTGAGGGACGTGCTGAAGCTTGGGGCAGCTGCCACCACGGTGCGGTGGGGAAAGACCACTGTGTAACATCCGCCTGCCTAAGAAATACAGGGGGCCCACGTAGTCGTTTGGGCTCTGCTGACGCCTCAGCTCAAAATGTAATCATACTGACCTGTAAATAGGAATGATTACTTTGTTTCGGTATGCAAAGAAATGGAATGTTTACTTATGTACGGCATGTCCAGTTGTATAGATCGAAGTATTTATGAATAAAGTATATTTTTGAAATAAAAAAAAATTGTTTACAGGCCCAAATATCACAGTTCACTTTGATGAGCTTTGTACTTTCTGAGCGAGAGAAACTTGACCAGTTTGTCACAATTACAGTCAAATGAGAACAAATATATCCTGAAGACAATTATACCCACACGAGTCACTTAATAGGATCCATCGAAAAACTCCATTATCACTAATTACACTCATGAGTCACTTAAGTGATGATCTCATTCCATAGCAGAGCTTAAATTAATTAAGATACCTGTAACTAAAGAAGAAAGTTAGTCTTTGTCAGAATATTTACACTGGCAGCACTCTAGCACCCATTTTGCTAACAAACCTGATGAGATCCTGAAGCTGTGGTAGTAGACAAATCACCTGATGGAGCGTCTCCAAGGGCCACTTTAAACGGTCTCGAACAAACTCCAGTCAGAGTGGTCTTTAATGCTGATTAATACTATCCATAGCAGGTACTGCATAATCTCAACGTAATGAAATACAAGAGATTTTGTTCCAGTTTATTATATGTTCGAATGCCTCTTCTGACTTAAAGTAACTACATTTGGAATGAAGTAAGGGGAAACGCAGAACTTCAAGTGATGGAAAGGCGTAAGGCAGATTTACACAGACTGAGCAGTTAATCTGCTTGCATGTTAAAAAATGTCAAAAACTAATCAAAGCTTGACATGAAGTATGTTTTTTTAATACAAAAAAATGAACTCTATGAAAGTAAGAGTGTTCAATGGCATAGAATGGTGCAAAATAAGACAAAGACATTCAATGCTGCATGGATTTATAACAACAAGGAGAGGCATAGCTGGTTATTATTACACTTTAACACAAATCTAAATTGTGGAAGTACATTATGCACTGGACTATAATAATGTAGAAAGTACTCTGATCTGCATCCAGCTTCCCATGTGATAAATATTTTATTTCTGAATGCGTTTCTCTAGCCATTCAACTGTTCCCTCCAAATCTGAATCATAAAACCCCTACATAGAATCCCGACAGTGTGGAAACAGGCCCTTTGGCCCATTAGTCCTTCCTTCTGAAGAGTATCCCACCCAAAACCCATTCTCCTTTACTCTATATTTCCCCTGACTAATGCACCTAACTTACAAATCCTTGAACAATAAGGGTAATTTAGCATGACCAATTCACTAACCTGCACATCTTTGGATTGTGTAAAAGATCTGTAAAACATGTTGGAGTGTAAGAGACAGAAAGGCACTTGTAAAAATATATTTTTTAAGATTAAAAATATTGTTCCCTTGGTGTTGTTAATTTTTGTAACTTTTCATTGTTAATCTATCAGTCAATGCACTCAGGGGAACCAGAAGTTTTTGAAAAAAGTCGAAGTTAATGATACTGCATCCTGGAAAATCTCTTCTCTGTTACCTGTTTTTGAAACAAGGTATTTTAATAGATTTTAAAATGATACTTGAGAAGCTCATTTACTTGCTTTGTTCACAAGAAATGCTGTATGTAGAAACCTCGGTAGAAAATAACAAACTCGAAAAGTTATCATAATAGCACTGACTCCATGAACAGGGGATTCCAGTACCACTGGGGCTACTTAATTTAGTTGCAGGAAGTGGTGACACACTGCACTCAGCCTACAGCAAAAGAAAATAGCTCAACAAAACACTGACAGGAAGACTCCCATTCTGCACAATACTTACCCTACAATATATCTGAAGGCTTTTGTGATGCAATGGTCATGTCCCCACCTCTGAGCTAAAAGGCCTGGGTTCAATTCCCAACTGTGCCAAAGATGTGTCATAAATACATCTGAACAGGTTGATTAAAAATATTGTTTTTCCATCTCCAGAAGTAGTTGTGTCCCTTTCCAATCTCTACCCTCCTGCCAGTGCCTCTCCTCCCTATAAAAGAAAATATGGTAGTGAACTGATCACTATGTGTTTCAGGCTGAATTTGAAAAAAATAAGTCGCAATGATGTGAAGGCAGATTAAGACCAATGGCCTGTGTATTTTTCAAAGAGATTTCTAAAGCATAATATTGTCTGGAGTAATGACCAGCATTAATATTAAATCTATTTGTTTTCAGTATATTTGTTAAAGTCCATAGCTCCCATCTGTCCTATGAAAATGGCATATTGAAGCAAACTTTTGAAACAGCGCTTGCACAGTTTTATTTAAAAGTAAGACCATTATCTGCTATTCGTCTTTGCTCTATTCTGGCAAGTTATGTGCAGAATAAGCAACAGAATGAGTAACAATCCCCAGAAATGTGTGCACTGTACAAATCACAAAGGATAAAACTAATGTGTTGGTTCTCAGTGTGTATGTGTGACTCTGGAGGCAAATCACTCCCAAATCTCTCTCCATCTTGAAAAAAAGTTGTACCTGGATTATCAGAAACAAAATACTTTTTTTTCAGTCATGCACTATCTGAGCATTTATTGTTTAACCCGAAATTCCCAGAGGGCAGTTAAGAGTTAACTATAATGCTGTATGTCTGGAATCACATGTAGGTCAGTCCAGGTAAGGATGACAATTAGTCACCACTCCCTGAAGGTTATTAGTTAATCAACTGGGTTTTTAATGACGAGCGACAGTACTTACATGATCGCTACTAAGCCAGCTTTTTATCCAATTCAGCTTTCACCATCTGCCATGTGAAACTCAAACTCATGACCCCAAAATATTAACCTGGGATTGTGACTTATTAGCACGCATTACCAAACCATCATATCACCAAAATACTGCATCATCTTCCCTTATAGGCACTCAAGTGAGAGTTATCTTGACTTTCTTGTGAACATCATTATATTTCTGATAGGTTCTACGATGACTACATGTCTAATTTTGGGCTGTCATTCAAAACTAAAAGAAAAATAGAAAGACTTTAGACAAAAACAGAAGAGATTTTCTGATAGAGTCATGGAGACTCTATCCAACTTGTCCAACTTGTCCATGCTGACCAGATTACCCACATTAATCTAGTCTTATTTGCCAGCATTTTGCCCATATCTCTCTAAACCCTTTCTATTCATATACCCATCTAGATACCTTTTGTATGTTGTAATTGTACCAGCCACCACCACTTCCTCCAGCAGCTCATTCCATACACGCACCACCCTTTGCATGGAAACGTTGCCTCTTAATTCCTTTTTAAATCTTTCCCCTCTCACTCTAAACCTATGCCATCTAGGTTTGGACTCCCAAACCTCAGGGAAAAGACTTTGACTATTCACCCTTACCCTGTCCCTCATAATCACCCCTCAGCCTCCGACGTTCCAGGGGAATCAGCCCCAGCCTTTTCAGCCTCTCTCTATAGCTTAAACCCTTCAACCCGCGCAGCATCCTTAGAAGTCTTTTCTGAGCTCTTTCAAGTTTAACAACATCCTTCCCATGCTAGGGAGACCAGAATTGCATGCGGTATTCCAATAATGGACTATTCAATGTCCTGTACAGCCCAACCCCTATACTCAATACACTGACCAATAATAAGGGCAAACGTACTAATTGCCTTCTTCAGTATCCTGTTGAGCTGGGATTTCCACTTTGAGGAGCAACACTTCCCGGGACCTTGTAAATAAAGTGTAAATATGGTATAGATCCTGCCCTGATTTGTCTTTCCAAAATGCAGCAACTGAAGATCACTGAAGATTTTACTTTTCTGCTTTCAAAGCTATCGGAGATTTCAGTTATGATAGGGGATTTTATCTTTCCAAACATAGACTGGGACTGCCATAGTGTTAAGGGTTTAGATGAAGAGGAATTTGTTAAGTGTGTATAAGAAAATTTTCTGATTCAGTATGTAGATGTACCTACTCTTGGGAAATAAGGCAGGGCAGATGACTGAGGTGTCAGTAGGGGAGCACTTTGGGGCCAGTGATCATAATTCTATTAGTTTTAAAGTAATGATGGAAAAGGATAGACCAGATCTAATAGTTGAAGTTCATAATTGGAGCAAGGCTAATCTTGACAGTATTAGCTAAGAGCTTTGGAGGCGGCATGGGGGCTCAGTGGTTAGCACTGCTGCCTCACAGCGCCAGGGACCCAGGTTCAATTCTAGCCTTCGGTGACTGTCTGTGTGGAATTGTACATTCTCTCCGTGTCTGCGTGGGTTTCCTCCAGGTGCTCCGGTTTCCTCCCACAGTTCAACATGCTAAATTGCCCATAGTGTTAGGTGCATTAGTCAGAGGGAAATGGGTCTGGGTGGGTTACTATTCGGAGGGTCGGTGTGGACTGTTTCCACACTGTAGGGAATCTTACCTAATCTAATCTAAAAGCTGGCTGGGGGCAAATGTTTGCAGACAAAGGGACAGCTGGAAAATAAGAAGCCTTCAGAAATGAGACAATGAGAGTCCAGAGAGAGTGCATTCCTGTTAGGATGAAAAGAAGGACTGGTAGGGGTAGGGAATGCTGAATGACTCGAGAAATTGAGGTTTTGGTTAAGAAAATGAAGGAAGCATATGTCATGTATAGACAGGAGAGATTAAGTGAATCCTTAGAATACTATAAAGGCAATGGGAGTATACTTAAGAGGGAAATCAGGAGGGCTTTGGCAAATAGGGTTAGGGAGAATCCAAAGGGTTTTTACAAATACATTAAGGACAAATGCCTAAGTAGGGAACGAATAGGGCTCCTCAGAGATCTGTAAGGCGGCCTTTGTGTGGAGCCATAGGAGATGTGGGAGATACGCAAAACGAGTATTTTGCATCAGTGTTTAGTGTGGAGAAGGACAAGAAAGATATAGAATGTGGAGAAATAGATGGTGACATCTTGAAAAATGTCCATATTACAGAGGAGGAAGTTCTGGATGTCTTGAAACTCATAAAGGTGGATAAATCCCTCGGACCTAATCAGGTGTACCCTAGAAGTCTGTGGGAAGCTAGGGAAGTGATTGCTGGGCCTCTTGCTGAGGTATTTGTATCATCGATAGTCACAGGTGAGGTACTAGAAGACTGGAGGTTGGCTAACGTGGTGCCACTGTGTAAGAAGGGTAGTAAGGACAAGCCAGGGAACTGTAGACCAGTGAGCTTGATGGTGGGCAAATTGTTGGAGGGAATCCTGAGGGACAGGATGTACATGAATTTGGAAAAGCAAGGACTCATTAGGGATAGTCAACATTGCTTTCTGCATGAGAAACATTATAAAGGTTTATAAAATCATGAGGGGCGCGGATAGGATAAATAGACAAGGTCTTTTCCCTTTGGTGAGGGAGTCCAGAATTAGAGGGCATAGGTTTAGGATGAAAGGGGCAAGAAATAAAAGGAACCTCAGGGGCAACGTTTTCATGCAGAGGTTGGTACGTGTATAGAATGAGCTGCCAGAGGAAGAGGTGGAGGTTGGTACAATTATAACATTTAAAAGGAATCTGGATGTGCATATGAATTGAAGGGTTTAGAGGGATATAGGTCAAGTGGTGGCAAATGGGACTAGATTAGGTTGGGATATCTGATCGGAATGAACGAGTTGGGCCGAAGGGTGTGTTTCCGTGCTGTACATCTCTATGACTCTATGACTCTACTCAATATCAAGAGATGTGGTGATAAGCCACCTACCTGTTGGAACCTGACAATAATTCTCTGATCCTAGCTACATTGTACATTGTCTAGTAATCTGAAAAACATCCTATTTTGTGGAATGACTTCACTGAGGCCAGTATCCCGTCAACAAGTCACCCTTGTTTACACATAGACAGTCCTTGCTACTGATCCTGCTCCTTCAGAGCCAGCTGTAAGTGTGAACAGGATGTCTGACACTCATGTTTATATCTGTCTGCCAGGGCTCTCTTATTGGTCCAGATTAACAGCCCTAATCAAGGAACTCATATTCTATGATGTCCACCTGCCTGACCTCATTACAATCACTACAGTTTGGATGTGCTGTTGTATGCACACACTGGCATACCTCAAACTTGCAGGTCAGCAAGATACATATTGCAAGCAAGCAACAGCCAAACTCTAACACCCCAGAGCCTGATAATCTACATTTTAGAATATTTAATAATGCAGAGGTGCCTGGGTTGGACAAGGTCAAAAATCACACAACACCAGGTTATAGTCCAATGGGTTTATTGAAATCACTAGCTTTCAGAGTCTCGCTTCTTCACTAATACCTGAAGAAGGATCTTGTGTTCTCAAGTAAACCTGTTGCACTATAACCTGGTGTAGCGTAATTTTTGATCTAGAATATTTAAGGAAGAGACTTGAGAAAAATTGGATCTTTGGTGTGCATCTTCCAAATTTGTTTAGACAATTCCTATAGATTGGAGGGTAGCTAACGTAACCCCACCATTTAAAAGTGGAGGGAGAGAGGAGCAGAAAATTATGGACCTGTGAGTTTGATATCAGTAGTGGGGAAGATATTGCTAAGGATTTTATAGCATAGCACTGACAAAACAATAGTGGAATTGGACACAGTCAGATGGATTTATGAAAAGGAACTCATGCTGGATAAACCTATTGGAATTTTTCAAAGATATAACTAGTACAGTTTATTGAGGGAGCCAGTGGATGTGGTTTGCTTGAAATTTCAGAAGATGTTTGAGGCTAACGTGTAAAACTAAACCACATTGGGTTGTGGGTAGTGTATCAGAAACTGATTAGCAGACTGGAAACAAAGAGTAGAATTCAACAGATTTTATTTTGAGTGGCAGACTGTGATAGCTGGGTACCATAGGGTTATATACTGGGGCCCCAGCTTTTCACAATATGTGTTGATGATTTAAATGTAAGACATCAAAATTTTCAAGTGATACAAAGCTGGGTGGGAGTGTAAGCTGTGAGGAGGATGTAGAGATGTTGCAGTGTGATTTGGATAGGCTGTGTGAGTGGCCACGTGCATGGCAGATACCGTACAATGTGGATCAATGTGAGGTTATCCACTTGGGTAGCAAAAATATGAAGGTAGACTATTATTTGAATGGCGGTAAGTTGAGAGAGGGGAATGTTGACTAAGACCTGAATGTTCTCACGCACCAGTCACTAACAGTAGCCGAACTGTATGTTGGCCTTCATAGTGAGAGGTTTCGCGTACAGGAACAAGAATGTCTTGCAGCAATTATACAGGGCTTTGTTCAGGCCACACCTGGAATATTGTGTGCAGTTTTGATCTCCTTATCTGAGGAAGGATGCTCTTGCTGGAGAGAGAGAGCAGCTAAAGTCAACCAGATTGATTCCTGGAATGGCAGGATGACATATGAGGAGAGATTGAGTTAGAGTTGCATTCAATCGAGTTTAGAAGAATGAGGGATGATCTCATGGAAACCTATAAAATTCTATCAGGATGAAGGAGGTTAGATGCAGACAGGATGCTCCCAATGGTGAGGGAGCCCAGAACCAGGGTCATTGCTTAAAGATAAGGGAGTAAACTGTTTTGGGCTGAGATGAAGAGGAATTCCTTCACCAGAGAATAATGATCTTCTGGAATTCACAACCACAGAACGAGGTTGAGGCCAAAACATGTGTTTTCAAGAAGAAGGTAGATACAGCTTTTGTGGCTAAAAGGATCAAGGGATATTGGGGAAAGGTGGCTTAGGGTATTAAACTCAGTGATCAGGAATAATTATATTGAATGGTAAAGCAGTATTGAAGGGCTGAATGGCCTACACCTACTCATTTATGTTTCGACATGGCTGGTCCAGCTCAGATTCCAGGAGAAAGTGAGGACTGCAGATGCTGGAGATCAGAGCTGAAAAATGTGTCGCTGGAAAAGCTTATGCCCGAAATGTCGATTCTCCTGCTCCTTGGATGCTGCCTGACCTGCTGCGCTTTTCCAGTGACACATTTTTCAGCCCAGTTCAGATTCCAGTCAATAGTAACCCCAGGATATCGATAGTAGGGATTCAATAATGGAGTGCTAGTAAATATCAAGGACCAATAGGTTGAGATTCCCATTTGTTGGAGATGTTCATTGCCTGGCATTTGTGTGTTGTGACTTGACATCTTGACAACGTAAACTGAATTTTGTCCAGGTCTTCTTGCGAGTGGACATGAATCTATCACATTTAGCAAAGTGATAATGCCTGTAGAACACAATAGAGTTTCCTCAGTGAAGGGATGGAGCTTTGTCTCAATAAAGAATGTGCAGTGGGCACTTCTGTCAATCAGATCATTGTAGATTGGTGAGGATGAGATTAAGTAAGCTTTTCCTCATGTTAGTTCTCTGTTGTGAGTTGAGTCTGGCAGATATGCTCTTCAGTGTTGATATATGAGAGACAACTTGGTAATGTTGACTGGGCTGTCTGTGGCTTTACTTTTATTCAGGCTGACAGATTTTAAATTTCCAATTGTCTTGGTGGGATTTGACTCTAAGACTCTGCTACAACCAGTATGTTACTGTGCTTGGGATGTTTTATCAATAACACCAGATCCACAAATTATGATAACAAAGCCAATAAATCATTTACTGATTTTATTTTATTAAGTCCTGCAACTTCCTTTCGAATGAAAACAGAATTGTTGATTTATTTCCCATAATTCATAACCTGCTAACAGGAATTAGGAAATGTACCTTTACCCAAGGTCTGTTATTATCCAAGGTCTGTAGAAAGGGTTAAAAATCACACACCAGGCTATAGTCCAACAGGTTTATTTGGAAGCACTAGCCTTTGAAGTGCGACTCCTTCATCAGGTGGTTCATCAGAGTCACCTGATGAAGGAGATGCGCTCCGAAAGCTAGTGCTTTGAAATAAATCTGTTGGACTATAACCTGGTGTTGTGTGATTTTTAACTTTGTTGATCCCAGTCCAACACCAGCACCCCCAAGTCATGTAAAAAGGTGACATTTTTCGGCAGGCTTTAGCTGAAAATATTTAGAGTGGGTGGATTTAAATTTCAATTAGATAGTGGATATGATAGTAAACTTTAGCACACAGTAACTTTAAAGAAGTCTGGCTGCTATGTATCACACATAATAGTCATAGTAGTCAAGGTAGGTAATATCTGTTGTGACTGATTAATGGTGACAGCCTGAGCACAGATGAAGATCACTAGCCTTATGTTCTTCCTTCTGATGGGATCTCATTTATTTCCTCTTGTCATTTTATTAGTTTTCTGTATTTTCCACCAATATCCTGAGTGTCTATCTCCATGGTTTACAGTCAGCAGCACAGACTCCCTTGTAGTCCTTCATTGACACTGATCCTGATGGACGTGTGACTTTACTAACAGACATCCGTACATGAATGACTATGAGGATGTGGATGATTTGCTGGTCACATGTCCAAAGCCAGCCATAGAATCTGTCTAGGGAAAGATAGCCCTCTTCTATTTGGCTCACATGCCCTAGCCAAATGGTACAACATGTGTCACCACTGACCCAAGAAACCAACATACTGGGGATTCCTGCACACTGGGGTACTTCCATATTCAACACTCTGTCCTGCCAGGAGCTATCCATTGTTCATCTGAGACAGTGGAGATGTTTAGACTCATTTCTTGGCTTGCATAACATGTGTCAACACTGAAAAGAAGGGTACTGTTAAATCTGCCTTACTGGTTAGTTTGCTGTTGGTTGTTACTCAATCTCTCTTTAACATGAGAGCCTTGACAATCCTGGTGCTGATTTTGATGTCAAGGGGCAGGTTACTGGTTCTTCTTTAATTTATTTGTTCATGGGATGTGGGTATCACTGACAGGATCAGTATTTATTGTCCATCTTTAACTGTCCTTGAACTGGGTGTCCTGATTGGGTTATTTCACAGGCAAATCAAGAATCAACTGCATTGCTGTAGGCCTCAAGTCACACGTAGGCCAGACTAGAAGTCCTTTGACAAGCTTCTGTGTGGTAAACTGATTACTAAAGTTAGATCGCATGAGATTCAGGGGTTTCTTGCCAATTGGATACATAATAGGCGTTATGGTCGGAGCCAGAGGATCGTGGTGGAGAAATGCTTTTTTGACTGGAGGCCTGTGACCAGTGGTGTTCCACAGGGATCAGTGCTGGGTTCACTGTTGTCTATCATTTATATAAATGATTTGAATGAGAATATAGGAAGCATTGAATTGAACTGAATTGATCATTTATTGTCACTTGCAAATTACGCTGAATAATACAGTAAAATACAGTGAAAAGGTTCAACTGTTGTCGCAGTCTGCGCCATTTTGAATAGCTTTAAGTATAAAAAGAATAAAAGATATAACTTAGAGACAGTCTATCGTCTGCCATAAGTCCTGAGCCCTGAGCCAACTAAACAAAGACACCTACACCACCACCCCTCCTCACCGCCTCACCATCGCTTGTGCCAGACCCACCAATGTAGGAGGTGCCATTCTTTAGGCGCCATCTCTTCGCTGTTGGGCCCACCTCCCCATCGATGCTGCGACCTGTTCTGGACCACACTCACTCCACAACCAGGAGTCCCCAGCTCCCGGCCTCCTCCAACCAGGAGTTGCCACCAACACGGCCTCATCACTAACCAGGAGTATCTGGCTCTGCTGCTGCCTCTATGACACCACATGGTTCGCAAATTTGTGGACGGTACCACAATTGGTGGCACAGTAGAAGGTTATCTAAGAGTACAAAGGGATCTTGGTCGACTGGGCCAATTGGTCGAAGAGTGACAGATGGAAATTAATTTGGATAAATGTGAGATGTTGCACTTGAACAAGAGTGGGGCTTACACATTAATGGTAGGGCCTGATCAAGGGCTCATGCCCGAAACGTTGACTGTCCTGATCCTTGGAAACTGCCTGACCTGCTGTACTTTTCCAACACCACACTCTCGACTTCTTGCATCATATTAGACAGGAGGTAAAGAAGGCATTGAGCATATTTGCTTTAATTGCACAGACCATTGAGTATAGGATTGGGCTATCATGTTGCAGTTGCACAGGATGTTGATGAGGCCACATTTAGAATACTGTGTACAGTTCTGATGGCCGTGCTGTCAAACAGACATTACTCATTTTGAAAGGGTGCAGAATAGTTTTACAAGGATGTACAAGGACTAGAGGGTTCGAGTTATGAGGAAAGGCCAGGCAGGCTGGGTCTTTTTTTGACTGGAGCATAGGAGGTTGAAATCTATGAGGGGCCTGGGTAAGGTGAATAGCAAGGTCTTTTCCCTCAGGCAGTGGTGATCAAAACTAGGGGTGTATTTTTAATGTGAGAGGAAAAAGTTTTAAAAGGGATCAAAGGGGCAACCTTTTCATACAACAGGTGGTTCTTTTGAGAAATGATCTGCCAGAGGAAGTGACAGATGCAGGTACAGTTACAACATTTTAAAGACATTTGGGCATGTACATGAATAGGAAGGAATTAGAGGGATACGGGCCAAGCACAGGCAAGTGGGACTAGTTTATTTTGGGAAACTTAGTCAAAGAGTCATAGAGATGTATAGCACAAAAACAGACCCTTTGGTCCAACTCCTTCATGCTGACCAGCGATCCTAACCTAATCTAGTCCCACCTGCCAGCACCTGGCCAATATCCCTCCAAACCCTTCCTATTCATATACACGTCCAGATGCCTTTTAAATGTTGCAATTGTACCAGCCTCCACCACTTCCTCTGGCAGCACATTCCATACATGCAACACTCTCTGAATGAAAAAGTTGCCCCTTAGATCTCTTTTATATCTTTCTCCTCTCACCCTAAACCTATGCCCTCTAGTTCTCGACTCCCCCACCCCAGGGAAAAGACTTTGTCAATTCA
Source organism: Hemiscyllium ocellatum (assembly GCF_020745735.1). Taxonomy (NCBI): domain Eukaryota; kingdom Metazoa; phylum Chordata; class Chondrichthyes; order Orectolobiformes; family Hemiscylliidae; genus Hemiscyllium; species Hemiscyllium ocellatum. The sequence goes on from NC_083419.1 coordinate 55,354,291, forward strand.
CCCTGTCTATGTCCTTCATGATTTTCTAAACCTCTATGAGGTCACCCCTCAGCCTCTGACACTCCAGGGAAATCAGTCTTAACCTATTCAACGTCTCCCTATAGCTCTAATCCTCCAACCCTGTCAACATCCTTGTAAATCTTGTCTGAACCCTTTCAAGTTTCACAACATTCTTCTGATAGGAAGGAGACCAGAATTGCATGCAATATTCCAACAGTGGCCTAACCAATGTCTTATATAGCCACAACATGACTTCCCAATTCCTGTATTCAATACTCTGACCAATACAGGAAAGCATACCAAACGCCTTCTTCACTATCCTATCTACCTGTGACTCCACTTTTAAGGAGCTCTGAACCTGCACTCCAAGATCTCTTTGTTCAGCAACACTCTCCAGGACCTTACCATTAGGTGCACAGATCCTGCTAAGATATGCTTTCCCAAAACGCAGCACCTTGCATTTCTCTAAATTAAATTCCATCTGCCACTCCTCAGCCCATTGGCCCATCTAATCAAAGTCACATTGTAATCCAAGGTAGCCTTTTTTGCTGTCCACTACACCTCCAATTTTGGTGTCATCTGCAAACTTATTAACTATACCTCTTAAGTTCACATCCAAATCATTTGTATAAATGTTGAAAAGTAGTGGACCCAGCACCGATCCTTGTAGCACTCCACTGGTCACAGGCCTACAGTCTGAAAAACACCCTCCATCACCACCCTCTGTCTCCTACCTCTAAGCCAGTTCTGTATCCAAATGGCTCGTTCTCCCTGTATTCCATGAGATCTAACCTTACTAACCAGTCTTCCATGGGGAACCGTGTCGAACACCTTACTGTAGTCCATTTTGATCACATCTACTGCTCTGCCCTCATTAATCCTCTTTGTTACTTCTTCAAAAAACTCAATCAAGTTTGTGAGACATGATTTCCCACACACAAAGCCATGTTGATTATCCGTAATCAGTCCTTGCCTTTCCAAATCCATGTAAATCCTGTCCCTCAGGATTCCCTCCAACAACTTGCCCACCACCGTCAGACTCACTGGTCTATAGTTCCCTGGTTTGTCCTTATCACTTTCTTAAATAGTGGCACCACATTAGCCAACTTCCAGCCTTCTGGCACCTCACCGTGACTATCGATGATACAACTATCTCAGCAAGAGGCCCTGCCGGTATAGATGAGTTGGACCAAGGGGTATTCCATAGCTCGATAGCTCTGCATCCTGTTCCTTAAAGGATGTTGGTGATCTACAAGAGATTGAATCTGAATTGTACCATGTGCTATTTTGGGATGCAGATCCATACTGAGGATATTACATACCCCAGAACTTCAGACTCCGACTCTGAATTACTCGTCCAGTGGCATTGCCATTATGCTGTCAGCTCCCCCAGGTTCTGTGACCCTGTTAATGACCTCCAGAGTGAAGCTGTCAGTGTTAATGGAAAATAAAGATCTTTACATCCTGGGGGAGCATGACTTTGATTTTCCTGATGTAGATTGTCCGTCCAAATTTGAGGGCCAAGGAGAACTGATTTATGAGTGATCTTCAATATGCAATGACTGCCTGGCCTCATCAGGAAACAGTAACTCACAGACTAGGCCACGATACATTTGGTTTTAGTGTGTAATCTTTCAAAGTTGAACAGCATGCTGCCACCGCTGGACTGCAGGTAGACTGTTCAATTTTCCAAAAGTGTACTGTAGCAGCATAGAGAAGCATTTTCCCAGGAGTTGGCATCGAATTTTACTGATAGGTGTAAATTTATACGTAATGCTGTCACATTAAAATATGTTTCTGCAATCCCTGATATATTTCAGTGTGGAAAAAGAGGAATGTCAAGACTACTCTTTGCATATTTTACGTCTTATTTTTGAAGAGATTCATTTCTCTCTCAAAACATGTACATTTACATTTATACATAAAACTTGCAGATTTATTTTATTTAAGAAATATAGGTTTTGAAAGGAAAAGCATGCATCAGTTAAAAATCACTGTTGAAACAGAGATTGTGAACTTTGAGTAATCTAAAGAAACTTACATTTTAAGGCATTATGTCCTTAAGTGTCTCATAAATTATGTCCAATTTTATAGATTTGCCTATACCCTCATAGCAGGAAAAAGTAGCAAGGGCATATTTACATGGAAACAGTGTAAGTTTAAAGGGGCACTCATGTCCCTTTAACTGATTCTTATCTTTCTCCTCAATTTTAATTGGATAATTTTTTTTAAGAAATGCCCTCTTAATTGCAATCCTTGATGGTACAGCTTTAATAACTTGCTATCCCTCATTGCTTTATTTTTAATTTTACTTTCTCATTATGTATCATGAATCAAATGAATTTTGTTAATTCTCGTTAGGTGTGCCTCACACCATTTGCTAAGCATCTGGAGTTTCTGATTATTCAGCCAAGTATTTTGTCAGCTGTGGTGTAAACCTGTGTGCTGACTTGAAGTAGTTTTCACATTGCACCAACGCACAATCTGTATTGTAACCACACTCTGTCAAGTGATCTGAGTGCGACTTCATTTCATAGAAGTGGTGTGAGATGACTGACAGAGGTGCTGTTGCTGGATCTTTCTTTTGTAATACTGGTGCAGAAAACCAATGGAAATTACTAATGCACAGGAGGCAGTCCCCATTCGTCCCCATTCTCTGAAAGTGCTTGGAACTCAACTCTACGTAGATTACCCCAACTTACACCATGTCCTGTTCAGCCACCTTTTCTGCACTTACCCACCTACATTAGCTTCTAGTTTGTTCAAACTTCACCAGGGCCACACGTTCCCTTATCAGTTTAGCTATCTCCAGTCCTACACAGTCCCTGGACGCAGTCTCTAATTCTGGCCTCTTTCATACCATTGATTTCTGTTGCTTCATCTGCAGCCACTGTCCTTCAGCTATCCATCAACAAAGTCTGGAATTCTGTCCCTGACCTTCTTATACTTTCTATCTGTCTTCCCCCATCTCCCCCTTCCACCTTCTTTGTCACTTTTTATAAATTTTATGGCCACACTTTTGGTCATTTGCCCTGATATCTCATATGTGTTCAAACATCAAATGTTGTCTATCAACATTCCTATGGAAACACCTTGGTGTGCTTTACTACATTAAAGGTGCCATATAAATGCAGGTTGATGTTGCTGGTTCGGGAAGAGATGTCATAAAGTGGAGAACTGAGCCACAAATCACCACAGCCAATGGAGGCCAATTCAAGAGAATATGCTAGAGGGAGAACATGGGTCACTGTCTGAGCTCTCTATTGAAGTATTTCCAGTCACTGCCCATTTCAATTCTCCTTCCCACTCCTTTTCTGACATGACCATCCTTGGCCTCCCCCATTGCCACAAAGAATCAGACCACAAATTGGAAGAACAAATCCTCATCTTCCACCTGTGCAGCCTACAGCCTGGACGACTCAATACTGAGTTCTCTAATTTTAAGTAACCTCCCATCCCAGCCCCTAACCCCTTCCATTCCTCTGGTCAACCCTTCCTTCCAGCCACCAACCGGATTCATTCCTCCCAATGGCCAACAACGTTGTACCCTCTACCTGTGTTCACCTCTCCCCACTTCACCACCCTGCCCCTGCCACCCCCTTTATCCGCAGCTCCCCTTACACCCACCCCCAGCCCTGAAGAAGTGTTACACCCAAAACGTTGACTCCTCCACGTCTGGCTTGCTGTGCTCTTCCGGCGTCCTGCTTGTCTACAAAGCAAGTGATGGAGGCTGGTACAATTACGACATTTAATAGGCATCTGAATAAGTACATGAATAGGAAGAGTTTAGAGGAATGTGGGCCAAATGCTGGTAAATGGGACTAGATTATTTTGGGATATCTGGTCAGCATGGACAAGTTGGACTGAGGAGCCTCTTTCTGCGCTGTCCATCTCATGTCTCTAACACCAATACCTGGGAAAATATTAGATATTGCAGACTTAACTTCCAAAATCATCAAATATCACAAGCCAAATATTTCTACTTCTTCTGTGGTGGGTATCAAATGTCTTATTCGAATGCTAGAAGATGTTACCATTTTTTAAAAACACCTGAATCCACTCAGGTTAACCAGACTAGACAGTAGCATTAGTGGAATAGTTTAACTTAATTGGGAACAGTATAATTTAATTGATGCCTTCCCTCTGCAACTCTTTGAAAACAGCTTTGTGTGTCAGCAAAGTAGCTGGAGTAAAATTCAAAATTAGAGTCGAGGCCTGACATGGTATTACTTTGAGATAAGCCTCAGTCTGTTTGGTCCAACTGGAGAGCTGCTACATTTGACCCAGCTCTTGATGACAATTGTCTTTTCCACAGAAAAGTTATTGTCAAAGCTCAAAGTGTATGATTCCAAGAGTGTTTTTGAAAGTGACATCTCTAAGCCGCACACTACGTTTTGTCATTTCCATATGACCCACCACTCATCACATTCCCCCTTTCCAGACCCCACCCCTCCACAGGTGAAAGTGAGGACTGCAAGTGCTGGAGATTAGAGTCAAGAGTGTGGTGCTGGAAAAGCATAGAAGGTCAGGCAGCAGCTGAGGAGCAGGATAATCAACATTTTGGGCAAAAGCCCTTCATCAGGATGAAGGCCGATCAGGATGAAGGTTCCTGATGAAGGGCTTTTGCCCAAAACGTCGATTTTCCTGCTCCTCGGATGCTGCCTGACCTGCTGTGCTTTTCCAGCACCACACTCTTGACTCTCACTTCTCCATAACCCACCCCTTTTCATCCCATTGGGAGATTTCTCCACAAGCTTCAGTAATCAAGAATGGGCAAAGAAAGTATGTTCAATACATGTAAATTGACTTGATCAGATTTGGATTCTCTAATCTCCCAACCTTTCTATTTCTTTTCCCCCTTTGTAGAAGCTCTTTCTATTGTGCACCACTGCCCGGGGACATTTGGAATTGACATTCTGATGGCAGATCAATGACAATGAGAAATGAGTAGTCAAGTTCAGTAATTAGTAAGTAGAAACCTGGCTCTAGTACCATTTTCAGTTAGAACTCATGGATTCTTCACAAGAACAAAAGGAAAGATTTCAATATAAATTCACGGTGACTTAACACTCCATCAGCGAAATCACCAGGACAATTTCAGGTGCTGGTCAGGGGAAAGGGGTTTCTGGGAAGGGGCAGAAGGAGTTTTCTAGATGTTTTCAATCCCTTCTCACTCTAGAATTTCTTCAGGCACTCCGAGGAAATCACAGATGCCTGCCGAAGGGGAAAGGTATTGGTAAAGTGTTGTCACAATGCTTCAGACACCACCAATGTGCAGCACGTTTTAAGGACTGCCTGGCACTTTTCTCTTCCCTACAAATGTTGCCAAGCCAATTTTTTCCTTTCCTTTCTGGAAATTGGTGAATTATACCTGCTTTTAGTTCCACTTGTTTGACAACTCACCTGTGCTTTCTCACATGACCATCTAACATATGGAAATTTTCCATTGGAACACGAGAGACATCTCACCTCAGTACAAGCATCAGTGGCACGACCGTTCTCACAGCTTAAATCAGAAATCAGTCGATCATAGTGATGAGTGGAATAACTAGAAAGGCTTTCCCCTCTTTAGCTCTTGGCAATCAAGTGCAATTCTAGACCCCAGTTCCATAAGATCATAAAGGAGTGGACTTAGGCCGTTCAGCAGTATGTGGATGTACCTACTAGAGAAGGTGCAAAACTTGACCTACTCCTGGGAAATAAGGCAGGGCAGGTGACTGAGGTGTCAGTGGGGGAGCACTTTGGGGCCAGTGACCATAATTCTATTCATTTTAAAATAGTGATGGAAAAGGATAGACCAGATCTAAAAGTTGAAGTTCTAAATTGGAGAAAGGCCAATTTTGACGGTATTAGGCAAGAACTTTCGAAAGCTGATTGGAGGCAGATGTTCGTAGGTAAAGGGATGGCGGGAAAATGGGAAGCATTCACAAATGAGATAACAAGAATCCAGAGAAAGTATATTCCTGTCAGGGTGAAAGGGAAGGCTGGTAGGTACAGGGAATGCTGGATGACTAAAGAAATTGAGGTTTGGTTAAGAAAAAGAATGAAGCATATGTCAGGTATAGACAGGATAGATTGAGTGAATCCTTAGAAGTGTATAAAGAAAGTATGAGTATATTTAAGAGGGAAATCAGGAGGGCAAAAAAGGGGACAGGAGATAGCTTTGGTAAATAGAATTAAGGAGAATCCAAAGGGTTTTTACAAATATATTAAGGACAAAAGGGTAACTAGGGAGAGAATAGGGCCCCTAGAAAATCAGCAAGGTGGCCTTTGTGTGGAGCCACAGAAAATTGGGGAGATACTAAATGAATATTTTGCATTAGTATTTACTGTGGGAAAGGATATGGAAGAGATACACTGTAGGGAAATAGATGGTGACATCTTACAAAATGTCCAGCTTATAGAGGACGAAGTGTTGGATGTCTTGAAACGGTTAAAAGTGGATAAATCCCCAGGACCGATTAGGTGTACCTGAGAATTCTGTGGGAATCTAGGGAAGTGATTGCTGGGCCTCCTGCTGAGATATTTGTATCGATAGTCACAGGTGAGGTGCCGGAAGACTGGAGATTTGCAAACGTGGTGCCACTGTTTAAGAAGAGCGGTGAAGACAAACCAGACAACTATAGAACGGTGAGCCTGACCTCTGTGGTGGGCAAGTTGTTGGAGGGAATCCTGAGGGACAGGATGTACACGGATTTGGAAAGGCAAGGACTGATTCGGGATAGTCAACATGACTTTGTGCATGGGAAATCATGTCTCACAAACTTGATTGAGTTTTTTGAAGAAGTAACAAAGAAGATTGATGAGGGCAGAGCAGTAGATGTGATGTATATGGACTTCAGTAAGGCGTTCGACAAGGTCCCCCATGGGACACTGGTTAGCAAGGTTAGATCTCATGGAATACAGGGAGAACTAGCTATTTGGATACAGAACTGGCTCAAAGGAAGAAGACAGAGGGTGGTGATGGAGGGTTGTTTTTCAGACTGGAGGCCTGTGACCAGTGGAGTGCCACAAGGATCGGTGCTGGGCCCTCTACTTTTTGTCATTTACATAAATGATTTGGATGCGAGCATAAGAGGTACAGTTAGTAAGTTTGCAGATGACACCAAAATTGGAGGTGTAGTGGACAGCAAAGAAGGTTACCTCAGATGACAACAGGATCTGGGCCAGACGGGCCAATGGGCTGAGAAGTGGCAGATGGAGTTTAATTCAGATAAATGCGAGGTGCTGCATTTTGGGAAAGCAAATCTTTGCAGGACTTATACACTTAATGGGACCGTTGCTGAACAAAGAGACCTTGGAGTGCAGGTTCATAGCTCCTTGAAAATGGAGTAACAGGTAGATAGGATAGTGAAGAAGGTGCTTGGTATGCTTTCGTTTATTGGTCAGAGGATTGAGTGCAGGAATTGGGAGGTCATGTTGTGGCTGTATAGGACATTGGTTAGGCCACTGTTGGAATAATGCGTGCAATTCTGGTCTCCTTCCTATCGGAAAGATATTGTGAAACTTGAAAGGATTCAGAAAAGATTTACAAGGATGTTGCCAGGATTGGATGATCTGAGCTACAGAGAGAGGCTAAACAAGCTGGGGCTGTTTTCCCCGGAGCATTGGAGGCTGAGGGGTGACCTTATAGAGGTTTACAAAATTATAAAGGGCATGGATAAGATAACCAGACAAAGTCTTTTCCCTGGGGTCAGGGAATCCTGAATTAGAGGTCATAGGTTTAGGGTGAGAGGGGAAAGATATAAAAGAGACCTAAGGGGCAACTTTTTCATGCAGAGGGTGGTGCGTGCATGGAATGAGCTGCCAGCGGATGTGGTGGAGGTTGGTACAATTGCAACATTTAAGAGGCATTTGGATGGGTCTATGAATAGGAAGGGTTTGGAGGGATATGGGCCGGGTGCTGGCAGGTGGGACTAGATTGGGTTGGGATATCTGGTCCACATGGACGGGTTGGACCAAAGAGTCTGTTTTCATGTTGTACATCTCTATGACTCTATGACTCTAAGTCAGCTCCACCATTTGATTATGGCTGATATGTTTCTCAACCCCATTCTCCTGTTTCATTCACATACTCCTTGATCCCCTGACTAATCAAGAACCTATCTGCCTCCCTTTAAATATACCCTCAGTGACTTGGCCTCCACGGCCTTCTGTGGTAATAACTTCCACAGATTCACCACCCTTTGGCTGAAGAAATTCCACATCTCAGTTCTAAAGAGTCAGCCCTTCACTCTGAGATTTGTCCATAGCCTCGTTTGCTCGTGGAAACATCTTCTCCATGTCCACTCTGTCGAAGTCTCTCAGTATTCTGTAACTTTTAATCAGATCCATGGCCCCTTTCATTCTCAACTCCATCGAGCACAGACCTAGAGTCCTCAACCACTCCTCATATGATAAGCCCTTCACTCCCAGGATCATTCTTGTGAATGTCCTCTGGTCCATCTCCAAGGACAACACATTCTTCCTCAGGCACGGGGGGCCAAACCTGCTCACAATATTCCAGTTTATGTGGAACAGGAAAGAGCCTGATTTCAAATGACTGCAGATATCAGGCAGATTAACATGGAACCACCCTGTTTGCTGAAGCACCGCGGAGAGCAACAGGACCTGTTTGGGACTGTACTTTGCACCTATGCCCAGGGGCATTTTCTTGATGTGTCGAGAAAACAGCACAAGGGAGGAGTACATTTTCACAAGTATGGAAAACCAGGGTGAAAATGACAGGATTTAACAAAAATATTTTACAACTAGGAAGAAGTGTTTGATGTTCCACTCAGGCACTGAACAGAATGGCATGAACATGATGAATTTCGGTGCAACTGCGTGTCAAACATAATGTCGGAGCAGAATTTAGTAATGAGATGATTTAATGAATAGATAATGACCCAAACTAATAATATATAACCAGTCATCCCACATGATAGCAATTGCCAATGTGCTATAAAATCTCTGGATCACGAATCAGCGTCATCAGTCGTTTTTGGATTTATGGAAGACCATCATCCTCATCTGTGAGAGATAACCAATACTGTACTATACCAGAACAGGATTTCCAATGGCAGTCACTATGATATATTGGGTGAAAGATGTTGGATTATGACACAGGTCTTAGCAAAGCTGTGCATCTTTCAAGCAGCTTTCTGGCTTTGTGAAATGTGCTACTTAAGTGTTAGAGATCTCCATCCTACTCTTTACATTCACTCAGTTGGTCACAAGTTGCTCAGTCAGTTAGTCAAGCAATCAACTATTTATCTAATGCAATCATAACATAAGACCATAAGACATAGGTGCAGAAATTAAGCCAGTCAGCCTCAAGTCTGCTCCACAATTCAATCATGGCTGATACGTTTCTCAACCCCATTCTCCCACTTTCTTCCCATAACTTTTGATCCTCTTGAAAATCAAATACCTATCTACCTCCATCATAAGTATACTCAGTGACCTGGCCTCCACAATCTTCTGTGACAATGAATTCCACAGATTCACCAATCTCTGGCTGAAAATGTTTCTCCTTAACTGTGTTTTTCCCTTTACTCTAAGGCGGTGCCCCTGTGTCCTCAGCTCTTCTGCTTTTGGAACCATCTTCCCAACATCCACTCTGTCCAGGCCATACTATAATCTATAAGTTTCAATTAGACCCCTCCTCTTCCTTCTAAATTCCATCAAGTACAAACCCAGAGTTCTCAAGTGTTCCTCATATGTTAACCCTTTCATTCCTGGGATCAGTGTAAGTGTGGTACCAAAATGTATGTATAAGTCTGAGATATTGTATTAGTGCATGTAGTCAGTTGTTAATCAACCCCAGGATGTATGGTTCAATTAGAACCAATCCTCTGTAGTACATGTTGCATAAGCTAAGATATAGGAGAAAGTGAGGACTGCAGATGCTGGAGATGAGAGCTGAAAATGTGTTACTAGAAAAATGCAGCAGGTCAGGCAGCATTCAAGGAGCAGGAGAATCGACGTTTTGGGCATGAGCTCTTCTTCAGGAATCTTCAGGAACCTGAAGAAGGGCTCATGCCTGAAATGTCGATTCCCCTGCTCCTTGGATGCTGCATGACCTGCTGCGCTTTCCAGCAACACATTTTCAGCAAAGTTAAGATATAGACAACTACATCACTTCAAGAGGGTGGCCTCTTCTTATTTCTACTTATTACTCCTACCTTCTTTTCGTAGAGATTCTGATGAAAGATGATTAACCCAAACCATGAACTTTGATTCTTTCCACAAATGCGACTTAACCTGTTGAGCAAGTGACTCAAGGCTTTGGTTTTTTTGTTCACTTTTATTCAATTTTCTTTGACTGGATGGAGGGGCTGCTCAATAAACAGTCATAAAAACCTTAAGTACATTAACTTATGAGTTTCTGAATCCAGCTAATAATTCAACAAGATACTATCAATGTGAAGATATATTAAGATTGGAGTGAAAACAACAAATTATAGATCACAGTGTGTCAGGCAGCATCCACGGAACATGAATGCTGCCACATCTCTTCAAGGAATGCCAACTCTTAAGAATTGGTGTGTTGGGACGGTGAATAAACAATTTGATAGCTTACTCTATAGATATCAAATAGCTATACATGTATAGGTCTTCAGAGCATCAATTAAATTTGAGTTTAGACCAGATTGCATGCCTCAAAGGTAGTGTTTGTCTTTGTACTGTGTAATTTTAATACCCAGAGATGTTCAAGTCAAATCTTTCAAGGTTATGAGGCAAATAATTTGCAAGTCCCTATTTCCATTGGTGTATTTTAATATGTTTCCTGAAACAGAACTCAAAGGTAGTGTTTGTCTTTGTACTGTGTAATTTTAGTACCCAGAGATGTTCAAGTCGAATCTTTCAAGGTTATGAGACAAATAATTTGCAAGTCCCTATTTCCATTGGTGTATTCTAATATGTTTCCTGAAACAGAACTCCAGTTAAGCTTCTGGCAGAATCACAGAGAGCAATTTTTCCACAACAGTTCTTAAGTTGAAACATAGGTTTCTATTTTGGTAATGGAGTTAAAAATTTCATTGCCAATTGGCACCAAAAGGTTCATTCAGTAGCACAGAACAACAATGCCTATGCACCTTAGTCCCCATCCATGCAACAGAGACTGGCTTCCAATCATTATCCCTCCCATTGGACAAAGAGTTTGCCCTCAGTCAAGATTAAAGTGGTGCTGGAAAAACACAGCAGATCAGGCAGTACCCAAGGAGCAGGAAAATCCATTGCCTAGATCTCAGCTTCCACTGCTGCAGAGGTAGAAGCCAGCAAATGTCTCAGTACCTGCAAACTTCCATTGAAGGGAGCTCACTAGTGAAAGGGGCCTGCAGTTGTCCAGCAAGATGTGCTCCATTAGGTCACAAAGCACCAGTCATTCTATACAGTGTAATCCTGTTGGCCTCTCTCAAGAAGATAGCATTCATGCTCCCACAATTGTCATTTCATCAGACTGCCATTCAGACTGTCTCCCCAGACTACATCCAGTCATGCCAAGATGGTACAGTCCGATGTTGGGCTTTCAAGACCAAGTGCTGCTCAAGATCATCCTGAAAGGTCTCTCCCAGCCAAAGTTAACAGTTTTCCACCAGCCACTTTGCAAACTCAGCAGTAGCACTGAAGAGGAGGGCCTGGGCATACTGAGGCAGCTTTGAGGCAGATGCTTAGGAAATGCACAAGGGTTGAATACAATTTCTGTACATGTAATTGCAAGTTTTATAATAAAAATTGATTCTGTGGTGGATGCTATAGCTGGAAGTTGGCCATGGATAGGCAGAGAGTTGAAAACGGATGTGTTCTGGAGAATGATAGGCTTATAGCTGAAAAATGTGTTGCTGGAAAAGCGCAGCAGGTCAGGCAGCATTCAAGGAGCAGGAGAATCGATGTTTCGGGCATAAGCCCTTCTTCAGGAATGAGGAAGATGTGCCAAGCAGGCTAAGATAAAAGGTAGGGAGGAGGGACTTGGAGGAGAGGTGTTGGGAATGCAATAGGTGGAAGGAGGTTAAGGTGAGGGTGATAGGCCAGACAGGGGGTGGGGGATGGAGAGGTAGGGAAGAAGATTGCAGGTCAAGAAGGCAGTGCTGAGTCCGAGGGTTGGGACTGAGATAAGGTGGGGGATGGGGAAATGAGGAAGCTGGAGAAATCTGCATTCATCCCTTGTGGTTGGAGGGTCCCTAGGCAGAAGATGAGGCGCTCTTCCTCCAGGCGTCGTGTTGCTATGGTCTGGCGATGGAGGAGGCCAAGGACCTGCATGTCCTTGCCGGAGTGGGAGGGGGAGTTAAAGTGTTCAGCCACGGGGCGGTTGGGTTGGTTGGTGCGGGTGTCCCAGCGGTGTTCCCTGAAATGTTCCGCAAGTAGGCAGCCTGTCTCTCCAATGTAGAGGAGGCCACATCGGGTGCAGCGGATGCAGTAAATGATGTGTGTGGAGGTGCAGGTGAATTTGTGATGGATATGGTAGAATCCCTTGGGGCCTTGGAGGGAAGTGAGGGGGGAGGTGTGGGCACAAGTTTTGCATTTCTTGCAGTTGCAGGGGAAGGTACCGGGAGTGGAGGTTGGGTTGGTGGGGGGTGTGGACCTGACGAGGGAGTCACGGAAGGAGTTGTCTTTCCGGAACGCTGATAGGGGAGGGGAGGTAAATATATCCTTGGTGGTGGGGTCCGTTTGGAGGTGGTGGAAATGACAAAGGATGATACGATGTATCTGGAGGTTGGTGAGGTGATAGGTGAGGACCAGTGAGGTTCTGTCCTGGTGGCGATTGGAGGGGCGGGGCTCAAGGGCGGAGGAGCGGGAAGTGGAGGAGATGCGGTGGAGACCATCGTCAACCACGTCTGAGGGGAAATTGCGGTCTTTGAAGAAGGAGGCCATCTGGGTTGTTCGGTATTGGAATTGGTCCTCCTGGGAGCAGATGCGGCGGAGCCGAAGAAATTGGGAATATGGGATGGTGCTTTTACAGGGGGCAGGGTGGGAGGAGGTGTATAGGCTTGTGTTGGGACCAGAGGTGGCTATTGTAGAAATGAAACCCTTCCTTCACAATAGCTTCACTTACACAGATTCCAAGGGACCTCCTCACTCTTTCCTCCTTTGTTACCCTCTCCTGTTCCACTCCACGGAAAGCTAACTCTCTCTATCACGCTCCATTCCATTTCCGGAACATGTTGCCAATCAATAGACCCTGCACAACTGACCCCGTGCTTGGCTAAGGTAGACTGCACTTACCTTTGACTACATTCAGAACCTGGGACAAAGCAGCTCCAAAAATTCAGCTGAGTGCTTCCAACAGCTGTACCAATGCAAAGGTTCCTCAATTTCACCTTATCTGTGAATTGTGGAGAGAGTCTTTAATTGTCACTACTTTAGAGGTCACCAAGTGTATGAGCCTTAGTGCATGATTTACAACTTAGCTGCCTGCACTAGTTTTGGCCAAAGTTGAGGATATTGATATTGCCCCAACCATTTAGGCTCTGGGAGCAGGTTTTGCTGAATTAGCATTTTCCATATCTGTCCCCACAGCGCTACATGGGCCACACTGGGCATATTCAGTGCCTTGATGTGGATCAAGAAAGCAGCAGTGAGCATCCATTTCAAGTCATGCTATTCACCCCAAATTACATTGATACTGATGTCTGATCACAAATTAACAGCATTGAAGGTAGATAAACACTTCTGCAAATTGTCTTGTTCAATTGCATAGCTGTGAAGTGTCTTTTGCCTGTTCGCTATATGACAGTAAATTAATGCAACTTGTTGTCATTTAGCTGCACCATTCGTTTCTATATCAATAGATCCACACAGAATCTATGTTACAGAAAATAGCCACTTGGCCCAACTGATGTCTGCAGCACATGAACTTTCTCCCATCCTACTTACCTCATCCCACTGGTCTGTCATACGCCAGTTCTGAGCAAGAGTCACTGGTCTCGAAGCATTAAATCTGATTTCTCTCTGCAGATGCTCAGGCTTTTGAGAAATTTGCGTTTATTTTTGTTTCATATCTTCAACATCTGCAGTTCTTTGTTTTATTTTCATTTTTTAAATATGTAACAGGGAATAACTGGTTGGCATGTTAACCTAAAAAATCAACTCTCAACCCTTCTGCTCTTTTCTAACTTCCTGTGTTTGATGTCTTTAATATACAATTTGTTCCACGTATCTCCTCACCATTTCATTCCCGATCAGTTTTTATTTGGTTTTAGAAACCAACTTCATATCATGTTAATTAGGGCATAAAAATAAGAGGGCCACTGCGACAGTGAGAAATTAATTCTATCCTGTTTTCTCTTGTATGATGGTACATTTATGGGGAGTGTTCAACAGACTAGCTGTAATTGATGTAATGCTAATTGGATCTTTGTAATTGAATTGAGTTGCAAGTACCTTAGCCGAAATGTGCGTGTTAATGTCGACAGCTTTTTTTTCTGAGAAGGAAGCGTTGTGCAATTGCCTTAGCATTTGCCTTTTTTTTAATATTCTGCAGATCCCCACTGTTCTCATTTTAATTTGCCAACAAAAATAGGTTTCAGATGCAAAAAAAAAGCGAGATTGCAAACACGGTATTATTGTTAGGTGTTCAAGATGAAACATTTCCTTAATAAAATGACTACTGAATAATCTAGTCTTTTTTTTGCTATGTGCTCCGGCAGTTTAATTACATTTACTTGTATTCACAGTGAATTGTGACCGCCCACATTGGGTGAATGTGGAAAAATTGAGGACAGCAAGTACATTTGTGTGAAAAAAAACGCTTGAGAAAATGTAACAATGGTAGGACTGATGATATAAAAGCAGAACTATTAAAGCTGGAAAGGTATAGAAGATTATCGAAAGTGACAGTTAAGACATAAACTGAATCCAGAGTATTTAAAAATTGGGCTAAGCAAAATCGAGAAGTGATAACAACTTCCATGGCAACTGAGGAGAAGAAAAAGCTGCTTGAAAGCTTTAAAAAAAAGCAAAGAAAGATAAAGTAAGACTTAGGAACATGCAAAATAGGATCACGAGTCGGCCATTCAGGCCCTCGAGTCTGCATTGCCATTTGACAAGACCACCAGTGATTAATTTCACTTTCCTGCCTTCCCCGCTAACCATTGAATCGTATGTTAGTCAACAATATGTCTACCTCTGCGTTAAAGACAATCAATGATCCTATCTCCTCCACTCTCTGGGCAGAGAGTTCCAGAGACTCACAACCCTTTGACAGAAAAATATTCTCTTGCTCTCCGTGATAAATATGACCCAGTTCTAGTCTCTCCCCTAACATCCTTTAGCATTTACCCAATGAATTCCCCACAGGATATTATATGTTCCAATGAATCTACCTGTCATTCATCTTATGTAGCACCTCTCAGGATCACTGGATACCTCAAAGTGCTTAACAGCAATTGAAGCGCTGTTGAACTGTAGCCACTGCTGTAATGTAGGAAACATTGCAGTCAATGTGCACATAGCAAGCTCCCATAAGTAGCAACAATAATGACTTGGTTTTTGTGATATTGACTGAGCAATAAATATTTAACAACAAGGTCATCAGAGATATCTCTCCTGCTCTTCTTTAAAATAGTGGCATGGGATCTTTTATGTCCACCTGAAATGACAATGCTTTGTTTAATTTCTCATCTGAAAGATGGTGTTTCCAACAGTGCAGCACTCCCTCGATGTTATATTGAAGTGATTGTGCTGAGAAACTCTAAACTGGCTGCCACATCAGAGAAACTTAACTACACTTTGTAACTTGAACATATTAAGACTGTGGAAAAATGTATTGCTATGAGGAGATGAGGAGGAGGAATTGGTTCCCGTCTTTTCAACTCCCTCTCAGTCATTAAAATTACAAATATTTTCATTTTCTTTCAGCATGCAGTTATATTACGTGTCAATTAAATGTGTAATTAACTAGATCTAAATGAATGAGCCAACTACAAAGTTATTTTGAATGAAAGAAAGAGCAATTTTATGACTTATTAATCCTGAGTAAAACAAGGAAATGCAATAATCAAACATACAAACCAACATGGGTAATATATTTAAAGGGATAATGCTTGATTCAGACAGGGAGAATACAGCTCATGTTGGTAAATAGCATTGAATCTCCTTGGGGTATTAGATTCTTAAACTGATACCATAGTTGTTCAATCTTTAATATTTGACTTGTATCCTCAGTTGTAGTAGAATGTGTAGATATCTTTGAATTCTTAGTGAATGTTTTATTTTGTAATTTCACCTTTTGCGGTTTTCTGAGATGATGAGAGAGACAGTGAGAGATGGAATTTCAACTCTTATAGAGTCATAGAGTCATCCAGCACACAAACAGACCCTTCATTCCATCCAGTCCAAGCCAAACATAATCCCAAACTAAACTAGGCCCAGGTAGGAAATTCAATTTTCCTTTCTTCTGCTGTGCTGCACAAAAGCAGCTTTTGAAATGAAGTTGTACAAATATTCTAATATTTAGCTGCATTGTTTTCCCAAGTTGGCTAACTGGCAGGTGAGCCCTTCATCTCCCAAGATGTGAAATTATATACACATGTAAGTTACATAGTAAATGCTAATATCTGGATGTCAAAGAAGTCAATCTGTCTATTGCCCAACTGGAAACCTTGGATGAACTGGGGAATCCACTGCCTACTGAAGACCAGGCATGCAGTATTTACGTCGGACACCCCAGACAGATACAGAAAATCTAGATATGACCTCCGTAAAGCAATAAGAGGTACCAAGAGGCATACCAGCCCAAGTCAGAGGCCTCAAACTAACCACACGGACACCCACGCCTATGATGAGGCCTGAACAACATAACAGGATACAAAACAAAGCAGAGCAAGATAGCAGACAAAGACACATCCCTCTTTGATGTGCTCAATGCTTTCTATGTTCAGTTTCCCAGCCAGGCACTCAGATCCTGTGTGGACTAGCTGGCAAAGGTATTCACTGACATCTTCAACCTCTCCCTCCTCTAAGCCAAGGTCCCCACCTGCTTCAGGAAGACCAGATCATTGCAGTACCAAAGAAAGCACTTGCAATGTGCCTTAATGACTATCCCCAGTGGCTCTGACTTCCATTTTTGTGAAGTGCTTTGAGAGGCATGCCATGGCCCACAACAACTCCAGTCTCCCATCTTGCCCTGATCCCCTGCAATTTGCCTACTGATGTAACAGGTCTATAACAGATGCCATTTCCCTGGCCCTACACTAACTCCTGGAACATCTAGACAACAAGGACATCTCCATCAGACTCCTGCTCATCGACTACAGTTCCACCTTCTACATCATTTTCCCTCCAGACTGATCTCAAAACTCTGAGACCTGGCTCCACCCTCTGTAACTGGATCCTCAGCTTTCTGAGCCACCCACTGCAATTGGTGAGGATAGCTAATTGTGCCTCTTCTACGATAATCCTCAACACTGGAACCCCTCAAGGATCTGTCCTCAGTCTCCTACTGGACTGCCTGTAGGCCCACTACTGTGTGGCCAAATTCTGAATGAATGCCATCTGTAGATTTGCTGATGATGCCACCACAGTAGGACATATGTCAAACAATGATCAGTCAGGATAGCAAAAGGCTCAGTATCTTGGTGCAATGATAATCTCTCTCTCTCTCTCAATGTCAGTAAAACAAAATAACTTAATTGACTTCAGGATGAAAGGAGGAGGACATGCTCCCATCTACATCAACGGAGCTGAGGTGGAGAGGGTCAAGAGCATCAAGTTCCTTGGAGTGACGATAACCAATAATCAGTCCTGGACTTCCCATGTAAGTGCAACAGTCAAGAAGGCACAGGAACACCTCCTCTTCCTCAGACAGCTTAGTATCTTCACCAACATTAACAGGTGCAACACCGAAAGCATTCTGTCCAGGTGCATAACAACTTGGCATAGCAACTGCTCTGCCCAGGTACCGTGGGAAACTACAGAAGGTTGTGTGCGCAACCCAGACCATCATGGAAGCCGACCTCCCATCCATGGACTCCACCTACACATCTTGTTGCTGCAGAAAGGCTGCCAACACCATCAAAGCCTCCTTTCACCCCAGTAATGCTCTCCTACAACCTCATCCGTCAGGCAGAAGACACAGAAGATTGAACACATGGACCAACAGGTTTAAGAATAGCTTCTTCCCTGCTGTTATTATGCTGATGAATGAACCTCTCTAACTTCAAATAATATTGATCGTGCTAATGATGATCTTGCTTTGCACACTTCCTGTGCAGTTGTAACCTCTATACCTCACGCTGCCTAAGTACCCTATGATCTGTCTGTCCTTGTTTGCTCTGATCTGTCTGTACTGCTTGCAAAACAAAGTTTTTCACTGTACTCAGGTACATGTGATTGCAATAAATCAAATCAAAACAGTTTTGGAAAAGAAATGATAACTTCAGTTCAGACAGCTTTGTTTATTTCACATCAGACACCCAAAACCTGCCTTAATCTGCAATCAGATGATCACTGCAGCCATTTTAGATTAATGTTTTCCCTTTTCAAAAACAGATTTTAGTTCACTAAAGTTATCAGGGATAACAATTTGTTGATGAAATTTAAAATTCAATAGCCCATAGGTATCACTATTGTAACAGTATCATGATTCATTGGTTTATTAATGCAATAATAGTAGGGAGCAAATTTATGGGACACTATTTAAATAGATACAAAAAGTGCAATTCATTGATTACTTGTAATGCTCTTTATTGCCAATATAGTATTTATTATTAATCTTTTTATTTTTATATCCACCTCAGTAATTTTAACAATGGAGAATCAACATACCTTTTGCATTTTTGAAGTAATCATTCCATCTTGTTTCATATCTTTTTGATTGGCGGACCATATTGAAAGCTAAAAAGAGAATCTAGCCTGTTGTTCTCATTGGCCAAGCTAATCGTGACACATCAAAAATCGTAATTGGGACTTTTAAGTAATTATCAACTGTTTCCCAATATTTTATTCAGAACACACTAAGTTATTCTGTTTGTCTTAGAGAGGCAATCTGCTTTGTTTAGCTGATGAGTTTTTTGTTGCTATAAATTAGGATTTTTGCAGAGCAAATTTCAGAGTCAGAATGTGAATTACTGCAACAGATAAAACATTGTATTGTTGTTTTGTTCAGTCTGTTTGTCATCTATTGTTATGTTTGAACTGAGTTGCAGTATATCTGATTTATCTGATTCTTTTCAAAGCAATGCAGAGATAGTTCTATATCCAGTTTATTTGCAGAACTTTGAACGCCTTACAATTTACAAAAATCACAATATTCACAGGTCTCAGGTCTCTCTAGAAACTTCTGTGTAAGTCAACCACTTGACTCTCTTGCTCCACTGATGAACTAAAGCAATTAAATGTTGCATAGGGATCAGTTACTAGACCATTAGATACTACAGATATGATTAGGGACCGTTGTTCTTCGCTTTGTTGCAAATGCATGCTTTGCTATCTTGGTATCTTTTCCTTTATTAATGACAGAATATATACTTGAGAATACAGTGAAGTAGGCCTTTAATAACACAGGGGGCAGAATTCAACTCTATAGCACGACTGGTTCTACAAAGCCCCAAAGCAGCAAAACTGTACTGTCCACTTGTATGGCCATTTCTACTGTGACCTGCAAAGTGTAAGGAAGAGCATGAGTATGAGCATGATGGGAGCCTGCCAGGAATGTTCTGTAAATGTGCCGGAAACTTTACGCACACTGAAGGCAGCAGGAATTGTGTTATTGGGATGTGGATTAGACGTTCTCCTGGCTGTTTGGGGGTCAGTTTCAGGAACTTTGCACAGTTACTCAGCTGAACAGGCATTTAACAACCCAAGGTTGATCCAGTACTTGCTTAAAGGGCCAGATACCAACTTACCAGTGAGGTCTTTATTTTTTTCATCTGCTTATGCTGAGTTTGTGGCAGTACTGTTTTGTAGTATTGGGGTTGGCTTTGAATAACTGCTGACCATTTGAGTGCTGGGTCCACCACATTTTTGTCATTGACATAAATGATTTGGAAGCGAGCATAAGAAGTATAGTTAGTAAGTTAGCAGATGACACCAAAATTGGAGGAGTAGTGGATAGCGAAGAAGGTTACCTCAGATTACAGCAGGATCTTGATCAGATGGGCCAATGGGCTGAGAAGTGGCAGATAAAGTTTAATTTAGATAAATGTGAGGTGCTGAATTTTGGGAAAGCAAATCTGAGTAGGACTTATACACTTAATGATAAGGTCCTAGGGAGTGTTGCTGAACAATGAGACTTCGGGGTACAGGTTCATATCTCCTTGAAAGTTGAGTCGCAGGTAGAGAGGATAATGAAGAAGGCATTTGGTATGCTTTCCTTTATTGGTCAGAGTATTGAGTACAGGAGTTGGGAGGTCATGTTGTGTAGAATATTGGTTAGGCCACTGTTGGAATATTGTACACAATTCTGGTCGCCTTCCTATTGGAAAGATGTTGTGAAATTTGAAAGGGTTCAGAAAAGATTTACAAGGATGTTGCTAGGGTTGCAGGATTTGAGCTATAGGGAGAGGCTGAATAGGATGGGGCTGTTTTCCCTGGAGCGTCAGAGGCTGAGGGGTGACCTAACAGAGGTTTATAAAATCATGAAGGGCATGGATAGGATAAATAGACAAAGTCTCTTCCCTGGGGTCAGGGAATCCATAACTGGAGGGCATAGTTTTAGGGTGAAAGGAAAAGATATAAAAGAGACTTAAGAGGCAAATTTTTCACACAGAGGTCAGTACGTATATGGAATGAACTACCAGAGGAAGTGGTGGAGGCTGGTACAATTGCAACATTTAAAAGGCATCTGCATGAGTATATGAATAGGAAGGGTTTGGAGGGATATGGGCCGGGTGCTGGCAGGTGGGACTAGACCAGGTTGGGATATTTGGTCAGCATGGACGGGTTGGACTGGAGGCCACCAACCTCCTCAGGCAACAGTTCTGCTGCTTTAAGTCCTTGGGATGGATTCCACCAGGATACATTGAACATTAGCAATGCCTCCTGTGACCTCCAGAACATTGCAGTCATTAGGGCACAGCCATTGTCTCCAGGAATATGGAGGATGCCTTGAGATGAAGAGGAAAAAGAATTGGGGAAGGCAGGGAGGTAGTAGCATGGATCACATCAGAGGTCAATGTCTCATACTCCACTTTTAATAAAACGACCTCCTTTAACCACCATGGATGTGCCGTTTCCCGAGTTTGTTCACTCTTGGACATCCCATTACCACCTTGGTTACCATCCACCAGTCATGACCTTCTGCAAAAGCTTTCTCATTGATGTTTTTATCCAATAACTTGGACAGAAATGAACTGTTCACCTTTGTACATACCCTTAGTGCCTGTATGTCATCCTACAGATGTCAGTGGTTGGTTGAAAACTATTGACCCTGATAGAGACCACAAGTGCCCCCTCAGCATGTTCTTGACCAGACTGTACCACCACAATGACCATGCAGTCAGGGTTATTTTACTAATGGGCAATAGCAAGGGCACACAAAGTCTCCACTGCTGAGAGAAGACATTCAGTTCAATGGAGATACTGCATCTCCCAAGAGGAAGTGACTCTGAAGTCCAAATAGTTTGTTGGAGGATACAATGCTAGACTTCTGTCTTTGAGTACTGACACTCCCTACACAATGACAGCATTCTGAGACAGCATGGCACCCAACATCAATCTTTATGAGCTCTTTCTAAGCTTCCACATGCATCAATACAATGGGTGACTTTTACCTCTGGATTAAGAGAAGCTAATACCTTGATCATGAGATGGCCAGTGTTCACATGGCGTAGCCACCACTTACACAGTGCAAAAGATGGGCCCAACTCTTGGTGTCATGATCTGTGTTGAGTTAAGGCTGGACATTACAAATTCCTTAGAAGTTCTAAGACAGTGTGAGGCAGGCCAGTCAATGCTGATATTATCTCAGCAGTCACTGTTCTCCTCTGTATTGCATCATCAAGTTCCAAGTAACAGATTATATTCATGACCACGTGCTCGGGTGGACTGGCTTGTGAATTGTCCTATTTCCCCGGTCTTGGCTTCAGAGAGGAGAATTGCAGATGCTGGAGATCAGAGTCAAGAGTGTGGTGCTGGAAAAACACAGCCAGTTAAGCAGCATCCGAGGAACAGGAGAATCGGCGTTTCGGGCATAAGCCCTCCATCAGGAATCAACTTTTCCAGCACCACACTGTCGACCCTGGTCCTGGTCTCAGCCCATTCATGGCCAGTGACTTAGCATGTACAGATTCTGACTTGATACTAGCCTCTGAAGTACATACAGTGCCAATAGCGGAGCTAGTGCCTGAGTGCCAGATTATCTGGTGCTATTTCCCCATCACTAGTGTGTGGTTTTTGTCTCACCTCTTCCAACGGTTGCAGTGGCTGGTCAGTTTTGAGATTTGGGAAAGCATAAAAACAGAAGAGGAAATCAAAAAGACCACGGTCGCCTCATCAGGAGCCAACACATCAGGCAGGATGAGGATGGAGAAGAAAGGAGTGTAGCAATAACATACCATCATCATGGATGTTCTCTGAGAAGTTAGCTATTCTGGGTGCTCTTACTCCAGGTACCAGCACCAGCTCCTCTGTCTGAATAAAAGCATCCCTGTCTCTTGTTGATCTACTGCTATGTCTTGCAAGAGAGGGGGAAGGATTTATAGCACTGTTCTGCTGTCAGTTTGGACAATGGGCTGTACACCTGAAGGAATGCAGACTCCAAGATGTGGCTTGGAGACTAAGCATCATTGGTATTGTTTGAAGGTGAGGTAGCCACTAAGAATGTTAACCACTTAAAATCTGATTGAAGATTTGTAGCTCGGGTATCCGTTGTTGTGGTTCTGCTCGCCGAGCTGGAAGTTTTTGCTGCAAACGTTTCGTTCCCTGGCTAGGGAACATCATCAGTGCGGTGGGAGCCTCGTGTGAAGCGCTGCTTTGATGTTTCTTCCGGTATTTATATTGGTTTGTTCTTGCCGCTTCCGGGTGTCAGTTTCAGCTGCAGTGATTTGTATCTGGGGTCCAGGTCGATGTGTCTGTTGATGGATGTTCTTGCCATTTCCGGGTGTCAGTTTCAGCTGTAGTGGTTTGCATATGGTCAGGAGTGTCTCAGAACTGACAGCCAGACTACTGCGACCCTTAGGACTCATAACATCACACAAGCCAACATCCACGCTCAGACAACAACTCACTAGAACAAAGGACCCAATACCCAGCATGAGCCAAACTAACGTAGTTTACAAAATACCATGCAAGGACTGCACAAAACACTATATAGGACAAACAGGAAGACAGCTAACAATCCGCATCCACGAACATCAGCTAGCCACAAAACGACACGACCAGCTATCTCTAGTAGCCATACACTCAGACAACCAGCAACATGAATTTGACTGGGAAAACACCACTATCATAGGACAAGCCAGACAGAGAACAGCCAGAGAATTCCTAGAAGCATGGCATTCATCCCCAAACTCCATCAATAGACACATTGACCTGGACACCATATACAAACCACTACAGCTGAAACTGACACCCGGAAACGGCAAGAACATCCATCAACAGACACATCGACCTGGACACCAGATACAAATCACTGCAGCTGAAACTGACACCCGGAAGCGGCAAGAACAAACCAATATAAATACCGGAAGAAACATCAAAGCAGCGCTTCACACGAGGCTCCCACCGCACTGATGATGTTCCCTAGCCAGGGAACGAAACGTTTGCAGCAAAAACTTCCAGCTCGGCGAGCAGAACCACAACAATGTTAACCACGCTGTCCTGAATGGTGCTGATGGAGTTACACTACATCAAACAGCATGAGAAGTTGGAATCGTGATGGGTAGATAAAGGGACATTTAGCCACATTCAACTCATATTCCCTCTGGCACTTCAGTCAAGTCATAGAGTCAGAGAGACATACAGGTCAGAAACAGACCCTTTGGTCCAAGTTGTCCATGCTGACTAGATGTCTTAAACTAATCTAGTCCCATTTGCTAGCACTTGGCTCATATCCCTCTTAATCCTTCCTAATCATATGCCATCCAGATGCCAAATAAATGTTACAATTGTACCAGTCTCCACCACTTTCTTTGAAGCCAAACTCTAGTATTGACTCCATTGCCACCTGGCCCATTCTGTTCCGAGTGCCTTCTTTGAGCACCCCTTTCTCCCTCTACTGTCACCTCCCCCATAGAAACATGACTCTCCCTTCCTATCACCTTTCATCACATAGACCACCAGCACCGCCTCCATGAATCTGAGAGCATCTCTCTATTACAATTTTCTATTTCCCTTGTATTAATCAGCAGAAATAATATTTAGCAGCAGCCCTCTGTGACTCAGCGCAGCTTTGCTTTAAGAACAGATTGCCTTTAAGAATGGAAGGCTACCCACAATAAGTGTTTGTGTTGTACTGTAATAGGACTGTACATGTAGAGCCAGGCAGCAGAATAGGTCATCCATTGGCTCCATCTATATGTTTCACTGCCTTGTAAAGGCAGCCAATGTCATCAAAGACACCTCCCATCCCGGTTATAATCTCTTCCGACCTCTTCTGGGTTGGGCTGAAGATACAAAAGCTTCAACACATGCACCAACAGATTCAAGACCAGCTTCTTCCCCACTGTTATTTGACTTCTGAATGGACCTCTCAAACTTCAAATTTAATGCTGACCTTGTTCTTTGTGCATCTTCTCTGCCGCTGTAATATTGTATTCCTCGCTTGGTTTTATCACCCTTATGTATTTTGCATGGTACAATCTGCCTGTAGTGCACGCAAAACCAAACTTTACACTGTACCTAGGTGCATGTGACAATCTTAAATCAAATCAATTCAAGTGATGAGTTTCAGAATGAAATGAAAGAACTGTAGCCAGAATATGAAGCTTGCATAATGTTTGTTGCACCTCCCTTAATGGGAACAGGTATGGGTGGGCAGGTCATGTAACTGTTGGAGAGAGGGTATTCCTGTTCCCAGCACTGTTATCTTGCTAACAGCCACATCTTGGTTTACTGTGATGCCTCAAACACAGCTACACAATGATGGCTTCATGACTACTGCCAGGTTATCACGTATTCACCCACATAATTCTTTGTGCATCATCACACTCCTAGCTGGGCATTCAGGGAACGAAATCCCTGATACAGGGAGCAGTTGACTTCTGGCGCCTACAGTGCGTACAGTGAGTGGCACCCTTCAGCATGGTGAAGCCGTGTGCCCGCTCCACCTGCTCCTCTCGGATGGGAGGGGCTGAAACTAATGTGCTGTCTTTCAATGGTCTTCCAGTGCTAGTGACCTCCCTTCCTTAACAGTGGAGAGCAAATTGCTAGATCTGGCAGCTATCAACAGCTGCAGCCCAGATGAAACTAGAAAGACACTTGCACTGACATAGATAAAGTGGTCCTTGATCTGCTGTGAGGTTGCAATTGTATCTGGAAACAGATTGCAGACTTCAGTGAAAATACGTTTCCTAAAATACAGACCTTGCACATTCCTTGCTAACATCCTTCAGGGGTGCATTGTTCACTGTGAAATCTTGCATGGATATCTCCTCTTTTGAGAGTTGTTCTCCATCTCCTCTCTCCTTTGTAGCTTGGCCTGCTCTCTGCTCAGGTTTGTGCTGATCCCCAAAGTGAATGGCTATCAGTTCATCCAGGGCTAGGGGCATCAGGTCATGCAGAAGCCTGGAAATCAGTAAAAAAAACAGGTTCCTGCACCAACAGCAATGTAGACTTATACAACCTCAGCCCAACCAAAAAGAGGATCAAATACGTGGAGAATGAAGCAAGAGCAAGAAGAAATCAATCAGCAATTCAGTTGAAAGGCTTTAATAGCACTGAATGGTGAGGAGTTCTTTCTGCTACTGAGTGCAGATTTAGCTGTGTGAGATTTTGAAAGGACATTAACTGCAGCTCCAAAATAGCAGCACTGGAGACAAAATCAGTATTGAATGCTGATTGTGGTCATAATCTACAGGTTCTGTACACTTCCAGTGGATGTTCATTGTCACTCTGCTAACGTTCTCACGCATATCTATGTGATTCACCTCACGCCTGTAAAGTCAAAAATTTGCAAATATTACATTCTATTTTGTTCAAAAAGCACACAATCTGTAGGCAGTCAGTTAATGTGGCATGTTATAAATTCCTGCTTTGGAAATAAAACCAGTCTGGCTCCAGGATGAAATACAAACAGACTTGAAACATGGCGTCACACCTAAAATGCATTGTCTGACCTAAGGTGTCACCTTTATTCTGATAAAACCTGAAATTATTTTGGAGCAGGGATTTACATATTAACCAATTGAAACCTGCACCTCCATTCTAACTGATTAGAGGCTTAATAACCATCTCAATTTGTTTAATACATTCGCATAAGTTGTGTGACCCTTTGATCTTTTACTATAAATTCTGTATCAGATGTACTCTCTCTCACTATCTGCCTGAGGAAGAAGGAGCGCTCAGAAAGCTTGTGGTTTCAAATAAATTCATTGGACTATAACCCGAAGTTGTTTTATTTTTGACTTTGTCCACCCATCCAATACTGGCACCTCCACATCAGATATGTAGACATGAGAAATAACATCACAAACAATTGACTTAGCGAAAGGGCTCTACCAATTTATATTTTGCAGTGTTAGAATTCAAGTCATGATGAAGAACTAGGGAATTGGGTATAATTAGCTTAGAGAGAGGATAATGAGTGATACCATCACAGAAAAGTGAAGGAGGTAAAGTAAATGTGTTTCAGGGAATGTGATAACAAGATAACCGAGAAATGGAGATCGAAAGGAAAGTTTAAGACACTTGAGGGAAGACACTATTGTTAAAAAAAATCTGAATGAACGAGTTAGGGTAGAGATGAATGGTCCTTCGCATTTATTTTTGTCTGGTAATCTTGTGAATTGATCATTCTGCTTATCTCCCTAACAAATGTTACACAAGGGAAATGAAAACATCATTAAAGAAGTCGACATTGAGATGCCCAACAGCAGTCTGCTTCCTCTCTCTTGACAGCTAACAGCAACAAGGAAACAAAATGTAATAATGAACCAGAGCCTTGCAGACATGGTGAGTATTAATGAGGAAGTCTCATTAGCCAGTTCCAGCACGTGCCATACTAGCACTTGTGATTACACTAGCATGAAAATACAAGCAGTCTGTCTCTCGCTTACAGCCTTGGATACTGTGAATGTTCCTACTGCTGTCATTTTAGTACATTTAGAACAACTCACAGGAAAGTATCACAGTCACAGGGAGTTGAAGGGCAAGTGAACTGTGCTTGGGCAAAATTTCTCAGATGCTACATTTTAGGTTCATCCCAAGCAGTTCCGTGGCATACAGGATGACAGCAAGGGAACGTGAAAGCTGAATGTGGAATTGCTAACCCCAGAACGCATTGAGGAGCTCAAAGGGATTACACAGGTTGGAGAACCATGAAGCCCCTCTTTGAATCTCCAGTGGGTGGGAAAAAGTCAAAGGGAACATTAGGAGGTTCTTCTTCCTCAAAGGTATGCAGGAGGCGAGACAGATAGGGCCAACTGTCCAAGTTCTTGATACAGATGATGGGGTCAATGTCACAGAGGACCTCCAGGAGGTGAAGAGCCAACAAGCTTCACTCTTTGCCTTGGAGGCCACCGAGGTAATCTTCCGGTCCGTGGTCCACTCCATGGGACAGGACAAAATGTGCTCGTGTTCCTTCTCCCACAAGGTGCACAAAAAGACCTCCGTGCTCAGCAGCCTGAAGGAGGAAGATGGCTCGGTAATGTCACCTCAGTCTGACATCCTGAGAATCAGCAAATCCTTCAATGTCAGTCTGTATGACACACAGCCCACAGACAGTGCGGCCTCCCAGTCGTTCCTGTCATCTATTACTGAGATCTTATACAACTTGTAGGGGCATGGGTGGATTGTGCTTCGGCATGCCAGTGTGGACTTGTTGGGCTGAAGGGCCTGTTTCCACACTGTAAGTAATCTAATCTAAAAAAAGCACACGAGAGAGGCTGGACCAGCCACTATCTCTGGTGAACTGATCAAGTCTTCAAGTCTGTAGAAAACAATAAAACTCCCAGAAGCGAAGGCTTACTGGCTGAGTTGTGTTCGACTCTGTGGGATTTGATTGGCCAGGACCCGCTGGAGGTGTACAACAGTATGCTTCTGGCAGGGAGCATGTGCAAATCCATGAGGAAAGGATGCATCATCCTCATCTACAGGCGGAAGGGGGAGAGGGAGGAAATTAGAAATTGGTTACCAATCTCACTGTTAAAAATGGATTACAAAATCCTGTCCAGGGTCATCACCAGCTGGGCCAGAAGTGCTCTGGGATTGGTGATCCACTCTGACCAAACCTATGCTGTACTGGGTAGGACAATCTCTGAGGGTCTCGAACTCCTCAGGGATACGATCCACCTGGTGGAAGCCTGCCTCATCAGCCTGGACCAGGAGAAGGCCTTTGACAGGATATCGCACATCTGCATGCAGGACACACTCTCTAAAATGGGCACTGGGAAGGGAATCTGCAATTGGATCCAACTGCTCTACACCAACATCATTAGTGCAATCACAATCAACAGGTGGGAATCCGAAAGCTTCCCGATCAGATCCGGAGTCAGGCAGGGCTGCCCACTCTCTCCTGCCTTGTTTGTGTGTTGTATAGAGCCGTCTGCCGAGTCCATCAGGAAAGATGTGAGCCTGAGAGGCATTGGAGATTCTTGGCAATCGAGGTCTGCGGGTCAAGGCCTCCCTATACATGGGAGACGTCTCCGTTTTCTGCTCAGATCTGCTGTCAGTGCACAGACTCATGAACATCTGCAACCAGTTTGAATAGGCCTCAGGAGCCAAGGTAAATCAAGGTAAGAGTGGGGCAAGTTCTTTGGGAATTGGGCCGACTGATCCTTTACTCCCTTCACCATTAGGACAGATTACCTGAAGATGCTGGGAATATGATTTGGAGGGGTCAGGGATTGTGAAAAAAACTTGGGAGGATCTTATCACCAAGGTGAGGCTGAAAGTGGGCTTTCCATTGTGAGTAAACGCCTGGTGTGAGGAACTTTTTGTTATTGCCCTTTGCCGGAACCTGTTCTGTTGCAGTCACCCCTGGCATCTTCCACTTCATCTGGAGATCTAAGATGTACCATGTCTGCAGAGACATCATATATAAAACTCTGGATAAGAAGGGTAAGACCATCCCAACATTGCCCTCATCCTGATGGCCATGACTGTGGCTGCATCAAGCTGTGTGTGGATCCCCAGTACGCCAAGAGTCACTATCTGCTGAGGTTTGACCTGTGCTTGGTGATGTGAGGGATGGGCCTGGCCTCGCTGCCGCGGAATGCTCCAGGTATTTGGACCATTCCTTTGTATCACCTGTCCTCTGTGGAGAAATTTGTGAAGAAAAACACTTTTGACCACAAGTCCATCAGGAAGTAATCAGCATGTGGCCACACATCTCGTGCTGGGATGTGCCTTTGCAAAGGAAGTCTGGAGAGAGATGCAGTGGTTTTTGTAGAGGTTTGTCCCAAACAACTCCGTGACGCAGGACTTTGTGCTGTACGGTCTGTTCCCCAGGACACACACTGACATAATTATCAACTGCACAAGGAGGACCATCAACTCAGTGAAAGACTCTCCTTGGTCTGCCCAAAGCTTGTTGTTCTTCTAGAGCAAGGAGTTGACCTAGGCTGAATGTTGCAGACTGGAACATTCCAAGGTCCAGGATTACGTGCTGAGGAATGCACTAAAACATGGGGAAGCTGCCACTAAATTGCATGGGGAAAGACCACCGTCTAAGGTTCTTCTGCTGAAGTTAAATGGGAGTCCACTCAGTTATTGGACCCTCCTGATGGCTCAAATATGTGTAAATATAATCTTGTATAATTAAACAATGCCTTGGATTTGTTTGTACTCCATATGTAAAGACTACACAGAATCAAATGACTCTAGTAACTATGTATGCATATTTTTTAAAATGAATAAAGTATATTTTTTGAAATAAAAACAGTAAATTAACACTTGACTTGTCTCACTGCTAATTAATGCACCAACTAGCAGGCACATAATTGTGAATAAACATATGTTAAGACTTTGTTTGCAGCAGCAGACTTGAGTTTAATGGGCAGCCTGCACATCTCAAAATTGACAATTACAGTACGTGGAGCTTCTAAATGGATGAGTTAATGAATGAATGCATGTGTTAAGTGTGGCACATTTCGTGATTACTGATGTTCCAATCATCGATAACGAATGTAACAATCTCATTTGTGGAGTGGAATGTCACTAAGATGCCTCCACTGGCCAGAAGGGCATCCTGCTATCAGAGCCTCCTAAATGGGGAACTGGACTGCTCCATTCATCTGGGAAGGGACACGGGCTTGGGTGGGAATGAGCTGGAGAGCAAGGGAGGCAACCACAAGAAAAGAGCCATCATTGTCTGGCCCCTGATTAGAAGTGTAAGCTGCAGCTCCTTGTCAGACAATTAAGATCTCATTACTCAAATCACTTCATTTCAAGCATTTAATTAACACAATATGTGCCTCACTAGCAATATCATATTTAGAAAACAAACTGGCAAAGCATATCTTAACAACTCAATCTCATGATTCCTGCCTATCAGTTTATTACTACACAGGGTAAAGCATGATGAAATCTATATATATATAGCTTAAACTTTTTAATCAAGGTGATTGAATGGGAAACAATAACCAATGAACACTTGCTACAAAAAAAGGGACCAATTTTTAAATTGTACATTATTATTCTGTTCTCCAATTTCATTTTTACTTCAGGATTTAATACAAGGTAAAAGAAACTTCTAGTCTGATTAACATAATATCTGTGGTGCATGTACCGGTCAAGGCAGAAGCTCTGCTAGCTAAATTCCAGTTAGCTCAATCTCCCTGGTAACCAGATCAGAAGCATGTGCCTTGTGTGCGGAAGATTTCCTGCATCATAATTGGAATCTGTTCTTTAATTCAGAGGGGGCAATGGCCTAGTGATATTATCACTAGACTATTAACCCAGGGACCCAGGTAGTGTTCCAAGGACCTAGGTACAAATCCCATCACGGCAGAGGATGGAGTTTGAATTCAATTAAAAAAGAGCTTGAAATAAGAGTCTAATGAAGACTGTGAAACCATCGCTGAATGTCAGGATAAATCTATCCAGGCTCACTAATGTCCTTTGGGGAAGGAAATTGTTGTCATTGTCTGGCATTCATGTGACTCTGGACCTAGAGCAAGGTCCCCTGCAGACAATTAGGGGTAGATAATAAATTACTGGCCTAGCCAGTAATGGTCCTCATTCTGTATATGAATAGAAAACAAATTGTAAATTCGGTCGTGGACATTCTGGGTTCAGATTTTTCACATCTTCATGGCTGGTGGGTGCACTTCACATTCTTTCAATTCAAATCAAAAGTTTAGATCCACAATTTTCCCCACTTTTAGAAATGAAATGAAGGGAAATCATGGGAAGTGTGCTCTCGGACTTATGGTTTGAGAAGGCAATATTTATTCATCAAGCATATCTTACGTGCTGAAGTTAGTATTAAATGGAGCAAATCTTATGATAGGTTTGTCTTTCTGCCCTCCTCATCCCCAGCCATGTTCATTCAGGGATGCACAGGGGATGCAATGGAAAAGGACAGACAGGTTGATTGTCATAATGTCATTAATCACAGCGTCTGGCTGAAATCATCTATTTCTACAAAACATTGCTGCCAGGGTTGGAAGGTTTGAGCAATAGGGAATGTTCTCCGGGGAAAACAGGAGAACTGGTGGCTGAATGACGACCTTATAGAAGTTTATAAAATTACGAGAGGCATGGATAAGATAAATAGAAAAGGTCTTTTCCCTGGGGTAGGGGGAGTCCAAAACTAGAGGGCAGAGGTTTAAAGTGAGAGGGGTAAGACTTAAAAGGGACCTAAAGAGCAGCTTTTTCATGCAGCCAGTGCCAGAGGAAGTGGCAGAGACTGGTACAATTGCAACATTTGGATGGTTATATGAATGGTAAGGATTTATTGGAATATGGGCCAAATGCTGGTAAATAGTACAAGATTAATTTAGGATATCTGGTTGGCATGGACGAGTTGGATCGATGGGTCTGTTTCCGTGCTGTAAATTTCTATGACTCTGTAATAAACATCCAGTCTAGTTACTTTAATAAATCTGTTCAGATATATCATGACACACATCTGGCACATGAACCCAGTTTATAAGGTATAAAATCCTTGAAGACACATGTCACAAGCCAACATAAAAAAATCAGCCATACAACTGATACTAAGAGTCACAGTCAGTGCTGTGGAATACGAAAATGCTTCAGGTAAAAGCAGTGTCCAGCTATCAAAGAAGAATGACATGGCTCCAAAACTATAAGTTACTTCCAGATGTTGTATAGTAGTAAGGTACAGCTATAGAGCTGCAAAGTGTTAAATAGCTACTCGTACAAGAATGGTTATAGAGTAGAGACACCAGCATTAGGAATTATACCTGTTCCATTCTGAAGGGAAATTGGTAATGTAACCAATTTAGTTAAACAGAATCTATCCATCTATTTCAAGGTCATTTCATTATTTTAAGCTAGATAAACTGAGTGTCACTGTCTTGTCAGAAAATTTACAATCCGAAGTTACATCCCGCAAAAGCAATATGGTCCAGATAGAAAAGATCTCAAGAACGTAAATAAGCAAAACGGTAGCAATAACATGTAAGATAGTAGAGAATGTATACTTACTTCATATACACGAGACCTCACTCTTGAGCAAATGAGTGTGTCATTCCTTCAGTATTCTTCAAAAGATGAAAAGAAATTGAACACCAATGGCCATCAAAGTTTCTTTGAGAAGTGATACACTGAATTGTTCACAGGTTTAGAGGAAACTGAATGTGGTTAGACCATTGAGTTAAAGAAGGATGCCAAACCATTAGGTTTCTGTGTACCCAGGAAGGTTCGACTTACCTCAACCAAACAAATTCAGAAGCAATTTGAGCTAATGACCAGAATGGGTGTCATTTTCCCGAGTGACAAAACCAACCAAATGATGTTCATGCATAGTTACTGTACCCATTCAAAATTTCTGTTACCTTTAATACAGCTCAACAAAATGGTGGTGAGAACAAGCCACCATTTGAAGTAGATGAAAACTGATTCTGGATTTCTGATTCCATGTCAGATTTCCAGCATCTGCAATTCTTTCTGTTTTGTTTAGTGTGTTCCAACAGGTGTCCAATAATCAAAATCGCGTAGCACATTTGTAACTCTGTTTGGGAGATTTTGCTTTGCTCCAGATTGCCTCAGCCCCAGAGAATGTTTGATGGAATGTGTCCAATATTTCACAAGAGTTATAAGAGGTTACATGCAACATGGATGACGTATGTGGGAGATAGTCAAGGACTATGACTGGTTTTGAAACGCCTACAAGCTGGAGGGCTTAACTTGAATAACAGGTATAACTTTTGCATGTAATCTATTACCTTCATGAGGCACATTGTCAACAATGATGGCATAAAGCTGGCCTCTCAGAATCAGGAATTTGCCACTCTAAAATCAGCTCATATCTGCAAAGATAATTAGGCATGGTAAACCAATTAGGCAACCAAACACTTGCCTCACTTGGCAACTATGGTTTAGTCCTTAGGTCAACCCTTCAAGAAAAGGCAAGGATTGAGTTTGTGATATTGCTCGTATATAAGATCCAATAGGTCAAGGACATGTTGATGCTCACAGATGTCCTGGGTCCACTACAGTCCATGCTTTCCAATTCCCATTTCTGTGGATGCTTCCACTATAGGTATGGGAGCAGCAGTCATTCAAAAGCAACCAGAACAATGTGGGAAACCAGTATACTTTGTCTCCTGGATAATGCCACACACTGAGCCATGCTATGTATTCCTCACAAGGAATTAAGGGCTACGGGGAGAATGCTGGTAAGTGAAGTTGAAATGCCCATCAGCCATGATTGAATGGCGGAGTGGACTCGATGGGCCAAATGGCCTTACTTCCACCTTTATTTCTTATGGTCTTATGTAGTTATAGACAAAGAGGCTTTTTGGTCACATGAGTGCGTGAAAGATTTTCTGGCTGCATCCTTAGCCTAAAAATACTTACAGAGGCAGAACATAAACCATTGGCTTCCCTCTTTGATTAACAAGCATTGGTAAGGTTGCCTCCACTGATACAGAGATCCTGACTCTGTCTCATGAGGTTTACATGTGAGACGTGATATTTGCAAGCAGATTTACAGATGTTGGTGGATTTACTCTCCAGAGCCACACAGACAGCCTGAGAGTAAATGACAATGCATTTATTTGTGAAAGTCATATGTTTCCTCAGCCTACTGTACAATAATCCAAGCTAGGCTTAAGCAAATACAGCAGGAACTAAACAAGGGCTGAGCTTGTGTTTCCATTCCTTGATACTGTGACCAAGCTTGGTCAGCCCATCGTCCAGTGGATTGGCCATACAGATTTATTTCAGCATTAACAGTAATTTGTGATTATGGATGGATTATTTGCCTTTGATGGAAGGCTGGCCATTCCAGCTTTGCAGCTACAAGATATCCTAGATAACAAACACCAAGGGTACTTGGGGATCACCAAGTTCAGAGCCAGGGATCTGTTGTTGGTGTGGAGGACAGGTATCCGGAAAAAGACGAAGGAGCTCACCGGTGAAGATGAAATTCGCAAAGCCTGGGTAACGGGAGCTACTGATAACCACACCTTTCCCCATCAGACCATAACAGCTGTTGGGAACAGACCTATTTATGTATGATAGATGATTTCACCTGATCCCTATTTTTTTTTTATTATGGATAGAAGTAGAAAAGATTTATTGCATCACCCTATAAACTGATGTCAGGGTTTTGCATGAAATATTTGCTGCACCTGGGCTTCCTAAGGAAGGAACAGTGTGGTGGCACAGTGGCTCAGTGGTTAGAACTGCTGCCTCACAGCACCAGGAGCCCAGGTTCGATTCCAGCTTCGGTCAGTTGTGTGTGGAGTTTGCACATTCTCCCCTGTGTCTGCGTGGGTTTCCTCCAGGTGCTCTGGTTTCCTCCCACAGTCCAAACATGTGCAGGTCAGGTGGATTGGCTCTGCTATGTTGCCTGTAGTGTGCAGGCTAGATGGATTAGACTGGGGAAGTGCAGGTTTACATGGATAGTATAGGGAATAGGTCTGGGTGAGATGCTTTTTGGTGGGTGGGGTTAGGATGAGGTAGCTGGGAAAGTGACAGTTAGATGCAGGTGGGAGGCTGATGGTGATAGGTCAGAGGGCAGGGTGGAGTGGATTGGTGGGAAGGAAGATGGATAGTTCAAGAGAGCAGTGGCGAGTTGGAGGATCAGATCTGGGGTGAGGTGGGGGGAGGGAGAGATTTGAAACTAGTGAAGTTGACATTGATGCCGGTTGATTGAAGAGTCTCAAGGCAAAAGATGAGGTGTTCTTCCTCTAGCTGTCAGGTGGCTTGGTTTTGGCGGAGGAGGAGGCCCAAGACTTGCTTGTCCCTGGGGGAGTTGGAAGGGGAAGTTGAAGTGGTCGGTCACAGGGCGGTGGGGTTGTTTGGTGCATGTGTCCCAGAGATGTTCCCTGAAATGCTCCGTGAGTTGGTGTTCTGTCTCCCCAATGTAGATGAAGAATACATGAAGAATACAAAGCCGAGCATAGGGCGCCAATCAGCCAAGTCCCCTTTGAAGAAGAATGCAGACTATTACGCAGCCCTCCACCCTACCCCAGAGTGGCTTATTTCCATCAGAGTTGCTTACTAGCAAAAAATTGAGACTCCCTATCCTGCCAAAGAGGTTAATTCCACAGTTAAATCCACGGGATTAAAATAGCATGCATAAAGACAAACCGTCCTACTGGGAGCAGCAAGCAGCCTACTATAATAGATGTCACAGTCTATGACAGTTAACTTACTTCAACTAAAAGCAATGGTTTTGAATACAGCACCACCAGCAGAAGGGTACAGTCATTCAAGAAGCTACACACCTGGGGATCTGTATGAAACAAAACTGCAGGAATCTCATCCCTTTGCAAAACAACCAACCATCAGTAGTTGCTTAAGACAAAGCCAGTGAGGAACATTGTGATGGCAGTGACTTACAAAGCTCTCAAGATAAAGATCAAATCAAGGTCAACAGTCTTTAAGGTTAGTTTCCATGTTCGAAAACAAAACACATGCTGGAAAATTTGTGAAACATCCAGATTGTGGGGGTTTGTGTCGTCAGAGACTCCAGGGAAGATGAGGTGGTGGTTAATGTAAATAACAAATAAATGTTAACTATGGGAACACAGCTCAAGGAGTGATGTTCTGGAAGGTAATAGTTCTCAAAGGGTTAATGTGAGAGAATGTCTTAAGCTCCACCCAATCTGATGATGTCATACCCCAGACTTGGGTGAACTTAAGGCAGATCAACCTGGATCTCATGGAGGGCAGCCCTTGATCTGCAAATTTTGGGTAATCTAAGTGCGTTTGTCTTCCCGATTTGTACATCGTTGCTATCAGGCTATAAGCTACATCTTGTTCAGGACCCTCTTCTTCTTTGAACTCAGTTGGTTGTAGCAAACTACCTAGCCACAAGCTGAAAGTATCTGGAATCCCAAGACCAAAATAACCTGCTTCTGCTAACTGGACCCTGAGTACTCAGGAGAGTGGTTATTCAGCATGATCTGCCGTGTGCTGTCCAGCCTCACTGCAATGAAGGCATAGTTCTTCCTACCAGACAGTGAAGAGCTGAAGAGGGACAAGAGGAGGTTGAACAGAGGAGTCAAGCTAAACAGTGTCGTTCTGACAAGACTGTTGGTGAAAAATGCATCCAAAGACAATACACCTCCACATCTTACCTTCCCTCCGACACTGACCATTGCGCGAGGTCAAAATACAAAAT